>NC_054868.1:21035257-21660257 GCF_018320785.1 Cheilinus undulatus | reverse complement strand
TGACAATTACTCAGAATGGAGATTACACTTTGGGAGTTTAAATCAACTCTGACATGTTTAACACTGAGATTTTAACGAGCCCGTTTTTGTTATGTGGGCTCTAGGGCAAAAGGGTGGAAACCACTGACTTAGACTACTGGTTTCTTTAACATCTATATTCCTACTCCACAGTCTCTCCAGTCTTGATGAGTGGAGGTCTCACCGTGGTGAGTCTGACATGTCTCATATTAATCTGTCTTTACTGGACACATGTTCTCTGGTTTCATCCTCCGCTTCACTTGGTTCTCTCTGTCTCTTCTCCAGATGACTATGGACACAATGGTTTCCACAGGGACAGTCAGCTATGATGCTATTGGTCAGAGGATGAGAATCAGAACCGTCGGGCTCACTGCCAACATGACACTCACAGACACTCTGATGCTTTTTAACAAGGTACAAAATGCAGCTCCAAAGGATTCTGTAAATACTTTCTAAATTGTGAGGGCCCTGTCACAGGGACAGGCTCAGGGGTTGTTGGTTTCCTGCAGCACCAAGTTGATTTCAGTTGTTCTTCCAGGATCCCAACTCTACTTATTAAATATATTGGTGTCGAAGCCAGTTTATTTATTTATTTTTTTATAAATTTGCAAAAATTTCTAAAATTCTGTTTCTGCTTCGTCATGATGGGGCACTAAGTGTAGATAAAAATGTTTGTTCTTCCCTGTAGTATCAGGCTGCAACATAACAAAGTCAAAAAAATTGAAGGGGATCTGAATGCTTTCCAGATGCACTGTATTGACCTCCAGTACTTGTAAACTTAACATAAATTAAAGTCTTTGCTGGCTAACATGCTGACACTACATGTACAAATGCTGAGGCAACACAGCATAATGAAAAGATAAGTAAAATTTAGAGACCACCTATATTTTGCAGGGTTACATGTTCCCTCCACTCATGCATACAAGTGAATGATATAACACAGTCATTTTAAATGACATGGGTGATAAAGAAAAATCAACAAAGTATTACAGACTGATAAAATGCAGATTTCTAAGTGCAAATGACTGAAATCTACAACTTGGAGGAACAACTGAGAAGAACTCTTCTTTTCAATTTTCACACTTTGAGAAAAAAACAATAGAAGCAAAGTATCAAGAAAAAGGAAACATACAAACAATAAATAAAAAGGATATTACAATAGTAAGGGAGAAAAGGGTTCAATTTCTTTCATTGCCTTTCTAGAAAGTCTACTATGAGATTGACTGGACGAACTTCACCTGTACGAAGAGACCTCTGAACACAGACTTCATCCCCATGCAAGTTCCCCCTGATGCTAAACTGATGGGTCAGGTGTTCATGGGCTCCTCCTCCTCCTGGGGAATGGGTGTGCTGACCAACACCTGGTACGGAACTCTGCCAGGAAACGGTAAGAGAAAATGTTATCTGTAACCACAGACTTAGTTTTATTTTATGCAGTGTGAAGGAATAATGGCTTTTAGTACAGTGTAGGATGTCACTGATGAGCCTGATACTGTGGTGAAAATGAGAGGCTGAATAATGGTGTAAAGTGGAAAATAAAAGATATGGCTATAAACTGAACTTTTAATTTAAAATGATGACAATAACACAATGTTTTTGATTAATGCTTTAAAATCTAAAATAGAAACATTTCTTGTCAGGCTCTAACATGTGACTTGTGTTTCATATGTTTAGGTTATTACTCTAGTGTGTTCACTGAGATTGGCTGCATCCCCTTGACCTTCTCTTCCTACACTCCTGAAAATGGATGGATCACTTTAAGGTGAGAACCTGAGCTGACTTAACAATACAGGCACATAGACAGCAAAACAGCCATTCAGACCCTCACCCAGCCGTATGCTACGATGGATTGAGAGTGAAGACATCATCTCACTTCAATCCATCTGTCGGCATCATATCTCATTTATTATTCTAATTATGGTAGGAAATAAAGTAAAATCAGAAACGGGCCAGGATTATGTATCCAAACAGCGCTTTAAAAACAGATGTAGCTTAAGGGCAATTGAGAGACTGCTTCTATTACAACCATACTGACCTTAATTAACAATAATTATGAAATCAAACAGGCATAACAAATAAACAAAAATTAACCATGAAAAATTAAACTGACTGGTTGCACAACATGATTAGAGATGGAAAGAAATAAAAATAGTAATACTACTAATGATTATAATAACTATTTCTTTTATAATAATAATAATAATAATAATTATTATTATTATTATTATTATTATTATTATTATTAATAGCATGATTACAATGTTAACCATTTGACAGCTATAGATATATGGGATCAACATGGGAATGGTTGATATCTGTGCACATATCTGTGAAAATAACAGTTTTCAAATTATTTCTGGCTCTAAATGTTGAAACAAATTTTATGCTCTGTGCACTTTTCTGTCTATCTTTAACAGCCTGTGTACATCATTTCGCATTCAACTTATGATTAATAACAAACAAATGATCTCGAATAATTTTCAAATATTGCTTCCCCCCTTTATTCCAGCACCTTCAACTGGGTTTTGGGCAACGTTGACCCCATGGAATATTTTCCTCCCTTCTTCTGTGCCAAGGCTCAGCTGGAGGAGACTGAGAAACCAGACTCCATGTTCACTGTCGTCAAGTCTCTAGCGCAGAGGAGCAAGATGGCGGAGTAAGCATCTGAATAGTAGCAACAGCATAGTCTCTGAAGCCACTCTCCACTTATTTTGACCCCCAGAAGGCATGATCATCATGGATCTCAATGATACTTAGATAAAACTGGCCAGATGAAAGATACAGTATCTTGCTAAGACTAAATTCATAGGCATCATAGGTTAAAAAGGGGGACAAAAGTCATTTTAAACACATTCTGGACACATAAACACTTATGAATTGTCATCAACCCTAAAAGGCCCATTTCTCTGTACTGCACCTTAAAGGCAACCTTTACATAGTCGGACATCTGAAGCAAATCTGGAGGTCAACAGTGAGAGCTGAGTGAAGGAGACTTTTCTGAAGTAGCATTCCTGCTACATTATGTGTTCAGTCTCTTGAATAAAGTCAATAAATGCATTGAAATGGACTTTAATATTTGCAGTTGGATGCTTGGATGGATTCTTTGGTCTGACAGAGGAAAAAAATAAGCACAGTATGCAAATTTACCCAACAAGATGTTAAGAGTATTCATGGTCACGATGTACGCTATCCAGTGTATACAAGTGAAACTTCAAACCAAATATCCACTGGGGAAAGGGAGAGCAGCTAATTCAAATGATCAGAAATGTTGAGACAAAGTTCACTGCCATCAAGCTCAATATTCCATCTATCAGGTATTGAGGTTGCTTTCTTCTTTGACTGAGTCAGAAACTTCACTCATGGTGCAAAAGTGTAACCTGACATGCCAGGTGTTTCACACATCCATCTGGGAAAGCTTAAATAAGAAACATTTTGGAAAAGACCTAGCTGTTGTTAGCATGACTACACCACAGTGCTTATGACACGTTAGCATAGCCCCAGTGTACAGGTCTATGCTGGACCATGCAGTAGCAGACGCCGACCCATACGCTGGGGCATTAAAATCCGACTGGTTAGATTTAGGCATTAAAACCAGACTGGTTAGATTTAGGTTCAGCCTGTCGACAAGCAGATAGAGCTGAAATTTCGTCGCGGGTAATATACGTCACGCCCCAGCGTAGAGGTCCATGGCTTGGGCAATGTATGTCACGCCCCAGCGAAGAGGTTTAGCCCCAGCGGAGAGGTCTCCAGCCGAAAGCCCCAGCGTAGAGGTTTGCCCGAGGGCTGCAGCCAGATGCCTCTCGAAAGTACTGCCCCTCGTTGCTGATTGGTCCTGTCACTTTCTAACTGGTCCCAAATGGTTCAGATGGGAGCTTTGCAAGATGGATTCGCCAGTGAGAAACAAGGAAATGGGTGTATCCATCTGCTTTGCAAGGTTAGCAAAAGTGTCTAATGCCCTAAAGGCATTCTGGGAAAACTCTGCAGATTAAGGGATGTTTGTTAGTGATGGGTCATCTGAAGCTGAGGCGTCGAGGCGTGTACCGAGTAAAAGGGGGCGTGCCAGATGAAGCCCTGCTTTGAGGCTTGCGTCAGTTTGCTAAAAACAGCATTATCAGTGTAAAGCAAGGCCTTGCTTCGCACTGGTCACGTGACTGGTTCAGTGTACGTGTCACATTTCAAAATAAAAGTGCTTAACACCTCGCAGCGCACACAAATAACATTATATATAAATGATGAATATTTTGGAATAGACAACCAGAAAATAGATGAGCTGATAGATGAACAAAATGTTGAAGTATCCCTTTAATTAGGCTATTATTACAGGTGCTACCAAAGAATGAGTAGATTCAAGTAAGTGACCAATGTTAAACGAGGCCTTGGTTTTGTGCAGATGACGTCATTGCTTTGTTTATGATGTCGTTTCACTCATGCGCTTCAAGCATGGGGTCAACACGTGTGCGTCCCAAGGCCATTTAGTCAAAATAATTTAAAAAATGAACTACGACATGTCAAATCACATTATTAAAATCTACTACATGTTAACACTTGATCAAGCAATAAAATGGGTGCGATTCATTTTACGGTTGGTTTGGTAAGCAGCATGACCTATACTATCCTATAGCCTAGAACAAAACAATATTAAAGACCATTGTTGCATGATACAAATCATCATGACCATAATGCAGTTTAATTGAGGTGCATCAAGCAAGCCCACTTACACTGTCAATTGGCAACTCATATAATATAAACCGTCGTTCATTTTTTTTGACAGCAGATGATGGTATTTTGAACCTTTAACTGAGGCCTCAAGTAATGAACCTGTTTGTGAAGCAATGGACCATGAAGCCTCATTGCTTCATAGGGCTTCATTTGCCCATCAGTAATGTTTGTCAATAACATGTTTGTACCAATTTATTATATACTCAGGGTGATTGAGTAGTGTTTACTTAGAACTGATTGTGTTAGCACAACTAATATTTTTACAAACCTCTTACTGTTCAGTTTTACAGTGAAAAACAGCAAAAAAGGCTGTTTGGCATTGGCAGAGAAGATTTGACACATTTTTCATGGGTGCAACCCACATACTCAGCTCTGCTGCTCATCCCACAAATGCATGATCCTTAAAAATGTGGCATCATTTAAAAGGGTAATAAAAAGGCTTTCCAACGGTATAAGATTTATTGCCAAAAAGCATTGTTACAACAAAGAAATAATGTACTAAACACAAATTGCCTTACTTTTTGTTTTAAGTTTAGTTACTAAGTGTTGGGATTAAACTTAAAAACATGTGCATACCAAACGTTTGTTACAACTGGGTCTGAGGTAAACTGTTTTGGCCATGGGTCTTTCTTTATAAAAACAATTTAACAAAGAATACGGTGTACACCAGTGGTTCTCAACTTGTCTAGCCTCTGGACCATAGGCGGAGGGAGGGGGTGGCTTAAGCTCTGAATGTTTTCTTCAAAGCCCTAAATCTTTAAAATTGGTTAAAAGCATGATGAGTGTTATAAAAGATAAATGCAAAAAAAAAAAAAATAAATAAATAAATAAATAAAATAAAATAAATAAATAAATAAGAATAAGCAGTTAACATTTGGGCCTTGCTGATCGCACCATAGAAATTCGATTCTTAGAGCCAAACATAATTTTAAAAATATTTTTTTAATTATAGTAACTTGTGTACTCACTACAGTATGAAGGATCATGTTCTTAGTGAAATTTATTGAACCTCAACTTCATCAGGATGTATCATGATTTTAGAAGGATGATGGCTCTTTAAACCCAGTGAGATTAGGAAAAAAACTGATGTAAGCACGGAAGATTGGTTTTTAGGTTAAACTGCAAATCCCAAAAAAAAAAAACTAAGAGCTAAGAGCTTTTTTTGGCATTTTAAATCAATTATAAATTTGTGTTTAAAACTGTGTAAAAACAGTACATAACACCATCTGCCAAGCAAAAATTTCTAGGGGAGTGGCCCCCTCAACCGTCCTTTGTTTGGGCTTAGCCCCAAATATCTGTCATGTCTGGCTCCACCACTGTTCAGGACCCACCATCAACTTCTTCATGAGAAATCACAAGCTTAATTTCCAATATTTTCATGAATGAAAGAAAGCAGTTTAGATATAAGACAGTTCAAAACATGGAACAAAAAGGCAGAGAAAAAAAAAAAAAAAAAAAAAAAAAAACATGTTCAAAAAGAAACTCATAGAATATTTAACACATGAAACTAGAAATAGCCCCATGACCCACATTTGGGTCCTGAGCCAGCAGTCTAGACCTTCCCTCCTTGTAAAATGTCTTGAAATTACTTTAGCTGTGAATTGGTCATATAAAAATGAAGACTGATTAACTGATTGATTGATTGATTGATTTAAACAAAACATTAAAGCATTATTGATCGTATTTCTCATCAGCATTTAAAAAAACTCTCTTATCAGACTGATCTTCAGTGAGACAAGGGAAAATCTTTGACTTATACCCCTTCTGAGGTGGATTTTAAAAACAGAAGAAATTTCAATGACAGATGAATTGAAATTAAAAGTCAAAGTCCTTTACAAGAATGGGAATCACTGTGATGTTTGTTGATTTAGTTTCTTTGTCACATTCACAGTCTTATTTGAAAATTAAATCCTTGCATTTGTTCAACTTTCTCTTTGTCTGTTAGTCTCCTAGTGTAAACTGCAGTACTCACTGTCCTACAGTAGATGGAGGCAGCATTTCTCTTTTTCTTCCTGTTTTGATTTATGAGCCTATCTAATTTGATCCCACAGAAACTTACTGTTATGAACTGAGATCCGATGTTGAACGACCCTCATGGAAACCCTTTATTTTAACCTCTTATCGACTTTTCTTTAACTCACTGATTTTTTCATTCCTATTGTTTGTCTTGTCTTTGTTGAATCAACCGACCAACCAATCAAATTATACTATTATAGCACCAACCAAATTTGCATTTTGTTGATTAAGATTTATTGATTCCTGACATTTGATTGTTATTTCTCACACTGGCAAAAAAGTGTATTATTAACCTTTGTTCTTATTTTCCATCTTTTTAGTTTGAATTGTTCCCATGAAGCAGTTAGTCTGCTATGTTACAATGAGCCAAGCATTTAAAAGCATGAGATAAATAGTTAATAGTTCTAAAATGTCACAAATCAGCTTTCTTTCTTTACAGATGATTACATTTTCTATGTGTATTAATGACCCATTATCCTATCAGACAGAATGTTTCATCTTTATATTTATTTTCTTAAAATAAACATAAAGATGTAAAAAAGTCAGAAAACATTAAGTGTGTTCAGTTTTGAAATTCATCATATTACAGTTAGAGAAAAACAATAACAGTGTATGTGTGACTTACATTCACTTGAACACTTAGGTACACCCGTTCACCTGCTCATTAATGCAAATAACCTATCAGCCAATCACATGGCAACAGCCAGTGCATTAAGGCATGTCAACACGGTCAAGATGATCCACTGAAGTCTAAACCAAGTATCAGAATGGGGGAGAAAGGAGATATCAGTGACTTTTAACTGGAAGTGCTTATTGGTGGTCTGGCAGGCTTCAATGTTGTTTTTGCTGAACTCTGCCCAATTTTGGTAACCCTTTGTTAATTGCAGTTTCCTGTAAACTTTTCATAGATATCATCTGCTTCAAGGTTTGACATGTTGTGCTTTTAGAGAGGCTCATCGTGGGTTATAACCAGTGGTTATTTGATTTATTGTTGTCTTTCTATCAGTTCTAACCAGTTTAGTCATTCACCTTTGGCCTTTGCCATCAACAGGGCATTTACGTCCAGAGAGCTGCCGCTCGCTGGATGTTTTTTCATTTTCAGACATTCTCTCTGATTCTAGAGATTGCTGTGCATAGATAAACAGTTTGTGAAATACTCAGACCAGCCCATATAGGACTTACAGCCATGACACATTCAAAGCAGCTCAAATCCCCTTTCTTCCCCATTCTGATGCTTGGTTTTATCTATCAGGTCATTTTTCCCATATCTTCATGTCAAAATGCATTGCTTACTACATGTGACTTGATGATTTTAAATTTACATAAGCAGTTCAACAGGTGTGCCTAATAAAGTGATCAATGAGTATCTACTGAGCTAAAGTAATCAAACTGATGCAAAGCATGTGTTTTCTAGCAGATGATTGGTTTTTCTACTGTTGTATTGCTCTATGAGACATTTCACACATGAATGAAACAACATCCATTAAAAAGTTCTCTTTTGTTGTTACATCTCTGAGTTGATTTGAAAACTTCTTAATTTACTGAGCCAAGCCGCCTGCGTCTTCTTACAGTAATGTCTGACTAACCCACTGCACATCAATAATAACACCATCTCTTTTATCACCAGAGCGTCTTCTCACATTGTTTTCCTTCAGGGATTTGTAATTTACCCTGTAATAATGAGCAAAGAGGTATTTGGAGGTGACTACCTAACCCCACTGTTAAAATATTACTCATCAGTCCTGTGTGATTAAAGAGATGAGAGCCTGCTATGGAAGCATTAGCAGCAATAATAGCCTTGCTAGTCTGTCTAATTATCAGTCTGATGGTTAGTTAACCATGCTGGGACTTTGACGAAAGCCTGTGCAGGAAGAGATCGGTCTGCGTGTAAATTCGCTGTTGTGATAAGGAAATTACATCGCAGAAGGCAGCTCTACCTTCCAGTTTGACCAGGTTTAACAAAGCTAAATGTAAAAGTGGTGGATGCTGTATATGAAGTTTTGTAAATTTTGTGCTGCACTGCAGGGCAGTGTCAGAGTCGCTGTGTCAGTGTCCGCAATTTCAAACAGTGTGGCCTTAGAATAGTCAGAAGTATGACAAGAACAGATTTTAGATGATTATAAGTAAACAAAGCAACAAAAAACAGGTGAAACAGCAAAGACCTTACACACTACATGAATCATAACATGTTAAATTCATGTTTGCTAAGGGATAAGATAGGGAGGGGTGACAAATTTAGTGATGGGCATTCACCTTATCAAATTTATAACTTTATATGAATACATAATTCTTTTTACAACTGCTGCAAATGCCTTAAATGGATATAAAAATAAATATTTCATAACAATACATATAAAAATGAGTATCTTAATTTGAAACAAGTGTATTTTTTCCACACTGTTTTTCTTTTTATCTCTCCATGTATGGTAGGGAAACTTCTCAGATATTGATCATTAGTGATGTGATTTTGTAAAACTATGTCTACTTTATGGTGAGACAATACTTACCCACACTCCCCTCCAAAAGTATTGGAATAGTAACCTGACACGCCAGGTGGATTTGTTTCACACATCAATCTGGTAAACCACTAATAGACAACGTTTGGGAAAGGGCAGAGCCTTTGAAAAAAAACTTGGAGGGTGATTGGATGAATGTTCTGTCTGTCACATCTTTAAAGGCCAATCAGAGCAACAAAACACATGATGTAGAAGCCGCTACTGAGGTGCATGTGTGCCGCTACCGAGGAATAAACTCCACATAGAACTGCATAACGCAAACCATGGTGACTATAGACATATCAGCACCCATATCTTGTCGTTTTTGAGAAGAAAACAACTCAGTGCTGTTCTTTTTTCTTCTTTTAATGAAAAAAATGTCATCAAGTTGTGATAAAACTGGAGCTTTAGCAGCATCCACGCTAATGTCTTCCACCATAAAGGCACAGCTTCTTGTTCCTGCTTGCTTACGTCACGACTCTACTGCAGCCGAAAGTACTGCCCCCTGTCGCTGATTGGTGCTGTCACTTTCTAACCAGGCCCAAATGGTTCAGACCAGAGCTTTTCAAGATGTATTCTCCAGTGATAAAAACATGGAAATGGGCGATTTGCAAGGTTATTGAAACGGTGGGCCCAATTCCTTTATTTTCACTGTAGATTGAAAACTTTTGGGTTTAAAATCAAAAGATAAATATGAGACAAGAGATTGACATTTCAGGTTTTATTTCCAGGTATATCTGGATCTTATAAACAATTTAAAAGATAGCTTTATTTGTAATGGAACACCAAATTTTTAGGTGAGCAAAAGTATTGGAACAGACAGACTTAAAATAGATTAAAGTGAATGAGACTTAATATTTAGTTACAAATCCTTTGCTTGCAGTAGCTGCATCATGCCTGTGACCCACTGACATCACCAAACTGTTACATTCTTCCTTTGTGATGCCTTTCCACAGCCTTTCCCCTCAGCCTCTTTCAGTTGTTGTTTGTTTTGGGAGTTACTCCCTTCAGTCTCCTCTATAGTGATTAAAATGTACGCTCTAAATTTGTAGATTGACTTGGCCAGTCCAAAACCTTCCACTTTTTGCCCCTGATGAACTCCTTTGTGGTTTTAGCAGTTTTTTTTTGGGTCATTATCTTGCAGCATGATGAAGGATCTCCCAATCAGTTTGGTTGCATCTTTCTGTCAATTGGCAGTCAAAATGTTCTTGTAGTCTTCTGAGTTCATTTTGCTGCTGCCATCATGTGTTACATCATCAGTGAAGATTAATGAGACCCTCCCAGAAGAAGCCATGAGAGCCCAAGCCATGACATGACCTGCACTGCTTCACAGATCCTTTTTTTTTTTTTTTTTTCCTTTTTTCTCCAAACTTTAGCCTTTCCATCACTTTGGTTCATCATTGTCTCATCAGTCCATAAAACTTTGTCCCAGAAGGTTTGAGGCTCGTCTCTGTATTATTGGCAAATTCCAGCCTGGCCTTCCTGTTCTTCTTGCTAATGAGTGGTTTGCATCTTCTAATGTAGTCTTTGTACTTTTGTTCATGAAGTCTTCTGAGAAGAGTAGATGGTGATACCTTCACTCCTGCCCTCTGGAGGTTGTTGCTGATGTCACTAACAGTTGTTTTAGTGTCTTTTTTTACAGCTCTCACAGTGTTTCTGTTGTCAACTGATGCCATTTTCCTTGGTCTACCCATTCAACACCTGTTACTGAGTACACCAGTGGTTTCTTTCTTCTTCAGGACTTTCCAAATGGTTGTACTGGCTATGGCCAATGTTTGTGAAATGGCTCTGATGGATTTGCCATCTTCTCTCAGCTTCACAATTGCTTGTTTTTCACTCATAGACAGCTCTCTGGTTTTCATGTTGCTTACACCTCTAACTATAAATGCAGTCTGCACAGGCAAAACCCAACTCTGAACCAGAGTGTAGACATTCAGCGCTGTTATTGTGTGAATAATCAGTGTAAATAGGACACACCTGGGCAACAAAACCCACCTGTCAGCAGTGTTGTAGTGGAGTCACCAAACCTCGAGTCTGAATCGAGTCCTGAGTCCCTAGTGTTCAAGTCCAAATCGAGTCCGAGTCACGGAAGAAAAATCCGAGTTGAGTCCTAGTTGAGTCCTCTTAACCTGAGTCTGAGTCCGAGTTGAGTCCCCATTACCCATGTTTGAGTCCTAGACAAGTCCCCAGTACCTAAAACCTAGAGCCAAATTAAATTAAATTATTAATCATTTTCAAGCCTTTCCAGCTTTCCAGGTAGGCTACACTGATGTGTTTTATTAATATATGAATTTCATCAACATTTTATTCTAAAGGGCTAGAGGAACTGTTACACTCTTCATCAATAATATTAGTTATATTCACAGGATTATTTTTATATTTGGGGTGGAAAAATGAGACATGTTTTTAACTGAACTCATGTTTTACATGTGTTTTATACTAAATATTCCTCCTTTAAAATGACTGGATTTATTCAGATTTCTCACTGAAAACTAAAATTCCAATTTTCTCCGTGGGACATTTGAACACATCATAAAAAGGTCTTAACTTTGCCCTACCCCCCTTCGGTACTGTAAAGTCTGAGTTGTCATTAAACACATCACAGTTTTACCATATGCCAACCTTGTTTAGCTTACTAAATCAGCGCTATCTCGACCATGTTAACGCAGATTTCAACGTTGGAATGTCGGATCTTGCTTTTATTGCCTCCTTCAATTTTATGAACAGCATATAATGCACTGTGCAAGTGTTGACACTTGAAGTTCTTGTGAATGCAAATTAACATGTCTTAAGATTCATCATTTAGCAGGTGCTGTGTTCTTACATTTATTGCTTTACATCTTACAGGGTTGATGAGTTGACTCGTAAAGCTTCTGGTGCAAATCAGGATGATTTATGCATTTGCACTTAGTACCGTGTGATCGTAAATTCAAGCAGTCCCAGTGATTACAGTGTTTCTCCTCCACTACTGAAGCTCCTGCAAATATTTCCTAATGCAAATTAGTGCAGACTGTCATCTGGAGGATTTAGTGACTTACTGAGCAGCCAGTGGAAGAAACTTCACAGAGAGGAGTCAGCTGAGGCTGGGGTTCAGTTTTAGCTTTGGATTTAAGCAGGAGGAAAATAAGTGAGGGCAGACATTTTTCCATTAGAGTATATCTGGCCATGCTCCAAAAAATCCTCCTCCTTTGACTGTACATGCATGATGGATGATGGTCAAATATTGGTGCACAGGGAGATGTTTACAGAAAGATCTTGTTGTATTTGGCAACACCCACACTGTACACACGGATAAGATTCCTGATGTGAAGCAATGCTAACGGAGATATCCGGGAGGAAAGTTGTTTTTGTTGTCTTTTGTTTCGAAATTTAATGTAAGTTGTGTGAGGGTTTAGAAGTCAGTGTTTTATCCTGCAAACACAGTTATAATGGGCTACAATGCAGTGTTAATTTTGGCAGCGATTTCAAATGAAGTCTAGTCATTTTAAACTTTATAAAAACTATAAAGGTCTGATCCATGCTGACCACAGCCAGACTGTCACACTTTATGAAGCTGTCACTGTTGTGCAGGATTCAATATGTGCATTATTTCACATGTGCCATCTTTTTAACTTTGCACTATTTAGCGAGTACACAAAAAGAAAAATACATCCATAATAACATGCATGAACTCACTTATTCTCCCACAACAAACACCTCCTATGACTACTCAGAGTACTTATGAATACAAAAGCAGCCTGATCAAAGAGCTCTAATTACAGCCATTATAGAGGGATGACTCCACTGAGTGGGTACTACACGTACAAATAAGATTCTGTATAAAGGTTATGTGTGTGTGTGTGGTTTAGAGTGTGGGCTGGTTGGTGCACATGATGCAGCCGCTTCCTGTGCAGTAGTCCGGTGTTAGTCACCATCACCTCATATTTACACAGAATGATGCACGTCAGAGGTCTAAGTCCACAATTATCCTCTTTATGCTGATGAGAGAGGCCAGTCCTCCTCGCCCTGAACCCCTGAATCCTCCCCCTTTTCTTTCTGCTTTTGTTATCTGTCTCTCACTTAATGTTTATCTATTCTGATGATATTGGGTGAAAAACTTTCTACGTATGTGCAGCTAATTATATATTTAAATGTATTTTGTGGAAGTGGGTATGTGTAGCTTGTGAAAAGGAAATGAATCTGGAGACAACTCCTTAAAACAGCAATTCTAAAAATCAAGAATGCTTTAGATTCTTCAAACTGCTCAAGGCAAACAAAAACATGAAATTACACAAATCTGATCATAATGAGATCAAGATACAGTCAGTGGGTATACACAGGTATATAGAGTATATCAACTTATATTTTAGTTCCAATAGACCAGTGGTTTTCAACCTTTTCTGCTTGAGGCACACTTAAGACACAGCCAAAACCTCATGGCACAACATATCCATACTGATACAAAAATAGCCTCTTTAAATCATATTACAATAACTTAAGCTGTTGTGTAGTTGTAGTACTAATGTATGGTTATCAGGAGTGGAAAGAGTATTGAACTTAAGTAAAAGTGTAGCTACTTTAGTTAAAATTTAGAAGGAGGGAAAAAGTACTAAGTGAGTACCTGTGATACCCAAAGGGGTTGAGCAGGAAAATATGAGCTTTGCTTGATGTACAATAACAACAAGAGAAGATCAAATCTCCAAAACATGTAAAGGCCCATCTCTATAATATGGTGAAATGCAATAACTGTTTTGGATGTAATGTGAAATCCCTTTCTATCTCTCTCTCTCTCTGAGAGTACAGTGCCTTTTGTACAGTGATCACTGTTGGGATTCCTTTGCTTATGTTTCTGGTGGATTGTATTTGTTTTTGATCATGGACACTTCTGCACCATGAGTGAGGATATCCACAGAGTTGGTCACTTTCTGCCTGTGGCAATGAATGGTTTTAGTAAATAATGGGATGCTGGTTTTAATTAAATAGTGAAATCTAGCTCTGCATCTGTTTCTTTGCTCTGTGCCAGGACACCCTTGGTTTTTCCACAATTTACTGGGGTAAGGCCAAAACCTCATGACTCAATTTTTTCATGATTTATTTATTTTGATAAATCAGTGATATTGGTCACTCTTTACAACTGTCTGCTGTTTTTTCCCCACAAATTTTAAACCATGAAAAAATGTCAAAAAGATTCTGACCATGACCATTCAGTATTTCATTCTTTGTAAAAAATACAGTGGGTTTTTCCCATTCCCTTGTAAGTGGGGATTTTGTAAATATGAAGTTTTGGCCTTAAAGCTGTGAAGTATTGAATACAAGGTGTCACTGCTTAAATTACACACAAGGTGAAAGAAAATAACACACTGTTATGTAAGAAGTATACTTCAATGTATACAAACACAACACTAAGTGTCAAAATTAATGCTACAAGAGAGTTAAAGACTTTCCAAAATGTAACTTTGACTCAGAACCAGTAAGAATTGTATAAACTTGGACCATGTTCAGCATACCATTCACTGTATGCTGTGATTGGTCCCCACAGGCAGGACTTGTCTAACTGAGTCATGGTGCAAATAATGGCCAAAGACATTATTGGAAACCTCTAGGAAAATAAAGAGATGATTATCAAAAATTTGAGCACAATTACGAAAAAACACCTTAAAAGTGTTTGAGTGCTGTTCACTTAAAACAAACAAACAAAAAAAAAGCTTCTGTTATGGGTTTTAAGTCAACGGAAGTCATTTTGTCAACAACTTCCAACAGTTCAATATTGTAGCGAAACACTGAAAGGTGCACTTTGACCCAGCAAGTGCTCTTCTACAGGGTTTAGTATATATTTCTTGTCACATTGAGGATGGTGTTCACAAATGGGACTTCTCTAACTGAATCGATAACTTCGCTCATGGTGCAAAGGTGTCCTATCCCAAAAGGAATTCCTGGAAGACTGCTGATTAAGGTATGGTTGGAAAATAATTTGAGCATAATGACAAAAAACCTAGAGTTATCAAGTACTGTGTACCTAGAACTAAAAATGTGTTCTGTCAACTCAGAAAAATAGAGTTGAAATAGTTGTTTTGGACTTTGAAGTTAACACAACTAAATTTTTATTAATAACCTTCTACTGTTCAGTCTTTCAATGTACCTTACTCTGCCTCTAATTGGATCACTACTTGTTATTATTTGCTATGCACGCTGGTTGGGTAAGAACGCTGGGATAAGCCAATCAGAGGCAATGTAGGGCGGGTCAGTTTTAGCAGTTCAAGCTGTAACAAGATGAAATCAAGCAGCAGAAGCTCGTGGTCAATGTACAAATACAGAAGGCCTGTCTTTAGGAGAGGTTAGGAGGCTGTTTATCCTTTGCTGAACTTGTGGCATAAAAAATGTTGTTTATGAACTAAAACAATTCCCACTTCTGCATATGCACCTCTGGATATGTTTTTTTTTACTTGTAAACCAAAACAAATCTATTTGACGCAGGCCTGAGGCAGTTCAAACTGAAGCAAAAGAAAAAAAAAACAACCTGCCTGTGTCCTGCATGAACTAATTCTAAGCTTCCTACATAATAATAATCAATTTATTTTTTTTCTGTTAGAATTGTTTCTTTTTTGTTAAATTTAGTTATCATAAAGACAGACTTCTTATATATTTATTTTTCAAACATTTCTCTATTTATTGATTATAAATGACCTTTTGTTACCAAGCAACACCTCCATGGGCCCACACTGTGGGAACAAGAACATTACTACACTAAGGCTGAATCCCAATTTTCCCCTTAACCCTCAGTGTTATCTCACCCCTCAACTCAACTCCCAGGAGAATTGGGACAGTCCTTGCACTTCACAGGAAGAGCATTTTGAGACTGAGGGTTAAGACTGAGGGTTAAGAGGAGTATTAGGATTCAGCCTAAAGCTCTCGTTTGTGGTTTTCCACTTTTTTCACAGCACTATTATCTAATGTAACCATTTTGACCTGAGCCAGCCTGTTAGCTGTTGTTTTACACTTGATTAAATCTTTGATTTACATCATGCACACCTGGATTATCAGTGTTGGATATTTTCACTTAGCTAACCGCATAAACCCTCTATATTATCATAATCACATTATCTTCATTTCATATCTGCATGTGTTTTCTGCTCTTTCAATGCACTTATTAAATACCCTTTAACCTGTCTCTTAGAGAAAACATGACAAAGTAGAGATGACAGGATGCATCTTTATTCAAGGACATTAAAAAGCAGACGTTAATGGGCAATAACACACTTTATGACTTCAATGAGTGGCTTGTTCTGTGACATGCTTGTTCAAACAGGCTCATACACAATGGCACAGCATATGGCCATGAATATGTTTATGTAGATACACATGTAACCTTCACATGCAGGCTTACGCTCACACCTGAAGCACACAGTGCCTGCCATCTGCAAAAAGAGAGAGAGAAAAGGAGGCCAATCTGCATCACATGAACACTTACATAAGAAGCCTGTTAAACAGGTACACTATGTATGGGTCATACAACATTCTAGTGTCCGAGAGTGTAAATGAGGTGTGAAAGCCAAAGGTGAAGATTACAGAGATCGTGCCATTAGCCTTTTTATACATCTGTCTCAGTTGATTAGTGTCATCTCTGTTGGCTGACAGGGTGGAAAATGTCCACATAGCCCCCCTGGAGAGAACATATTGTTCCTGCTCTGCAGTTATCCAAGAAAATCTCCACTTATTGGTATTCCATCTGAGCCACACAGAGGGTGACTTTTAGCAAAAAGTTTAACAGGATTAATAACAGCTTTTCCTAAAGCGTAAGATTAAATGCAGCCTCAGGCAAAACATGTTTAGAGGGGTTTTAATCTAATTACATGCCTGTTTGGAGGTCTGTCTCCCAAAGTGAACAAACAAGTAAGAAGGGATCTAGACTGAAAAAGCTGTGCCAGCTCTGCATGAGGATGTAGAAACACAAATGAAATCAGCTACGTCTTCCAGTAGTGAATGGTGTTATTTTTTTTATCTGCTTCACTTTTAAATTAATGGTGGTTTAATTTTGCAAACTGAGCATTGGTTTTTACTCAAAGTTAATGTATAAATATCAGCTAACATGTTTTGCTCGCAGTAATTTTTTCCATTTCAAAAACCAGAAAAAGGCTGAAAAAACAGGCAAAATAGCAAGAAAAAAGCCGTCATGTGCTGAACCTATGGCCATACATGCTGTTGTCTGAAACTGCTGACTGCATTATATGTCTATAGCAAACCAATAATATCTCAGTGCAGAGCAAAATCATCTATGAAACCATAGGGGATCTATGAACCATGATGGATGTGAACAATCTATGGGCAATTCTGATTTAATTTAAGTCTTGATATAAAGTCAGACTAACTCTGGAGATTGTTTTAAACATTAAAATGGCCTGGTATCTCATATCTGCTGCCCTGTTAAACTAGCTGAGCAACACTGCACACAATGTTTAATTAGTTTGAATGTGTTTGCAGGCTTATGCTTGCAAACTAGTTCTATATGATTGGTTTTGATTGTACTGGGCCATTAAACAAATGGTATTATGATATAAATCTTTACCTGATACAAGAAGAGGAAGACACACTACCACATACCACATCATTTTTGGTTTTCAAAACATGGCTCGTGAAGCGTTTTTGAAGCTTGTAATGTGTGAATATACAGAATAACAGAGGAGCTTAAGATTTAAATGTATGTATTCTGTATGAATTTCACTGTCAAGATTAGTTGCATTAATCACAATTAATTAAGGTTATTATTAGTGCACTACATTTTTTGAAAATCATGATTAATTGCCCCCTTTAACACACTTTGGTTAGGCCAATGCAACATCTCCTGGCATAATTCCACCACTGCACTTTTATATCTCATTTCACTTTGAAAACCTCACAGACAGCTCAGTGGACAAGTCAGAAGTCACCTGTTCCTTGTGTTATCTAACATTTACCTTTTAACTGTTCCCTTATTTTCTTTCAATCCATAACAAGTTCCTTTTTCTGTGGTTAAGTTCATGTCATAGCTTTTAGTCTTCCTATAAAAGCAGGACTTATTCAAACAGGAAGTCAGTTACCCCTAGTTTAAGGCTGGCCACACACAAGACGATTTTCAAATCTTAAATGATTTAAAAAATATGGGAGACCACAGACATAAGAACAATTTCAAACAATTTCTCATCTTATAATCCTCTGATGCACAAACTACACAACTCAGACTGTGAATCCACTGAGACCACACACCTGCCGACCTGCCTGCGACCTTGTGTGATCACATGACTTCAAAAGAAAAACAAACACAAAAGTCTTTCGATACCGTCTAACCAGGCCCGGAGTGGCTGATCTGGAGAACTGGGAGAATTCCCAGTGGGCTGGGCTGGTTTCAGGGGTGGTAGGGCTGCCGTACAGCGGCATTAAGCAGGCTAGCTAGGATGGACACAAGCAGGAGCAATTATTGTTTGAGTAACATCCCCCCTCACAAAATACTCTCTTGCTCAAGCTCATTCTCTCCCCATGTGGCTGGTAGAGCGGAGCGGACCATCTGTGTCCATCTGACTTGAAATGAAACCGTTACGTTGGTTATACGTTTACCATGTCAGTGGTTCATCCCTCTGAGAGAAAGATGGATAATAAGTAGGGCGAAATTGAAAAGTTAGGCTAAAAAACGGAGAGCGTTAGAAGCTCAAATGGCCAAATTTGCAAATTTATTTTGGTATCACAACTCGATGTAAATGCATCAGATGGAGCTGACACAGGTAAGCAGAACCATTGTGCAACCCCTGTCTACATTTATTACACAACACAAATAAGCTCTATGTAAATAGCAGCTGTGTTACAAGAACTAAGTGTTAAACATCACCTCTGCAGCTGCAGACCCTCTACCAGTTTTCTGCTAAAAAGAGGAACCTTCACTACTAAGAAGCATAAGTCATAAGAATGGAAAGATAGGATTCAGTCAGTGTTAATGCAAAAAAGGTTCAGAACTGACATGATATATAAATAAATAAAGCTAACTTGACTAACAAATAATTTGAAAAATAAGTTTTCATGAAGGGAAGACTTTTAAAACAACAAAAGACTTGTACAACTATAAAACCTGTACTTAAAAAAATGAGTGGCATAGAAGTTCATAATAATGAAAAAGTGGCATGGCCATCAAGTTTGGCCATTGGGCCATTTAAAGGGTTAAAAACACAAAATACTCATTATCAGAACTGGAGGTTATAACAAAAACATTAAAAAATAAAAGTAAAATAGTATTTAAAGTAGGTGCAGAAAATGTTCCATAGGGACATAGAGTATGTGTGCAGTCGTTTAAAGGGATAGTCTAAGGGTTAAGGCCTACTGATTGATTGGTTTGACCCTATCATGAATATGAATGTATAACCTAAGCTACTTTAAACACATACTATGCATACTATGCATACTATGGATCCAGAATGCTCTATCTGGTATGGTTGGTGTGAAAGTATGGGTTTTTTGACAATGCCTGTATCGTTTTTCTCATTAACAAACAATTTAGCAGGCACCTGTAGATGAGGCCATACTTTCAGAGATACACATAAAACCCTTTACTTCAGCACATATCATTAGGTTTATAAACACCCCAATATAACTCTATGGGTCAGGCTGAATCTGCAAGACTAACCCTCATTTGCAGCCTGAGCCTGATTACACCACTTTATGGGGACCTGTCCCTGATCTGTCCTCTCTTAACAGATGAGCAGATACAAACAAGGCCTCTGAATGAATGGTATAATTGATCTGTGAGTGATAGAGTGTGAGCTGCTGGTGTCATCATCAGCTATATGCACGAAATTAGAAGCATCTGTGTAATTACTGTGAGGCTGGAAAGCACTGTGCTGTTCTCTAATTACCCACATGTCACAGTGTGTGCATATACGTAAATGTGAAGGGCAGAGTTGCCATGGAGATGAAAAATGCCCATTACTACCCTGACACATAACCTTACGTGCAGTTCAATGCTTCAGAGCCTTTTAACTCTTGTGACCTGAACATTAAAAAATAAATGATTGAAAGTCCACACTGGTATTTATGTGACGCTTCATTGCAGTGTTTTGTTCACTTGTTCATATTTTATAAGGTCACTAAGCTACAGCAAAACACACAAAACCATTGGAACTGAACCACTTTACTGTTAAAAAGGTTAAAGCAACTTTTCAGGCCATTAAGCAGGGTAGAAATAACATTACGTTAGACAGTAATTTATAAAGTGTTTAAAAAAGAACTGGATGACTGAAAAACACATTATGCACTACTCTTTTATGCTCTCCATCTGATCATGGCTTTAATTGTTCCTCTTTGAGTTGTTGCATGACAAATGGAATCGGATTTTGAAGTGGTTCTCTATTTTGACAGACCATGAGACGCTCCCCTAAAACAAACGAACACAGAGTGCTGACGGTCATGGTCAGAAAGTCTTTGCTCTGCAACTCACCATTAACCCGTGTAGTCTCTGGTTCACACGCTGTGGAGTCTCTGTTGATTTATGGAGCTTTACTCAGTGGACAACAAATCACACGGTGGTGGAGAGAGATCCGGCTCAACATCTGTCAACCAGGGCCTATCACTCACAGTGTCAGTGCTGCATTACAAAACTACAGCCTGTAACATGTGCTAATGTGTGTGCGTGGATTGAGGTTTCTGCTTGTATTTGCATCAAGAGCGAGTGTATTTGAGCATGATTGTTCTTGTTTGTTCATGCTGGAGGATTCGGTTTTAATGCCGCAGGGATTAACAACATGCTGGCAATGACAGTGTCGACTTGTTTTCACGCCTTTTACGCACTCCAATCAGCCAGCAAAAAGTTTCCCATGAAATCTTTTGTTAATTGGAGTTTTTGACATTTTAATAATTCAAAACTGTCGTTGCAGCTGTTCTGGCTGGTGCAGAGAGGATTGTTTGAATGTTATCTAAAATTCACGCATGGAATCAGTGAATTTAAGCAGGGTTAATGTTAAAAGATCTAAAACTTTTCAGCAGAAATCTATTCTAACCAACATCTGCTAAAAACAAAAACCTAGTCCTAAAGCAGATGATTTAAGTGTTTCAGTGTGCTGTCACTGACTCTGCAAGGCAACCAATACTAATCCTTTTAAGAACAGCATTATTTTTTTAAATCCTACACTAATGTTTTCCTACAATGATTCTGAAGCATTAAGTGTATGGACAGTGACTCTCCTGTTCTCCTGTTAGTGATTAGAAGTTTGATTTTTTTTAAGTTTGAAAAGTTGACATCAAGAATCTTCTACTTTTAATCACAACACAACTACCGATAAAGCAGATTTACAGGTTGAGACATTTTGAGTTGGTAAACTGTTAATGGTTGTGTCCAAAATCACACACTCATTCTCTACTATTATTCCCTATTTGGTGAGTTGTCAAAAGTGGTCTATAGGCCTATAGTCCTCTCATCACCACAAGAAAGAGGTGGACCCCAGCAGCGACACCATCACTGTTGCACAGTTTAAACATGTAGCCACAACCACAAATGCCACACTGACAAACTGGTCAGACTTTGACACAGCTGCCATATCGTTACTGCCAGATCAGCTTTAGGGCAATACAAGCAGACATGCAGAATAAAAAGCATAAAAGATAACACTGAATTGATTTCTTCAATTGATAATACATTACGATTCATTATTATGTAAGCCCCAATAATGACTACTACTGTACAGTATTTACACAGTGCCTATAAAAGATGTTCACCCCTTTATTTTTACCCTTTTAATGATTTTATACTCAAGCATGCTCAATATAATTTCGCTCTTTTGACCCAATAGATTACAGAAAACAGATTTCTACACAGTGATGTCAATTAAAACAAAAGCAGCACAAATATCACTCATATGTCATGATATTGCTTAAAGTGGCTGGTCAAATGAAGCCAAACTGGTTGTTTGAGACCTGAAAGAGCCAGCTCTTTTTGGTGAACTGAACCAAATGACCTGGATCACTTTAAAAAAACTGAATTCCCATCCCTATGTCACCAGCACTCATGAACTTAACTCTCACACACAAGCATAAAAACACTGACAAGCTTCTTACAAATGCTGCCATCGATTAAACGAATTACTGAAATAATTTAAATGTCAACAGACACTAAGGTGAACACCCTGATGGGCATGTTTAATCTCTCTGTCTAAATGATCATGCTAGTAATACAAAACCACTGCTCAATGTCAGTTAGTGTTTTTAATTTACAGACATCTTTCATTTTCTGTCTCCGTGATTGTTATTAGTATAAATATGGATTATTTAGTACAAAAAAAAAGTTAATCAAAAATCATTTTTATGTAAACAGGAGGGCTTTTTATTTAGAAAACCCATAGTTCCCTTATCTGTAATTTTTTTGGCAGTAATGCCACTGCCAATATGGCGGACATGCTGATGTATCACATTACTGGGAAAACATAGTCAACCAACTTCTATGTATATAATGTCCGTGCCAACAACGGCTCATAGGTATCGATCCATCAAACTTCATTCATAAAGCACCCTCAGACAAATTCAATTGCATTTCAAAGTACTTTACAAGAGAGTGGAAAAGTAATCCACAAAAGGTAGAAGGGTAAAAGGATTTAGAGACTAATGTCCAATATGAATATGAATGTCCAATAGAATAACAATAGAAAGATCAATGATTTAAATGAGAGAAAATGAAAGGGAAAAAAAAGAGAATTAAATGTAATGCAATAAAACTGTGAAAAAATAAAAACAAGAAACATAAAAAGCTGATAAAATATGGACTGACAATAATAAAAGGTGATAACAAAATCTAAAATCTAAAAAACTGGACAAGGAGATTAGACAGTCATAACAAGAGATAAATACAATACTAAAAAGCATATATTAACATTAAAATGTGGAATTACACCTAGGATGGAATAATGATGGTGTTAATAATAACCATAAGATTACAGCATACTACTAATAAACACCTCTGTTTTTCTTATTGCAGTAAAGTATCAATGTAAAGGTAGTCGGTACCGATTATTTCCCATGGTACTGTGTATTATCTAAGTTCTGAGAAACCTGCAAAAACTGTTCAGTCTTTCCCAACATGAAGCATCCTGTTTGATTTTGTTGTCTTCAGTGTTTCAGAACTTCTTGAAAATTTCCCCTGTGACCATTTTAATATTTTTTCTTTCACTACTGTCAAGCTTACTGTTTTCTGCTTGTTTGTAGCTTACAATGTGGATGATCTTGGACTTGAGCTCCAGACATGATGGGATTTTTGAAAATAATGGATAGTTTTTTTTTTAATTTTAGGTTTGTACATTCATTCAAACACATACTAAAATACATGAAACTAGCTTTGATTGGATGGTGCAAAACTCACCCAGGTACATAACTATGGCCTCCTGTAATGCTGTATTATTTGTCCTTCGTGGAACATCTCCACATCATAATCTCCAGAATTGTTGACAAAGTTTTCCAACATTTCTGCCTCATGCTGACACGCTGAGAACTCTGTAAGAACATGAGACAACACATGGTTTCATGTGATAGCTGGACTGAACCTTGGCCTAATGTAAAGGTCTAAATAAAAACATCCTCCATTACTGAAACTGTCATACAAATACTCTGAAAACAGATGACTGAAGACATAATGGACACATCCCAGCAACAAGCTGCCATTATCCACTCGTTATACCTCACATATCTGTTTCAAGTTCTGTTTCCATTCGTATGTTTGTCCCTGTACATGCAGCTGCTGAAATAGCCACCTGAGTGGATGTATAATGGGGAACCAAGGTTAAGAACGGTGGCCTCCATTACCTGCATAGCTTCTGCTCTCTGCCAGCTTTGTTCAGACGCTCTCCAGTGATCTGACGTATGGTTTAGTATGGTCATTATGTGCCGCAAAAAAAAAAAAAAAAAGGTGAGGGCTGATGCTGAGCCCATCAGCTGGTGTGCACACGACCTCATCAACTGCCTTCCTCCACCTTATTCCAATGACGTCATCAAGGTCGACTCGTGGCTTTATTTAAAGTGTTTGCTAGGTCCACAATGAGCTCGATCACTTAATATGTGCATTAGTTTGCATGATTCATGCATGATTCATCATGGTAATCTGCAGGTGGAGCGCTGCCTCGCTATGGAGTCATTACATGGGCCGTGTCATCCATACTGCTTTCGCTTTTATCCAGAGGGAGAAAACAAGGAAGATTGATACATGAAAATCACAGCAAATGTCACATGTTTAGAAATATACAATAATGACAGAGTTTATGAAAAAGGCTTCTGATTGCTCTAAGTACTGACACTGTGACCCACCTAATTTCACATTTCCACCAAAAAAAAAAGAAACAAAGGACACAGTCTTGAATACATGTCCAGGGACGGACTCAGGATGTTGGACAGGTAGGGGTGAGAATAATAAAAAAGGCACCTGCTGTATGCAGTGGAGCACGAGGGCGCCAAAGGTTGTCATACATTTACAGTGAAATACTTAAAAACCTTGGCAAAGACAAAATGTTTTTATTATGAGATTAAACCAATAACACCTTGGTAAATAAAAAAAGACAAGGGATCATATAAATGAAATACATTAGAGTATGAAAATAAATTATGTACATTTATTTTCAAAGAAAACAAGAAGATGTCATTGAAGTTATTACATCAATTACTTAGTTTAAAACCTTATAGAAAGGAGCTCAGGGCACTTCGTTGCACTTTCTTCACAACATGCATGTCTTCTTAGGGGGCCTGTTATCATGTCTTGTCCACCAGCTCCCCGGAGGGCACTTTTTTATACCATGCCTGCTGAAAGGACACCCCAGGGGACACTTTATCAAGTTTTTTCCACTGATAGGGCCTTTCATAACAATTTGTCCACTTGGACTGCACTGTATCACATTTTGTCCACTGGAGCCCACCCTACAAGGCACTATATCAGGCATTGTCACTTAAAAGGGAACCCTAGAGGACACTTTATCATGTTTTATCCACTGACACGGCCCTCTAGAAGGCACTTTATTACACAATGCCACCTAAAGGGCCCCCTCCAAAGTACCTTATCCCACCTGTCCACTGGGAGGCCACCCTTTAGGGCATTGTATTACACAATGTCCACTGTAAAGACACCCCAGGAGATACTTTATCAAGTTTTGGTCACTGAGAGAGCCTCCTGGATGGGATACCAGTTATCAAAATGTGTGTAATTTGAGGGCACTACATCACGTTAATCCACAGGAAGCCCACCTTAGTGAGCACTTTATCATGGTTTGTCCACTGGGAGGCCGCCCTATATGCACCGTATCACATTCATCCACACAAAGACCACCACTGCTGTCATGAAGGAAAAATGAGACAGAAGTAGAGTGAGAACATGAAATTTATTTCAGATCTCTGCTATCAACTGAAATTATCACCATGAATCTGAAACAAAGCTGTCTGAAAATGTGACTGCCCGAAATAAAAGTGCTCCTCATGTAGTACTCCTGTGGCTCAACTTTCCCTGATTTTTTATAAAAAAATTCTACATATTTACTTTAATATAATAACACCCTTGCCATTAATGAGAACAGGAATGCCATCCACGTATCAATTGGGAAAAAATACCATCCTGAAACTCACACAAAGCCTAAATCCTATTCTAATAATACAACTAAAACTCTAATCAGTGTGAAAACACACTCTCATATGCAAACAGAAGGAGAGCTGACACCCAGCAGATGGTGTCCAGCCTGGCAGCAGAGCAGCATACATATGTAGGTTATCACTCAGCCAAATCCTCTACACTCAGACCTGCAGCCAACTGAGTAACATTTACAGGGAAATCACCCACCTGCACTCACAATCCCTCTGCAGATGGTGCTGAGTTTACAGTATGTGCAGGGGAAACAGAGAGGACGTGACCACGATTCTGACAGCAGCCTTGTGTTTGTTTACAGAGAGGAGGGAGGCAGCGGTGACAGTGAGGCCTATTGGGATTGTTGTCTGCTCAAAGCCTTGGGGGTCTTTTGATTCGTTACCTTGTTAGGTTACTGAAATGATATGATTGTTGCAGAGTGGCCAAATAAATAAAATAAAATAAGGGCAAAAGAAGTAGGAGTACTCTTATTTTATGACAGTAAAAAAAAAAAAAAATCTAAAATAACACAAAAATAGTGTTGAAAAGGGGAATTTCATAAGGGTGAGATTAAATGCAATTAACTGCAGAAATTCTGAGGTTAATCTCAATTAAAAATGTTTTTTATCATTTGACAGCCTTAGTCTTATATTATGGCATAAAGTCCACATTAAGTACAATAAACCTAGTTAACCCTCTATTTCATATTCTTTTTTCTGAAGAAAAAAATATTTTACCCTTCTTTTATGTAGCTTTGGAGTCCTTATATGAATATCAATTTTAAATGGTACACCGAAAAAGTATTGAGGGAAGTGTAATGACAAAAAAACAGGGTTATTCTCTGAGGGCAACACTATTGAAACGAGTTGTATGAATTCTGTCATTTTTGACTTCACTGAGGAAATGTAACTAGTAACTAGTAGAGCTTTAACTTCCAAACCAACCAAAATATTGTCTCAGATATGGTGTTTTCACTTCATTTGACCAATCAGTAACTAGTGTTTTCTGATGCAGTGTTTGTTACAGTGCTCACTGTGTCTATTTGTCTCTAAACAGACTCATGGCTGAAAATAGCCTCTGCTAACTGTAGTTAATCATAAAACAGTGCCAGAAGTGTATGCAAAATATGAAAATGTGACAAAAACAATGGACTGGTGAAATTGTGAATCATTTAAAGTACTTTCATGTTGGACAACAGAAATTATCTCTGCTCATGGGAAACTCCAGTGAAATTGCTCGCAGAGAACACACTGCTGATACCAAACAGCCATTAAAACTCTCAACTACTAGTCACTTCCTTTCAAAGCTATCACCATGAAACCCATATTTCATGTAGGACTTTACTCCTACAAGGAGGTAGGTGTAATTTGTTTTGAAGCAAACACAACATACTTGTGCTCTACAGAAAGGATAAGCACTCAGCACAGAAGTTCCTAAACCCAGTTAAACCCTTACTATTTGCCTTCACAAGTCAACCGGGCCAACCTATGGGCAGCAAGAAGCCAACTCTTCACCAGAGTTGTCAGGTGGGTACCCCTCATTGGTGTGAAGTCCAATTAGTCCCACGACACCTCCAGAAGGCTGAACAGTGATCTTCAGTGCCTCAGAGCCATCTCTTTCCATATCTCTCACCGCCCACCATGCCAACATGTAGATATCCTCTTTTTTTTCCTATCCTGCATCATGACCAAACAGCATTACCACATTAAGCTTAGTAAGAGGGTGGGAGAAACAGAGCCAGAGTGAGGTGCCCTGACCAGGGCCAGCACTTCTTGCCGGACTAAGCTGATGCTCTATCTCCCCCTTCTACCCATTATTCCCTCTAAGGGGTTTTACTGTGCAATTGCACACTGCTCTCCATCTCTGCGCAGAAGAAAAAAGAGTTGGGCACTCAAATATCCCCAACGAGTTTTCACAGTTTTTTTTCTAATATGCACTGTGATCAAAGGTACACTATTGCACAGGCTAGCTGGTACTGTAGCCTAGAGTTTCTTCCTACATGGGTGCTTCATACGTGAGAGATGTAAGGTGTGGCTACCACATAATCCAAGAGCCTACACACTGATGGCACACTGATGGTTACTGGCAGCCACCGAATACGGGTGGATTCCAGTCACGGAGGGTTCCTTAGTGAGGCGCTTTGGTGAGTTGAATTTATCAGCATCTCAAACTCCACCTCCCTCTAACTGTGCTGGGCTCTTAGTGCCAGTGTGTTGGAATTAGATGATTTACATGTAAAGGGAGATTTTCCCGGAAATAACTGCCATGTAGCCGAGTCTATCCGTGCGTCTGTCATGTGTCTTTGCGCCGACACGTTTGGCTTCAAGTCGTTCACACAACAACGCAAACACTAACGCCACTCACAGACAGACAAACACAAGCTAATATGTTGGTGGTGTAGACCTGAGGCTTCTTTCTGCAGAAGAGAAAAGGACCCAACACAGAACTGAACTTTGCTCTTACTTTAAAGCTCCTCTCTGACCATGGCGCATATGTGCGTCAATGCTGTCTATGAATAACCTCTCTCTCTCTCTCCTTAGCTAGCTGCAGAATGTTAAGTCACCATTTTATTAACATTCCACTTCTATATTTTATCATGACGATAAACCCTGATGATTAAACATCAATATGAGCTCACTATCAAAACATTTGGTAACTGCCACGTTGCAGGAAATATTATAGACTGACTGTATATTTATAATTGACTGATCAAAAACATCATAAAATCTCTTAAATCCTAATAAATGATTAGCAGGGCAGTGAGAAACAGAGGAAGACAGGAGCCAGGAATAGAAAACTTCTACAGGAGTTAAAAAGACTTCAGCTGAGGAGAATAAAGCTGTAAATTTATGTTTTTTTTAATGTGGGCGGGGCCAGTGGGGAATGACCCCACCCCTCTAACACTACAATATAAAATCACAGAGCAGTTCAACTGAGTCCAGTCTGTTGTAAGCTGATGTCACTGCCTTTATTAAAAATTAATAGCCAGTTAAATGCTGTTTTTGTGTTCATTGTGAAGTAAATTTGCCAACTCTATCAGCCACAGTGGTCTATGGATCATTTAAAGCATCAGAACAGGGATTTGAGACAGAAAATAGACTTTGGCCCATCTTCTAAGGTCAAGAGACAGGTACTGCTTTCCTCAATGCAGATTGTAGCATTTTTTTTTTAATTTCAGAGGAACTTCTATCCCTTGAGTGGGCGTGGCTTCAGCTCGTTCAACCGACACGCCCACACCACCCTAGAGCAGATTTTACTGCCTCATTTTTCATTATTTTGAAGCTTAATTTTATAAACTTAGAGATGTTTTACTTGATTGAAATGGGATTTAGGGGGTCATAACACAGGGACCTATCATACAACAAACCTGAAGACAGATTTATTTTCTCTTAACAGGGACTTTAAATAAGTTCTCATGGCAGAACAACTCCTCACCACTCAGATACAGTAATAAATTCACACATTCATCAACAGCCAGATTTATTTCCCCGATGCCAAAAACTAGTAATTATCTCACACAGGCTGGCTGTTTGTGCCAAGGTTACCAGTGTGACAGACAGCCTTGCTGTGCCAGGAGCAGGCATGGGCAGTGTTGCTACAATGATGATGACAGGGTAAAAACCTGGTTCATGTTTTAAACATGTTTTCCTCAGGCAGCTTTGACAGAAACAATTTTCTGAATATCAAAAATTGTAACAGGTGCGCTATTATCTTATTTTAACAGCTTTACACTGCTTTCAGCTGAAAAACAGGCTGCAAGTTTGGCAGTGTTGGGTTATCTTAATTTTAGAAGCAAGTTATTACATTACCGTGTTACATATTCAGAAAAACGAAGTCACATGTTATTGCACATGGGTTGTGATACTAAAAATTAATAACCCTTCTGGGGCTTGTTATACATGCCCCTGATGTTGTCCAGACAGCACATAGCCTGCTGTAAATCTACCTATGAATGAATGAATCTGCAAATCTGCAGCCCAACAGAATAATGCATGTGACACCTTTACAGCTCTTTATTTTGCAACGGTACAATAACAATATGACAACAAACTGGTAGGGGGAATAGGCACCAGAATTTACCCCTTTAGATAAGGGTCCACAAATTATCAATGAATTATCAGAAATTTATGCATCAATTAATGCATGAAAAATCATAAATTCATACATGAATTCCTGATTAAATTTAGAGACAAACACATGGGATTTTGCAGTCACACCACTAATAATTGCATTTTTTTAAGTGCTTAAGTCAGATCCTTTCTCAGCTTTTGTCTAGGGTCCACTATCATATAGTCAATACAAAGTCATGCTGAACAGGGTTGGAGTCAGAAGTGTCAACTATTTAGGGCTTAGCACAAATTTAAGATCCAGGGACATGCTCCCCTAGAATATCAGGCAGTTTTATGAAATGTTTTCAAGCCTTCTAAATTCTACATGGCAACTTATCTGAAGATCATTAGGGCAAAAATTATGGAATGAGATTTGTGTCAAAAAGAGTCAGGCAAAACTTTTTCAGTATCAAACAAAAATTTGCATTTGAGAACAAAAAAAATGTGATCCAAGCAAAAAATCTTCACATCAAGAGAACAAATGTGAAATAGCAACCAAATTATTAGTCTTTGAATTTTGAACAACTATCTTTTTGTTTACAAAGCAAAGATGACACCTGAAGTGGCCGGAAAAACGATAAAACAAGTATGTGTACAAAACAATACATCTACTACTTCACTGACAATTAACCTGTTTAATCAATAGTTAGATTTAATGAAGCAGTAATGATTCAGTCAATATGATGCAACAATGATAGTCCACTGGTTTCCTTAAATTTCCCAAACGTGAGCTGAACAACAGCTTCCGGAGCATCTGGAGTGACTGAGCCATCACTCAAAAACTCATTGGCCAATAGGGATACGCCCCAGTAAGCCCGCCCACACCTGACATTTGTGTCAGAACTGAGACCAAAAACTGAAGAAATGCAAACAAGGGATCAGGCAGCGCAAAAGCAAAACTGAGAAGCGAGAGCAAAAGTCTGATCACTTAGTGAGAAAAACAGGAACTGTAAACAAAAAGATAGTTGTTCAAAAGTCAAAGACTAATAATTTGGTTGCTATTTCACATTTGTTCTCTTGATGTGAAGATTTTTTGCTTGGATCACATTTTTTTGTTCTCAAAAAATGCTAATTTTTGTTTGATACTGACAAAGTTTTGTTTGAATCTTTATGACACAAATCTCATTCCATAAAAAATGATATAGTTTCCCATTGAATAAAATGTGTCCATTGCTTCTTGAAACAGGATGCACTTGAGGAAGCTAGGCAATACCTTACTACAGATGGGTACAGTTCCTCCACATAATTTTGCAAGTTTAAGATAAGTTGGTCCAACAACAATACAGAGTCAAGTGTATGCAATATCAAAAAGTTTTAAAGGGTTTAACTTTTTACCCAGAAAGCCTCTGTGTTCGGCACGATGTTGCAGTGCAAGCTTTAGCTACCAGCTACGGGTGTTCTTCTGTTTCTTCTGCTCGGTTAAAACAAAAACAATTTTTGCATAGGTCATGACCAAAGTGGTTACCATGGTAGCTTCTTTTTCTTTCTCCTCCCTGGCAGGTTTGAAACCTCCACCTGCTGTATCAGAGTACAGAGCAAGTGGGCACGGATTGATGCTGCTAGTGTGAAAGCAAGAAGAGCACATAGTCAGTCGCTGAAGTACAAAAATTGTCCCAAACATAGAAGTTTTCAGGGCAAAATATAAAACACTTAAAACATGTTCAATAAAGCATACGACTGAGCAAACTGTTTTTTTGGCCCATTAGGCAGAAAAACTGTACCCATTTGTAGTGCTGTGAAGTCCCGCTTCCTCAAGCATGTCATGCTTAAAGGGCCAGCGCACACTGAAATCTCTGGAGGCTAATGCCACTGCTATTACCAAGTACCACAACCCAACTTCAGAAACACTGGAATGTTCCTTTAAGAGAAATAGAACTTTAAGGGAACTCATTTTAAAGATTGTTTTTTTACAATCATGGACAAAACATTCCACTTTAACTCCTTCTAAAATTCCCTTTGCATTTTTGGAAAGCATGCAATGACCTCCCCAGGGGTCCAGACCCCCTCTTTGGGAACCACTGCTCAAAATGACTACTTTGGACAGTGTTATCCCCACAGTTCGCTATAATTAGATATTTGAGTACAGCAGCAGTACAGTCTTCAGTTGTTCATATTATATTTACTTACGCATTATAAAATAATATCAAAAGTTATACAATAACACTTTAACTTAAAAGAGAATTTACTTGTCATACAGTTATTTATAAGGACCCAACATGAATCCACCATGAGTAAAGTCCAGTTTTCCTGGCACAAACCTCTGGCAGAACCAGATTCATAGATGACCAGCCATCTGCCGTCATTGACACCTACTGTAGCTGGGTTGGATGTCCTTCAGTCAATAAACTGACTCTCCCTCTGTGCTTGTAGACTAGGACAGACAGACAAGTAAACACTCCATCAGTTCTTTGTTGCTTTTGATCTTTCCATGGGATTTGTTGACGGTACCAAAATTATTTCCCACCTTATCCTTTAATGCCACTGTAAACTTTCAGTTACATCCCTTGATAAGCCAATCTGCAATAAAAAAATCTGCTTTGATTGTGAGGAAAACATAGGAAATAAAAGACAAGAGAGTGCATATGACCATCAGATTTCACAGTTTTTGGAAACAGACTCAAAACACGGCGTTCATTTTTTGGTTATCAGTCAAAGTGCGACTCAAACTTTACCGCTTGTTTTATTTTCTACCTGCCAGTTAGGTTTAGAGACATTTTCTTCTTTGTTTTTAGTAAAATTTCAGCAAAGGTTCAATCTTTGTTTCTGGCACCCCTCTGAGTGCCTGAAAATCTAAATTACATAGGTAATGGATAAAGTCAGTTAAGGTTACACCTCAAAAACCCCATAGGAGAGATTATTATAATATACATGGTAATCACCAGCAATAAAGGATGCTTCGAGTTCACTTTGCATGTGTCAGTGACAGTTCAAAAAGGAGCAATGTGGCCCCAAATCTCATTGTGTTTCTGCAACACCAAAGATGAATTTATGAATTTAAGCGATGGAACAAAGGAAAAAGAAGATTAAAACATCTGAAAGGTCCCATTTTCTCCTCTACATTTGACATTTGAGTCTGTTAAAAAAAAGAGGTGCTGTTCATCCATCTGACTCAGGTGCAGTGATGTTGAAGATGATGACAATAAAGATCACAACAGTGCTTTTTCATTCAAGGTTGATGACGATGGTGAGCACTTTTCTCACTCTGAAATTAACTGAATAAAAGAGCCTTTTTTTGCCTCATATCCAAAAACAACCTCCACAAAGCAAAGGAAAGAACTGTTTCAAAAGGGATGTTAAGATTCACGGCCAAAAAGAAGCCAAACATGTTAATGCCCTAATCTAATATGATCAGTGATAAACACTGGGCTTAATTTGTTTAGATGATTTTGGAGTTTAAGAAGCATGCCTTGTTAGAGGTGCAGTGTTTTAAATTTTGAATATTAGCAACATCTAATAGTCAGATTCCAGAAGCACTGCTCACTTTAGGTGGCAACCAGTGAAATTTAATAAATACAGTGCTTAACAAATTTATTAGACCACCTGTCATAACAGGTTAGTGAAGAGATGAGGAGGGAGGTTCAGAGAGTAACGACTATAACCCTAATTATCAGTTTTACATGATTAATCCCCCAAAAATAGTCAGAAGGCTTTTAAAGAAGATGATTATTATTGTTGCAAATGTCAATTTTAGCTGAAAAACAGCTGTCTTTGGTAAAAAGAGTTCCCATATATCATACAAACCTGACTCATTGTGGATGCCATGATAGACTGCAGCTGACAAAATTACTTATCAAAAAAAAAGCTTAACACTTTTAAAAGTGTTGTTGATACCAAGGGTCATTGATTTAGAAGTGCCCAATGATAATACAAAAAAATAATAATATAATAATAATAATAATAATAATAATAATAATAATAATAATAATGCACATTTGATAGTAATAACCCAATTGTCTAACCTTGCAAAGCAGATGGCTACGCCCGTTTCCTTGTTTCTCACTGGCAAATCCATCTTGTAACACTCCTGTCGGAAACGTTTGGGCCCGGTCAGAAACTGACAGGACCAATCAGCGACAAGGGGCAGTTCTTTCAGACGCAGCGGAGTTGTGACGTAAGCAAACAGCAACAAGAGGCTGGTGCAATTATGGTGGAAGAGATTAGCCTAGATGCTGCTAAAGTGCCAGTTTAATCAGAACTTGATGACATTTCTTTGTTAAAAGAAGAACAAAGAACAGCAGTGAGTTGTTTTCCTTTCAAAAATGACAAAAGTCATGTACTGACATGTCTGTAGTCGCCATGATTCGCGTTGTTCCTTGGTAGCTGCCCACGCGCACCTTACACTACCAAAATCAAGCTCAACTCTTTATTAAGTACTGTTATTACCAAGGGTAAATGATTTAATACTGTACACTAACAACAGCCTAGTGATAATAATAGGAATAATAATAGTAATGATAATGAGAATAATGAGAATGAGATAATGAGAATTTTAAAAATGCACATTTAATAGTCTCCCAGTCTTCATCATCTTTAAAAAAATCTCATCTTTAGCCAAATAAAAGCGTCAAAGCCTGTTAAAGTTCTGCCAAATTGCAGGAAATCACATCTACTTTATTTTAAGTCCCACCCACTTTTTCTATGCTCCTGATGCTGATGCTCAAAGACACGCTCTAGGTGTACACGTTTTACAATCAGACTTTCAAAACTGAATGACAGATTTTCTTTAGCCTGAGAAGACAAAAGCAATAACAATCAAATCATTTTTTGAGACACATATTGGGACTTGAAATTGATCACAGGTTCTTGTTTATCAGCATCTGTCTGCTGCTCTCCATCTTACAAATACAGATTTCTGTAGAAACAGGATGAGTAAAAAGTGTTTTGGGCAAAAGGAAAGGGGGATGCTGAGGGATGAAGAAGTCATGTCCAAAGAAATCCTTTGTTTTTGTCTGAAAATCTCCTTTAAAAAGCCCATAGCAGCCTTAAAATAAAGAGAATGATAAGGAGACTTCAGTCAACCAATCAAAGAGGAAGAAAGGAGAAATGAAAGGTACGTAATGATCTTAACTTTTTTCAAAATTTTCTCTCAAAACATATAAAGTATATTCTGACAGAAAGCTATTTCTTTTTTCTCATTGTATAAGTACAATTCTAGGCAGCATGAATTATTGTTATGGGTAATGTGTCCATAAATATGTACAAATATCCCATTTGAATGATCCCTTATCACCTCAGCCAGTGTGACACTTTTGTCTTCACATATGTTTGTTTTCAAATATGTTATTTTCAGGCCCTCTCAGGCCTTGATGCTATGCCAAAACCATCACAGGCACTACACAAAAAGTAGCCACTCTAATTAAACCCAATGAGACCACTTTGGCTCAGCTGTGATTCTGGGCTACAGCTACAAAACACAGACATGTCACACAGAAACAACCTGGCAAAGTTACTGTCAAGGTGCAAGGTGGTATTTGGACAGATTAGCATTCCACATTAGTTAAAGAATTACTAAAACCCCAGAGTTTCAGCTGAGGTGCATCTACCCTGAAATAAACAAAATGCCATTACAGTTTCATGGACAGGGCTGGGATATGGAAGCACGATAAGACATGCCCTCTCTCTCCGCCCTGCTGTCCCTTATCAGTCACAACATCATTCAGTCCATGCTGCTTTTTAGATTTGAGTGTTAGCCATACTGTCCTAACCATTTAAGGAAGACTTAGCATGAGCTACCTGAATGTGAAACTGGAAACTTGTCTTCTAAAAGGCGAGTTGGATTTTTTTTCACTTCAGCTACTGTCAGAAGTCCCACCCCTTACTGATTTTGATTGGCAAGTGAGGATAAAGAGACACTGGCCAGAGCAGTGTTGTTCCAAAGTTGAGCAGTTTTAAGCTGAGAGCACTTCAAGGCAGGCATACAGTGTGCGAATTTCTTCGATTCATCCACATGAGTCACACTCACTTGCAAGTTGCACCGACTTTCAGTTGGATCAGGAATTGATTGTCATCCTGTGTACGGAGGAATAAGACAGCCAACCACTCAGCTACAGTCTGGCAAGCTGCTCCTGACTGGTCAGGTGGATTTCTGACATGTTTGATATATTGGTCATATGACTCAAGATGCTCCCAAAGTGAGAGCAGAACCACAAGCAGAAACCTTAAGTTTTTCCTTTGAAAACTGTCAGACAGCATCATGACAACAGAAGCATCCTAAATCATCATGACAATAGTGCATAACATCAAGAAAGAAAGTCTTTCAAAGTTTGATTAATGTTGATTGAAGGATTATCGTGGATTGCTCCAGTCCTTTGAATGTCTTAAAAATTAAAGCTACTTTTCAACCTGATCATTTGTGTTGTCTATGTCTTCGTCTGACAGGCAGCAAAACAATACTTTTTCCTTTACTGTTTTGGGTCTGATGATTTTTTTTAAAAGAAATTGCAGCTACATAAATGAGAGCATATTGATAATTCCTTTATTTGTAATGCACCAGAATTAATCTTGCATCATTCCTCTTTCCCTTCCCTAGTGTATGAAAGATATTGCATTGATTTAAATAGAATTATTGCTTTCCTCTCTTTAACTAGGTGGCTGCTATAGAACCTGACTTGCAGTCATCCAGAAAACCTGGATAATTGATTTTTTTGAAGGGCAGTAAATGTAAAGAGAGTTAAATAATGATGTCTGTTCGGAGTTCAGTGAGGCCTGAAGCTGTCACATCGACCTCAACGAAATCAATTTGCACCTTTCCCGTCTGCTGGAGATTTCACCTCGGCATGTTTGATTTTTCGAAGGAGCGCAAATTCTGTCATTGGTGTGTGGGTTTCTTGCAGCTATTCCTGTTTGAATCACTCAAATATCAAATATCATATCCTTGTGGGGTTTATTTGTGGGGTATCTGAAAACTCTCAGTATAAGCATGAGTGATATTATTCAATTCAGTGAAACCAACAAACCCCAAGGGTGTAAAAAATATCTGGCCCCTCTTCAGTAACCAATATCAGCATTTGCACCATTTATGTGGTAAACCAAGTACAGTTCTGTAAACACATCCAGCTCAGGGTGGTAATACTGGTTGATATCAAGGTTGAATAACAGAGGCTGGGGCTGTCAGTGATGGGGGACATTTGTGCAGAAAAAAAGAGTTACATTTGGATAAAACAATAATAAGAAAACAAACCTAAAATAAGGAGCCACAACCTCAAAACAGCTGTCCTTCCGTCTTTGATTTCTGACCATTACAGCCTGCTCCTGTAGTGAGTGTTGTCCACTCATGTCCAAACCAGCAAGGTGTGTGATCAGTCCCACCTGCACCTGCACAAATACTGACCATTCATGTAAAACATCCAGAACAACAAACGCTGTTTTCAATTATATAAATTATGTGTTAAGCTTTTAACAGAACTTTCTCCCTCAATGGAGCAAGAAAGGACAACTTGAAGAAAACACACCAGCACATGCACTCACATCCTCTTCATCCAGGAGGTCTCCACACATGGACAAAGAGGGGGGCACCTGACAGCAACGGACTCATTATATCCCCGGTTATATATTCAACAGTAGTGTATAAGTCATATTCAGTCTTAATTTATACATCACAAGACACAAGAATAGTTTTCTTTGTCACTGGAAAGTTTGTGCATGACATCTCTTATAAATACTGCAGGGCTTCACCAGCAGCTCACAGCAGACTCTCAAATATTGATAACTGTTACTGCACAATGAAGCCAATTTGCATACAGTTGTGTTAATAGCTATAGCAATGTGTTAAAAAAGTGAGTAAAGCTCAAAATCCAGAGAATAGCTTTACATGCAAATGCATGCAGGTATTCCAGCTCAGGACAATTGAACTACATTCCACAGTTCCTCTGAATTTCTTGGCTTTACCTCAGAAACAACATTCTAACTGTCACCCCACAAGTTTTTTATTTGCTTAAGGTCTGGGGACTGGGATGGCCACCCTGTAATGTTAATCTCATTTTTTTTCAAGGAAAAAGGGTAGTCAACAAACATTTTAGTCATAGTTTTATTTGACAAATTTAACACTGGTATGATCATAAATGTCCAAAAAGTTGCTCCTAGTGACAAAAACCTAAGAAAAATCTCAGAATCATGACTATTTAAAAAAATAAAAAAATAAAAAATAAAAAAACTGGCTTTTAAAGCTAAGACTAGATCCTGGTAAAGACAAAAGTTGCACACAGATCATCTTTGCCCCACTGAGAGCTCATAAGGCCAAAGAGAAGTGAGGAGGGCATAAAATAAACTTAAAAGTTTCTGAAATAGAGAAGAAAATAGCAGAAAGGTAGAGAGATAGTTGATAACACAAGTAATAACATCTCTTTGACAGCCTCAGATTAGCAGCCCATCATTTAAATTACTAAAATTAGCAGCTTGGTAAATAAACATTGGCAAATAAATGTAGGGGTACAGCAAGAAAGGACTCACACTCAGACAAACAAAAAGTTATGGGTGTGTTTGTGGAATTGGAAAAATTTGAATCTTTATTGAGAATCTTCTTTTGAAATCAAACTTGGGCTGAGGAGAGAAAAAAAAACTATTTATACAGGCATTGCAGCCCATCATTTACTTTCCTCAGTGCAAAGTGAGGCTGCATGCTAATCCCTAAAATGTGTTTTACTTTCCAGGTGCATCCAATCACTGATTACAGCCTCTTCAAACACTTATAGAATCAGGATGTGAGGAGTCTACAGCATAGAGGCTCTCTTATAGGTTGTACTATGGTGGCCGAGAGGTCTCATACGAATGCAAATTCAAAACGCTTTGCAAAAAGAAAAAACGCAACCACATTTGAGAAAAACACAACAACAAAAGTTCACAACACAAATACAAAAACTTGCTGCAGCGCATGAATACAAACACTCAGCGCCGTGCATGGATACATAAACTCGGCACAGCGCGGAGGCCAACAGATTCCACAACAGCACAAAAATACAACAAATTGGCGCAGCAGATGCAAATAAAAAGTCACAACGGAAGTGGATCTGTTATTAGGGACGGACCTGCTAACCTGCTAATGGCTCTGTCAGCAATAAAGTTACATACCACAACGCAAACTAACTGAAGACACGCTTGGATCCAGTAATTAAAGTAAGTAAACATTGCTTGTTCGTCAGCTCCACTTCTTGCACATTTTATATTGTAATCGATAAGTTTTAGAAGTAATTTTAACCGGCAAACAGCGCAGACAGCTACGTTTGGGGCCCAATATGCATGATGTAAGCTGTCAGATGAATAAATGGACTCGATCAATTTGATTTAGATAGTTGTTTACATACTTATTAAACTGTGCAGGGGGTTACAGTTATTAAAAATCACGAAAAACACACTACAGATTACATACTGTGAGTACAGAAATTATTTTGAGTAGCGGTGTTGTACTTAACTTTATTGCTAATGGAGCTGTTAGCAGGTTAGCAAGTCCGTCCCTAATAATGGCCCCACTTCCGTTGTGACTTTTTATTTGCATCTGCTGCACCAAGTTGTAGTATTTTTGTGCTGTTGTGGAATCTGTTTGCCTCCGCGCTGTGCCGAGTTTATGTATCCATGCGCGGCGCTGAGTGTTTGTTTTCATGCACTGCAGCAAGTTTTTGTATTTGTGTTGTGAACTTTTGTTGTTGTGTTTTTCTCAAATGTCGTGTTTTTTGTATTTGCAAAGCATTTTGAATTTGCATTCGTGTGAGACCTCTTGGCCACCGTATTGTACACTTTAAAAAATATGTTTTTTCCCTTTTTTGGACCAACCAATCACAGCTTTTAAAAGAATGTCATAGCAACAGGGTCAACCCTATCTCCTTACTAAGATTAAGGTTTCTGTCCTTCCTTGATCAGAGTCGATCTTACCCCTAACCCATTGTCCAACAATGGGTGACCTCGATCCCCAATGGGAGCACATGCAGTGGGCTCACGTGGATTGACTAGAGAGGGAGAGATTTGCTTGGATCACTGCACAGACAGAGTATGTGGAAATTGGGGGTAAGAATGCTCCTATATCACTTTTAATCCAAGACTTCTTGCATCAGTTTTAAGCCAAGCTATAAGAGGATTCTCAGTGTGTTTATGACTAAAAGCCAAATTCTTCCTCCCGCTGTCAGTGACTGTGTTTACATGGACTTGGGTATCCTGGTTTCTGTCAGAATTGTTAGAGAATCCTGGGTTCTGTTTGTGCATACATTTTCAGAAACTGGGATGTTCAAGTATCCTGATTTAAGAAACCTGGTTTTCTGCCTGGAGAGCTCCAAAAGAAAATGGGATTCTGTGCCATTCATACGCTGTGTCCCATTTTCTTACAGCTGCAGACTACCTGTGCACCCAACTTTGATTAAACTGTCACTTCGAGAGACACTTTTCGAAATAAATTGGATGTGTGTTGGAGGGACAGCTGGTCCACTTCTGGCTAGAGAGAATGACAATCAGGCTTCTGTGTCTGAAGCGTATCAGCCTTTATGAGCTGATGACGGATTTGCGTCTCGTATTTAGATAAATGGTGAACTAAACAGTTGATTTTCCAGACTTTCATGAACTGTGAGCACAGTTTGCTGTGAAGACAGAGAAAGACGGCCCCTGCTATGAGTTACGGAGGGTTCTGTGAACCTAAGATGGATAGACAGCACCCTGTAAGCATCCTGCTAAATATGTCAATACACACCAGGCCTGAATTGTAGATACAATAGCTCTTCTGTTGTTTTTTTCAAAGTAAAAGCTTGAGCCACCCGCATTTTCACATAATGCTTTTATTCCAAAGTTGTTTTTGGGACAGTTATTTAATGAATGACTTTACTTGTAGTTTTGCTTTGCTCTTTCTTGGAGTCTGGCCTAAACATTCTCAGAGATTAATAGTCATTTTTATCAACTCATATTCATGAGCTCTGCCCTCTTTTCTTAATCCTGCTCGCGATAGATTTCTGACCATTACTGCCCACTTCCCCAGCTTGTGCCATCCACTTCCACCTGCACCTGCAATCATTCTGACAATCCTATTAAATATACAAAATAAAAGGCAGTGCTTTTAGTTAAAGGAATGGCAATATTAACATGTTCACTTTAGCACCACCCTGATTAAGTTTCCTCACTTAATGAAGGAAACACACACGGATAAAAAAAAAAGCAGCTGGGAGACTCAGACTGATTTAACTCCTTGATATAGCCTAGTAATAGCAATGTCAAAGTAATATTTACCATTTACATTTCACTGATCATCCTTTATTTAAAATTCATACAGAAATGAAAATATTTCCCAATCTCTGGAATGTTTGTGCGTCATAGAAACTGCAACGCACTTTCGTCAGCTTTCAAAGACAGTAGCCTAATCTTTACTCTATGCTGTAACCAACCTCATCATTAGATGCTTAATGCAATAAGGCTAGTTTGCAAAGGGGTGTTTTTCCCCAAATAACTGCATAATGGCTCCATGTCTCACCATATGTGTGGTGCATAGGTATGGTGATAGGCCAACAACACAATAAGAGGAGCATTGAAGCTGTGACTTTTGACTTATTTACAAAGCTCTGAAGCATGCACTTTATTATGGAGCTTTAAAAAGCATCACACAGTCTACCTGCCATGTGATGCTGACTACAGGACACAGACCCAGATCATTATCAAACATGTTTACGCAGCATTAGCGACTAGCGGAGATGCACACAAGTCATTTTTTGCAAGTCCAAGTCAAGTCTCAAGTCTTTGGTCACGAGTCCAAGTCAGGTCTCCGATGGTTGTAATGAGCGTTCTATGATCTGCCTCTGACGTCCAGTCTGCTTAGACCATTGCGTTTTTCCATGTAAGGAATTTAAATCCTGTACTGTGTTATCACCAGTGTTGGGGGTAATGTGTTACAAAGTAATCTGTTAGAGTACTCAGATTACTTTTTTGGAGTAACGAGTAACGTAACGCGTTAGTTTCACAATTCAAGTAACCCTGTTATTAGTTACATTTTCATAAAAGTAATCCATTACTGAAAGAAAAATCCAAAATTTCCTCTCTCTTCCATGGCTTCAAAAAAGAGAGAAAGAAAAAAAGAAGCTCCTTGAAGCATCTGCTATGTTTGTCCTTCTCTCTTCCTGTAGTCACATTGGCACATGCCAGCTGAAGGTAAACGTTCTGTGCCATTGCGCACATTGTTAGCTTGTTGAGCCAGTAAGATGACAGAGAGGCAGCAGGACTCTGTAGAATTATCCCCATTTTGATGGATTTTTGGATGAAAGGGACAAGAACAGCATCATGGTGAAGTTTCAAAAGTTCCTTTTGCTTTCATTGAATCAGATGTGCAGCGCTAGTACGCACAGCATTTGAGTGATTCTGTCTGCCTCTGCTCAGCTTGTTGTCTGATTGTGAGCATGTTTAAGAGATATAAAGGCTTTCCTGTCAGCGGTGTTCTCAGGCTGCAGAGATACAGATTATGGGCTGTAAATTAAGCTGTACATTGGCATTACAGTCTGCACATTTAAATGCAGATGTGTGGTCATTTGAGTAGAACGAGTGGCTAAAGGGTTTTAATATTTAGTAACGCAAAAGTACTCTAACCTATTAGTTTTAGAAGTAGGTAATGCAGTAACGTAACAAATTACTTTTTTCAGTATGTAACGCAGTAACTAACGAGTTAGTTTCAGAAGTAACGCTACTCAACACTGGTTATCACCATCAGTAGGGTGGGGTATTGTCTGTGGCTGGCTCGCTGTGGTGTGCACATGTGTACACTTGAGAGATGTCCTCGACTAAGGATTTTCATAGTCGAATCTGATTCGTCAGATTTTGCCTTTAGTTGACTAATAGTCGAACAGCGTTTCGGCCAGACTTTTTTGTCCCCGGTCAAAATGACCGGCAGTCCTCAAGAATTCCGGCCATTTAGAACAACTACCGGACATTTGCTTTAACATTATTTTGCTGCATTAACAGCAGCAAAACGCATAAATCTGATATTCTGTGATACACTGATACAGACTGGTAGACATGTACACATGATTAGACCCTAGAAATGACTGCCCAAAGACTTTCTCTTATTTTTCTTTGTGTAAGTGGTTTAAAGTATCAAAATGAAAGCTGCATGCTTTTCCTTTCACACGCAGTCAGTTGTTTTTTCCCTCATCAACATGATCAATATCTGCTCTCCTCTTAATAACCTCCTCTCTGTGTACATTTGAAACACTACAGAGACATGAGTCATACTTCACTGATAGAGCCAGACACTGAAACATTAGAGATTAAATTTTCTTATTTGTCAGCTATATTTCTTTAATGAGAGATTCTAACATTAATTTGTTCCCCATAAACACATGATATTAAGGGATTATTAACCAGATAATATTTTAGCATTGCACATACCCATGGCTCATACAGGCAACACGGAGACACGCACAGCTAGAGCGCACACATAAACAGTGCTGATGCTGATCTTCCGTGGTCAGAGAGGAGCTTTAATGCAGGAGGAAAGAGTTCAGGTATTCTGAAGCTTTTGCCCTCAACAGACTGAAGACTGAAGTCTGCAGTCTGCACTACCAACATTTTAGTATGCGTTTTAGAGTAGGTGTGTGCGTGAGCGTTGCGTTTGTGTCATTGTTATGCAGCATGAACAAAGATGAGGAAAAGAGGAGAGCAGCCATTGGTGCTGCATAAAAGACGCACGAACCGTCAAACTGAAGGGGAGGAAAGGGGAAAAGAGTGACGGGGGGCAAGAGATCATGATGGAAAAATTAAAAACCCAAGAATGTGCACGAGTCCCAAATCACAAGTCCGAGTGGAGTTCAAGTCAGGTCTCAAGTCGCTGATGTGTGCGACTTAAGTGCGACTAATCCCCATCCCTGGAGACTAGAACTGACAAAACAGCATTTAAATCAGTGAATAATTGTAACACCAACGTGTGACACATCTCCTGTATTATCTTGTTTAATATGAGCCTGAATTGCTTTAAAGAGAGCTAATTTGATCAGAAATCATAGAGCAGGTGTATCATCTTATTACGTTTCCTTGCAGGCATGTTTCAACAAAGTCCAGATGTTTTCGGGCTCTATCACTAACTCTTACAAGCTTGTAGCAAATGGAACACATTCAGCTCAGGTGTGACGTAATTCCCAGTTCAAACTTCCAACATCCATGAATGATGACTTAGCACAACATCTTAGGATTTTACAGAAAATCTGTTCATATTTATGAATTTTTAATTGCACCAGTTTTGAAACAGTACAGCCAAGAAGTTTTCTGAAAGGTATAAAGGACAAGTATAGCAACGGCGTGGCATGCAAATCAACACAGACAGACAGACATGCTGCCAGTTATAGTCGTGAGATACATGTTGTTTAACAGAGGTGAAACCATATCTAACTTGATGCTGGCATTTGCTAGTGTAAAGCCTAACATAATCTATAGTTGTCATAAAAATCAAAATCACAGAAGCCAGCGCAGATGTGATGCAGTAATAAGAAACCAGGATACTTGTATTTTTCATGTAAACAAGGATATGAATAACCAGGTTTCTCTGTGTGCATGTAAGCACAGTATGCCAAATGTGACAGAAACCAGGACATCACTCCAGGATACGCAAGTTCATGTAGTCATGCTTTCATTTCTAAATGAGAAATAAGTCAAATGTCCAACTTGCCTTATCTTTGAACTGTTAAAAAGCTACTGTAAGTTTCATTTCCAAATCATTTGTTAATTTCAACATTGTAATTTTTTTGATCACATGCTCCCTTCCATAGCAATGTAAACCACTCACTCACATGAGAATGAGAAAGGCATCGGCTTGTATGAGACCAAGAGGGCCATGGGATCCTGTTCCCAATGCTTGATACAGAACTGGTTTATGTTCATAACTGCAGCATTGTTTGGAGAGTAAATAAAATTTCAGGGTTTCATTACCAGATAAGAGACATGTGGCTTCAATCTACCATCTGTTTACAGCACCACAGCACAAAACACATAAAAACAAAGCCATGCTCCTCCTGGTCCCTGGTGCCAGACTAAAGTGAAATGATGAATCACTGATGAAGCAAAAGTGCAGCCTACACATAAGTGTAACATCAAGATACAAATATAAAATAAACATGTATTGTAATATAGAAGACAACCACACCAGATTATTGACAGCAGGAATGAGGTCTGTTTGTCAGGTTTGAACTCAGTTTGTGGGCTCAGCCTCTTTTCTAGGATTTCAATTGTACAATTTTGCTTTAAAAAAAGATAATGCCACAATATAAAGTAGAATATATATATAAAAAATGCTAACTTGTAATGTGATCATGTCTTTATTGAAATGTCTGCAAACCAAAACTACAAAAAACAGGATGTGTGTAACTATGAGCAATCAATTAACAAACCAAAGCAGTCATCTTTCACAGGCACTGTTTTTCTCTCTTCATTAAGGATGATTGGGTTGATGTCAGACAAGCAGCTATGTCAGAAATCAATTTTAACATTAAGCTGTCACATCTTTTGAAATAGACAAACCCTTAGACAAAATCCCAGTGCAACTAAAATGGTGAGACTTTTATTTCCTTAAAAAAATCAGCATGCAAATTACTCATAATGATGCAACAAACAAGGAATAATAATAATTCTAATATCATTTGGGAAAAATGATCATGAAATGCTTCCTATTGAAGCCTTGAAAAGGCAAGCTTTATACGATTTATTTCACTCATTTCCCCATGATAACCAAGGCCGCACAAAGGGGGGAGAGTTTTCTGGGGCCCAGCCAAACTGGGCACCCATGTGGGTCAGTAAAATAATGATCCACTGCAAAGTTAAGCTGTGATAACTATATTTAATTTTTAACCTGAATAATGACCACTTTTGTCAAAGTAAGAAAAAAAGGAATTTCATTTATCCTTTTTCAGAGCCTTTTTCAAAATGCACACTGCTCTTCTTAAAACAGAATTACATACTTATTAGTGATGTTAACAGTGTGGATGGGCACACTGAACTATATGATTGGGACAGTAATGTCAGTCTTGATAGCCAGGCATTAATGAGTACAAATGCCAGGATGCCAGAAAAAAAAAATAGAAGAAACTGAGGCATCTTTCTTTGGTAAAAAATAGAATAACTGTGAAAGAGACAAAAATAGGAGTAAAGTAGCCTGCATGGGCAAAAAGCAGCAAAAAGTGACCCAGAAAATGAGAAAATTTGCATAAATAGTAAAAGGAGGCTAAGTTAGGCAAAAAGTTGAAAAAGATGTTGCTAAAATGGGCAAAAAGTGGTAAAAAAAATGCCAAAAGTTTTTTTAAAAAGTGGCAAAAAGCAGCAAAAAGTGGCAAAAAATGGTGTAATAGGACAAACATTGTAGGCTAAGTTAGGCAAAAGTTGAAAAAAGATATTGCTAGAATGCGCAGTGGTAGAAATGTCTGAATCTGTAAAAAAATAAAAAGTGGCAAAAATAAGAGAAAATATAAAAAAAATTCAAAAATGGATAAAAAAGTGACAAAGAGAAGTGGCATAAATGGGTGTCAGGTGGCAAAAAAGTAGGCAAAATGCTGCAAAAAGTAGCAGCAGTAGGCCAAAATGGATGACAGTTGGCACAAAGTGAGAGAAAGCAGCAAGAAGTAGCAAAAATGGACAAAGAAGTGTCAAAAGCACCAAAAACAGGCAAATTGGGTGAAACTGGGCAGAAATGGCAAAAGGGGGGCTAAAATAGGAAAAAAGTTGCAAAAAGATATTGCTGAAATGGGCAAAAAAGGTCAAAGAGCAAAACGTGGGGAAAAAAGAAGTAAAAACTGGCAGCAATGGGCAAAACTGGCAAAAGGAGCCTTTTTGCAGAAATGGGCAATAAAAAATGGCAATAAATGGCCAAAAACTGCTTTAAAAAGTGGCAAAATGGTTGAATAAAGACAAAAACTGGATAAAAGTGGCAACTCCAAAATGAGGGAGCTGTTAGACAGGATGCTTGCACCAATCCCCCTGATCTAACACACATTCACTGATATCAGTAAAGCACAACAACTATTCTCTGGTCGTTTCAAAGGCCCAGCCTATTCTTTAGGTAGCTCTGATAACTAGTTAACTAGAAAAGCACTCAGAGGTTGCAGACCTCCGCCATTAGCCCTATCTCCCAATAGTGAAGAATCCTTTAAAAACATCCAGACGGTGATCCAGATCATTCCCAAAATCTAGTATTCAACCGATTACTCACTCCCTGGTGGGGTGGAGACACGGTGAGGAAAAGCATTGGCTTTGCTACTTGTGGACTGTCATGGTGGAAGCACCCATGGTCTTACCGGACGACTGAAAGTCATGGCAGAGGGTGAATATTCCTCTATTCCTCCAAGCATTGTAAGTATTCTTGCTACAATTCGCTGTCTTTCTCTCTGTTACGCTCCGACTCATCTCCTCGACTGGGCGTGTGTCTTTCAATCCATAAACTCCAAAAATTTGAATAGAAGCACACCCAAAATGCTGCTGGGATTGAAGTTACTCATGTCCGCCATCTCCTGGTGTAAAGTGGTAACAGCGCAGACCTCCGCCATTAGCCCTATCTCTCAATAGTACAGAATCCTTTAAAAAATTCCTGGATCCAGACCATGATCCGGATCAGTCCCATAATCTAATCAGTTCTTCCTTATGCCATTTCTGTCATTTCCTGAAAAGAGTTGAGTTATGTTGCTAACAAACAAACAGATGAACAAACCCACCCGATCACATAACCTCCTTGGTGGAGGTAATAATGTTTGTTTTCTGGAGATCTCAAATAATTTATCTCATTGTCTCAGGACATCGATACTGGCTTCTCAATGGTAGCATGTTAATTTCTGTTATTTTCTCAAGATGATGGGTAATTAGCTTTCCTACATGAAAAACTGCCATTTTTATCCCAAGACAGAAAAAAAATTAGATAAAAATGATAAGATCCTGAGGAAAAATAAAAATGTAAACAGCTCATTATCACCTGAAAATGTAGTCAAATAAAGTGTTTGAATGCATGCCCACTTAGGGTTTCTGTTCAAAGCTACATTAAACAATAAGAGCAATAAAAATAATAATAATTAAGGATACTCTTATGTAATTTAAACAAAAGCCTTTTCTAAAAGAGTGTAAAGGTGCTTGCAGAAAAGATTCAAACATGAAGTTCATTTTTCAGTTCATGCACAGTATGCTGAAGGCACAGTCACCAGTCTTGAACCTGAACTTTGAAACAAATACAAAAAAATTGCTTTCAGTCTAAGGTTGCAGCGCTCATCGTAACCACTTAAAAATGTCAGCTTGTAAGTTCAAGGCAAACCCTTTCTGAGCCTGAAAAGGTATCCATGAAATCTTAAAGACATCAGATGAGATTAACAGCTTAATCAGACATCAGTGTTTCCTCCCTTCATCACCTCTGCACACCCCCTCTGTCTTCATAATTCCCCGTCTCTCATGTCAGAGAGCTAATTGGGCCGTAAAGTTGACTCAAGTGCTAAAGCTCAAATAGAATTAACCTCGTTCTGCCTCATTTGGCAGGAGCAGAGTAATCTGGCCTCTCTGTTGCTGTGTTTCCAGCAGCTGGGCAGACATCACTGGTAAACACCTGAAGGTAAACACACAGAGGAGGCTGGATCACAGCATCAACTTGGTACATAAAGGTTCATAACAGCAGAGGTGCTGGGACAGAACACTTCAGTTATCTCTGGTGATTTTGTCAGACATTCTAGTGTGATGTTATGTACGATTCTGTGTACTCTGTGGAGCATAATGTGAAAGAGATTTCTGTCCAAAAAGCAGTGATCAAACACCATCTTCTGCCACATTCAAAATACATACAATCCATGCTAAATGTTTCATAAGGACAGCAGTAAGACTTAAGAGGACAGTGTCTAACACTTAGCCTTGTAGCATTTAGCTTGACCTAAGTGGACCTATCTATTTTAGTGTTTAATCACCTGATTTTATAAAATTGTTTTATTTCTATTAACTTAGTGTAAATCTTTTATTCATATTATAGCTCTTGTTAAGAGTTTTCAGCAGATTATGAAACAGACTGACATTAACTCAAGATTTTCTTAGAGGTACAATGTGTAGAATTTGGCATTTTAGCGACATCTAGCGTTCAGATTTTAGAATGAGCCGATCTGTTACCAAAACGTCACATCACTAAGCGACGAGAGCCTGTGAAGACCAAAAAGGATCGTGAGCCGGACATCAATTACAGCAGTGATGAGGTGAGGGTCTATTCATTCATTTTTGTAACCATTATTTTTATAGATTATAGGTCAGTCTTCTTCTCCACCTGCCTTCCAGGTAGCTTTCAGGACTGGCGGGCAGGTTTGTATTTAAAAATCGCGTTTCGTTCTTTCTGTCCCAAAACGTTGCCGTAGACTCCGGACTGCCGTAGAAAGCTCAAAACTCACAGTATTTGATACATTCCCTTTCTGTAAGAAACCTTTGTGTGTAAATTTAAGAATTCCTGAAAGTGTTGTACAAGTTGTAAATTTGTCTCCCCTCATATAAAGTTCTTTCATGTTTTGAAAATGTGTTTTTTTGTAATTTGCAGAATTAAAATTTTTAGCGAGATGCTTCAAAATGTCAATTTGTTTAATGAAATGTAAAAATGTTTTTTGTTGAAAATGTTTCAAACTGTAATTTTGTATTGGACTTTTAGTACATTTGTTTTGTCATTTGTAGTGTTTTGCTAATGTGAATTTGTTTTATGAAGTGAATTTTTTTTTGTTAATGTAAGTTTTTTTTCAAAGCTATGCAAGTGTTTCATACTAATTAATTTTGTATTGCACTTCCAGGCCATCATAATTGTCAAAGAGGAAGACATTTTGTGAAAGTAACATGTTTTTAATTTTTACAATCCTCACCAGTACCTAGCTGCTTATTAGCATGCTATTAAACTAGTAGCATACTCACTGCTTATTTGTCATTATTAAAGGTCACAAATTATGCATAATAACTTGCTAAAACAAGCTGTTCTCAGATTTTCCCCTCATGATGTCATGTGGGGAGTTAGCACTGCCCCCAGGTTTGGTTGGCCCTCCCCACTTGGAAGAAAGTTCCACCCTCCACTCCTGATCCTCCCCTCAGAAAGCCACATCCGTTAAGCCACATTCCATTTCCTAAGAGGGGCATGGTAATGGACGGAGTCAGACAGCCCATTTACATTTAAAGCTACAGACACAGAAACAGCTCGTTCTGATCAGGGCTCAAACCGAGAGTTTTTTAGACATTCAAAAATCCAACACTGGAGTCTTTCTCAGCAACAAACTTCCCAGCCATGTTTTGGGAACCTCTGAGACCAATATAAACTTGTCTTAAAAGGGTAAAATATGTGACCTTTAAGAACTCATTAGTACCTTACTCTACAAGAACAAAATCTATGGCTATAGGCCATTTACTGCCACAAGAGTTTGCCCTTATTAACCTTCTTAATACTGCAAATTAAAACCAGCTTAGGAAGTTGTTTTACATTAAGTTTTTTCAGAGTAATCAAGGGAGAAGAACTATTTATGTGGTACTGCTACTTTATAGGGGCCATAATGAGCAAAGCATATTAAGACCATTATTAATGTTGTCGTCTATCTTGATTTGCATGCCACACCTTCTCCTGTTGTCCTTGATACATCTCAAAATAATTCTTAGATGCACCAGGTGCTATACAATGATCAAAAATATGCAGATTTTCTATCAAATCCAAAAATGATCCCCCCCCATTACGTCACCTCCCCTATATAACACATATGCGCACTCCGCCACCATGCCAAAGAGGAGGTGGCCTTCACTCTCAAATGCACATGCTAAAAGATTGAAACTACACCAGGCAAATGACTCTTTTTTCTCTTTATTAGTGAGAGAGAAAGTGACAGTGCTGGAAAACAACTGGACTTTGTTAAAACACACCCAAAACGAAATATATTTGCCACTGGATAGGATGACACACCTGCTCCATTAAACCTGATTAAAGCTCTCTTTAAAGCACTTCTCCTCAACACAGGAGATGAGCCACACATTGGTGTCAGAAATCACAGTTTATTGATGTTATTTGTTGGTTGTATGTGACGGTGCTTTGTAAATGTTTGAAAATGTGTTTCTTGCTCTGTGTCAGCCAAACAGTGTGATGCTTCGTTAAAGCTCCACATAAAGTGTGTGCTTCAAAACTTTGTAGATAAGTCAAAAGGCACAGATTTAATGCTCCCCTGTAGGCCAATCACTCCAAATGCACAATGCTGTGCAGAGATGCTAAGGTATTCGGGGGGAATAAAACACCGTTTTTCATATATGCATAAACTGAATAGAGATTAGTCTACTGTCTGTGAGAGCTGGTTGAAGTGTGCTGCAGGTTTCATGACGCACAGACTTTCCAGAGATCAGGAAAAAATTCCACCTCTGTATGACTGAAAAATAAATGATGATAAATGATGTGTTAATACGGTCTGTCAACATTACTTTGGCATTGCTATGACTAAGCCATAACCAAGAGTTAAATCAGTCTGAGTCTCCCAGCTGCTCTGTCATCCATGTGTGGCACCAATATGCATGTTGAGAATGTGAGTGTTGCGGTTGTTTTCTTTGAGTTTTACTTCATTCAAGGAGGAACCTTTGTCAAGGTAGTGCTTAATTGAATACATTAATATTGCTGTTTCTTTGATTTAAAACAATCTCTGTTATTCTAAATATTCTATATGGATTGTCAGAATCAGTGAAAGATGCAGGCGGGACTAGACAGACCTGCAGGTGCAGAAGGGAGTGGGCCGCACGTGCTGGGGGGATAGGGCAGAAATCCAGCGGGAGCAGGCAGGAGCAACATTAAGATCTAGCTTTAAAGATCTAGTAAACTGTCATTTCTAACACCTGAATTCCCTACCATGGGGTGAGATTATACTCAGAAAACAAGTAATGATAAAATAAATAAATAAATAAATAAATTAGAACAATTAGAAGAATTTTCCGTGAACTGAAACTTAACACTAAATGATGATTTTTTATTGTTCATGGAAATGCAGTAGCTCAGTCTGGAAGGACTTGGGCTGTGGATGGGGGGTTGATGGCTTAAGTCCCCGTCAGACCAAATCTGGACTTTGACCTGGTAGCTGGAGAGGTGCTAGGTCACTTCCTGAGCACTGTGAAAGTGCCCTTCAGCAAGGTACTGAACCCCCAACAACTCACGGCAGCACGTCAACGAGAGCAGCAAGGCCATCAATCTGACATCTCTCCATTAGTGCATGTCCATGGGGATCCTGTTTGTGCGTGTATATTTACATGTAATTCAGCCTACGTGTGTGTAGCATGTATAACAATAGAGTGTAAACTGTGAATTTTCCTCCAGGGATTAATAAAGTATGACTTAACTGAACTGAACTGAACTTATCTTAATGAAATAATTATCTAACATTACGAGACGGAGATGTTTTAAAGTTAAATGCAAAGCCGGAACTACACTCCAGATATGGCTGCTGCACTGTGTCACTCCGCCCAGTGGTTTACTCAAGAAATAGTTCTGAGTATTTGCTTCATGTGTCATAATGTTACATAATTATATGTTATTATTTCATAGTGTGGTGAATGTGCAGATCACAACTTGTCCACGAGAGCGTTTTGGAGTTGTAGGATTGTGTATTTGATGAGTTTGATGAGGGAAAGCAAAAAATACTGTCTGCTAACATAGCGTTAGCTGTGCAGCTGGTTTATCGGTCCCCCCAGATCTAGAAACAGCTTGCACTGACAACTAAAGGAAATAAACCTATTACTAAGACTATAGGCATTATGGCAATGGACCAATTTGCCAAAATGTTAAAGTATCCCTTTAACTTAACTTAAGAAATAGAGAAAAAGATTAAGAGGAAGTAGATTAATATTTAGATATTTTCTACTGTAATGAACAAGAAATTTACGTTATTTTGGGTCCCACCCAAAGGCAATAGCCTGCAAAACAGGTTTAAAAAAATGAAAATACTAGTACAGGAATAGAACAATGTATGCAAGTACAAAATGCAATTTAACTATCCAATTACTGACAACCAACTATCCAACAATCACTCTTTACAATCCAGATGTTTGTCTTCTAACTGCTAGATTTGGTTGCAACCCCCCCTGTCTTATATAAGAAATGAAGTCCTTAGTCCTGCTAGCCATTTTGTTCCTTCATGTACTAATAATTTATAGCCTTTGTCTCACTTTGAGGCTACCCCTCAATAGCAGATCCAAGCATTAAAAGCAATTTAATAGAAATAGTCAGTTTTTTTGTAGCTCATAGTGAGGCATTATATGAACTAGCTCTGTAAAGCTCCTCACAGTAGCTTGAAGACATATGGAAACAGAGCAGGCCTTGTTCATTTGTACATGTGGACATCTTGACATAAACATGTCTGATTCATGAAGCGAGCTTGTTTGGCTCCTGGTGACACTGAGTGGGAGCAGGTTGTACTGTGTGGTGGAGTATTTCTGAAAGAGTGTCCTGGAACATGAGGGGGATGAGGAGGAGGAGGCAGCCATTAGCTAGTAAATAACACTGACCCATATAATGAGCTGCAGGCTGGGCACCCACATCCTAAATTTAGTATTGATTTGAACACTTTGGCCTGAGACGGACCTCTGCTGGGGTTTCTGGCAAAGAACAGTGATGAAGTGTTTTGATCAGTTTTACCATTACAGCTTTTTTTTTATTTTTCAAGGTGCTGGTGTTGCAGTAGTTTAAAAAAAAAAAAAGACAAAACTTATGGAGTAATTTTTGTGTGTGAGCATTGTACTTTCAATAAACGGCTGCACAAACAGAGGAATGAACAAGCTGAATCCAGAGCAGAGCAGATGAGAGATTTCCCAAACATTAATAACCCTTCATTGACACAGTCGCTGCTGTGCCACCAGCTCTGCGGCCCTCGTATGTTATTTTGCACCATTAATCTTGTTCTGTTTACTCTGGTTAGAATCACTCACCCAGACATCTGCAGGGAGGCTGTAATGACAGCTCCCACAGAGAACCTTGTGTGGTCAGCTAAGTCAGATGATGCCGGGCTAATGTGGAGGCTATTAGCCTCCGGGCCTTGATCTGTTTTTTCCCCAGCGAATTCCTACTCTTTGTTTGCCTTTTTCTTTTTATGTTAACCCCCACCACCACCTTTTTTACCCTGAGCCACTCAGTCAGCATCCCTCTCTCTCTCTTCCCTCCACTTTGTTCTTGTTCCTCCAGCTCCCATCATCCACTCTCATACACACGAGTTCAAACTATTCATCTTTCCTGCTGTCCTCTCAATCTTTCAACACTTTGGCCACAGTGCAGAATTTACACCTAATGGCACTGTGAAGATGCTTTCCCCTTTCCCACTCTACCTCCATTCTCTCGCATCTTTCTCTTTCTATCTTCTTTTCTTGTTCTCCCCATCCTCGTTCTTGTTACAGGTTTTTCTGGAGGACCTTTTTTTCTGTTACTCATTTCTTTTTCAAGTCCCCTACACAGACTTTTCTCTCCCAAGAGATCCCATTAGCCAACCGGACCAAAAGTGCTCTCCTTCATAATCAATACCAAGACAATGGTTTTTGCCTTTCATATATACAGCAAAAGAGGAAAATGAAATGTTTAAGTTGTATAAATGTTTTTTTCATAATCTGCTATAGCAGAACAATCTTTAAACACAAAATTGATGCATTGTCTTCCTATAAAGTAGTAGTGGTGTCACAGTTCACAGAGGTAACAGTTTGGTTCGTACTTTGATTTTTGTGTCATGGTTCAGTACGGATTTGTTTCATTAGTAAAAATGGAACCTAAACCCCTAGATTTATAATCATAAAAGATAAAGATTTCTTATTGCAAATCATCTCAGAATTCCTGAAGTTAATCACAATCAATTAAATACTTTTTATTGAATTTTAAAAATTCCACTGTTTTACATTAAAAATGAAGCTCCGTGTTAGTTAGCTACTGTGCAGGACACAGTAGTCATACGCCAAGCCGTGATCAGCTGATGACCAGCTGATCTCAGTTTTCACCAAGCTCCCACAGCCAATCACAGCTGTTTTTCTCAACACAGTGGTGTATTCATATATGAGGTACTTCTCACTTAGCCCTGCTTGCATAACTGCTGCTGCTGGAAAAGCTTAACAACATAAAACTAAATGTGTTTAAAAGTGAATATCAAACACTTGTAAATGTTACTGCCATGTACATTGGTGGGTAAATAGCATCATATGTGACTGGTTATGACATTCTTAGAGTGACTATGTGTACTGAACCATGAACAACCATTAATACAAATACATTACACTCCTATAAAGTAGAAAGGTGCACATCTAGCCAGCTAAATGGACGAAGTTGGATCCCTTTGAAGTCAGCATTGGAATTACAAGTCAGTTAAACTAAAAATCCACTTTTTTTCATCATTGCAAGCCCACAATCTTAGTCAAGTGCTCCCTGTAAGCTGTAATGAGGCAAGCCACCACTAGTAGCCAGTGTAGTTGTTCTTAACCCTTTGATGCCTATGCTATTTGTCAACTATTGTGTCTCACTTGGGCTTTTTGTTTAAAGAAGTTTAAATAACGTCAACCCTGTGATGTTCAGTCAAGCTCTTCAAATGCTTTCAGGACTACCTAGGCTTTAAGAATATGTGCTGCAGTAATGTCCCTTTAATTCTAAAAATGTTAAGGGACTATAAAGACAAAAGAAAAGACTAAACAGTAATTAGAACTCAAAGACTTTTATATGTTCACACAGTTCAGGTAATTCTTTTCCAGTGACAGGATTCACAGGAGGACATTGTGTCTCTTTTTCTCTCCATTGTGAGTCATTCAGGCTCTCTCCTCCAGTTGCAAAGTACTTGCACACATGCTGTTTGGCTGTTCGACAAAAGCAAGACTTGACGACAGAAAAGCCTGCCATCAGTTATCGCAGCCCAGTCACAATGTAAACCGACAATATGGCCACTGTAGTAGCCGCTAGTGGCAAAAAATGGATTATAAAATGGATAAAAAGAAGTTCAATATCAGAATTACCAGTGTGGATTAAATTTTGAAAGACCAGAAAAAGTCACCCAAGTTTCAGACTCGCTAAAAATTATTCTGTAAAGCCTACAAGGGCGTGGTTGCACTATCTGAATGTGATAATGGAGGGCTTTCGGAGGAAAAAAGAAGTGTCTACAATTTGTAGTTCAAAAGCACAGCATGGTTTAGCACTATTTTGATCTAGAAAATAAGAATTAAGTTGTCCAGAGGCTGTCATGTTATACTCACATATGTCCAAAGCACTGAGTGAAATGTAGCTCAGGAGTGTGGATGTAGCCTACAAAAATGATCAAAGACCATAGCTAACATTATAGTCACATTCTGTTATTCAACTCTGTATGGTGTGAAGTTGTTTTACTGTTTCGTGTGTTGATTTACATCATGTTTTTCATCTTGCATGTTTCTGCAGCCCCACAGACGAAACCAAAAACAGATACGGGTTTCTTCAATTCCGCTGGTTGCCATGGTTACCACCAGAAGTGAGTATTGCTGTCTAGAATGACTTTCAAAGTTTCCAAATTTTACAGACTGCACCTTTAAAAGGGAGTAGTGCATGGTTCCAGACACAGCCAGCACAACTCTTGTTAGCAGGCATGCCAACGAGTTACACATAGTGGTCACCTAATCCCTTTTTAATACTGAGTTATTGTTTGGTGTAGCTTGAAATAGTTTCATCTTATGTACAGACTTGGATGATTAAATTAAGTTTACCATAGGATTAAGATAAAAAATTTAAGGAAAGAAAGATGAGATGAAAATCAGTTTTACAGATGTCTGCATGCATAGAATCATCTGACGCTACTGATTGAAAATTAATCATTTCTCTTTCCCGTCACTCAGCCACAAAACTGGATAAGTTCTCTGAAAGGAGCGGGGAGGATTGGAGGATATCTAGAGGTTCATATTCAGATTCTTTTCATCTATCCATCAAAAATAATTCATTGTCATGGAAACTATCTCCTTGAACTGTTGCTGAAGATCTATGGAAAAACCCTATGGGTGTGGAAACGCTGTAAAAGTTCTGTGTTAAATCTTTAAACATACACTCTGAGACAACTGCTGATTCATCTTAGCATGAATGGCATACTTCCTTCCCGTCAACCCAATTTTCCTACAGTGTGACAGACAGAAGGGCATAGACTGTTCTCTTGCCTGGGCTGGAGTTTACAAAGAGAGCAGCACAGCAAATAGAAGGGATGATTTGGGGAATGGGTTTTTCTGTAGTCGAACAAAGTTTCAGAAAAAACGTGTGAGAGCCAGATTAGCTCTGAGCCTTGGGGGGTTTTTTCTTCTCTTTTGGCACATCTCATTCTTTGCTTTCAGACGTTAACAGATAAAGATAGGTTCAGCATGAACTTGTATGTTCAGAGCCAGATTTGATACATGGACATTATCTGAGTCACGAAGTCTTACTATTTTACAACCACGTCATTTACAGCCAATGAACTCTTCCCTTCTTTAAAGGACCCACCGATGCACATCCATCATATGCTCTCTGTAAGAGCAGTGAGGTTTCCTCAGCTGATATTTTGACCCTGCATATTGGTCAGATGTTGTAGGTCATTAGCCAGAAGAGAAAAGAATGATGGCTTCTTATGAGCTCTATGACCTGGTTTTTACCCAGCATTAACACAGATTGATGTTATGTAAGGTGGTGTAGTTGGACCCAGAATGTGGAAACGAAGGAGCAGGTTTTAACAGTTTTATTGTGCAGGTAAGCGAACAAGGGAGGGGGGATTCCAAGAGTCCAGGTGAGTGAGAGAGTGTGCTGATGCTGGCTGTGGTGATCTGGGCTGGAGGCACTAGAAGAAGAGGAGAGGCACCTTAGAGGTAACCCCACGAACAATAAGCACTGGAAATCACTGATAACAATCATCAAAAGAGCACTGGAAACTTCTCTGAGGATCTTGAGAGAGAGTGAGCCTGGAGCTGGAGTTTACTGTGAGGTAAGGTAGGCAAGACTCAGGCGCTGTAGAGAGCTGCAGCCAATCTTAAGTAGTGCCCGTCAAATGAGTGATTCGCTGCAGGTGTGGACTCTCCACAGCACCGATGGGGGGGGTTGGATGCCTCAGGGAGAGCAGAGTAAGGTTAGCAGCCAGCACGAGATTCCGGAAACCGGAAGTTTACCAAAATAAAACAATGAATACAAATTAAAACACCACAATTGATCTGGTTTTGGCTTTTGGATATCAAGGGCTCTATTTTCGTTGACCAGGCACCAACAGGATGTGTCCAGGGTTGATTCTGGGATGAGGCAGGAGTGCGTCTTACCCCCCTTCAGTACATGTATGGACTGGATAATGGGGCAACAAACTGTAAAGTGTCATTTCGTGATGTCGACATCACAGATCTGGATTGTTGCTGATGATGCTGTGATCCTTGTGCAGTGTTGGGTATAATGCAGTACAAAGTAATGCGTTACTGTAATCACATTACATTTATCAGAAACGCGGAAGTGTATTGCATTACCAGTATTGCAACTTAGTGACTTTGTCGCTATATTTAGCGAGTTTTCAGACCCTCTAGCGACCCTTTGCAAAAAAGCAACTGGCAACAAATCTAGTGATGTTTTCTGGTGTTATTGGAGACTTTTGGAGAGTCTTACATGAAAGCATGTATCGTTCTTGCTCCTCTCAGTGAGCAGCGGGCCCTGCCGTGGGCCCCTCCCCATCCCAAAGCACTCACAGGCAGCCCGTTCTTGCACAGCAGTCCTTCTCAGCTGCAGTCAGAGCAGGAGATGTTCACCCCTCCACATCTAGACTGCAGATTAACCCAAGAGTACCTGGATGTAGCCGAGGACCTCCACTTTACACCAGAAGTCAGGAAATCACCACCATATCTTGTCTGCAAACACTGGAAATCACTTGAACTGAACGACTTCTTCGTTGACAGCCACATAAGGAAATTCAAGCTGATGAAAAAAATGCGAGTTTTTGGGTTAACAAGCACAGCAATAGTGTTAAATTAATTTGAATCGATTTATGATCAAAATTCACATATCACTGAGCACAGACATTATATGCGACAGGAGATTGGCTGGCTGGCCGGATGTCACCGCCATGTTGCCAGAGGCAAGCCTATGTCATTCAATACAGTATTTTCTGAGTTAAATGAAAAGACTCTGTGTGCGCTCACACGTAGCTCACTGATCCACGGGAATGAAAAAAGAAGTTCGAGTTAATGTGGGAACAAGCAGCTGAGTGGCTCAAATACGGACATCTTTCGATGTGTGGAAATATGGACACTACATTAAGTTTGTTACACAAGAGAACAAGAAAATGAACTCCACATTTAATCTCTCCAAACACCAACCAAGGTAGAATTGTTAACACTTAGCTAGTTGCTCAAGACCCCCGAAGCCCAAGCGAGGCTCAAGATAGCTGCATGAGGCAGACACCTACCAAGCAGCCAAAGATAGATTTTCAACATCAGCCAGACGTGATCACAAAAGCTGAGATAAACAGGCTTGTGGCAGTGTATGTCGTCAAAGAAATGTTACCTATTTGGATGGTGGAATCACTGCATTTCTGGAGTATACTAAACAGAATACAGGTAAATGGCAGAGGACTGCCATCATCTCACCTTAAATTTTTTACAAGCTGTCTGGGCCAGTGTTATATGAAGATGGAAAGTGAGCTCAACATTGGAAAACACTGGAAAATTTAGAGTGTCAACGACCGCAGACATTTGGACTTGCCATAACAAAAGCTTTTTAGGTAGAACAGCCCCCTGGATTAACCCAGACAATTTAAAACAAGCTGCAATTTCCTGCAAAAGAGGAAAAAGACAACACACATATGATGTTGTGGCAGGTGAAATTGAGCAGGTTCACTCAGCCTATGGAGTGACATCACACAAAGCAACTGCTACTGCAACTGACAATGGGTCAAATTTCATTCAGCATTGTATTTTCTTTATTGGCAATTAAGTTACAGAAAAGCCAAGGTGATGGTACTTTTTTGAGAGTAACTAGTAATTTGTAATAAATTATATTTTTTGAGTAACTACCCTAACACTGTCCTTGTGTCCTTGCAGGGGCTCTTAGCTGGGTCAGGAGGCTTAAGTACTGGGAATGCACGTCTCCTGGGCCACAACAAAGATCCAGGATCTTGGGAATGCCTTTGATGCAGCCATTGTATCTGTGTCTGTAAAGAGCAGTTTACTTACCATGGCAGCGCAATCCATCAATCTGCGGACTGCAAAGCTGAGATCAACTACAGAATTGGATTTGCACGTGGGGTGATGAGTTTGCTGACCAAGACAATGTGGAGCTCTTGGCATCTGAGCATGTAGACAAAAGTCAGAGTCTTTCAGTTCTTGGTCCTCCCGGTCTTATTATGCCCTTGTGAGTCCTGGATATTGACTGATGGCCAGAGGTGCCAGCTGGACACCTTTGTGACAACTTCTCTTCTGCCCAGTTTTTCATCAGAATCATCACAGTCATTTATCAATTGTGTCTAATGCTGATATACTGCCTGATACAGGAACGGCAGCTGCTCTTTTATGGGCACCTGGTGTGCTTTGCCGGGTCTGATCCATCTCATTGCATACTGGGTGCCCAGGACCTGATGGACTGGTCTAGAGGCTGGGGTCGGCCACATGTATCATGAAGGGGTAAGCTGGGAAGATACCTGGAGAGATTGGGCATTACCTGGAGAGATTATGGCCATTAGGGGGCAAGAGCTAACCTGACACATCAGATGGATGCGTTTCACACATCCACCGGGAAAACCTTCCCCAGCCAGTGTTTGGGAAAGGACAGCACCTTTGAAAAAACTTGGAGGCTGATTGGATGAACGTTCTGTCTTTACAGGCCAATCAGAGCAACCAAACACATCATGTGATCGCAGATAAAGAGGTGCGCTGCTTTTGATCTGTACAGCACTTTGGTCAACCCCGGTTGTCTTAAACGTGTTTTATAAATAAAGTTTGAGTTGAGTTGAGTACAGAGGAATAAACTTAACAGAGAACTGCATATCGTGAACCATGTCCACTGCAGACATGTCAGTACACATCTTTTGTTGTTTTTGAAAAGAAGACAACACAAATGCTGTTCTTTGTTCTTCTTTTAATGACGAAGTATCATCAAGTTCTGATAAAACTGACGCTATAGCAGCATCAATGCTAATCTCTTCTGGCATAATTGCCTCTTGTCACTGCTTGCTTAGATCATGACTCCGCCGCACCCATAAGTACTGCCCCTCAATGCTGATTGGTCCTGTCACTTTCTAACTGGGCCCAAACAGTTCAGATGGGAGCTTTACAAGATGGATTTGCCAGTACGAAACACGGAAACAGGCGAATCCATCTGCTTTTCAAGGTTAAGCCAGAGCAGTACAGGACCAAGGTTGACATAGCAAAGTGCCGAACAGGCATATGCTCCCATATCTGACCTGACTGGTTCCCATACATGACTGAAATATGGTCCAGTATTTAGTTAGACATACAGTTGCAAAAAGTTGAATTAAATGTTTTACATTGCATGTTGGATTTTTATTTCACTTGTTAAGAACAATAAAAATCTCTCTTCCCATTGGTATGAGTGCATCAGCAGGTTTAAAAGATATTCCATGATTTTCAAGTGTCATATTGTAGAATAAATGTACATTTCAATCAAATCATACTCATGTTGAAAAGATTATCCCTGCCTTATTTTACTTTTTTTTTTTTTTAAATAAAATAGCCAGCTCTTAGAACCAGCTTGTCTGCAAACAACACATCCCTAACTGTTTGTCTTGAATTCCATTGCCATTTCTCTCCAACCCATGACCCTTAAGGTATATATGCATGGTAAAATACCATGATTTACTTCAAAGGCATGTTCATGACAAAATGAGGGCAAAAGGCTATTAAGAGACTGTGCTGTTCTGTTAGGCTAATTCACCCTCATTCATGGCTAATTCACCCCCCCTACATTTCTAATGCCAGCAACATATTACAGCATGCATGGATACCTGCACCAGGGAAATGATGTATGAGCTGTTATTTGCATAAGAGGTGGATAGATGAGTTCTGATTGCAGGTCATGACTGAAGACGTGTTGTTAATGTAAAGTGTGGACACACATACTAAGTGCAGTCAACTTGGAATCCAAACACCCCAAATGTTCTATGTAGGATTAAAACTACCCCTAAAAGCATTCAGTCTTAGTCATGGCAAGGCAAAAGAGAACACGTTAGAAAAAGTCTCACTGGAGGCACTGGAGATAGACAAATTACTCGTGAGAGACTTAGCCGAGCGCAGGAGTTACCACTGGTGAGTAGTCTGCGAGACTCTGGCACTGTGGAGAAGGAGACGCCACTACTTCAAGGCTCCTCTAATTAGAAACTCACATCAGGTGCGGCCACTCTCCACAGTGCCGTGGGGGGATGGTGAAACCTCAGGAGAAGACAAGGTAAGTTGCCAGCAAACACAAATGACTAGCGGAAGCTGGAAACTGGAAGTTCAACAAAATAAAGTCAATTTTCAAAATAAACACCACAACAGTGAGCTCATGGCTCAACAAATAGAATCGTAATGTACATCCTCTCTTTGACTCTCACAATTGTTTTTCTAGCCAATTATTGTGACTTTTACTGCTAAAGTTTAAAATAGCAAAGAAACAGAGTGCCACATCACAGGCCCTCTATCTCTCTTTCTCTCCATTATGCTCTATTCAGGCCGTTTCCATAATGATGTGCATGTTTAAGCATGACCAGTTTGACACAGCATGATGTGATGATGGAAAGCCTGCCATTGGTTGAAAGCGCCTCACAGAGCAAAAATATGTGCTTAAAAAAAGATGTTCAGTATCTCTACAGGTGTGGATTCTTCTCTGTGTGATATCTCACACAGCTGACATACAACTGGCCAACAAAGACAAAGGAAAATGCAGAAACTAGAGTGATTAGACATATGGAGACAGGTGTGACAAATGAGACACAGGTGAGGGCCCGTGAAGGGAAACAAAGGCAGGAAGACAATGAGAAATCACACACAAGGTAGTCAAACTACAAAATAAAACAGGAAACATGGAACACTTTACAAGACAGAAATTATAAAGAAAGACACAGGGACTGAAAGATGACAAAATTACACATTAAACACTAGGAACTTGAAACAAAGGAAATACATAAATAGCAATAACACCACAACAAAGGGGAATAAAACACACACAACAAACACAAGAAGAGAAACAATGAAATAATATATTAAAACAGGGAACAATGAAACTCTGAAACATTCAATCAAAGCTCAGAATCATCACAGTGCCTCACCTCTAAAGGATGGTTCCAAGACATCCCATCAACAACTAAAAGCAATAGTCCAAAATCAGTCTGAAGGAGCAGGAAGGGTGGAGGGTGCCTGGAAGAGGGACTAAGGGCAACAGTTTAGGACAGTGTCTAGATAGCTAACCATATGGGCAGGATGGGTCAGGATGGGTCTGGAAGGTGTCCAGGGGGAGGCCCAGAAAGGCAGGGCAGGAATGGGAAACCAGAAGTGGGGATATGCCAAGCCACCAATGGGGAAACCAAAAGCAAAGATCGACCTAGCCACAGAAGGAGAACCAGGAGCAGGGATCAGCCAAGCCATGGATGGGGACCCATGAGCAGGGATAATCCAGGCTTTGACAAGGGACCAGGAGCTGGGGTCTGTGGAGCTGCTGACAGGGAACCAGGAGAACAAGGTGGAAACCCCAACCATGCAACTGGGGTCTGGTGGTGCTCTGCAGAGACGGGGGGGGGGGGGGGGCAGGGCTCAGCTAGGACAAGAAACAGATGGGGCTCAGCCAGGACAAGAGATGGACAGGGAGGTAAACCAGAGGATGCTGGAAATCAGCAGGGGATGGAAATGGCTTCCTGAGGCTCTTGGGCCCAGGCAACAGGAGGGTATCTTGGCTTGGAGACTGGCTGCTGAGGCTGGGGTTTTGGGCTGGGAGAGAGGTGGCTTTGGCTCAGGCTCAGGAATTCAACAAAGTCTAAAAGCCACTAAGGAAGAGCATGCCCCCGCCAAGGCTTCTTTAAGACCTCTTTCTTCGCTCTTTTTTTGGCAGCATCTTTGTACCATTTGTAGACACTTTTGTCCTTCCGTAGTCCATAAAGACGTGGAAAAAAATTCAATAATTTCAAAAAGCTCATCATTCACAATGTGCTTGCTGGATCTATGATGGTCAGTGTGTTCTGTGACTTATACAACAAAAAATGTGAAACAAAGGAGGACACAATATCAAAGAACCTAAAAAAGGTTATTCAAACAAAAGACAAAAGCCTGAAACAAAACTACTCTCAAAATCTTAAAAATACAAAAAGCTGAATGAGAATATCAAGCAGAACGTGAGGAAGCATGTGGGAGCCAAAAGACATACAATAAACTTACAAAGACAAAGAGAAGCACAGAAACATGTTCAGATACTCAAAAGTCCAGCCAAATGTATAAAATCATAATAATAATCCTAAGGATTTCAAAAGGGTCCTCGCACCCTTGGTGCTCGGGCCCTAATCACACACAAGGGAGGCAAACTGAAAAAAAAAAACAAGCAAACACACAGGACTGAACGACGACATATAGCACAATAGCACTAGAAACTAAAGCTAAGAAAAAACTATTAACACAGGAGGATAAAATGGCAATGGCAAGTTATATAACACTAAAACAAAAGGGAATAAAACACACAGAAAGAACACAAGGGGAAAATGGAACAACAGGCTACATTAAAACAGGGAAGAAGTCAAACTCTGAAACATTAAATCAAAACTCAGAATCATCACTGTCCATTAATGTATACATCTATTTATTTAAAAAGCATCATTCAAGCCAAGGAATCATTGAAGTTTCCACTAAGTTCAGATAAAACATGTTCAAAACAAACCAAAAAAAAAGTCATTCTCAGGAAACATAAAGTGTGTGTTTTAGAGTTTATGGTTTGATCAAGCCAACCATATTTCTTACAGACCTGATGAAGATGACAAGACAAAAGTCTCTACAACAGTCCTCTTAGTTCAGCTGAGCTTCAGACTTTCAGTTAAATAACTGACATTGACCATGAAATGCCAGTCTGCAGATTTAATTCCTCTCTGATGTGAAAAGAACTTCATAACTGTCATTCAAACATTCTCTGCTCTTTGTGTTGTTTAAATGTGTGTCAAATTTTTAATAGAAAACATGCTTTCATAAAGCAGTAAAAAGCAAGTAAAGTTGTCTTGATTTTACAATCATTTTTAATTCTTTCTTCCACTTTAAATGTTGACTGGTTTGGAGAATAAGTGACTTGAAGCTAAAAAGTCATGTTATAATTCATAAATGCAGTGATTTTTTTTTTATTACCATTGAGGTACTAAACCTGCAAATATCTGAAATTAAAGACAGCCTGAACCATGGATGTAGTCTTAATGACATCATGATTACTGAAGGGGAATTTTGAAGCACTGTGATGGCTGATGTCACTTTGAAAATACTGATTCACACTAACTAAAGTAACAAGACTAGGTTGAAACATAGTACATGGCTGACCTCAACTATCTAGGATGCCTGTTGTAAAGCCAGACAGGCTAGAGGAGTAGCTCAACCTAACAAGGTATCCACAGACAAGACAACACGATGTTCTGTGTGTGCGTTACTCTTAAGCTGACAAGCTACCGCTGCTGTAGATTGTTAACGGCGGAGCTTCTCTGTGAATAAAACTGATGCCAATGCCGGTTGGGAGAAAAATAAAATATAAGTCTAAGGAGTAAGGACCTAAAGACTTTGGCAATACATCCTTCAATCTTCTAACCAGAACTGCACCAAATGTGCAGTAACCAATGAAAACATTTGAGTGACCCACTTAATGCCATGACTAGCAATGAATAATGTGTATGAAGAACTCAATTTTGCAAAACAAGTCCATTGATAACTAGACTTAGAGACAAATGTGAGTTTCACCGCTGCTGGGAAGAGATAAGGCAACCTGTCATCCATCACCACACTCACCTGTCTTTGCTGCTTTGTTGCCCATTAATGTACTTATCCATCTACTGAAGATCAACATGACTTATCACAAAGGGGAAACTATTAAAAGTAATGTTTGACTCTGATATACAAATACTGTTTGAGAATAAATGGAGGCAATAAAAGATTTATGGGTGCTGTGAATTTAAAAAACAAAGAGTTAATGTGAATATTGACCAGGGAGTCGAGTTGTCAGCCACTTAAAAAGCATGCATGTCCCACAGTGCTGCTACACATTTCATTACCTCTCAGTCTGATTAAGAGCATGAAGCAATTGCAGGTTAATTAAATCCATGTTGGAATTAACATTTTACTGAATTACAGTTTTCAACCACGGTCTCTCTCATGACCATGGATGAATTAAAAATTCATGGAAAATTAAAAAGTGTTCAAGTGTTCTGAACAGCATTAAGGCACAGTGATGAGTGAATCAACAGCAAACAAATGCAACCAACACTTTTTAACAGAGCTGTGGAAAGAAAGAAAGAAAGAAAGAAAGAAAGAAAGAAAGAAAGAAAGAAGTGACAGAGAAACCTAAAGGGAAGGATGAACTGCTGCATGTAAGGAATATTTAGAATTATGCATCATTATCGTCAATTATTGTGAAAAATGCTGAGAAGAAATGAGCATGTTGTCATTATGTAGAAGCCATAAAACATGAAAGAGAAGGTAAACAACATGTTCTTCCAAGTGGTCTCCCCCACATCTGCATATACTGTATTTATCTCCACATTCATCCCACATACAGCAGATATATTTGAAAAAAAAATGTTCATATGTGTGACGGTTTGAGGTGGAGACTGAACAGGTTTTCTGACAGAAGCCAAGCAGCCCACCTCTCATCCTCGGGTGGGTAGAGAGTGTTTGAAGAAGTGAGATCCTCCATTTTACTGCACTTCAGCCTATGAGAGGCGTACCATCACAAACAAAACACAAAATTGCTTCTAACGCCTTCTCAATGAATACACAGTTGGCTGTCATACTGCTGCTGACTGTGATGTTTCCCTCCTTTTTGTATTTAGAGAGTTATAAATGAAAATGTTGTTTTAACACACATGTTTATCCATTAGTAAAGCTTTTTTGTAGCTAGTGACAACTTATGATGGTTAAATTTATTCATCTTAAACTCTATTTGGAAAAGTATTACCTGGGGAATGATTAATGAATTACCCCCTGACTTCAGTGATTGTTGCGGCGCATTTGGACAGGATAAGTGGAGCTTGTAATATACCTGAATTGATGACATTTTTTGTCAGAAAATAAGGAAGTGCTGCATGTCATTAGAAATGAATAGCATGCTGTGCAATTGTGTTTTTAAATTCCCCACAACAAAAAAAGGGGTACACTGCACACCATGCTTTGCAACTGAGATATCCTTTAGGGCAGGGGTTCCCAAAGCACATGATATTGCACAAAGCAACTTGCTTTATAGGTACTTTTTATCACTTTCACTTACATTTAAGCACAAATATCACTTAAATAATCATGTTTTTATTTTAAATTGGAGTAATTTTGACAACTTTTTTTTTACAATAATAAGCAAAATGTATGATTTCAAATCAAATCAAATTTTGGAAAGCATTCCGCGACCCCCACTTTGGGAACCACTGTTTTGGGGAGCCAGTGCATACAGTTATGCAGAGCTTCTAACAGACAGCCTGTGCCAATCTTTAGGGAGTTCATCATGATCAATAAACTAGTGAACATTCTCCCCTTGCTCTTTCATCATATATTGAGGTCACGTCCGTCCCCTGCAGGTGAATATCAGTAGGTGACCAGACAGATAGGAAGAGAAAGAGAGAAAGACAAGCTATGTAATGTCCCTCTCATTAATATAAGAGAGAAGTGAGAAGTCTTATGTTTAATATGAACCTCCTCAGTCAATGCTTTCAAAGTTTTCTGCAGTTGATGCTATCAATGTCATTATGCACTCACTCAACTTTGGATCGTTGCATTAAGCATCAACAGCCCTCATAGACCCTCACAGATAAACCTATATCATGTTATGCAACAAATGTACAGTCGAAGGATCAAGCACAGGTAAAGAGAGGCAGAGCAGAAGCACTGGCAGTATTGAAAAGCAGAGGCATGCACACTTGGAGAGTAGAGTTGAATACAGTAAATTAACCAAATAATGTTATTTGTGTATATGAAGAAAAGAAGACTTACCTTATTAATCCCTGGAGGTAGATTCACAGTGAACACTCCGTTGCTAAACAGGCTACACACACATATGTGTACACACTACCACTAGAAAAATTGGGGTCACTTGGAAATTTTCTTGTATTCCATGGAAAAACTGATGAAATTAGTCTGAATAGGAAATAAAACAAATTGAACTGGATGAGCTGACATTCTCAGAGTTGGAAATAATGATTTTAATGAAAATGATGAACTTGCCTTCAAAAAAAAAAAAAACACCTTTTTTTTTTTTTTCTAGCAATTAGACCTTAAGCATTCTAGCTGTCAATTTTTCAAGGTAATCTGATGAGATTTCACCCCATGCTTCCTGGAGCATCACCCACAAGATGGATTGGCTTGATGGAGAGCAAATCATGATGAAGTGTCTTGCCAAAGACACATCAACACTGCAGGAGCTGGAGATTGAACCTATGACCTTCTGGTTATGAAAATTACTGACTCTGCCTGCTTAGCCACAAATTTTCACAAGTAAGATAAGATAATACTTTAAAATATTCTGGAGCATAGTACATGTCATTAGTAAAAATAATAAATTGGTCCTTTGAATTAAAGTGTATCTGATGTGTGTCTGTCAGCACCGCCTTACAGTTGTTTCACACAGCCTGCACTTTGGTCCATGTGCCGAGAATCTAGTGGCTACACCACTTGCCTGCTTTTACTGTGAGCCGCTCACATCTGTCAGCCAAAACAGACAAAAAAAGAAATAGAAACCAAAATCTTGGGCTCCAGTTGTCATGTCATGTCATGTCAAAGAGCCTGAATGGAGGGTTTTTACTTTCAAACTGGACCATAATCCAAAACAGACTGCTAATGCATTAAAATCAGTACTGTAGAGAAAACAGCTGATTAAAACAGAAACATTGATGGAGAGTTTGGCATCATATGAACAGAGAAAGGAATAAAAGAACTGCAGACATGTAAAGATAATCTCTGGAAGAGCTGATACAATAAAGAAGCCTGGTTTAATTGACCCAAAGATTACTGAAGAGATATAAGAGACTGTCTAAAAAATTGAGAAATAAAATGGATCATTAATATACTTTGTTAAAAGGAAAAGGCCGGTGATAGTCTCAGACTTTTGCAGAGTAATGCAAATGTCTGCATTGGTGTAATGTGTTGCATTATGACCCAGGTGAATTGCCATGAGCCAAAACTTGCTAGTCTTATAAAGTTTTTGAGCTATAAATGTTGCTGGAATTATTTCCACATCAGTAGAACATGTCACAGAGGAGCTAAACAGTGCAATTTCACTGCTGGTTGGTACTTTTCAAGGCAAAAGCCTGGTATAGAATTTCTGTGGAGACACTCACCTTTTATATACAGAATGCTTTTATTGTGAAAAGTTATACTTATACAAAGAATCACGTTGCTTCAAGGAAGACTAGTTACAGTAGTCTATAGGGGGAAATGTTTCTCCTATTTTAAAGTGTTTAGGCGCATTCATGGGCGTTGTGGCCGACCTCTGCTTTCATTTAATCTGTATTTCTGCGTGTTCTCTCAAAGTTAATTGATATGGTCCGTATGCTGCAGTACCATTGGGAACTGAGGGGGCAGTGTTGAGCATTGCAGTCAACAATTCAAGCCAGAGCAGCATAGCACAAGGAAGAAGAGTATTTTGGAAAAGTTTCATGGACCCTCAGAGGAAATCTTGTAGATATGGGCACAGAGACAGACAACTACAACAGCACAGCTGGACAGAGGTGGACAAGATGTACAAACAGCAACTAAGACATTATAGAGATCCATGTGGCACAGCAAGCTCCTATGAATTCATTTTTACGTTTGTGATGGTTGTATTCTTCAAAATATAAATAGATATATTTTTGTGTGTGGCTTAGAGCCACTTCAGTGGAATATAACAGTGAATAGCAAACTAATGGGTATTTTGTGCGACACCTGAATGGTTTAAGATGCTGTACATTTTATACTAATACAAAAATGTATGGCTTATGTTTCAAAGTGCAATGGTGTAACAGTTGAAGACTTTCCTTAATTGTCAGACTCACACTTGTTTTCCACAATTTTACTGAAATAAACTGATAAAGGTAAAGCTGCAGGTGTTTGCCTTAAATTACATCAAATCATAGCATCTAGTGTTTTATTTTATACTCTTCTGAACAAGCTGAACACAAGAACAAATTCTGTCTGAACCTTTACTTCATTTTGCATGTCTGGGTTTTCTGTTTGTCAAACTACCTGCAGACTTTCTGTTTGAAGATCCCTATGGTTCTATTATGCAAAAATCGTTGACCACCACTGCTGGCTTTTAAAAGTTGAGGGAATAAAAGTACTGGTGATGAATTATTGGTTCAGTCGACATTTTCAGGTTGAAAAGTAGTTAAAGAAATCAAAGTCTTGTCATTAAATATAGCAGGTTTGTGCTCGAGTACATTGGAGTATGAAATGCAAACGTGCAAAAATCCCCTGTCCTTACGTAATACACAGAACACGATAGCCCACTAACTGTATTTGATAGCTGAACCTTCCTCGGTCTCCTTCATGTTTGTGCTGCAGCCACAGCTTGATACACTTGGGGAAGTATTAGGATGGGCTGCAGGGTAATGGCCAAAGTCACAAACTGAATTGTTTAGACTTCCAACCAGTCCCTGAGTAAAAAAAAAAAAAAAAAAAAATCTTCAAGGAGTCAGGGTGAGCTGATGAGTGAAAGTAGCTGGAAATATTCAGGAAAATTCACCACAAGTTAGTGGGTGGAAGTCATGAGGTCTTTGAGCTCTTAATAAAGCTGAGTCATACTCTTCTCTGTTTGCCAGCATGTTCCTATCTGCTTATATCTTCAGAGAGTAAATTCATCCGATTTCATGTAGCATTTAGGCTCAAACTCTCGTCATGGTGTCTTACCAGCTGCTTCGTTTGCATTTTTTGGTAGATCTGCCCTACAGAGTGAATCACCTGCTGAGAGGGACATAAAAAAATACAGCTCAGGAGTATTTTAGGGGCAGACTTTCCTAAACTTCTCCAGGAATATTCAGGAGAGTATGTGTGATAGATGCTTAAAGTTAGTTCTCCCAAATCAGGTGGAACCCCCAGTAGTGATTTATCTTTTTTTTCTTTTTTTTTTTTTTGTTAAAGCTTTGAAGTAAGCAGACTGTTTATCCCTCTTTTGAGCCTAGCACCTGCTCTTGGCTGTAGCTGCAGCATCGACGTGGGAGGTATTGATCGTCTCATCGAATTCTCGGCAAGAAAGCAAACACACGTTTATTCACAATGCCAGACGTTTTCTTTAAAGTAAAACTTAACGTTTCTTAGGAATCTTCTTGTTCCTAGGCTCCATAAATGTTGACACTTATGTATGAACTACTTCACAGTCATTCAATACAATCCTTTCTCCCACGGTGCCTCTTCAAAACAGTTTACTATACAATCAAACTCTCCCAACACTTGAGCCTTCTGTTCACTATCACTATTCCAGACACATTCTCTGTAACCTATAGCTGAACATTCGGCAGCTAACATAACACTGTATTAAGAACCTCAGAGATCTTCATCACACCAGGGGAGGGGTCTGCCAACAGCAAGCTCATAAAGCATGATAGGCCTGTTTGGAGTCATGCAGAGCTGACACAGTGAAAAAAGAGCACCCTATGATACATGAGGGGCATTCATGCACACTTTCTCTGAAACCCTGATCAACTGTTTTTTTATACGCCCTCCACCCCGCCTGCTCTCACAGTCTCTGTGATCCCTCCACGCCACTGCCTTGCTTCTCCCTCCACTCCAAGATCGATTCAAGGCGTTCTGAGAAAAATGTTTTCTTTGCAGACATGCAGGGCTGACCTAGTCACCAGTCACAGTGGGGTTCTCCACAAGCCTGATTTAGAAGCCAGAAGGGTTTATAACAGTGAAAAAATTATATTAAATGCTACAAGCCTTAGAAATGGTGGTAAGGATGGTGGGATGTAGAATCTTCTCCCTGTCAGATTGACATTGTTTTGAGACAATGGCTGTCATGTGTCTGTTTTTTCAAAAATGTGTCAGTAAATGTGCTGGAGCATAGCTGCATTTATGGTGACTGTTTTTTTAATAGATTAATTAAGTCTTGATATTTAATCTTTTGTTGCATTTTAAGTTTTCCCTATAGCTTGGTTGAATTTGTCAAAGTTAAAAGATTAACTGTGTTGACATGTTATCCTTATATCATGAACAAAATTACAGTGGCTGAAGGTAGATATTCTGCATATCCAAATTCAAAACACTTTCCTGAAGAGAAAACAATTTTTGAGGAAGTGAGAGCGACGCAACACTTATATGTACATACATGCACAAGCAGAGTTTATGCTGCTTCCAGAGCAAAAGTGGCATAACCATAACCAGCTATTAGCTCCTGTTTGACACCTTGTCATACATATTTAGTACTTGAATACACCACTAATTAGACCAACATGTCATGCTGTCTCTCTGTTTGCAGGTAACTTGTGTTAAATTTTTATGCAAGGTGTGTGTTATTTTTTAAATAGTAATAATTATGATTATAATTTGCAATATAAATGGTTGTAATTATTAATAAAGAATAACAAATGTAAAGCACCACCCTGAAAACAAAGAACAACAACCAAAAGTAGCAGAAATCAGTCTCAGAATTAATATTTATATAATAATATTATCATTATTTAATAAAAGTCAGTAATTAAATTCATAGGTGTATAAATATATTAGTGTATATACACAATACTCATAGACAACTTATCTTTAAATTGATGATAGCAATTCTTTGACAAAGCAGCATTAACTAGAGTCAGTGCCACTTAAACAAATAGCTATTATAAAACTAAACTACAATGGACAAATTATTTATACTGAAAAGCATGAAGGTTTTAGTGAGGGATGGATAAACAAGATGGTCTTAAATTGGCTAATGCTGCGTTAGATTGTACTCAGAACTCTGATAAATCCGACCTCTGAATCAGAAAAGTGCAACAGAACGGCCCTTGAGCTCGGGACTTCGACTCAGTAATTAGGGTAGGATCCAAGCAGCCAGAGGTGGTCGGAATGATGTAGCAAAATGGCGTCGTACACCGTGAGAGTCACTTTCTCCTCATCTTTTACTTTTATGTGTCGTCTAATTCAGCATTTGTGTTACTACAGTACAGGCCCAGTTTCTCACTGGTGAATCCATCTTGCAAAGCTGCCGTCCGAACCGTTTGGGACCGTTAGAAAGTGACAGGACCCATCAGCAGTATTTTCAGGCCCGGTGAAGTCATGAAGTATGCAAGCAGCAACAAGAGGCCGGTGCAGATATGGCAAGACATTAGTGTGGATGCTGCTAAAGCATGAGTTTTATCAGAACATGACGATTCATCATTAAGAGAAGAACAAAGAAAGAAGTGAGTTGTTTTCTTAAAAAAAAAAAAAAAAGGTAAAAGTCGTGTACAAAATAGTAGGTTTGGAAATCAGTTACTGGTCAGTTAGAGCTTAACGAAGTCATTCTGTGTGGCATCAGATGTTTGGCCTAAACATATGTTTTATTCTAAAGCAGGTCATGCTGAGTTCCTACTGGTTCCACAGCACATTATTGTTAATAAAAAGTTTATTTTGGTATACAAAGTAACAAGGAACAATTTTGCACTGAATTTTGAATACACCCTCCACTACTCCAATGCTTCAATGCTCCACTCATGTACATTCATGTAAATGTGGCAGGGCGCTGTTTTCTCTGCCATTTTTGGAGCAAGATAACCTGCAAAAAGCTGTGCTATTTTTTAAGGGAACTTCCCCTAGGTATGACAACGTCCCCACCAAGAAACTCAGAGGCCAGACCATGATAAAAAGACAGTCACACTAATTTTTGTGTAGGTGAAGGCACTGTACTGGATAAATGTGGACACAACAAAGTAATTCCATGACATACAAGCAGACAACAGGACAACAAATGCCGATTTCCCTGAATGTGCATGAAATGCTTCCAACTTGTTCTGCCCAGATCAAAGCCTCTTACTTGTGATTACGGTGGAATTTGAGCCTGATGTCCAACAGATTCAGAAGTGAGCCAGGGTTGATGTTCCTTCCACGGTTCCAGCAAGTGAAAAGTCTGGTGGCATCAAAATTCAGCATTAGGACCAGAGCAGGGCTGATATCGTCCCTCTGAGGTGGAATAAGGGTTGTGTGTCCTTTTTAAGATACCAGTGGGCTTTCTGCAGCACTTCTGTCCTAAAGGCATTAAAGGAAGGACCCCCTGCAGCATCTCCTCAGTTCCCTTCTATCAGAGAGGAGAATGTGTCCTGCAAGGTCTACTGGGAAGATGAGTCTCACTGGGAAGATGAGTTCATTGTTTGAAGGTTCCCTCAAAAAGTACTACAACTTGGGCTTCAAAACTGTGATGTAGAGCAAATCATTGTTTCATGAAATCTACTACATGGCTGATTCCAAACACAAATAACCAATCAAACACTAAAAACTCAACATACTTGAATAATTTCCATACTCAAAACCAGACAGAATCTAACCTTGAAAATAAAAATACATGATCTACCTCATTTAAAAGGGCTATAAAAAATCTGATAAATTCAGGTAACTTACCTGTTAATTTCTGCACAAAAACTAACACAATAAGATAGCTTTACTAGTTTGACAGTATATCTGAGAGCAGTCTCCCATTTTGTGTCAGTCACTTTGATGCCATGCTATGATTTGATTTTTTGTGGGCAGCTAGCTTCCCCTGGCAGAGTCCTGCAACAGCTCTGCCTGAAAGTGAATGCAGGTTTGACTTGATCTGAGACAATTCTTGTGGTGGTTTCGAGTATAAAATGCCAGATGACTGTTTAATTCATCCATGTCATGGATATCTGAAATTGTCATCTGGGAAACCTTCCTTACAAAGTGTTTGTGAAGGTCAGGACTTTTGAAAAAATTCTCAAAAGCTGATTGGAAGAATGTTCCATCTGTTACATTCATTATGGTCCAATCAGAGAGACAAAACAAACAATTTAGGAGCAATGCATAGCTCCAATAGCAACCTGAGCTTGGCAGACAGTCGCTGCTGTAGTTTATGAACAGTAAAGCTTGTTGATGGATAAAACTCATGCCGAGGCTAATTGGGAGAAAAGTGAAAACATCTTCTTTGCCAAGAGATGCTTTTGGTGTGGCTCTTTGCTCTTGTTTAAATAAATAAATGTGGTCCAGTTCTGAAAAAAACTGTGGCTATACTATTGCTATATCCAAGTTTAGCTTTACACTGATGGCAGCCCACTGTACAACTGAACCCTGCTGTAGCTACCACCTTGTTCTCCTCAAATGATGCTGATTGGTCAGATTTTTTTAAGACCTTGCATAATTGTTTCACTTTTGTGCTTTGCAAAATGGATCGACCCTATGACAGACGTGGAATCTGGCCAATTCATTATCTTTGCAAGGTTATTTGAGGGCAGCACATGTAGGGCATTCTTGTATTGGAGGCAGGTTATCGTTCCAGATGTTACTGCCCCTTACTGACAGCATGGATTGTCCAATGGAAATGTGGTTGAATGTTGTTTGCATTTGCATGTTGTCTTTACTTTTTGTGACATTTCATGCCTGACACATTTGTGTAGTGGTGTTTGCATTATATTGTGGCTAAATGTGCTTGTATTGTGGCATTTGTATTTCTGTTTTGGCTATATTTTTTCATGTTGTGGCATTTCATCATAAAGTCATCTTATGGTTCAATGTTATTTTTCTTCAGTGCACCTTTAAAAATCATAGAAAATGCCTCAACAGGTAGTTTTTTTTATATCACTCTGCATTTTTGTCATGGCAACTGAATATTTGTCATGGTCTTTCCATGCATTTGTCCATTAATGTGGATGTGTTTTCCCCTTTTGCAAAGTATTGGATATGCAATTTGCCTGAGACCGGATGGCTACCATACAAAATGTTGTGTAATGCCCTCCACATGCAGAAAAACTGCCTAAAACTTGTCTTCTTGTGACCAAAGTTTACTTTTCAGCATGTCTTTTGTCGTCTCTTTGCTCTCTGAAAATAAAGCTGAATTCACCGTTTTTCTGTCAGCAGAGATGTTTTTGTTTCCTTCCTGTCACTCTTCAGTCATGTATTGGTTTTCCATGACTAAACTTTTTGCTTCAAAGTTTTCAGCTTTTATCTGCATCAACACATTGAATTTTTAGAGGGTTTCGACCTGTTCCCAATGTCACAAAGGTTTTGTTTAAAGTGTTAAACTCAAACACAATCCTTAGTCTGAAGGTGTGAAACTGTAACACAATGTCGTCAGAATTTGTAAGCATTTCAAACTTTGAGATAAGAGACTGAAACAAAAAGGGTGCACAGGCTTGCCAAGGTACTGAGGCAGACATATTGATATAATTAAATGGAGGTTGGCAGTCCTCTCCACTGCTGCCGGCAATCTTCAGCAAGGCCACATTGGTCATATTGAACTCCACAGAAGCCATCGATTTCATTCAATACAGACTAAACATTGTTTAATATCCAGAGTTCACTTTTTTATTATACAAGAACATAAATGCACCACCCTCTATGCTTTGACATACTTTCATTTGGCATGATTATTGGAAGCTTTAATGGGACATCCTCAACAGGACTGGGGTGAAGGGGAAATGAGATGTTATGGCTGTCCCTTGTCAGCCAAATCATTTAGTCAATGATGTTCTTTAGATTTGGTTATCACCCATAATTTCATAACTATTCCAGGTAGACTTACTACAAACTGCCCAAGTGTGAAACGATGATATATGGTCACACAGGGTAAATTGAGGGCCCATGCACAGTTAGTGCAAGAGCTCTATCGTAATTTAGGCGTTTTGTTTCCACTACCACTCTTGCCCATTTTTGGGGCACCAGACACACATCAATTTGCATGAAAATGGGCACACACCTAGAACTCTGAAAAAATAAGAGGTTGATATAGGTTTCAAAAATGGCCCCCAGGAATTGCCTCAATAGTGCCACCTTTTGTGCTTTTACAGAACACTGTCAAAAGAGAGTTTTACTGAGAATCCTCCACTTTGGGGATTTTTCCCTTTGTGACCTGTCAGAGAGCATCTTAAATCACCATGAGAACAGCACCCCCCATAATAAAGGAAATGAACAAGTAGGAAATATTCCTACCTGTGGACCTAAAGCTGACATGGATGGCAATGCTGTTTGTGTGTGTGGATAGAGAGAGATAGCCGGAGAGAAGGGGGAGATAACCATTTTTTTCAGACTTTTCAACAGAATCTCTGCAGAATTTGTCACGACGTCACTCATACAGTGTGAGCACTCAGGCCATGCACAACCATCAGACCGTATAGTGTGAGCACATAAATCATGCGCGATGGTCGTGCTTGGCGAGCAATTCAGAGCGATTCAGTATTAGCTGGAATTCTGCCATGACTGTCACAGAGTTGGTTTGAAATAGCACAGTGTATGTCCTGCTTAAGCCAGACTAACCGTAGTGAGTCAGGCTTAACCCTTTATCCACTTGTGGAACACCTCTCTGATCTCTACTAATCATCATTTGTTATTGTTTTGATAGTGCTCTCCCTCAAGGAATGTTTCACAGGGGCCATGCTGACTGGCTTCTCCTGTTGCAATGCACGTTATTGACAAGTAGCATGCCTCTCTTTAAACCTGAACTATGCCTTGAGTGATGGCTAGAATGACTGAACTATGATCGATAACTACTTAAAGCAGACGTGTCAAATGTATCCTTAGTAAATTATCAAAGCTGGAATGAAAGAATAAGTAGATGCTGAACAAATACCTGTTGAAGACAATAACAGTTTGTGGCTGTGATGGGAAAGCTTTCACCAGTTCAGTCACGATGGCAGGGTACAAATTCTAGTAGGAAACAAATTGCATTTGGTTGTTGAAGCTGCATAAAAAAATATCTCTCCACCACTAAAACTCACAGCAAGGGCCTTCAGCATGTCAGGTTATAAAAGCTTATATTGGCAAACATCCTACTCAGTCCTCCAGCAGAAAATAAAGCCATTTTGTCATGAATTTTGAATGGCTTGTTGTGGATACAAATTTAGTTTCAATCTTCTCAAAGCCTTCAGGTATTTTGTCTTTTGGTTCCAACAAGCTCTTATACATTTAATTGATCACAAAGCAGATGAAGTCATTGAAAAAATGTTTCTGTTACATGGCCTTCTAAGCTCTAGAGACAGCAGGATCGTCAATTCTGTTTCTCTTTTTGTCATCTCTACCTTAAAAACCAATTGACTTTTGTTGCAGACTTAATTTTTAAAATTAAGTCAAAAATTATAGATGCAGATAAAGGTCAAATTGTTCTTAAAAACTGACAGAAACACATATTTTTCAGAGCCATTTCATAGTTTTTCACTTCTACCGTCAGTTTTTATGAACAAGCATCAGTTTTGGCTGCAGGTAGTGAAGTAGCTACAAGAAAACACAAGTGAAGAGAGCTAGAGAGAGCCGACTTATCCAGGGCTAATCAGTTTTTGTTGTTGTTTAAGGTTTGAGAGCTCTTCACTCATGAAGGATGTGAAGTGGAAATCAGCGAAAACAATGCTGCTGATGAATATTAAATACAAAGTTGAGATAGATGTCGAGATCAATGCCCCTCTCCTGAGTTCTCATTTTTGCATGTTTGTCAAACTTAAATGTTTCAGGTCATAAACCAAATTCTAATAATAGACAGAGGTCAATTAACTAAATGCAAAATTCAGTTTTAAAATGATTTCATTTATTAAGAGAAAATGCCATCCAGAACTATCTGGCCTATGTGAAAAAGAAATTTTTTCCCTTAAAAATAATAACTGGTTTTACCACCCTGGGGGGCAACAACTGCAAGCAAGTATTTGCAGTACCTGGAAATGAGACTTTCATATCGCTGTGGAGGAACTGTGGCCCACTTCATTGCAGAATTGTTTAAATTTATCCACATTGGAGGGTTTTCAAGCATGAACGGCCTGTTTCAGGTCATGCCACAGCATTTCAATCTGATTTTAGTCCAGACTTTGACCAGGTTGCTCAATAACCTTCACCTTGTTTTTTAAGCCTTTCAGAGGTGGACATCCTCGTGTGTTTTGTATCACTGTTCTGCTGCCAGAGTACACAGTCATTCAAATGATATCCAAAATTGGGCCAAATGGAAGTCACAAAGGAGTCCATCTCTGGCAGTTAAGGTATTTCAAACTGGGTTGGGTATTTACACACTGGGTCCGTTATTTTCGGATGCGTTTTTTTTTCTGATCCATTATCCGACAAACGTCACACACTTTGACCTTGCACAATGGACCAATGGGTTTTTTTCTGCCTTCACTGCCAAAATTCATAGTGTGCGCCAAATTGTTTCGTACTGTGAGCCTGTGGACCTGTCACTCCTTTAAAATCCTGCTGGATCCATCCAGCACCTACTTATGTGTCATAGCACTGATCCAAATTGGAGAAATAGAGAGGGCAACTTTTTAAGTCTTTAAGACCTGTGAGTAGGTTACAACTTATGTCTTTATCTGTCACATTTCCATGGCTGATATCCACATAATACAGGAGCAAACTATGGTGTTTGCAATGAGGTTTCAATGCGAGAGAAGGAGACAAAGGGAAAGAGAGGGAAGGGTTGAGTGGGGGTGAGTTAGCGAGAGAGAATAAACCAACAGGCACTGAACTGAGCCATCATTCACCCATCTTTCTGTTATATTTCCATGGCTGATATCTACATAATAAATAAGCAAATTTGGTGTTTAAAGTGATGTTTCAGTGTGTGAGAGAAGGAGAGAGAGAGGGAGGGGTCCGGTGGGTGTGAGCAAGCGAGGAGGAAGCAGCGGGCACTGTTTTAAATCATCAGTCACCCATTTAAATGACTTCTACTGATGTTAAATTTCGCATAAAATCGAGCCTGTTCGGAAAAAAAATATGACAGACAAAAATTTCAGCGTGAGTGTGCAAACATCATTAGAACAAGAGCTCGATTTTATTTTTTTAACGTGGGAAAAATTTAGACGACATAATCAGACCCAGTGTGCAAAGGCCTTCAGTTAGGGCCCAGGCCTCACAGGAGTATAGTAAGACCAGGAGGACCAAGGACCAAAAGACTCTTGACTTTTGTCAGCATGCTGGGATACTATGAGTGCTACACCACTTTGTTCCAGCAAACACATTGTGCACACACGTGGCCAGGTCTGTGATGGATCTTAGCCTTACAGTTGGTGGATCAATGACTAGGTGAACTGTCACAACTGCCACACGTTAACATTAGCTTCTGTTACTGCTGTACAGAAATCCTCCTTAGTCTCGGTCAGAGTTGCAGTGATAAAAAAAATAATACAAATATTAACCCAAAGTTGAAATGTAAGTTAAAAATCATTGAAATAAATGCTAATTAGAAAAGCACTCGGAGATCGCCGACCTCCGCCATTAGCCCTACCTCCCAAGAGTGAAGAACCCTTCAAAATATTCCTGGATCCATCCCCATATGCCCCCCACCACAGCATTTGCTGTTTACTCCCTCCCTGGTGGGGTGGAAACACAGTGAGGCAAAGCATTGGCTTTGCCACGTGTGCCAACAGATGCACCCATGGTCTCACCAGATGACTGGAAAGCATGGCAGAGGGTGAATATTCCTCTATTCCTCCCAGCATTATGAGTATTCTCACTACAATTCTCTCTTTCTCTCCGTTATGCTCCGACTCGTCTCCTCGACCAGGCGTGTGTCTTTCAAACTCTATAAACTCCAAAACTTTGAATAGAAACACACCCAAAAACTGCTGCACCAAAAACTGCTGCTGGGATTGAAGTTACTCATGTCCGCCATCTCCTGGTGTAAATTGGTAACAGCGCAGCCCTATCTCCCAATAGTACAGAATCCTTTAAAAATTTCCTGGATCCTTATGCCATTTCTGACATTTCCTGAAAATTTCATGAAAATCCATCCACAACTTTTTGAGTTATGTTGCTAACAAACAAACAAATGAACCAACCCGATCAAATAACCTCCTTGGCGGAAGTAATTAGCAAGCTAAACGATGCAACATACAGTTACATTATGATGTGTTTAAAGATGTTTCAGACTTCTGACAACTGAAGAAGGAGGAATTTAAAACCTTATTTTGATGTGCTTAAATGTCACTAGGAGAAAATTTCATTTTTTAGTGAGAACTCTGGCCAAATGTAGTACAATTAAGGCAAAATGTTTATTTCACAAGAAATAGAAAATAGATATAAAGCATGAGTTTAGTTAAAAACATATTGTGTCATTTTTCCACCCTAAATGCACCAATATTCCCATTAATATTACTAATATTATCAATGAAGAGTTTTATCTAAGAGTACCAAAATCAACAAAAATCAATGATCCTCATCCCAAAAGTCAATTATCCACCGTATGTTAGTATTTTTATTAGTTTGTTTTTGATCATTACATTTAAGCCATTGATTTTACAAAATAAGTGTTCATTTAATTTTTACAGTTTTAGAGAAAATATGCTGTGAATAAAAGTAAAGACTGAAATGTGAGGACGTTTTATCGACTAAAACTGGACTAAAATGTTTTAAGAGTTTTTTTCGACTAAAACAGACTGAAGTAATAAAAATGGAGAACAGGACTAAAAGTAACTCAAACTAAAAGTATTTTTGTCTTAAGACTAAATCTAAAAATGGCTGCCAAAATTAACACTGCTCTCCTGAGCACGTCGACATTAGATAAACAGTCCTGCCAATGATACCCAAAAATGCGCTTAAGATAAGTTGTCACAAAGGAGTCTAGTCGACGCTCCTGGCCACCAGTCCATGTCCAGGCCTCACAAGAGTAAAGTAAGACCAGGAAGACCAAAAGTCTCTGACTTCCATCAGCATGCTGAAATACCAGGGATTCAACACTGTCCTGCTCAGCAAACTCATGTGCGACCCAATGTGCGAGTCCAAGTCTGCAGTTGATCTCAGCCTTGCAGTCAGTGAATTGATGGCTTATGCTGCTGATTCACAGACACAGACATTCTCCCATCAACTGTCTAAAATAATCAAATTTAGACAGTAGAAACGTTTGCAGAATAACAGTATAGCTGACTGGCCAAACTGACTGTTGTGTTAAGAGTAACTTGTGTAAAAAGAAGTGAAAATGCTAAAGCATTGTTGAAGCAGAAGAGTGGCAGGAATACGCAAAGGAAGAAACTGGATTATGTCATCAAATCCCCCAGTTTGAACCCACTTTAAAAAAATCCTTGAACCTAAAAGTTACCAAAAACAGTTTAAATCGTTATTTCATTCAGACACAGTTCTCAGTCTTCTCACGTTTGCAGCAACTTTATTCCAACATAAGCAGAGCACCTGGAGACCAATTTCTGAGTTTGCTTTACAAGGACTCTCCACCAAACACCAGTGGATTTAGTTTTGTGGACTAAATTAGGTTGTTTGATTTGACCTGAAGTGGGTTCTTCACAATGCGAGCCTCATCTTGAATCAATGAATGCATGTTTTGTTGTTCTTGTTGTTTTGTCGTTAATATTAATGATGCTGCTTTAATGAATTTGACTTAGAGCCCTCAAGAGGAAGCAGTCCAGATTTTGCACCTCTTGTCTTATTTTTTTGTTTGTACTGTCTGTCTTCCTGGAATAAAGTTCAACTCTCTAATGTTATACACAGGGAATGAAATTGTTTGTTTTTGTGCACTGAATTGATTTTAAATCTATTGCTCTCTGCAACAACACAGATGGATCAGCCTCTGGAGCTGAACCCTTTAGCTCATACAGGGTGTAATGCTATTGTTCAGCCCAGCAAAACTCAAACCATATCCTCATTTCACCTCTGCTCTCCCCCTGACAAGAAATGATTTGGCAGCTAGTGATTTAAGAAATATGACTATTGTGTAAGAGAAACATTGGAATCTGGATTTTCTCCCTCTCCTGTGGAAAAGGTCCAGGACTTCTACTTTGATTAGCACTGCAAGACTACACAAACTCAGAGAGATAAAAGCTGAATCATGGCATATGATTACATCTTTCTGTTGGCAATCAAAGTTGGACAGCATCTGGACAGCATCTAGCAGCCAGGCCGTTACAGAATCTACAAAAGTGAAAGTAGCTCAGAGGACAAGAAAAAGACCTGACAGAGGGTTTGCGAGGGCTGAAGCACCTGTTGAGAGACAAGCGGCAGATGTGAATCCAGCATTTGTTTTCAGTGTAAGACTCATACTATCTTTCAAGCATGGGGGGGCAAGTAGATTAAAGAGCAAATTGATTTTTGATGAAGACTTTTCACACAGGGTGATGTTTGGGATACACAGAAAAGGCTGATTAAACACTCACGAGTGCATATTGTGCAGCAGATGACACAAGCAATTGTCATAACAGTAAAGAAGATTTGAAGCACAAATGGCAGCAAGAGGAGAATAAAGGGAAAAGTAGAAGATGGCCACCTCAAATATAAATAACCTGAGAGGCTACTTCTACCTGCAGGGGAAAAAATGTTTGTTGATGACAGATGGAGAGCAGCTGGTGCAAACACAGCCAGAGCATGGTGAGACAAACACAAACGCAGTGGAGCATTCATCTCTAATTACACCTGCTCAGCATTCGCACCAGCCTAATATCATTTCGTCTGATTTTAGATGTTTTTCATCACATTTGTACATTTCATCTGCATCTGCAACGTGGTGGAAATGTTAAGGTTAAACATTCATATGTATTTCCCCAGTGACTCAGATCTATTTCTCATATTCTCCCATTTCACTGATGGAAAAGGCTTTCACAATGAGTTTCCCTGCTTCCAATCTTTAACCTCCTTTTATTTATTTCCCTCACAGACCTCTGCTCAGAAATACATTTATTAAGGAGATATATGTGCCCCAAGGGGTTGAGTTTGGACCCAGTTACAGTTCATTATGTATTATGATTTGCATAAAAAAAATGGCTAACAGGTACAGACATTAACCAGTTTGCTTATAAGGACTGAAGTTGTTGAGACACTGGACAGGGCTAAGGGTTCAAGCTGGGCTCAGAGAAAGGTGTATTGGTAAGGTGGTAGCATATGCACACAGCAGTTTATCTAAGGCTAAGAGTACCGTGAAGGAAAAGACAGGACATGTTGCTGAGGAAGCAGCCGGTCTAGTGTTTTAAGCCAAAAAAAAAAAAAAAGGAGTGAGAAGATGAAAGATAAGTAGATGCCAGGTGGATATCCCGAGTCATCAGGTAAGTGCCACAGGACACTCATGTAAGGCCCTTCTCATTACAGTAGTTTGTGCATCCTTAGATCCTTTCTCCTTAACTGACGTAGAACTAAAGAAAAAAAAAAGATTACTTGAATGAACCTTAATGAGATGAGGACTGAGGAGGTCTAAGTGAGAACAGATTTCTACAATGTCCATTAAATAAAATGATGTAATGTAAAATAAGTGACTACATAAACATTCACTTCAAGTCAGTAATTATTAGATGCACCTTTGGCTGCAATCACAGCATTAAATCTATGTGGATAGGTCTCAATCAGGCTTGCACATCTATACGCTGCAATTTTATTCCATTCTTCTTTGTAGAACTGCTCAAGATCTGTCAGGGTGCATGGGAGACGGGTGTGAACAGCCCTTCTCAGGTCCAGACCAAATTGTTTAATTGATTGAGGTCTGGGCTTTGACTCAGCCACTTCAGAACGTTAAACTTGTTGTCTTAAAGCATTTCTGTGTAACATTCACTGTATGCTTCAGGTCATTGTCCTCGAAAAAAAAAAAAAAAAAAACAATTCTCCCAAGGTGTAGTTGTCTTGCAGACTGAGGTCCTATTTGCCACATTCATTTTATCCTCTGCCTACAAGCCTTCCAGGGTAGACTGCAGAGAGGCATCCCTACAGCATGATGCTGCCTGCACTGTGCTTCACAGTGGGGATGGTGTGTTTGTGATGTACAGCGTTTGGTGTCTGCAAAACGTAGCGACTTGTCTAATGACCATTAAGTAACATTTTAGTCTCATCAGACCAAAGACCTTTCTTCCACTGGACCATGAAGTCTCCTACATGCCATTCAGCAAACTCTTGTCAATATTTATATGAGTTTTCTTCAACAGTGGCTTTCTCTCTGCCACTCCCCTATAAAGGTTTGATTATGCTGAAGAACCCGGGCAACAGTTGTTGTATGCAGAGTCTCTCTGTCTCAGCTGTTGAAGCTTAAATCTATAAGAGTAGGCATAGGTGTCTTGGTGGCCTCTCTTACTAGTCTCCTTCTTGCACAGTCAATCAGTTTGTGAGGACGGCCATTTCTTGGCAGATTTACACGTGTCATATTCCTTCCATTTCTTGATAATGGATTTAACTGAACTCTGGGGGGTTTTCAGTGCCGTGGAAATGTTTTTTGTAGTCATCCACTGTCTTATACTTTTCAATAACCTTTTCTCTGAGTGACTTGGAGTGTTTTCTGTCTTCATGGTGTAATGGTAGCCAGGAATAAGACACATTCAGTGCACTCAGGTGATCCCCATTTCACCAAGAGTGAAACTACTAGCACCAAATGCTGGACCTCTGTTGTAATAGGTCATTTGCTTTAAAGCAGGTGAATATCTATTCAGTTACTTATTTTACCTTACATATTGTTATTTAGTCGACATTACTTTGTAGAAATCTGTTTTCACTTTGACATTAAAGAGTTTTTTTTGTTTGTTTGTTTTTCCAAAAAAGTCAAATTCTACTGACTATTATTTATTCAGAAAACCAATAAAAGGGTATAACATCCAAGGAGGTGAATATATCTGATGTGTCAGGTTTATACATACATATATCACCCTAAATCTTGTATATATTTAAAGCTGAATAGCCTCGCACATGGGCTAACTACTTAATCTTTTCTACCTACTTTTGCAACAGCTCCATGAGCCACATTTCAGCCACTAGAAGAAATACCTCCGGTTGGTTCGCCTACTGGTTGTTGTGTTCTGTGATTTAATGTTTGATGTTCATATGAGGAGACACAATCAGCAGGGGCTCATGAACTAAAGCCTGTGCAAAATGTTACAAGACATCAAATCAAAGATCCAGCATAGTTTTCCCATTGCAACAAGAAAGACCTTTTTTCTTTCTTTCCTTTCTCTCTGTTTTTTTTTCTTGTAGCCTGGTCAGATATTCAGCTGCCAAACTCTCCCCTTTTTACTGCTTCCTTCCCTGGCCGTATTACATAATGCAAGCTGCAATCGCAGCCAAGCAGAGCAGATACCAACTCCCTGTTGTCTTTGCATTAATTAATTGCACTAAATGTCAGTAGCTGCTGGCAAGGGTGCAGGCGATTAAAGACAGCCATCATTTAGCAGGTCATGATTTTGATAAGGGCAATTAGCCCACAAGCTGCTGCAGAAAATCAATGGGCAAAGGAAGAGTCTGTCTCTCAGAAATTCCCAGAACTAAGACTGAAAGCATAAAGAGGAGGAGAGAGGGAGAGAATCACAACGAGATACATCTGCAAGGATCAGAGATGGTACAGGTGGACCCTGAGGCATCGTCATCTCCCAGCAAGCTTTGAAAAGCGAAACAAAAGAAGAGAATTTAAGACTGTTATGCAAAACAGGAAATCAACTTGTCATAAAAGCTCTGATGGATGATGAGACGGAGACGCAAAACCAGGTACTCTGTGAACTTTGTTCGTCTAACTTGGATGAAAGAAGCTTTTTACAAACTTTTTTTATGCAATGAAGGCCAAACTTAGCACAGTTCAAGTTTAAGTGTGCTTTCATTTGTTCAAAATAATCATAGTGTCAATGCAATATCACTGGCAAAGATTTGTATCTTTGATTATTAAACGTCTTTTGAAGTTAGTTAATTTGTCTTTAAAAGCCTCCCCTCTCCTGGACTAAATATTCATCTTCTTCCTTCAGATGATGTGGCCAACAGCAGGTTTAATTCACATACATGAGTGACACTGAGGACAGATAAAGGATCGCGTGATAATGAAATACTCTGCAGCTGACAAATGGCAGTCTCCACAGCTCAGGCTTAATTTGGTTTAGCCCTCTTTAAATGCCTCCTCGGTGGATTAGAAAAGGTTTTCAGCACAATATTTAGGAGCATTAACTTCACTTGTTCTCAGGGTAAGGTGGTGAAAACCTCTCATCTCCCTCAGATTCTCTCTTATAATCAGCTGTGCTCGTATTGACGTATGACTGGAGTTGTGACATTTAAAGTCCTCTGTAATCGACATGCAGCATCTGGTATTTGTCAGTTTTACATTGCCCTACAGCAATAATATGATGCTGAAAGATGTGTTTTTATTCATATCATGACACAGATCTTCGGATCACAATTGTTTCCTCACACATAAGTCTGCAGGAGTTTAAGGCAAAATCAAAAAGGTTTTCATGGCTATGATACAATTGTGCATAACGTTTTCTTTTCGGGATTTCTGTTGGTGACATTTTGAACTGTTGTGGGTTTTTTTATTTTTTTGTGGGAAAAAGTCATTTATTGGCCTTTGGTTTGAGTAAGCAATTGTTAACATTCATCACAGAAAGCACAGAGATATCTCTTTGCTTCTTGACCTCAATGATGAACTCAGTGTTCTTTCCACTGTATGATGAAGGGGAAAAAATAACTTACTCAGTGTCACCAACATCCTCCATGACACAGGCTTGTTGCAGCTTTTCAGCTGACTTCAATAGCTTTAAATGGCTGTCTCTCATAGCTGTGGGAAATAGAGGTGCTGATAGTGCTACAGAGCTCTCTAAAATCAACCACTGTTATATATTCCTTAAAAACACTACTTAAAATTAAAGGAAGAATTTATTGTCACCGTACCACCCCAAGTCAGTTATACTTCAGGGATATTTTATTTAAGCTTTATCTAACCAGGAAACCCTCAATGAGATTCCATTAGAGTTACAGAGAGATGATAAGAAGCCATAGACAAGCATAATAGTGGATTAAACTAAGGCCATTTGTGCTTGGTAGATAAATTCTTTGTTGCAATAATGTGTCAAATCTTACACAGTTGGAAAGCCTGTGAATTAACATTTCAAATGGTGCTGTCCTGCCCCAAAGACATTTATGTAGTTTTTGGCTGACCATTAAGGTCAGCCCTACGGATGGATCTCTCTGTGTCTGACTGTGGGTTGGCTTGAATGAGGGGCCGTCAGGGATGTTATTCAGCATTACCCTTCACACACACATACAAACAAAACGTATTCACACTATAGTAAAAACCTCACTCACAAGTGAAATGCTTTCACACACACACTACTGAAATGTTATGCTCTCTTACACACACAACTGAAATCCTCTCATACACACTACTAAAATGTTGTGTTCTCACACACACTACTGAAACGCTCTTACACACACTACTGAAATACTCTCAAACACACTACTGAAATGCTCTCACACACACTACTGAAACGCTCTCACACACACTACTGAAATGCTCTCATACACACAACTGAAATGCTCTCATACACACTACTGAAATGCTCTCACACACACAACTGAAATGCCCTCTCACACACTACTGAAACGCTCTCACACACACAACTGAAATGCTCTCATACACACCACTGAAATGCTCTCATACACACCAATGAAATGCTCTCACACACACAACTGAAATGCTCTCATACACACACAACTGAAATGCTCTCATACACACTACTGAAATGCTCTCACACACACAACTGAAATGCCCTCTCACACACTACTGAAACGCTCTCACACACACACTACTGAAATGCTCTCATACACACCACTGAAATGCTCTCACACACACAACTGAAATGCTCTCTCACACACTACTGAAATGCTCTCACACACTACTGAAGTGCTCTCACACACACTACTTAAACACTCTCACACACATATCTGAAATGTTCTCATACACGCTACTGAGATTTCAGTGTAACAGGAAGGCGTTTCAGTGTAAATGGAAGGTGGCTCGGTAGAGGAAGTGTAGGAAGATGCATACTTATTAAAAAATGCAGAAATATTAATAGTAAGGATTTTATTTATTCTGTAGCATGTGCTTTTGAGCTTTTCAAAGTAAAAAAAACATCTGATATGGGGGTTTTTCATCTTGGTAACAAGAATGAAATTTCCATGTTGTGATCAGCAGGGTCAATCTGTTCATCAAAATCTAAGACAGTTCTTTTTACATTCATTAGTAATCAGAGATAACTTACTTTTACCAAAGTTAAAGACTTAATGTTCTGAGAAAACATTAGAGGCATAGACCCCATAAGCCACCCTATTGCTCCGCCTCTGACTGATCAACTTATCCACCACACAAGATTTACACATCATATCAGCACAGTGTCAGAAACGTAGGGTTATAAACACATTAGGAAACAATTAATTACAGACATATTTCAAGAGCACCTGCAGCAGTTTTTAACAGAATTATCCTGTTAGCTCCACTAAAATAACAAAGTTAGAGAGCTGCGTTGGGATCAGGTCTGAATTTAATTTTTGCTTGCACTAAAACTGTTTAAATTAGTAAACAAGGCACAGTGTAATTTCTTTAAATGTGCACAAAAGCTTTACCGCTCTTCATAGCGCTGCAGACCTTTGAGCATCCCCACTGTCATGACGCACAGGAATGGACTGGGACAGAGATACTGAGCCATTATACTGTTATTTAAGGGGAAATCCCTTCTATCCATAAAAATTGGCCTCTTTTCATAAAGCGTTTTATTTACAGACAAGGACAGGAACGGAAAGGGGCAAACAGAGTAAAAACGAACTCTCAGAGAAAGCTGATGGAGCGCTGCGCTTTTTGGCACTCATTAACAATGATCAGGAAAATAATTCCACCTACGGCCTAAAAACAAAGTATGTGTACATAAAGTCTGTTACTATGATCCTAATGTTACTCTTATTAATATAACCAGGGATAAATTAGTCCAGGCTGCCAGCTGTTATAGCTGATGAGGATGTAAGTGTTTTCTTTCATGCTCCATTCAGTGAGAAAACTGACTAGAATAGTAAAAAACCTTATTTGTCAAGGGCAGTGCTTAAGTGAACATAATATTATAATTTCTTAAACTGACCGCAGCTTGACCGCACAGTGTGTGTGTGTCGGAGGCGCGCATGGAGAGAGAGAGAGAGAGAGCGCCGGAGATGAGGCTGGACTGTTTCACAAACGAGGGGCACAGAGGTTACAGGTGTGCAGGATTTGACGATCTGTTACACTGGTGGACCTCTTCAAAATGTTCAGGGCTTATGACTGCGCCCCTGTCAGCGTGGCGCCCTATAGGCAACCAACTACATCGCCTATGCCCAGGCCCCGTTTGGAGCACACATGTCCTTATTGGGCTCATTTCTCTGTAGCCACTCAATACACTGCAAAGCGCTTGCAAAAACAATTATTACATCCTCTTCATTCCCTTTCACATCATGAAATCAGGTTTGCACAAATAAACAAAAAACAAAGAGGATCGATGAAGATTCATTTTAAGCACAGTCACTTCACACTTTCACTTTTCACGCGTTCCCTCCGGGCAATTATCCACCATGTAGACAGCATGTGCGTCCTCAGAATGCTCCAAAGAAAAAAAATGCCACACTTCCTCCTTCAAGCCACCTTCCTGTTACACTGAAACGCCTTCCTGTTACAATGAAATGCCTTCCTGTTACACTGAAACGCCTTCCTGTTACACTGAAACGCCTTCCTGTTACACTGAAATTTCAGTAGTGTGTATGAGAGCGTTTCAGTAGTGTGTATGGGAGCATTTCAGTAGTGTGTGTGAGAGCGTTTCATTAATGTGTGTGAGAGCGTTTCCCAATGGTGGAAGCAAAAATATATAATGGACTTGAAAGGATGATAAATTCAGCCCCAAAGGTAAAATTGTCTGCTGTTGACGTTCTATTCCTGCGTGAACTCGTAGTTCTCCCGTGATCTCTGCCTGCTGATCAGGGCTGCGCAGCGCAGCGCTCTAGACTCACTTCTAGTGGGCGAGGTTGCTCGCCTTCGGTTGGACCAAACCTGCGGCACTTCGGTCGTCCTATGTGAAAATTGCAGGTTAGTTGTTAGCTTGGATGTTGCTGTAGGACTGTCAAGTTACTGGGGACTGCATCACTTTTCTTGTTAAAACCAGAGCCACACCAAAAGCTTGTCTGGGCATTGAAGATGTTTAGCACGTCTCCTGTAGTGATGTGTCTCCTCCTGGCACTAAACAGCATAAAATAAAGGGAGGATATTTTCTCTTCAACGTTCTGCAAACAACATTGGCACTGTGATTGACTCCGTGTGTCCGTGTAGGGGCATGTGTTTCTGTGTAGCCAATCAGATGTGATAAAAGACAAGCAGGAGGGGAGGGGAGACGACACTGCTCAGGGCTCCATGTACCATTCAGTCTCTGCATAGAGAGAGAGGGAGAGAGAGAGGAGAAAACCGAGCTATACAAATTTTAAGTCACCAGTAACAATCAATTCTATATAAATGGGCGGTGCCAGGTTGTGTAACATAGCTTTTATACAAAACATTATGTAAAAATATAGTCATTCTTTCAGTTTTATGGTTTATTTATTGTCCCTGTGCTCCAATTAGAGTTTTATTTATTTGGGAATTATTTTGACAAAGCACTGTTATTTATACCTTTCCCAGATGTACAGTATGTCAAATATATTGATGCACTGGATATGCTGACAGGGCTTTATGTTTAAAACTTCAATTCTCAACCTACAGACATACGGGACAGCACAATTACACACCCCAACTAAAAATCACTCTGCCAGAACACACAATTCAGTCAGGCATTTCAACAGGCATCCCAGATAGATGGGGTCAGTCATATACTAGTTTTTAACCTAGTTTTTGGTAAGTTCTGCCCCCTCCCCTACAACATTTCTGCATTAGGCATTTCAACAACGTTCCAGAAACTATGGGGTGGCTTCAGGGGTGGCCAATCATATTTTGTGGTGTACTGGCCATGCTGGCCACCCCTTTAAAACCACAGCTGGTGTTAAGACAAAGTCCAGATTTCTTTTTTTTTTTTATTGAAGATTTTTTAAATAAACAAGACAGGAACAAGTAAAAGAAAAAAAAAAACAATTCATAGAAAGGAATAAACATTCCCAAATCTGCCTGCAAATGTCCTTAGCCCATACTCCCCAACATTTCCCCTGTAAAGCTAACAAACATTCACATACATGTTACACATATAATAATGAAAACTAATGAAAAAAGGAAAGAAAAGTTATTAAATCATAGTAAGATTATAAGAATGACAATACAAACAAGCAACAATGTGGCCTTACAATGCCCATTTTGTCAAAAGAATAATTATTTCTTGATACCCAATAAATATGCAAGTAGGGCAGCGCACAAATTGTTCTTAGTCATTCAAAAGAAAAGAGAAAAAAAAAGGAGGAGGGTGGTCAGGTAATTGCATTATTATATAACGTCAGAGGTCAAGGCTAAAATGAGCATTTTTTTCTAAATGTTTTCTTTACATGTTACACAATATACAATATTGTGACAGATGGAACGTTCTTTGCTGCCAAGTTAAACCCAATGGTGACTCATGTCATAAAAGTAAGGAAAGGCCCCCAGATTCGATCAAATTTACACATGAAATCTGTGTTGCTATATATGACTCTCTCTAATGTTGCAAGTTTAGCAAGAACATTAAACCAGTCTTGGATAGAAGGGGTGGAAGCATCTTTCCATTTACAATAAAGTAGTTTTTTTTGCAACTGCAAAGGCTATAGCTAACCACCTGCTGTGAGTCTGATCTTCTAATCTGGAGAAGATACCAAGTAGGCAAACAGCAGGGTCTGGATTTATTTTTTTTCCTATGATTTCACTAGCCTTTTGACAAATTTCCACCCAAAATCTTTTCGAAGGGGCACATTCCCAAACCATGTGCAAATAGGTACCCACTTCAGCTGAGCACTTCCAACAGGTAACTGTTGGTCTAAGGCCCACTCTGCATAACTTACTAGGGGTCCAATGATACCGATGCACGGTTTTGAGTAGTGTCAGTTTCAGTGAAACATCTTTTGGGACTGTGTGAGCCCTACGCCAAGTACCAAACCCTCTCTTCCTCAGTAATATCACATCTCAAGTCAGTTCTCCACAGTCTCCGTATTCCCTGAAAATTTGATGTTTTTTTGTTGACGATTTCCTTATAAATTCCTGCTGCATTTATTTTAGATTTTTCTCTTTCCAGTATGCATTTATCCCAACATGTTAATGAAGGAGAGGTTTTGCTTTTGCCTCTAAAGGCTTCAATTGCACTTCTTAATTGGAAGTACTTCCACCAAGGTATTTAAACTGGAGAGCTTCCAGCATTCATCTCCATATGTGTTTTAAATCTGCCGTCCATGTATAAATCTGCCACTGCTGCACAACTCCTTCCATTGAATCGGCTTCCTACCTATGGTGATAGAGGGGTTATTGCAAATGGGTACCAATGGAGACTGTAATTCTGATTCTAAATATTTTGTCTGAGCTCAGCTTAAGTTGTCTGTTCATGGATGCTTGCAACTTCCATTTTACTTTGATTTTTATGGTGTTTTTAAATCTGTCCCTAAATGGATTCTGGTCACCACTGACCATTTGTGTTATTTTTTTCTCAACAAATGATACAATGTACACCAGTAAAGATCTTCAACTTAAATAATTCACTCATCAACATCTGATGTGTGAGTTAAGTTTCCTCTTAATAGTTCTGGAGCAGTGAATTTGTTTTTAATTACAAAGATAAACATCTGGAGCATCCCACTCCTGTGAATTGGGAGAAAACAAGGTGTCAATCAAAAACTCATTTTTCAACACCTTAAAATGTATAAACTAAACTTTTCATTAACTGAAGACAATGCTCATATGGATTAGTGAGAGTAAGAGAGTGACCATTATGCTGAGAGCTACGGGACCAGTTTTTCTAATGTAACTCAGTTTACCTGTGAAGTTTGAAAATAACACAGCAAGTCCCTGTTAAAAGACAAATGCCTTATCAGCTCCAATGTTAGATGAGTGTGTGTACAGCTTGTCACCCTCACAGCTCTGTTCATTATAAACTGTAAACTGGTCATAGGACAAGAATGTGAACACAAAATATGAAGTTTAATGTCTGATAAATAATCCTACATGTTCTAATTTATTAAAATGAATGTGTCTGTCTGAAGGTTGCTTTCCTTCATTAGGAAGAGGGCTCCCCATAACCTGGGGGAAGGTATCTGCCACAGCAATATAGGGGGACTAAGTGCTCCTGCTTTTCCCACAAGTAAGTGGGCTGCTGATCGCCACTGTCAGGCCCCTTCTGCACAGTCAGGCCCCCACTCCATTGTCAGACCCCTTCTCCAATGTAAGGCCCCCACTCCAGTGTCAGGCCCCTTCCCTAATGTAAGGTCCCTTCTCCAATGTCAGGCCCCTTCTCCGCTTTCAGGCCCTTTCTTCACCACCAGACCCCCTTTTCCAATGTCTGGCCCCCTATAAAACACATACATCTACAGCTGATGGCAGTGTTGGATGAGTAGACACTTCTCAAATATCACATACAAACACTCTGGCTACAGATTTCCACTGTCACACTTGAAGTAAAACTTCTAATGTTATAACACAGCTGATGGCAGAAATCATCCAAAACTTAAATGTTAATCAAATGCCGGTAAATAAAAATACTCTTTCAGGTATAGGGTTAGGGTCGGGTTGGTTAAAATGCACAGGTAATATGCCAAGGAAGTAATACCGGTCTCTTGGAGACGGCCCTGACAGTAGAGACCTGCAGCCAAACCCTTTTGCTTTCCCTGAACCAGAAGAATTAAAAATATAAAAAACAAACTTTATTTTCATTTTAAAGTAAAGGTTACAGGTTAGTGGACTTTTATTTTGTGTCCAAATGGTGACAGTATGGCTGTGTTACACACTTTTAAATGTAGAGATCAGAGGTATTCATATGGTTGCTCTTGTCATACAGTTTTTAACTTTTCAGTCCTGCTGGAGGAAGGTGTCTTTGAGTTTTTGTACTACACTCACAAATATACATAATATAATGTCAGTCTTTGGTGTGTAAAAACAGCTGTTGTTGTTGCTGTCGTTTTTTTTTTAATTCCTTACATATTCATTTTAATTGCACAGATAAGCATATGGAGCAACTCATGCCCTCTGTTTGGGAAAAGGAAAGTGTCAATCAAAGAAGACTATTTATAATCATGGCAGACGTTCCACAGAACAATTAAAATGCTAATGATGTATTTTTCACAAGTTAATCATCTAAATAATACGTAGCTTTCATCTTAGTCCTTTTTTATTCCATTGCAGGCAGTTACAGAGAAATAAGCTTAATTGCAGGATTGGTAGTTTCAGCACTGCTAATAATCACAACTCCACATTAGATTCATTCACAGTCATTTAACAAACATAACAGGTTGTTTGTTTGGTTTAGCATTTGTTGATTAGGCCTTTTGAGAACGCATTATGTTTTAAGCACACCAAGTGAATTTATGTCGCTTTGCCATTAATCCTTGGCTAACACAAGTTAAATTAATTCATTTCTCTCTTCTTTTGGGTTACCTGGCTGATGTGCTCTCTTTCCTGGTTTGAACAACAGAGATTCAGGCATTTTAGACACATCTGGGCATACAACTACCTCCCACAGGCAGATAGAAGCAGAATCAGTCTATATTTAACAATAACTTGGTGTTAAAAAACATGAATAATTACTTTTGCAATCAAAGATTAGACTGAGGGCAAAGTCTGACTGGGGGGGGCAGGGAGTCCCCTCAACACTGAACAGCTGTAGCTGTTCTGCCTTATAGTTGTAGAAAGCAGGGAGTCCAGGTCTGGCAGAGTGCATAGAACACACTAACATGGTTTGGTACCAGATTTAGGCAAGAGAATAAATGCTTGGACTTAAAGTAAAGATTGAAATGTGAGGACTGTTTATGGACTAAAACTAGACTAAAATGCTTTTGAGTTTTTGTCGACTAAAACTAGACTAAAACTAAAAAGAGTAGAAATGACTAAAATATGACTAAAACTAACAGACATTTCATCTAAAGACTAAGACTAGTATTAAAAATAGCTGCCAAAATTAACACTGCCTCAAACCAAAACCTCACTTTTAACACTGTAGTTTTCCCAGGTTTTATGTGGATATCAACTGGATCATGGATCCAAACAAACACATCAAAAAATAACCTACCCAGTGTGAAAAGACCTTAAGATACACATAATAATAACATTAAATGGATATTTTGGTATTTTTTCAAGTGATGTCAAAGTACTTGGCAATAGTCTTTGCAAAAGCCTTCAGTGATTTCAGTATGTGTTGTCCCTTTAATCATGAACTGCTTTGGAAAGCTTTAAGTAAAAATGGACCTAAAACAAACACACCATACATTTAGAAGCAGCATGTCTGTGCAATGATAGATACCAAAGCACTGCTCTATTGTGTGATGTATTGAACACTTTTAAAGCATTCTATTTTTCACCCAGAAAGCCTCTGTGTTTGGCAGCATTTCTGTGGACTTCGTCAAAGGAGACCACAACAACAAACTAGGCTAAAACTAAACTAAAATAAGCGAGTGTGGAGGGCGTGCCATTTACTGTTGGCACGAGGGGAGATGGAGACTCACTGGAGCTGAAGTGGAGATCGGTGAGCAGCATGCACGTGAGAACATGTTTCTGCTGAGGGGTGCTGCAAGGTGAAAGTGCGTGCATTGCTGTTTATGTGCAGGTGCTTACACACCTTCATCAATTAGTGTCACAACTTCAGATACTGCCAAAACAAAATGCAATCGTTTGCCAATTTAATATCTTTGAAATGGCGTTTACATTGCAAGACCATAAATGTTCTTAACACACGTGAATCAAACCAAATCATTATTCCTTAATTGTGCAACAAAAGACTACACAAAAACCAAAGCTCAGTTCTCTGACATTTTCCATCAACACTGCATAGTCCACGCAAGTCCCTCATGCACAACTCATACCGTAAAACACATTTTTAACAACTAGAACCACCAAAGACACCAACCAACAGTGCACCTGTTGCTGTGCGCTTATTCTTTGTTTTAAAGAAAAAGCCACCAGATATACACTTCACATGCATGTTTGAACGGTGTTATTTGGCTCTGACCCACTAGTAAACTGCAAAAATCCAGTATAGCCAAAATTATAATAAACATATATCAACAGCAAAATATAACTGTGAGCTAACTTACTTCAACCGATGACTCCGTAGGTGGCTGTGTGCTCCACTGTGCGCTACACAAAGATTTGCGTCAAAGGCACAGTGTCCGACTCTTTCAAAACGTCCTGCAGAGCCACGTGTGTCAGTCTTTTCTGAGTCACTGTGCTCCTTAACCATGTTTTCAACCGCCTAAGTGTGGAGAATGACCTCTCAGAAGAGGCCACAGACATGTACGCGCAGGCAGAGGCAAAGTTCTACTAACTTTTCCACCTCTCTCAGCAGCTCCTTAGTTTGTGGATGCAGGCCACCCAGAAAACCTGCAACACCAGTGGCTGTTTTTAATCCCATTGCTTTTGTAAAATCCTGCAGCAGAGTGAGTTGCATGTAGGCAAGACTTGTCAATACACTTTGACCTGCTGTGATGACAACTGTCGTCAGGTTGGAGAAAATAATTTATTTAAATCAAATAATATAATATTTAGAATACGTTTCATTCACTTCTGACAGGAAATGTATGGCACACTTGTAAAAAAAAAAAGGCTAAATATTTTTAAGTTGTAATTGTTTACACATTGTGTGCTCATACTGCCTGCCAACAGGGGGTGCTGCAGCACCCTCAGCACCCACCTTCTCACGCCTATGCTGAGCAGGAGACCCAAATAACTTGCTGGTGTTGGTGTGTAAACTGTGAGCCCTCATGGAGAGCTTCTGCTGTCAGGAGTGGGACTTCACAACGTTGCTTTAGGACATTTCTGATCACAGGATAGTGGCTCGCAGATGTCTGCAGCCTGCATCACTCTCCTTCCAGAGTTCCCTGTCTTACTGGTGTTTTAGGGACTTTTAACTTTCCACAGATTAATGGAAGAAACTGAACCCAACCAGCAAAGCTGAATATAAATGTGTCAGCCAATTAAGTTAACAATTGTGGCTTTATTGTTCTAATGGCTTATAATTAAACAAACTACAGTCAACATGATATTTTAACTTAATAGAAAAATTGTATCAGGAGTTTAAGCAGAAATTTGAGCTGAATTGACTTGTTTTAGGTTACTTTGTTGTTCTTGCTTCTGACAAAGCTTCAGACCCAAATAGCTGAGCAGATATGCTGACGCTGAAGAGCACGTAGGCAGTAGCTAAAGCTTGCATTACAAAATAATGCAAAACACAGAGGCATTCTGGTTGAAAATAAAATGCTTACATTTTTTGATACAGCGTCCAAATGAGACAGCATTGTTTTTTTGGCCCATTTTCACTTAAAACATTATCAAATTATGTGGCACAACTGTACCCAACAACTGGTACAGTTGTATAGCTGTATATTTTATAGCCTTGCTGTTTGAACGGGCAATGCACACTGAAATCACTGTAGGCTAATACCACTGCTATTGACAAGTAAGCTTAACAGCACAACTTTAAAAAGACTAATATATCCCTTTAACAGTCAAAATACACATTCAATATTTTTTTATGACACCCTGATTCTGTTATGATAGCTAGTTATGATGCTGACTTATGTCAACGTGGTCATCTTTCTGAGTAGTGTTGTTTTAATTATTGATTCAATGCTTAAAAGAGCAGATGTAATATTATTATCCACAGCCTTGTCGACATATGCAGCTCCTTCTTACCTATACCCTGTGTCTTAATGTGTCCTGGATAATCATAACAATTGATTTATTATATTTGCCTTATTAAGATAAATCATCACTGGTTATCATATGTCATTACTGTTCAGTATAAGAAATTATTTTGCTCAATTTCAACAAAAGTATTCATCTAATGTCTGACACCAATAGCTATATTGGTTTATTTGATGTCAGTCTGTTCCTGATGCTTCTCTGTTCAGTCTCTCCTACTAATCCTTTTGTACAGTAAAGAGATAATGTACCTCTGACTAGAGTCGTTGCTCACCTGAAAGCCATAAAAGAAGTCTGAAGTGCCCAATCCAATATATCACTCCCTTACAGCCTCCAGCACACAAACATGCCCTGATTTCCACCGTTGCCCTGTGAGTGATCATTTGATTGTCATAACAACAAATGATGGAGAGAATGACTCAAAGAAAATAGGACACATGAAGAAAAGAGAGGTTTGTCACCCATGTTCTCACTGTTTTATGACCCTTTTATGATATTTGATTTTGTTGTGTTAATTGTTATGGTATACCTGCATCATTGATTTCTGAGTTGGTCAAGGATTTTCCACATGACACAGAGACTCAATGTTGTTCTGTCTGAGTTTTTTTTTTTTTTTTTTTTTTTTAAGAAGTTATTCAGGCAGGATTGTAGACCTAACATCTTTTCACTATCATTCAAGGATTTTTAATACACATTGTATCAAACAACACAGAGATTTTTATGCTTATAAAGGAAACATTGCTGTCACTTTTTTGCCTCTGATTGATGATGATGTTTTATATATCTAACTTCTCATTGCCTAAAATCTCAAATATACCATGAGGCACTAAGGTTCATTATCAGTCCAAACTAATTATCTGTTCTGTATGATCCAGTTGGCTGGCTTTCATTGACCACGTAAGACAGAATCATTGGCATATCCTTTTTTATAGCCCTATAGTACCTATAAAAGTATTCATCCCCTTAGATGTTTTACATGTTTATAAGTTTTATAAATCAATCATAGTCAATACAATCAGGCTTTTTTACAAAAAAATCTTTAATGTCAGAGTGAAAACAGATTTCTACAAAGTAATGTTCATTAGATAAAAATATGTAATGTGAAATAAGTGACTATAAATATTCACCCACTTCAAGTCAGTATTTAGTAGATTCACTTTATAGACTACAATCACAGCACTGAGTCTGTGTGGATAGACCACGGTGAGGCTTGCACATCTGGATACTGCAATTTTACACCATTTTTCTTCGCAAAACTGCTCAAGCTCTGTTAGGTAGCACGGGGATCAGGTGTGAACAGCCTTTTTCAAATCCAGTGACAAATTCTCTATTTGATTGAGATCTGGGCTTTGACTCGGCCACTCCAGAACATTCAGCTTGTTTTCTTTAAACCATTTCTGTTTAGCTTTCACTGTTTGCTTCGTGTCATTGTCTTGCTGGAAAATAATATTTCTCCCAAGCTTCTCCCTAGCTCTCTCTAGAAGATTGAATAAGATTGTCCTCAAAGATTTTCCTATACCAAGTTGCTGCATTAATTTTACCCTCTACCAACAGCTCACTGCAGCGCTTAACAAAGAGCAGCAGGGCCATCACTCAATGTGTGTGTAATATGTAAAAACAACAACAGAGTGTAAACTATGAATTTCCCTTCAGGGATGAATAAAGTACGACTTTACTTTAACTTACCTTTATAAGCCTTCCAGGGCCAGCTACTAAGAAGCACCCCCCCAGCAAGATGCTGCCACCACTGTGCCTCATAAAGGGGATGGTATGTTTGTGGTGATGTACAGTGATTGGTGTTGAAAACATGGCGTCTTGTCTGCTGGCCAGAAAGCACCTTTTTGGTCTCATCAGACCAAAGAACTTCTTCCACTTGACCATGGAGTCTCCCACATTCCTTTGGGCGAACTCTAGTCAAGATTTAGTCTGAGTTTTCTTCAACAGTGGCTTTCACTTTGCCACTCTCCTGTAAAGCTCTGGCTGATGAAGAACCTGGGCAACTGCTGTTGTATGCAGAGTCTCTCCCATCTCAGCTGCTGAAGCTTGTTACTCCTTCAGATTAGGCATAGGTGTCGAAAAGGAGTTTCAGAAACGTTTCTCCTGCAGACTGAAATCTGCTGCAGGAAACAGTGTCTTGGGGTGCTGGTCTCTTCTCATCTTCAGAGAATTAATTATGCATGACTGATGATTTCTGTTTTCTTAGGTTGATTTGTGTTTGTGATTGTTTATATGTTTTATGTTAAGTTTGGATTTTCATGGATGACTCCTGATTTTAAGGCTCCATGCCGCAGTGTGCAATTTACAAAGAGGTGCTCACTTATGACAGCACGAGGCCGGGTAAACTCTGGGTCACATAGAGAGAAAGCATCCAAGTTTAGCAACCAAATCACAGGAGTTTTTTGACAGGAAGCTCCAGGAGTTTTAGTCACAGGGAACTGGGACATTAAACTTTGTAAATACCAAGGCAACTGAAGCATCATATCAAATTGTGCTACATAGAGCAAAGACGGGAAATCCCACAGTATTAATTCACCCTGCTCCTCTGCAAAAGGCACTGGATAGCATTCATAAAAGCCCTTTCTTTTGCATTCAGCCCCAAACACGCATCTATAAAGAAGCAGACTTAAAACAGAGATAAACATAGGAAAGGTGGTAATGAGCATTAGTTTATTGCCTGAAGTAAAAGTGAAATGTTTTCAAACTCAATGAAATGTGCAAAACATGAAATATACAACAAATATGAAATATGCAAAAGAAAAGAGTGTTTTAAAAGATGCAGGGGGGCATAGCAGACATGATGTTCTGTCAGGGGAGGCTCACTCTCCCACATGTTTAAACCCCTGATACTACTGATACTACAATACTCTAAAACATTCAATTGTGATATATTGATACAAGTTTCAGAAATTTCTTTACCTTTCATGCTGATAATGTGAAGAAAAAATGTCTTTGCTAGTCAAGCCAGAAGTCAACACAGCAAGCTGGGCTTTGGTGCCAGTGATGTATTATGATTGCTGTATTAGATCAGGGATGAAGAACTTTTTCAGGTAATTTGTCCAGAGTTTGATTTTAGTCAGAACTTGCAAAATGTCAGCACTTTATTAAAGGTAAAAACACTGACAGAGCAGTATAATATCTTCGAAACTCTCCGCAGGCACAGGGGAGATGAGTCTATTTATGTTTTTTCTTCAGCTGTAACTGACTGTAACACCAAAAAGAAGGCCTATTCAGTTTGTTCTTAAAAGTATTTGTCAGTATCTAATGAAGGGTATCACAATGAGCAATATTATCATGACTTCATTCATATCCCCTCCATCAGGGCCGGATCGGGACTCATTCTCAGCCCTGAAGTGTCATGGCTTAAACCAGCCCACTTCGGTTCACGACCTTTTACTGGAGTTGTTTAATTGTGGATTTAATATACTTATATTAATATGCCTGTAAAATTAAGAATTAAAAAATGAATTAAAGGTAACTTTAGGCATCTTGATCATGTGCAAATGCTCACACACTGGTACAACAGCTTGCCGGTGTCTTGTGTGTTAAAGACAGAAACAATTGCACTGGGCATGCTACGGCTGCTGAGACAAAAACTAAGTCTAAAAACAGTCTCATAATTATGGCTATCTCATAAATATTGCTATCCATAGGATTGTTGTAATTTTTATTCAGAGATAGATTTTAATTTGTTGCAAGTTTCTTCTGCAGTTTTAGACATCTTCCCTTCCGACAATCTAAATTTTTTTCTAATCAACTTTAACTCAAGTGAGTTTTATGTATGTTGCACTGAATCATTTACTTTCTTTCATTTCAAAAAGAGCAGGTAAGCCTACAGATTTTACACAATATTATTAACACGGACTGAATCTTACTCTCATGTCAATAGTTGCTCTTCCTCACTGCAAGCAGCAGACTGGGTGAGGGGGTGCAGCCCATGGGCCCATGGTAATGTCTCACATTCAGTTCCAGCTTTAACAGAGCTACTTTTTTTACATAGAACTTATCCCTACTGTAGCCTATTATGATATATAAAACCACCCAATTCACTGAATTCATTCATATTCTTGGATGGTGGACTACGTCTTATATGTTGTGTTTATAGTGTTGCATATGGCACTAGTAGCATACCTGTTTCATCTCAACCTGGTACATTTCCATGGAATTGAGAGCTTTAACGAATAAATGAAAACTTAAGTTTACTGCATTTGCCTACACCTGCTTCTAAAATTTTCAAATTTTGAATCCAGCTTTTCGGCGCCACCTCTTCTTCTTTTAACATCCATCTTCTTCTGTTAACGATGATCTTAAGTTTCTTGGGGTGGGGGAATAAACCATTTTCTAAGGAATGAAAGTAATTCTGACATCAAAAACATGTATGTTTCCTGTTAGACTGACACACAGGCCTGCCCACAGAATTAACCAATTTTTGCAACTTGTTTGACACTTTTAACTCATTGCTACCACTTTTTAACCGCTTTTCACAATTTTTTTCTGTCAATTATTGCTTCTATTTGTCAATTTTTACCAGTTTTCAGCTTTTTTAACTCCTTTTGCAATTACTGAATTAACTTTCCCTTAAAGGTATTTGAGTTCCTTCTACTTAATTCTCTGAAATCCTGCCATTTTTGTGCATCAGCTTAGCCAGTCTGACATTACTTTCCTAATGTTTAATATCAATATGTCCGCATTGTTAACATTACCTAAAAAGGGCAGGCATTTTGTTTATAAAAAGGGGTTTACATCTTGAACAAAAAGATATGACTACAACACCATTAATAAATAAAATTTGTTTTTTGTTGCTTTGATAAGACTGGTTATCATTCAGGTTAAAGATAAAATATGGTTATCACAGATGAACTTTTCAGTGGACCATGATTTGGCTGACCTCCAGGAAGTGTCCCCCCCCCATTCCCCTTATGGGCTGCCTTGCTGGCACAGGCCAAGCACACAGATGCAGTGAGAAAGGAAGAGAGGGAGATGCAGAGAAAGAAGAGTTGTGAGGTGAAGCGTTACGCTACTCAAATGGCCAGTCATGACTGACGGAGGCCTACAATGGTCACCGCTAGGGCTGGAAGGTGCAGATCAAAAATAGTATCTTGATTTAAGGGTGATATTGGATAGCTCAATACAGCTATATTGTAAGAAAGTAAAAGTCAACTTTAATACTGGGGAAACAGCTGGTTTGGAGAAGACACCAGCCATCGCGGGCCTAAAACCAGCCAGGCCTACCTGGAAATCTCCTGATTAGCCACTCTGGGCCTGACCACCATAAAGCTGTAGGTCTGTGTCGGCTCTACGCCTTAGCTACAGCACTGTTGTAATCTCTCCATACTTGTACGCTGGTGTGTAGTTGTTGTTTTGCAATTCTCCGCCCAAATCCTGCTCAGCAGTACAATTATTTATGCCAGTTCTGGTTCTTGCCTGCTCATTTTTTCTGCTCATTTGTCTGCAGGAAGTAGGCAACCATCAAAGAATATGTATTTAAGTCATAGCACTAAATTGCATTAGTACTTGGTGTCAGCTGATAGACAATGTCCCTATAGTGCAAAGATATTACTTCTGTGGAACTGATAATGATGGAGCATGCAGCCTCCACCTTGCAGAGGTTTTATATCAATGGCTTAGATAGAACATGGACTCTAATTAAAGCAAGAGACATGTCTTTTTCTTATTATTCATTGAATGCTCAATCAGTGAAATTGATCACAATTATTTGATTTGAAAGCAGCAGTGACCATGATTTCCCAATTAAGCTTTCATAATGATGCAATCTGAACTGTAGTCTCTAACAAAATGTGCTGTACTGTATATTTGTTCGTTCTTTGTACTGTATTGTGCTTGTTCTCTGTGTTTATCCTTGAAATGTCATTGAAAATGCAATGCAATGCAATTAAAAAAAAAAAACTATTTTTCTTGGAAAATGGCAAGTGTCTGAAGCACATACAAAAGAGGACATCAGGGACTAAATGGAAAGAATGTAAATGAAGAACTCAAAGAACTTTCAAAAAACTGTTCTGAAGAATTTTCAATCCCAGAAATAGTATGTAACCTCTTGTAACTTTTATGCTTTGAAAGTCTAAAACCTACCTGAAAAAATTTGCTGTTAACAAAGGTATATTTTCCAAGAAGATGAAACTAGCCTTCTCCTGAACCAAGCTAGATGAGTTGGTGAATGCTGGATGAGTTGGGATTGTGTAGAAAGGGGGAAGGAGACAAAAAGGCTTAACCTTTATCTTAAGGGTTGGCTTTAGACATCATACCCTCTCCCACAAGCATAAATCTTTGGCAGAAAGAGGATGAAACCTTTCCGCAGCATGGTATACAGTAAATGGCCCTAAGGACCATCTTGGTCCTGTAAAACCAGCTTAGCACAAGGTAGAGACATTTGGTGACCCAATTAATTGCAGAGGTGTTTGGCAGCAAGACCTGAGTGCAAGAAAGTGATCTTCAAAGCCACAGGGTTATTTTGATACTGATGGCCAGTCTCCATAGAAACCTCTGCCATCAGTGTGTGAATGTGAAGTGAATGGACGGGAATGGGTAGGTGTGACCTGCAGTGCATAAAGGCTTTCGAGCAGTCAGATGACTAGAGAAGCACTATACAAGCTCATGTCCATTTACCGTGTCTCTCAGTGACCCTACACTCACCCATCTATTATTCCTCCACCAGGAAGGAAACACAGAGCTTGAAGTCTACCTCTCTTCTCTCCTGGCTCATGCCCATCCTGATTTACAGGAACCTGAAAATTCAGGTTGACCAATTGTGTTGTCTGTTTTATCCCAGACTCTGGCTTTCCCAGTTGTTATTACAGATTTTCACCAAGCAGCAACCTTCAGTGTTGAGAAACAAAGCCAGTCTGGAAGTGCTAAAAAAACTGCAGTTTTCCAAGCACTCATTTCAGGCTGGCTCCAAAAGCCAAGAAATCCCCATTAAAGCCCAATTTAACTTGGCATTTTTTACAGTGGAAGTAAGTCCATGACATCGTTATCCATGATATGGGATGTATTTTTACATCCATTTGGGCAACACTCCAAACACGATGTTTGGGAAGAACCTCTATAGTCTGAGGGACAGACAGTGCAGCATGAAAGTAGTTGTGAGGACATCAGGTAAAGGTCTAGTCCTCTTCTTTTTTGTTAAAACTTTCCTGCCAGTCTAATTCAGTGCAAAAACCTCAGGGATTACAACAATCACTGAATCAATCTGTTTAAAACTTCACTGTTAAACAGATGTGATGGCTTGACTTGATGACATCTCTGTTGGGTTTGTCATCAGCAGTAACAACATAAAGACCAATCAGCAGTCTGGAGCTTTGAAATCCACGATACACCTTTATCTGTTGCTTTTCAACTATGAGTTCTTTTTTTTTTTCTTTTATCTTTGAGATCCCACACTGAGGACAGTCCCTTATGTTCCAGCTATCTTCAGCCTGAGGTACAGAGTGAGAGTGAGGTACAGCTTGTCCCTGACTCAGGTATGACTGTTTCTTCCTCAAGGATGCTTCTCTTTAACAATATGAGGTATCCAAAGGTCCCCCAACCTTTAATACAAGGCTTATTGCAATAATGCAATTTAAACACAATGAGCACGGTGATTAATCACAGTAATCTCTTCATTCGACTTCATTCGAATCTAATTGTTCAAAAACAACAGCGTCACAATGTGCTGCTGATGATTCACTGCAGGAAAATTATGCCATAACAAAGATCTAAATTCATCTTTTACCGCTTTCCCCCTAAAATTAGTGTGTAAATGTGTTTTTTTTAAAACGTGGATTAAACCCACTAACAATCGGCAAGTGACTCCTTTCCCACTGCCAGCAGACCCGAGTCTGATCACCAGCAGATGAGCTGCATGGCTGTTTTTTTTTCCTCTGGTGCGTCAAGCTGATGCCATCACGTTGGAGACATCATCATCAGCACGCCAAAACACAGTTAAAGCCCAGTTCAGACCAAAGATTCGCAACGCAATGAGACGGTTCTAGAATGAGTCACAGCAGTCTGAACTGAGCGTTGCAGCTCGAATTAAGCTGTCTGATGGAGTCACCAGCGATTCAGCCTGTTAAGTCGTAGAGAGTGGGTTTAAGAACGCAGCAAGCAGAGAAATGTGAAAAGGGAAATATAAATCTCGTTTTGAAAGGCTATATACACCCATTGCAGCATGGCAACGAAATTTCACGGCACATATAGACACTAAAATGCTTTTCTAGCTCAGTCTTTCTATAACAAAGATATCCGCTGAGAATAATTAATGTTCTACTGACATATTCAGCTCCTACAGCTTTGAATTTCTCATGGATTATCCAGTAAAGTGCAGCGCTTCCTACTTTTGAGCGCAGCCAAATAAAGTGAAGGAGAACCTTTTCTAAACAATGTTTCTATTTCAATTTTCACATCTATGTGCTTCTTGGAAATATTAGGCAAGCATCGATCTTTTTAATGATTTAAAACAGAAACTTCAGCCTGCCAAATTCCTGTCTCCTCCATCAGCTGTCATCCGGCTTAACAGCTGATGGAGGAGACAGCAGAGTTTTCAGACTGAGATTTAAGGGTGAAAACTTAAAAAAAGAATATATAGTCATTTCCAAGGAGCAGACATATGATAAAGGGAAATAGAAACAATCTTTTAGAAAAGTCTCCCATTCTCCACCTGCGTTTGTATGCAGGAAGCGCTGCGCTTCATGTGATAAACCATGAGAAATCCAAGGCTGTAGAAGCCTGACTTGTTCACAAAAAAATAACAGCTTTCAGCAGATATCTTCATTATGACAAGAGTGAGCCAGAAAAGCATTTTTTGTGTTTATGTGCTGTTAAACTGCGCTGCCGTGCTGCGAAACCTCTGCCTATTCTGTCTTCTCCAGCAGCAGCGCGCATCAGGCTTTAATGTGCAGCTGACGGGCTGAAGTTTCTGTGTAATAACAAACAAAAAAAGAGGATCGATGTGATCATTTCCAAGAGGCAAATATACAATAAATAAATAAATGAAAGGTTAATAGATTATATTGTTTGAAAAAGATCTCTCTTTCCAATTGGCACAGACAGGACGCACGGCGCTTTATGAGCTAATCCATGAGATTTTAACAGGCTGAATGAGCTAAATCTGTCCTTGGGGAAAAAAAATTCTCAGTGAATATGTTCATGATGACATGGGCATTTTTGTGTTTATATGTGCCGTTAAACCATGCTGCAAAACTTCTGCCTTTTAACTCCTGCCTTCTCCAGCACATCAGGCTTAAATGCGTAGCAGACAGAATAAAGTTTCTGTGCAACAACAACTACAAACAGGATCTGTGAGATCACAACAGTTAAGTAATATAAATGTATTACTTGTATTAATATTAACATAGGCGTGTTACACCAAAGCCATCCCGCGTTCTCCCAGGTGTGACGTTCCCACTGGAGCCGATCAGAGGCAAGCCAAAAAAAAACAGTGTCCATTGCAGGGTCAGTCAATGCGGGTCTGAATGCCGATTAGAGCTTTTCCCTCTGCCGACAGGAGCCGATTGTTAGCGGGTTTAAACTGGTTTTTAGGCCAGTGGGAAAGGGGTATGTGTTTGGGGCTAAAGAAAATGTAGCTGGGTTTCCATTGCAGTTTTTGGCAAAATAAAAATGATATTCCTCAAATTTCGATTAAGTACAATTGCTCTTCAAATGCGTTTCCATTGAAGGAAGTTTTGGGCATAGGCCTTGCAATTCTTGTAAAATCTCATCTCAATGCAGGGAAGCTTGACACTCAAAACCTATTGCGTGTTGGTACGGTTTTGGCTACACCTACATCGGTTCCCTTGATAATTTTGAACAAAAGACAAAGGCAGTTCAGAGGTAAAGTCCAAATGTATGGCAAAAGCCACGCATAAGGGTAGAAGTATGATGTTAAGAAAAGTCTCGTCTCTTCTTCTGTCTACACGTACCACGCCATGTTGTCTCGGAGTGCCTGGTCATGTGACACCGTACATCACGTCCTGTGACTTGTAAATGCGGAAAAAAGTGTTTCCATTTCACTTCTGCAATATATTTCTATATTGAAACGCCTGAAAAACCTCTTCGTGAAAGCATAAAAACTTTTTAGCGATATTTTAGGGTTTTTTAAAAATTTCAAAAGACTGAGGAGAAGAAAGCAGGGACAAAGAGCAAGTTGATGATGATGGCTGAGGGGAAGAAGGCAGGGGCAGAGAGCTAGATGGGGATGTCTGAGGAGAAGAAAGCAGGGACAGACAGCAAGTTGATGATGATGACTGAGGAGCAAGAAGGCAGGGACAGAGAGCAAGATGATGATGACTGAGGAGAAGAAAGCAGTGATGGAGAGCAAGATGAGGATTACTGAGGAGAAGAAGACAGGGACAAAGAGCAAGATGATGCAGACACAGAAGATAATGTGGTAGAAATAACACAAGTAAATTTAGTTAATTTAACTTAATTTAATTTAATTTAGTTTAATTTTATTTAATTTTTTTTAAATTCAATTCAATTCAATACAATTGAATTGAATTTAACCATAGCAAAAATAGAGTGCATTAATAACAGGGAAATTATTGTTTTAAATATATTAAAAATGCATAGATATTAGCAAAACAGCACAACATTTTTTGCTTGGTTAGCTGCCTAAGAGTGGCCCTGTGCATGACAACATGACCATTTCAGAGTAAAACCTGGAGGTGATTCATGGTGATGTCACAGTTTTACATAACACAGTTTCTTCTTAATATCACCTTCTGGAAGTTTAAGTAGATTGAGCCAAGGTGGGAGAGCGTGTTGGTCTGATAAGTACCAGAACAAACACTTACCAAAAAATCATTTCCCATTGGGAACAACGAATGAAACACAATGCATCAAGTGACAAGCGGATATTGCAGAGGCCGAAGCATCATGAGACCATTTCTGCAAATTAGATATTTACTCATCTTTTGGAGAAAAACAAAGGAGGGTAGAGAGCAGGGGTAGATGTGGATTCAAGCACAAAGCAGACACTGTTTTACAATAACGTCTAAATACAGCCAGGGGATCAGTTTGTACTGAACTACTCTTTGTCTGTGGTCTAAAAACACTTAAACCGTTAGAGCCACAGCCATTAATACAAATTGAGACTCCATTCTTAGAGACTTAGCCTTTCCAAAAGGCTTTATAATATTAAGAAACACCACATAGAGAGCAGATGTGTCAAAAGCAACCATTTTTATTTGATCTGTGCAAACCAAAATTCCCCAAAAGTTGGGATGTTTTGAAAAATGTGAATTAAAAAAGAATATGGTTATTTGCAAATCCCCTTAAAACCAATATTCAGTTGAATACAACAGAAAGACTAAATACTCTCTGTTCAAACTGAGAGACGTGATTGTTTTTAGGAAATGCACAAACATTCTGAATTTAATGCCTGCAATATGCTTGAAAAAAGCTGGGTCAGAGGCAAGAAAAGACTGGGAAAGTTGTGTAATGCTCAAAAACACCCGGAACATTCCACAGGTAAGTAAAATTGTTGGTAACGGGGGTTACTTCCATGAAAGGAGCACTCCTAAAAGGCTCAGTCATTCAGAGTCAACCATGATGTGAGGGTTTACCTTTTGTGAAAGTCTGCATGGGCAAATAAGCCAACAGTTAAGGAACAAAGTTCTTTAATGTGCAGTTGCAAGGAATTTGCAGATTTCACTATCTGGAGTCCATACCATCATCAAAAGATTCAGAGAATCCAGGGAACTCTTTGCATGTATGTATCAGAATCTAACACTGAATGTCTGTGGCCTTCTGTGATGTCCATCCTGTTAAGTATTATCAGCTGGGTGTTTTCAACTTGTGGCTGTGAGTGCAGCTCTCTGATTAGAGTAATATCAAACACCTGGGCCCAGTGTGTAGAGGCTATTTCAGTTCCTGTAGTCACACATACTCTCCCTGACCTGGCCTCCAAACAGGAACACTACACTTTTGTTTTGATATGTTAGAATAGGTTAAGCTTTAGTTATGTTTTTATTTCCCAACACTTACACACACACACACACATTGTTTCTGCAGGCAGCACTACAACTAAAATTGTCATCATTCTGTGATTATATTACATTGTGAGCTTGAGAAAATTCAGAAAAACATTGTCAGTAAACACAGTTTTAGTAACCTAGCAGCTGCTAAACAGGCATCTACATCTTGCAAAGCTCCACTCTGAAACGACTGTGCCTGGTCTGAAAAAAGATCTAACCAATCAGCATCATCTGAGGAGAACAAGGTGATGTTTAGTTGTACTCGAAATTAGCTTGACGCAGCTATTGTATAGCTGCAGTTTTATCAGGAGAACTTTTTTTTTTTGGACTTCTCCCTATCGGTCTCAGCATGAGTTTTATCCACCAACTAGCTCTGCTTTTCATGTGCTTCGACAGAACTGTCTTCCACACCCATACATGTTTTGTTTAACATAAAAATAAATCTGATGGTTGCCATTTTAGTTTAGTTAGTACAGCAGGCATATGCACAGAGGCTGTAGTCCTCAATGCACCTGTTGATTTCAGGTCTTGAGGCTGCTTGCCGCATGTCTTCCTTCACTCTCAGTCCTGTCTCTCTTCTTCTCTTGATATCTCAATAAAAATAATAAAGCTCAAACATGGCCTTTAAGATAGAACTAATCTGTACTGTTTTTGGAAAAAGTGCTGAAGACGTCAGGTTCACATCATATCAGAAACACTAATGTGTACTGTTCAGGTCAACACATTTAGTCCAGTGTTATTTCAAACTGTCTATTGTGTTAAGAATGATCCTCTGCTGCTAAAACTCAGCCATGTACCTCTACAAATGCCATTATAAACATAAACCAATATCATTTGTTTCTTGTTGGTGTTTTTCTTCATGTTTCTTTGTCCCTCTCTTTTTTATACAAGCCCAACTCAGCAGATTGCTGTCCTAAGTGTTTTGTTTTGTTCAAGGTTTCTGCCCACTAAAAGGCATTTTGTTCTTTGTCAGGGTACTTTGCTGAATGTTGCCAAGTGTTTGCTCATCGTGGATTGCTGATGGGTTTCTGTAGATGATATAATAAAGAGCAAGGTCTGGACCTGCTCTTTTTGTCAAGTGTCCGTAGATAACACTTGCTACAAACACATATAAAGATTGATTAAAGTTTGACTGTAAGCAGATACTGAGAGAAATATTTCCACCTGAAATTAATCTCACAGCAAGCTAGTGTTAACAAGGGTTAAAGCCTCAAGTTGTATGCCTTCACTAAACATTCAAGTTGCATTTTACATCTATTAAATCGTCCTGCAAAATTAGATTGCGACTGATCAGTGGAAATATTTTTATATCAAATTATTTGGAAGATCCATTATCCTAAAACAAACCACTAGCACAGATTTGCCTGCAATAAATGGGCAAGGTCACAGTACAACCATTAAGAGGAGAGACAAAATGCCAGGCCATCTCCATTCATTTATTTTCGTCTTTGTGTCATTTCAAAGTAAATGTCAGTAGACCTTTAAAACAATGGAACAAAAGGATAATTAGTACAGATTTCAGGACAAATGAACATGAATTAAGTAAGAGAAAAAAGGAAAGTCTTCAGGTGTTGATGAGCTATCACATTCATAACTAGAAAAGCACTCAGAGAACGCAGACCTCTGCCATCAGCCCTATCTCCCAATAGTGAAGAATCTTTTAAAAACATTCCTGGATCCAGACGGTGATCCGGATCACTCCCAAAATCTAATTTGCCGATTACTCCCTCCCCAGTGGGGTGGAGACATGTTGAGGCAAAGCATTGGCTTCACTACATGTGAAAGTCATAGCAGAGGGTGAATATTCCTCTATTCCTCCCGGCATTGTGAGTATTCTCGCTACAATTCGCTGACTTTCTCTCTGTTATGCTCCAACTCGTCTCCTCGACCAGGCATGCATCTTTCAAACTCTATAAACTCCAAAACTTTGGATAAGTTACTCATGTCTGCCATCTCCTGGTGTAAAGTGGTAACAGCGCAGCCCTATCTCCCAATAGTACAGAATCCTTTAAAAAAATTCCTGGATCCAGATGGTGATCCAGATCACTCCCGAAATCTAATCACTTCTTCCTCATGCCATTTCTGACATTTCCTAAAAAAATCTCATGAAAATCCATCCATGACTTTTTGAGTTATGTTGCTAACAAACGAACAAACGAACATATAGCCTCACATAACCTCCTTGGCGGAGGTAATAATGAGCCAAATGTGAATCTTGCTGTGAGCACACACAGACCAACAGAACAAAAGTAGCTACTCTTTCAGTGGTAAACCCATCCACCTTAAAGCTCTTAATTTCCTATTATTACCTCCGCCAAGGAGGTTATGTGATTGGCAGGGTTTGTTAGTTTGTTGTTTTGTTTGTTTGTTAGTTTGTTAGCAACATAACTCAAAAAGTTATGGACGGATTTTGATAAAGTTTTCAGGAAATGGCATAAGGAAGAACTGATTAGATTTTGGGAGTGATCTGGTCACTGTCTGGATCCAGGAATTTTTTTAAAAGATTCTTCACTATTGGGAGATAGGGCTGATGGCAGAGGTCTGCGCTCTCCAAGTACTTTTCTAGTTTACTATTTACTCCATGCATTAGAAGAAATCCGACATAAATGAATGATCCAAGAAAACTTTTGGTGTTTTAATGCTAGATTTTGGTTATTATAAAAATCTGAATAATTATGATTCTAATTACTGATACAGATTAATAGAAATATTAATCAAGATTAATAATAACTACAGGACACCACCCTGAAAACAGGGAACAACAACAAAAAGGGAAGGGTTAGAGTAAGGGTCTCAGCATTATTTTTGGAATAATAATGTTATTATCATTAAATAAATATTGGTATTTAAATAATCAGAAAGTGTGAAATTGTACAATGACATTCTTACCAGCCAAATATTACAGCTAACATTAACCACAGACAAGTTCTCTTGAAATCTGTATTAGAATTTATTAAACAAAGCAGCAGCTTATCAATCACACTTAAGTCAACAAATAACTATCATAACCACTAAACTACAACAAACTATTTACAAGCCAAGAAAAGTGTGGTGAAGTTTTCAGAGAGATAGAAAAACAAGATGGCTGCTGGTCTTAAAATGGCTGGTTCACATGTGGTTTCACACACGTGGCTTTGAAGATGGTGGACTTCTACAGAAAAAAAGCTCAGGCTAAGGAGTCTACAAACTCAGTATGACTTCCTCACACAGACACTCAGTGGCCAGACTTTGATTAAACAACGGTCACACTAATGTTTGTGTAGGTGAAGACACTCGACTGGATAAATGTGGACACAGCAAAGCAAATAAACAACATGTAAGCAGGGACCATAAGACAACAAATCAATGAGTGCACACAAAATGCTTCCTACAGCTTTTTCCGCCCAAATCAAAGCCTCTTACTTCTCATCACAGTGTGTGATTTTAGTCTGATGTCCAACTAGTTCCAGGTGTGAGCAGCAGTCAGTCCATTTATGTTCCTTCCATGGTTCCAGCAAGTTAAAAGACATGTTGCATCAAGATTCAGCTTTAGGAGGAGAGCAGGGCTCGTATCGTCCTTCTGAGGTGAGGAGAAGAGTTGCATGTCCTTCTTTGGATACTGATGGGCTTTCTGCAGCATTCATGTCCAGATGGCATCAAAGGAAGGAAAGATACTCTTGTACTAGCAGGTACATACTCACTGTGCTAAAACTTAAGAAAAATCTGGGAACACAGAGCAACAGTGGAAGACAACTAGACTGCTGCTTGGATGGCGGTAGAGTGGCCCTGAGGGGGGGTCAGAGAGGAGAGTAACTCTCAGTTTTTATGACTCTTTGTTCGAACAATTTCATCCAAAACTACAAAAAAGGCCTCTGAAAGATTACTAGGCATGAGTCTTTTCCACATGGATGATTCTCTACAACATTCATGGATGAAGTGAGGAATTCATGATGAGGAAACATAGACAATCGAATATAAATATTACAAGTAAATACAGAAAAAATAGACATAAAATTCATATTCCAGAATAAATTCAATCTAAAGACAACAAAAGAAGTTGTTGAGATTGAGTGGACATTTTAAGACATCCCATACTAAAGTTGACATATCATTACACATAAATGTGAGTCCTGCCTTGGCCTGGAAAAATTAAACCAGCGTGAAATGGAAGTCTGAAGGATTGTATGGATTTTCTCATCTATTTGGATCTTGATTGTTCATTCCTAGCTCCAGGTGTTTAGAACACAGATGACTTCTCTTCTTTAATGCTTTAATGAGACTTTGCAATAGTGCAAACATGGGCCTTTAACATCTGTAAGGGTGAGTGGTTCTGCAGAGAAATGTACAACCAGGTATAAGCTTTCAAATAATGAATGCTTTAAGCATTACATACTTGAACAACCTTAACCAGATCTACTTCACATGTTCACAACTCAAAAATAATAAACAAATGGTACAAACAACAAAAGGCACAGTAGGTTATCAATGAAATGAATGTGCAGCTAGCAACTGAATATTGAGCAAACATAAAGTGCTGAAAGTCTGCAAAGTTTTATGCACAAATATACAGAAAGGAGGACCAGCAACTTGAGGGGGATACCTTACAGGTCCTAAGGAGGCACACACACTTATCTTGCAACTGTAGTCTTTGAATTCTGCATTTCAATTACTGTGTATATTATGCTGCTGATCTTTTTCCTTTCTCCACAATACACTTTATCAATCACTGGCTGTGCATTTCTGGTCTGAATATCCATTAGTGCTCACTGAAACTGTGTAGTGTATGCACCCACTCGCTCTCACTTGCAGTGGCTTGCATGGAGAGATCATCCTGAGTCTGACTGCCTTTTGTATACAATGCAAAAGTGCCCAAAAAAAAACTGCAGTTCCTAGAGTGTCCACTTGAGCCTGGCCACAGAAGCACCATAAGTCACATGCTCACCTTGTGTTGAAATGCATGTTTTTATATCAGAATCAAGCATGCTCACAGCCTAGTTAAAAAATAATTTGGTTGGATTAGTGTAGATCCTAAAGGGCACTCACTTTATGGGGGATGATTTCTTTTTTATGGATATGAGTTATGCATTATAAGGGACAATTTTTTTCTACAAAACTACATTGCTTGTGTGGAAGCTTGCATTGACTCGCAACATGCTAAAAACGTTACAATTCATGTGAATAATTTGCAGAAAAAAAATCACATCTGATGTGCAAGGACCTTAACGTGTTTACCATCTGGTTACATGTACGGTTTATTATAAACAGTTTAGGGCCCAACACTGAACCCCAGGGGACTCCATAAGCGATGTCCAAGCACAAAGAAAAGCTGTTCAAAACTTCACAAGCTGTTGTCTGCCACTCAAATAGCCTCTTACCCAGTTCAAAACTGCCCCTTAATGCCATAAATTTTCAGCTATATTATTAATATGTCAAGGTTTATTGTGTCAAATGCCCTTTTCGAAACTGTGAATAAACTGCATATTTTTCTACTCTATGGAGTTTGTGATGTGCTCTCCTAAATCAATTAGGGCCAGTGATGTCGATGTTATCTCGTGCTTCCAGTCAGACCAACACAGACAGACCTCCCTGGCCAAGCGTACTGGTTGGCTGACGGCTGGAGAATATTAATGTCGGGAGGTGCAGTAAGACAGAGAGAAGAGAGAGGGGGATGCTGAAAGAGAGCAGTGAGTAAGAAGGGGAAATGCTACTTGAACAATGAGAGCTCATGCCCACTCCTTGTGAGTGCAACCTGTATGATCTATTTACTGCCACTACACAGAGAATAGATCATACTTGGCCCTGAAACCAGACTGGCCCATCAGGATTCAGCTGGTTCTCCAGATTAGCCACTTCAGGTCTGGCTTTCAATATGGTGGCTGCCACTGATTGGCTTCAAAACAGTCACTGTACTTGCTAACATTTGGGCCACATTAGCAGATTCTCTGTACAGCTATTCCTGAGACAGTGTTTGTGACAGTGCAATGTTTGGATAGAAGGATGACAATAAAAACTAATTTTAGCCCAAACACATTTGCAAAAGGTGGCCAAACCTAAATATAATGTACCAACTTGTGCAGATGCCTGCAAGGGATCTTAAAATTTGTCATTTCACTTCAACTTGAATGTTTAAAAGTCAAGGTAAAAATGAAGAAGGGCCCCTGGTAAGCCATTAACTTGGTTTGTTGATGAGTGTGCAGTATTTTCATTTTGTAGACCATTCCAGCATGCTGCACACCAAAGTAAGATTTAAATGGCCCTGACTGCATTCAGTGTAGATCAAGGACCTTTTATATTCTGTAAAGAAGTGTCAAGTTGTACACAATAGAAATCCATACCAACAATATGATTTGTAAGTTCTGTACCCTTATAGAAATAGAGGATCTGTAACCTTTCAGCTCACTGAGCATACAAATAAAGCATCTCTCAGCTGCTTTCAGTGAAGCGTTAGTTTATCTTTCCTTTAAACTCAGAACATGAGTGCAGCTGCTGAAGTGTTTCTTTATCTCTATTTAAATCTTTTTCTTCCCGCTTGTTTATCTCTACATGAGATTTTATCTTGCAGAGTCAACGTGTAATTCAGTAAAGCATTTTTTTTTTCTTTACAATTGAACAGTTACCTCTACGTGGCCATGGAAGTATAAAAGTGCTAATAAAAATGCAGTAAGCACTGCAGTATCAAATTAAAACCCAAAGACCATTTAAAGAAATCAAACAAAGCCAAAGTAGTACTGATAGGCACAAGCAGTTGTGAGCAAAAGAAAATAATTATAAGCCAGATTTGCTATTAAACCTTGAATTTAAAAGATTTTGCTGCATGAATGACCCTTTAGACAGAAACAATGGTTGTTGTACCCCCCTGTCTGTCTTGCTATTACTGTTCCCAATGAATTTGATGCTGCTCAGGGTTTCTGGCTGTTAAAACGATGATTTTTAATGCCTCTGAGAACAATGGAAAACTCTTCAAATATCTGGTCTTACCAGCCGTTAGCCGTAAGGCTAATTTATGCGCCACATTTGAAAAGAATATAGATACTGACAGGGCTTTTGTCCATTATCTGTGTTCATTTCATCTGTTTTCTTAAAGCTTATAGATTTGACAACAAGCATGCCCTTCCATAACCTGGCACACCAGACGGATGTGTTTCATACATCCATCTAGAAAACCACTCATACACAGCATTTGGGGAAGGCCAGAGCCTTTGAAAAAAACTCGGAGTGTGATTGGATGAACGTTCTGTCTGTCACATCTTTACGGGCCAATCAGAGCAACAAAGCATGTGATGTAGCCGCTACTGAGCTGTGCCCCTACCGAGGACTGAACTCCATAGGGAACTGCATAACGCAAACCATGGCAACGGTAGACATGTCAGTACATGACTTTTGTGGTTTTTGAAAAGAAAACAACCACGCTGTTCTTTGTTCTTCCTTTAACGAAGACATTTTAAGTTTTAAATTGGCGCTTTAGCCGCATCCATGCTAAACTCTTCAGCCATGATTGCACAGGTCAGGCAAGGTCGAATTCATTGCAATTTTGTCCTCATAGTCCCCCAGATTTCCCTAAAACTACCAGGCAGACCAGCTCCTAAATCAACACATTTTTTAACAGGTGAAAAACTTCTTCAAATGAAAGCAAACATCCATGCTTTTTCAGAAAACAAATCTGAAAAATCAATCCCCAGGCTGTTACTGTCACCGCTGGAGCTCGTCTCCTGTCCTTCACTCTCTCATTCATTACCTTTGTTTTATGATGGACAGGCTTTCTTCTGAGTAAACAGTGTAATCTCTGTACTATCAGATATCACTGCAGGCTGTGTCCAGAGAGAAGGATGCCTCCATGTTCCCTAAAACGCTCTCCTCCACCTGTGTTTATTTGTTTTGTTTGTGCTAACAGAGTTTTTTCTGGTCACGTCTGCTCCAAACAACATGACGGATTATTTTCCTGTTCAGTCTCTTTGTTGGACTGTGACCTCCTGATGTCTGGGTCAATGTAGCTGCGGTTATTTTTCCATGGAAACAGATTTAGTACTTTTTGGTGCTCCAGTATTATTGTGCTGTTTGTAAATAGGTTAGAATTTTGTCTCCCAGGCGTCACATCAGTACGATAACTTTATCATCTCTGCAAAATAACAGCAGAATGGGAGAACGGATGCGGCCCCTTTAGAGGTCCCTGCAATTGAATCCTGTTCTGGTAATACTATAATTCCTGTCCACTGAAACGTAACAGCGATTAAGCGCCCTCATGTGAGTTTATGTGCGTGAGTGTTGTGGGCGATGGGGAAGGATTCCAAAAATCTCAGCGTGTCTCTTATCTCTAGGCAGCAGTCACATCCCTCTGCCTGTTGTCTGGCTTGTTGTTTTCATATTTCTGCTATAAGTTCCCACTTAGTAGGATGCTCAACAGGGGGCAAAGGTCAGTATATACAAGAGGAGGAAGATGGGGAGGAGAGAGGATGAAGTGAATGAGTAATGACAGGAAAGGGAGAAGAATTTGGAAGGAGAAATGAAAGTAGAGAAAAGGAGAGAGCTCTTGGAAGAGACAAGGAATGAGCAGAGACAAGAAAAGGGAAGGTGTGGAGGAAGAGGGAAAAACGACTAAAGAGGAACAAGGAGGAGAAGAATATAGTACATAAGCATAATGAGAAAAGCAAGGGGTAAGGAAGAAAGGGAGTAATGGGAGGAAATAGGAAGATGGAGGAGGAAAAACAGATTTGAAATGAGGATGCTACACAAAATGTCTAAGATGGGAGGAAGAGAGAAGAGGTGGAAATGTGAAAAGAATGGAAGGTAAAGTCACTGAAATAAGAAATGAGAGGAAGAGAAGAAGAGAAAAGAGGATTAAAATCATGAAAGTAAAGGAAGTTTCTACTCAGCACCCCAAAAATATTAGAAACTGACAGGGACATCTAAAATATAAGTAATCTTTTGATGCAGATGGTTTATTGCTCTTACTTGCTGACATAATGACTTGTAAGTAGTGTCCAGTTTAGGCTTTGGTGTCAAAATATGACTATATCATAGGTCAAATTTCGTGTAATGCTAAAAGGCTGCATAGCAAAACTGGCCATGTTAATTCAACTCATAAAGAGTTAAATTGAACTCTTTACAAGTGTCTATATTGGTCCACACAATATAAAAGCTACACTTTTGAACGTGTTAAATATTGCACAACAATACAGAGCTTCAGTAATTCTTGAAAATCTGTGCCAAGATAGGTCTCCTCTGGCAAGAACAAAGCAGAGACTCAACCTCATTGCAAGCTAGTTTATACTGATGAATGATATGCACTATACATTTGGCCTAAAGGAGCACCTGAAGTCATAGATGGGAACCCTGACACAGTGGATAACTTTATCTGTGATGCAAAAGTGTCTCTGATCAAAAAAACAAACATCCATCAAAAACATGATGTCTACAGAGTTGGATTAACACTGTCAAATAACTCTGACATGTTAAACCCTGAGATACAGAGGTGGGTAGTAACACGTTACATTTACTCCATTACATGTACTTGAGTAGTGTTTTTGAAAAATCCTACTTCGGAGAGTTGTTATTGAGCAGAGTACTTTTTACTCCTACTCTGTTACATTTGAGATGAAAAAACTATATTTCTATTCTTTTACATTGGGTAATACACTGGTCGCTACTTTTACTTGTATATAATTTATTTTCATTATTTTTTTCACTCAGCCGAACTCTCACAGCAGCGTCAGGTAATATCCTCAGCACTACAGAGTAAACGGAGGAGTGACCCCTCCCCTTTAACTATCAACAGAAGAAGATGTAATACCTGGCCCAACATCAAGATTCTTTGCCTTCCGAGGAACAACAGCCACATAACACACTGCGTACATGTGTCTACCTAAAACGATGGAAATCCCAAGCTTCAAAATTAGCAAGTCAAATCTAAGAAAGCACTTTATGGTAAGTAAGCTAAACAAGCTAACGACTGCAATGCTAGTTTGCTAAACATGTAAGTTCAAATCTCTGTTTTAACTAGCGGACTGCACAGACACAGTTGTGTCGGTGACAAATGATGTCATGTGTCAAACCACCTATGCAACTCGCAATTTAACGTTACATCGTGGGTGACCCTATTATCATGTGCATGTAGCATGTCTCTCATATCAGTGAATATACCTAATATGGTCATAACATGGGGCTACTGGGCCAAAGTTCTCTTTGGTTTTAATAAGTTTCAGTTTGGCTTGCCAAATTTGTTGAGAAAAAATCAGGATAAAATCCATAAATTGGAGCTAAAATTAAAAATTAAAGAAAAAGGCCAAATGTCATAATTTTGACTAACAAACATAACTTGACTGCTGCTTTAAATATTAAGTTCAGTTTATTTCCTTCAATTATTTTGGCATGTCACTTTATATATCAATGTGCAGTTTACATTACTACCTCTGAATAATATGTCCTAATGCAATACGTTTGAATAAATTGCACAAAATAAAGTTACTCACTACTTGAGTACACTTTTAATAAGGTAATGTTTTATTCAAGTACTCATTTTTATGAGTACTTTTACTTCTACTTGAGTAATTATTATTGTTAAGTAACAGTATTTTTACTTGGGTACTGTAACTGTGTATTCTACCCACCACTGCTGAGATGTAATCATTCCAGTTTTTACTGTGCAGTCATCTTCATTTAAAACAAAACAGAATATTTGCACACCGTACTTCAGGGCATGGCATTAACTCTGGAGTGAAATTAACACTGTAGAGTTAACTGGAGAATTTGACATTAAACTCCCTGGATTAACAATCCTTTTCAGGAATAACTCTCGGTGTTGTATTAGACTTCACAACAAACAAAATGACTGTATTCTACATAAAACACTGGAAATTTGAAACTTTTGACTGTGCTTTGTGAAAAGGTAATATACACATAATAACTAAACATCAATAACACCTGACTATAGGAAATGAATACTTTAGCAAAAACAATATATGCCAGGTTTCATTACAATCTTTTTAGGACATCATTTTAAGGGTAAAACTTATGTAAATACAGTACATTCAGAAAGTATTCAGACCCCCTTCGGGTTTTTTAGTTGTGTTATGTTTGAGCCTGATGCTACAGTTGATTCATTTATTCTCACTAATCTACACTCAGCAACACATCATGACAAAGTGAAAACAGAATTGTAGACATTTCTGCAAGTCCACAAAAAATAAGAATCTGAAATTTCACGTGCACATAAGTATTCAGACCCTTTGCATAAACACTTTAAATTTAGCTCAGACTCCTCCCATTTCTCTCAGTCTTTGCTGAGATTTTTATACAGCTTTATTGGAGTTCACCTATGGTAAACTGAATTTATTTGACATGATTTAAAAAGGCACATTTCAGAAGGCCTCACATCTGAAAATGCATATCAGAGCAAAAACCAAGCCATGAGGTCAAAGGAACTGCCTGCAGAGCTCAGAGACAGGATTGTTGTCAGGCACAGATCTGGGAAGGCTACAAGAGCAGAGTGAAAGCCCGCTAGGAGTTTGCAAAATCCCCACATGAAAGCTAAGTAGGCTTTCATGTGTTTTCATGATGGATTACTGAGTGTAGGTTAATGAGATTAAAAAATATATTTTTTCCATTGTAGCATCAGGCTTCAACTTAACAAAACTGATTAAAGGAAGGAGTCTGAATACTTTCTGAATGCATTGTACATGGCAACTCTTGTTGATTAAAAAACTCGTTTGTAGAATAATATCCTTATTGTTCAGTGAATTAAGAGGTTTAGTGGGAATGCTTAGCATACTCAAAGACCTCTAGCATACTTGTTACATTTTTTAGGAGTTGAGCACCCCCAAAAGTCTGATCTTAAAACCACCCTTGGGTAAAGGAAAGAAAAAGAGTTAATAAAGAAAAATAAAAAATGGATGAGAGGGGAGGGGAGGAGCCATGCAGTGCACTTTCACAGAATAAGCTTGTCTGTTTATCGTCTAATTCCCGATGGAGGGTTGACAATCCTGTGAGAACGGACTACTGTGGAACCCTGGACAGACTCCATGTGGAGGGGGCATGACACACTCACATGCAAACACACAGCCTGCAGGAGCTAGCTCTGGTCTTAGCTCGGCAGGGTGTTAAGTGTTAAGGGCTGTTGCGCAGCAGTTTGCCACCAGCTTATTAAAATCCATTCTGACTGCAGAAAAATTGAAATCTGTCCAGCCACATTATATCACAAGTCATGAGGAACAGATTCTTCCGGATGTCACAACGTTAATGATGAGAAATGATGACTGATAGGCTGAATATAAACATCCGCTCAGTGGCGGTGAATGTACTTCTCAAGATGGGTCTGCACAGCGACTTTGTGACATGTTTAATGAGATGAGAGAAAAGGCTGAGAGCATGCATTTGAGCATCATAACACTGGATCATAGCGGAGAGCAAAACTTAACTTTGTTCCTGTTTATACTGCACATTATGGGACAGTGATGTCTGTATTTTCCTTTAGATAACTCCCCCACGGTCACAGCAATTCCCTCAGAAACAAACAAGGACTCACAGAAACGTGACGGGGAACCAGTGAGAGACTGTGCCAGATGTCGTCGCCCCCACAATCTTGGCTCCTACTTCCTTTATAATTTCTTCCTCGTCGTGCTCCTGTGGGGCTGACTGTCTTTTTTCATGCACAATCGAAACACAAATGATTGTCCCATCAGTATTCACAGTCAGATCCTCTCCCTGCCGCCATCTACCTCTCAGCTCCCCATGCATAGCTGTCTCATTTTTCACATTTTGCATCTCCTTTTCAGCACACCTTGGACTCAGCTCAATGCATTGAGACATGGAATAATTCAGAGCGGAAATCTGGGCATGCTCGATTATTTGTGAGGTCCTTCAAAATGCCTCCACATGTGAATGAGTGGAGAGGTGAAAATGGAAAAAAAACAACTGTGTGAAGAGTTCAAAGCAGCAGCTTCTTCCTTTAGCAAGTCCAGAGTTAACACACAAATCAAACACAAACCAAGGCTCTGCGCTGTATTGATTGAAGTGTGCCCTGTGCTCTTGGGAAGAAATAATGTGGCTCCCTGCAGACTTGCTCATTTTCTGACTGACCTTTGTTAGGAAGAGATGCCATGAATTCATTGGCATAGTTTAAAAGCGTCTCTGCCGAACATAACCAGTGCAGAGATCAGTGGAGGATTCATTGCAGAAAAACTCTCCGATATGACTGTGTGAATGTCAGAGTGGATGAAAGACCAGTTAATAGTAAAAGGCTCTCTCTTTTAAAGCAGTGCCTCCTACTTTCTTCACTTATAAAAGCCCTGTTATTTAAACAGTCTAATGTGCTGCAACAAGCCTGTTCACTTGATAGAGAGAACAATATGGAAATGGTAGCTTAGACACAAACGATCATCTGACTCAACTGATTTCTCTCTTGCAGACATGTTTCCTAGCTCAAATATTTTCAAATGCATGCTCTCTTAGGTGGAATTAGACTCAATTTGTGGACGGGCACTCCTCAGGAGAGGCCATGCTTTGGGACAGTGTTTGATTTTAACATCCTGACAGGAGGTGCACTGATTTTGTCTTGCAGAAACAGAGAGAAGAAGTGAGAGAGCACAGATTTGCTGCCTCTGTGTTTTGAAACATTATGATGCACAGCTGTTTTTCTAATGACTTCTTCAATTGTACAAAATGTCCCAGGGATTCCAAACCCATATTCACCCCACTGCTCCACTGTTTAATGTACACACTGACCGTTCACTGCCTTTCGATTTGCTGGGAGCGTTCCACAGAGAATACCAGTGGTTTTCTTCCATTTGTGTTTGCCAGCCACATAACCCAATTCAGCCATAAATATGGGCTATCATGTCCATTTTCCAAGCCCGGGCCTCAGACTAATTTACCACCAGCACTGATATGAAATATGAGCTTTTTGTTCCTGGGAAATAGGATTATTCTCATCGATGGGAGGAGGCAGAATCAGATCAGCTTTGACAAAAAGCTGCGTCTGCTACATCCAAAGATGACAGTCAGAATGCAGTTTGGGTTTGATGTAATATAAATTTGAATTAGCAGAGCAGGGCTTATGGAGCTTTCAAGATGTTGTTGTGTTAAAGGAGCAGAGGGCTTTAGCATATAGATGAGATGGACTTTGTGATTCCTGCAAAATGGTTATTTTTCACCCCTTTCTCTGAATTCCTCTGTCTGTCACACCCTCTGGCTCCACCACACAGCACACACCTGCTGCTCTACCTTTGGCTCTGCTCACAATTAGCTGTTTGTTTTCACAATATTAAATCATCCCTGGAGTTTACCTGCCACATTTTGTGTCTCCCTGCTGCAGTCTGTCCTCTTTCCAGTCTCTTAATATTACATTTCCACCCATGCCTCTTCCATGACTCAAATAGGATTGAAGTGATGATTCAATCTCATATTAGCTCAGCCACAACATTTAGATTCATGCTCTCTTCCTCACCGCTTTCAGTCATTCGTGGTTCTGATAATTACCTTTAATGCATTTCTTCTCTGTGGTTTGCAGGCTTCCAGTCCTGCTTTCCATTTCAGGGATAGCTCTACTGCTCTACTAAACTGCACATAAAATATATTTTTTCTCTGAATTATTCATATTCTCCAGGCTCTGGAGTGACGACTATTGTTCTTGTAGAATGAAAAGAAATTACTTCTGAATTGTTTCCACAAGTGTGTGAGATTGTAGTCTCATGATGTGATGTCTTACAGGAGATTGTCACTCAATGTTAGATTACAGCTGAGGCGCACAGATCAGAAAAGAGGGACGCTGCTGAGATGAAAGACTGGAAGTGGGTACAAAATGCAGGAACTGGCCAACAGAAATGCACAAATGTACACACATTTAGCCTTTATTTGTGCAAGATCATACCTGAGCTAGATATTTGATTCCCTTTTCATGTCATTTTAGTTTTTTGCCTTGTGATTTTGCTTCTGATAATCCTTTTAAGAAACCACCCTCCTACCACTTGTGAAAAATAAATAAATAAATAAAACATTAGGAAGCCAAATTTGATTGGACTTGTCTGAATAGTTTAGAAACCAAAAGGTCCCACTGCTTAAGCTAGAGTAGAATCCAGCTATGCTAAAGTTCAAATGTATCTTAGTTTGAAGTTTTCACTGATTGGTTAAATTGGTGAAAACTAAATTAAGTAATAACCTAATTTCATATTGCTAGACAAGCCTGTTTGTATTGATATGTCCTGTGAAATTGCAATGCCATGCTAGGATGATGATGACAAGGGGGATTTAGTGATGAATCACTCTCTATCAGCCATATATAATGCTGTGAAAATAACATTTGCCCCCTTCCTGATTTTTTTTTTTTTTTTGCATATTTGTCACTCGGGTATTTTAAACAAACAATTTTTGATATGAGACAAAGATAACCTACGTAAACACAAAGTGCAGTGTTTGAATGATGATTTCATTTATAAATGGAGAAAAAGCTATCCAAACCGAAAACCTAAGGTCTCTTAAAAAACAGTCCCAGAGAAGGTGATTGGGCAGACCTTTTGCCTGTCACATTCATGACTGGCCAATCAGAACAAGACAAAACAAGGTTGTATGAATGTACAGCTCTAATGGGCTGGACAGGCAAACACAGCTGTATTAATAAACACTGGAGCACAATATGGATAAAATTTATGCCAAGGCTGATAAGAGGCAGTTACAGTGTGTCACTTTGCTCTTGGTTTTATAAAGAAATCTGGCCCAGCTCTGTTAAAACTTCTGCTATACTCAAGCTATATCTGAGCTGATGGCTGCAGCTTACAGTACACAGTGTTGGGCAAACATCCTGAAAATGTAGTGAGCAAAGCTACAAGTCAGCCTTACTACACTAAAGCTACACCCTGCATAAATGTAGCAAGCTAAGCCACAGCAAAACCATAAACTTTGAAGCTATTTTCAATGATTGTTATTATTTTCATTATTTAAAAAAAAAAAATGTTGATGCTAATTATGTAGTATGTAAAATTGGGCTGCTCTGTTGAAGAACAATGAGCTTTATTCTGTGAATGAAGAGGTAAATACTTTGACAGCTGCTGTTATCCTACTGCTGCAGTAGAATTGGAGAGGTGTCTGTATGTCTGTATGTCTGGATTTGCACACCTTCCTGTTGCTCCAGTTGTCATTCATACCTCTCAAAAGACTTCTTGAGTATACTGGTTTTATCCTGGAACCATGACAAAATCTTAACTATGTATAGATTTTGTATAAAATCCAAAATTGGTGCTTTTCTCTTCAGTTTGCTCCCTCTCACATCCCCATCCACCATACGGCTGACGTGCTGATGTACAGGGAGTGTATTGTGTCACTTCTGTTTGTGCAGCTGCTCTGTTGGGTTTTTCTAAGCGTCGATCGAGCTAAAGTTAAATTTTTTACTCTTTCTACTACTAATCACCACTGTTCTGTAGATGTTGTGCTTTTAGGCATACATATAGAGTGCTCCATCAGATCAGCACCTTTACCTGCCTAATGACATCACCATCATATCCTCCTCTGATTGGTCTGAAATGGTCAATTAAGAAAGGAAACAAAGCTTAATGAAAGACCTGGTGCAAATAAATGTTTACATTGCAAAAATACTAGTACAGTACATTTTAAGGCACAAATTATTTACTTTAATATTGTCCCTTTTCTCTGCTAGTATACATTCTGCTCCCCTGCAGCCGATTAGCTAACTTTACTTTTCATATTCACTTTAGTAAAACGCAACAAATATTTAATTAAGGTTTATTTTCAAGGCTGTGTGGGGTTACTTACCTACTATCCAGCATACTAACTTTAAAACTAAAGTGCTGACTACATGTAGCCTATGTATCATTTGTTTTACTACAATGAAATATTCTATTTTGAGTCATTCTTTATATTGGGGAAGTTTACATATGATAAAGGCACATTTTTTTAAAAACCATGTTAGTTTTATATCACTTCACAATGTAGGACTACCTTAAACATTGCATTTTTATATTGTAGTTTCATTTTTACATCAATTATCTTGACCCTTTTTCTAACACTTAAAAGATATTATGTAAAACTTCTTCACCTATAATAACCTGTCTTTGGCATTATGAGCCTCACAGCTGGAATTTAAAGTCATTTTCGAGGCAATATTTCCCTCTGCATCATTATTTTAGCACTGTCATGTTGAATTTAGTTTGTGCTGCTGCCTTTTTTCCTCTGTTAAAGTGTTGATGAAGATACATGCTGGTTCTCTAAAGGTCTTAAGAATCACACAGCTCTGATCTCACTTTATCACTATAATCAGAAAACTATAATATAAAGAGTCATAACAAGCAAATGCGGGAGAGAATGAAACCCTTCCAAATATGGACAAATATTATATTTAGTAGGAGTAAAGTTAGGCAGAAGTAATTGTGTTTCATGTTTAGGTGTGTTCTCAACCGTTAGCCACACATCTACCTTTCATTGACATCTGTTTCAGAGGGCTCCAGGTAGTAGACTGTTCCCATGTGGAGACCTCTGGGCTTTTGGGCTGGACTGAGGTTAAAAGTTCAGTCATTAAAATAGAAGTGCAGAATTCACATTCAACTTTAGGGGGTTTGTTATGTTACTTAATCTAGGATTCACCTGTGTTCCCCCGAAGGTAACTCATGCCTAAGGCTGCAGGGACGACACATTTTTGCATATTAGACAGCACCATCATCACGGTCACGTGGAAGTGTGAGTGAGTAAACAGCAGTGTCGGGAGTAACGCGTCACTAAGTAACGCATTACAGTAACTCTGTTACTTTTTATGGTAACTAGTAGTGTAACGCGTTTCTTGTTAAAATCATTAACGCCGTCGCAATTGATGAATTGACGCCGACTCGTTGATGAAGGTTAGAAAACATCCGGTTCGGCGGATGACGTGACAGGATCGTAAGCATATCAGTATCCTGTGACAGAGCCTCTGCGTACACACAAACAAACACAGGCACTGAAGTGCGCACACACATCATGGCTGAGCACTCGAGCGTGAGCTCTCTGTCTTGGAAACACCAGCATTACTTTTCCCTCCTTGGGATAAAGGACAGAAAAGAACTGGGAAGTAAACTTTCCCACAGCCATGAACAGTTATTCCAACCTTACGAAGTACTGAGTTAAACACACGCTATAGCTAAGCTAGTTTTCAGAGGTACAGAAAACTAGTACAGGTACAGTTCACGTTAGCCTGGCAGACCAAGCAGGGCGGAGGCACGGCATGCAAACAACCACCGCTGGATTTTAAATCACCACTAGTTGCGGAGTGTTTCACCAAGGCAGCACTAATGGACTAATAATAGCAAGATATGTTGTTAAATACACACTGATATAAGCTGTAGAGTCCGCTGCCTTCAGAGAAATAATGAGAAAGAAAAAAACAAAAGATGAGAGAGGACCATGATGCAGAAAGAAATTTAGAGAGCAGCTGGATTTAATCTGTACTCTGTCAATGGAGTACAGCTATTTTAGACTTCTTAAACAGTGTGCAAATGCTTTAAAAGTGTCAAAAGTTGAAAAACATTTCTACTGAGTTCTATTGTTTCACCACTTTACAACATAATAATGGCTACAATGTTATAAGAAAATAGAGTTATTTCCTCTCACACTGCCACAATAACACACATGAATGTGATGTGTAGGCTACAATGAGGACTGAAGTAAAAAAAGTAACGCCTGAGTTACTTTTCAAAGTAACTAGTTACTTTTACAAAGCAGTAACTCAGTTACTAACTCAGTTACTTTTTGCAAGCAGTAACTAGTAACTGTAACTGGTTACTATTTTTCAGTAACTTGCCCAACACTGGTAAACAGTGGACATGTCCGTGTGTCAGCTGTTGTCTTTTACTCATCCTTATAAGACTGACCTTAGATAGTGACAGAGAGCTCAGCTGCACTCTGCTGCTCTCCTACTTTGTTGGGAAGAAAATGAAGCTTTTTGGATGCTACTGCACTACTTGATGTAAAAAATGTAAAGCTATTTGGTTCAGAAAATAACAACACGACCACAAAGCTACTAATAAATGTAGTTACACCATTAACGACAATATTTGTAGTGACAGTAAAACTCAATCCCCCTGGAATGATCGCCAGCTATCCCATACTCATACTTTAGCTACATCAGAGCTGCTTCACTAAACAGTAGCCTATGATGATAGACAAGGAGAATGGCCACTCAGCTTTGCAAAGATACCTGGCCCTGTGTGACAAAGTTTTTGACCCCTTAACCTATGTGCCACCCTCGGCAGCAATAACCGAGCACATCTTTCACACATTCTCAGATATTCTGCCACTCTGGAGGGTTTTTGAGGTCATGCCCCAGCATCTTAATCAGATTTAATCCAGACTTTGGCCTGGCCAGTCGAAAACCTCGTTTTGTTTTTAAGCCATTCAGAGGTGGACTTGCTGGTGTGTTTCAGATCATTGTCCTTCTGCAGAACCCAATCTTTGTTTGTATAGCACCAATTCATAACCTAAGTTTTCTCAAGATACTTTACAGAGAAGGGTTAAAAAATGAGTTCATGAGACTTGCAAATCATTGCATTCTGTTTTATTTACATTTTACGAAACGCCCCTTCTTCTTTTTTGGGGGGGAGGGGGGTTGGGGTTGTTATTAAAGGAAGAAATAGGAAAAAGCCTCTGGGATTTAGACCCCAAAATGTATGTTTACATTTGAGTCGACACCTAAGCTTTCATAGACTTTAGTTTTGCAGACTGATTTTTTTTACCTTCACAATTTTGATAAATTTTGAGACCTATAGCTAATTTTAAGTTAAATAACAGTGTGTTCATGTGCATCTGTTTCTTTCTTTTCTTTTTGTTAGGGCTGATTACCGATGTATTTACTCCTCTGTTGCGTCATTTGCTCTCATAACCTGCTGTTGTACCACAGTCTCCCTGTTTGGGATCAATAAAGTACATCTGTATCCAACTATCAAACAGATACAATCTCACCTCTGCTTTTTATTGACCAGATCTCCCTGGACAATATCTCATGCTGGCTAAGTCTGCTTTTGTTTGTTTTTCTTCTCTGTGAAGCATTAAAAAGCACAAGTCGTATTAGAAAATGAAGGAAAAGTGTGAAAAAGTTTCCATGGCAATCATGTGAAAATGAACACTGACTCACTTTAAAAATCAAATTACAAAGTCGCAGTCACGCTTACACAAAACAGTGCTGAATAGTTTAATTAGCTATGGAAAATCAGCAAAAGAGCAGAGATTATTTTGTCTCCCTGTCCCTAAAACACACAAACTCTCTGAGAAACATACGAGGAACAGCAGAGCTGCCGGTTATGAGCCACCTGCTTTCATTTATTGACTACATTAAGCGCTGCAGCAATGAAACAGCAGAGTGCTCGGGTATAATCTCCTTCAAACGCCCACTGGCCCGTCCATCAGCGCACACTAGACACTCATTACGGACACTACAGCGGCCCACTCCAGCTGCCCCCCTCCGCCGCACGCTGACCCCATGTCCCCCTGTCACTGAACACATATTCTTCTCTGCTGTCCATCACCCTGAAGAGAGCCGTGAAGTTCCAGCACAAAGAGGCTGAAAAATGGAGAGACTCTCTCTGTTGCTTTTATCTGTGATAATTACACGGACACAAAATGAGAGAGAGGTTGGAAAAGTGTTGGTTGTTTTTTTAATCTTCCACCTCTGTTTAAAACTGGCTTATCAATGACCATCAGAGAGCAGAAACACCACTCACACGCTAGTTGACTCATGATTGATGTGCTGACAGCTGTATGCCCATGTCCAGTGTAATTAACACTGTGAGCTGCGTTGTGATATACAGTATACATTCAGCCTGAATAGATTACTTCACTTAATCAGTCAACTGACAGTATCTAATTGAACATACAGTGTATTGATTGTAGTTTACTGTATTGATTTGGTATAATTCCTGGTATGAGTTATTCTATCCCCGTCCAGTAAGACCTTTGTATTTCTATATATGTCTTTATATATCACATGCAGTGACAGGATTACAAAACACTCTTAAAAAGCTCTATATTCATTAATTCAAGTCCAGCTGAAAAACACTACCAGGGAAAGTATGCTGAGGTAGTATGCTAGCTCTAATGGTCTCATCAGACCACACACTTTTTGTGCCTTGTTTGATGGTACCTTGTTCTGCCTTTGCTGCCAGACTGGCAACAATTGTGATCCTGACCAGCCATCATCGGTGTTGTCATATTGTTATCTGCTAACCTTGCACATAGGGCTGAACGACTTGCAAAAATAATGTAATTGTGATTTTTATCCCCCAGATATAGCAATTGAATATGCAATTATTATTAGGTTCCAATGTCTGCATTTTTCAACAAATTCAAGCAATGAATTGTACTATTTCATAACCTGCATTCAGTCAGCAACAATCATCATACATCTAACCATTTTATTGCAAAATGGATGTGCAGTTTTACTTGGCGGGGAAGGCTCTGCTCAAAAGATGCTCCCGGGGTTAGTCAAGCAGTATGCTTTGACTTTCCAGGGAGCACATGGCTAAAAAAAAAAACCTTTATGGATGGATACTTGAACGACAATGTGTATTTAACATAATGAAATTATTTCAGGAGCATTTAATCCGTAGTAGCATGAATCTGAATATGAGAGTGCAACAAGCTTTGAGCTATAAAGGAGGCAGCTGGCATGGGGGAGGTGAAGCTGGCCTTATATATGCCGCACTGAAAGTGTTCTGAAAAATTGGCGTCATTTGAGGAGAATGAGTTAGTAGCAACAGGCGAGGTTTAGTTGTACTGGAATATGTTAGCAATGGCTGCCTAGTCTTGTAATACCCGAGAACGGTCTTGGTCTCGAGACCAGTCTTGAAACCCTGTTTTGAATGTCTTGGTCTTGTCTCGGAATCAAGGGCATTTTTACTTCAGTTTTGTCTCGGTCTCAGACTGGCTGGAGTCGGGATTTTCCATCAAGACTACCACTGATGTGCTATTCTTCAACAAAGTCCATGTGATGCTTTGGAAACAGAGTTGCAGACACCTTGTTTTTACTGTCAAATGTATTTAAAAGCAGACTAAAAGTAAAATGGGAGTGCTCTTTTACTGTTCAACCTTGTTGGGATTTTTAAGAAATTGTTTTTTATGGTCTTAGTTACAACTTGTCTCGGTCTTTACACCCAAAAGTCCTGGTCTTGTTATGGTCTTGGTGCACTTGGTCTCAGGCCTGTCTTAGTCTTGGATAGTGTGGTCTTGACTACAACACTATGGCTGCCACCAGTGTAGCAAATAGCTTGGATGTAGCTGTAGTATAGTGACACTTTTATAAGAACTGCACTACATTTCTTTATGAAATAAATAGCGAAGAATCACACTGAAAGCTTCTCTGTTCATTTACTACAGCAGAGTTTGCCTGTCAGACTCACTTTACTACTGAAGCTGCGCATGCATACAACCTAATTTCGTCTTTTCTCACCAATTTGCCCATAATAACTGTCACAAGTTTGTACCATCACCTTCAGAGTTTTTTTTTTTTCAAAGTCCTACCATTCCCAAATGCTTTGCATAGATAAATGTGAAATGTAGCCAAGGGAATGGATATATTAGTATCTGAGTTTTAAAGCGAATTGGTCAGTATGATTCACATTTCAGTGCCTATATGCCAGGTTTAAGAATGACTTTAATAAGTCTGGCCTGACTCCTCCTTCTAGCATGCTTAAGAAATAGGTAATACCCTGTTTTTAAGGGTCTTGTATCAATAGGAAGCCCATCAGGGCCTGCAGCTTTCCCTCCCTTCACACATGCAGAGGTGGAGAAATAACAGGGTTATTGTACTCAAGTAAAAGTACAGTTCCTCCTATTGAAATCTACTTAAGTAGAAGTAAAATTACTGGTTTATATATCTACTCAAGTAAAGTGACTGTATTTAAGTATTTAATCAAAACTTTAAGTACCAAGTAGCTGCTGAGGAGCTGTAAAGTAAAATATGATCTTCCCTTACTGGCAAGAACAAAATGATAATAGATCTTCAATCAGGTTGTTTAGGTGAAGTCACAGCTCTTATATTAAAGTTTAATACACACAAAACGGACAGTGTTAATCAAACTCATAAATGATAAAAATGATGAAACAACTACACCAAGTATCCTTTAGGAACACTGAGGAACAGGTGGGAACTCTAACCTAATGGATAACTTCACTCATGGTGCAAATGTGTCTCCACAGCACTGATCACTGAACAACAGACACCTTAACACAACTTAACACATATAAAACACATCTAAACACTCTGCCCAAGAGTAACTCTGCTCACATATCTCCCCAGATTTGAAACACAGTGGACAGAGCTTAGATCAGTTCACTCTACACACAGTTGAACTAACACTGGTGGATCAACACTGTTGATTTACTCCAACACTGGATACCGTTTCACTCAGAATAGAGGTAAAATGACACTTTTGAGTTAAAATTAACTCTTAAATGTTTAACCCTAAAATATCAACGGTCCAGTTTTTGCTGTTTTGTGATGTGATGTGGGATCATTCTCTCACTATGTGCTACTGTGTCGTCATCAGAAGTGGACAAATTTCAAGAGTATTGTACTCAGTTAAAAGTAGTTACTCTGGTTAAAACTTATTGAAGTAGAAGTAAAAGTACTGATTTCAAAACATACTCAAAAAGTACAAGTACCCCCAAAACCTACTCAATTGCAGTAAAAGCTAAATAGGCTCATCCAAATTACATCAGTCCTTGTAGGCTCTTATCTGATAGAGTTTTTGTAATATATTTTAAATACTTCGTCTCTTTCTCCTGGGTCTGTCATAATAGAACCATTTCAATCCTCCAACTCATGAATCTTTTTTTTTCTTCTGTAGAGTTTTAACTTGCCAGGAGAGTAGTGTACCAGCCATTTCCCTATGGTCATAGAATAATTGTTTTAATTTGTTAATATTATTAAAGGCTTTGTTTACAGCCAGTTAATTGTGGTGGGCTTTCAGTATGGTTAACTTATGTTCAAGTAGATTTATTGTTAATTATCATTTCACTTTCTAATGACTGTATAAACAATCAGCCACAAGCCTATCTATCTCAGCTTCTTTGGTAACCTGTTGCTGTTGTTGAAAATTAAGCTTTGGCTGCTTAGTGGGTGTCAGTATAATGCAAAAATAAACTAATACCAAATTAAACTGAATGTAAATTGTTTGTGGCTGACTGAAAAATGACAAATCAAACTGTATAATGTTTGTAGGTTTCCTGCAGAATAACTGTTAGTGAGAAACTGATGAGATTAAAGTGTGGGTCTGAGTGTTATCACCCTTGTGTAGCTGCGGCCATCAGACTGTTAAAGCTTAAGAGATCAGCTGCAGAGTCACTGCTCCACCATCCTGTCTGTTCTGACTTATTCCACCCACCAAAGCCCAAGTATTAATATCTTCTTAGCATAATAAGTGGATTGTTTTTGCTCTGTGTCCTTTTTTGCTAAATGAATTTGAAATTGTGTAATACAGACCCTGCTTCTCTTACTTCATTTTGACCTTTAAGCTGTCAGATAATATTTATGACTAAATGTAGAAATTAGTCTCTGTACATTGGTTTGCTTGGCATCCTATTTAACTTTCTTTCAAATCTTTTTTTTTTAATTTTATGAAACTGAAATCAATTTTAGTCTTTAGAAAAACCCAACAGGGAATATTTCTTATTTGAGTAGGGGACATAAATCTTAGTCGATGCTATGCATATGCTTTATTATTAATATTTCATCCAAACCAATCTCATTTAAATATACTATACTCCTAGAATTCATTTCACTTTTGGTGTAATTTTCATCTCCACTTCCTTTGAGCTGATCCAGTCTGCATACACAAGTTTTACCCCATGTGAGAGTGATTTTTCCTGTTTTCACTGACATGGCATATCTTTGAGTTGACCTCATTGCGCCCTGTCTAATGTATTTAGGTGAGATTTGGCTGCTGTCCTATGAACAAAGTAGCCTTAATCAATGGTTGATCTCATCAGCGCCTTGTTTATATCTAATGTCTGTTTGTTGTCTTGGCCACAGTTTATTCTTGATATAGCTCCTATTAATGCCTTTTTACATTTTGTTTCTAGTTTTTTCTATATGAGTATTCCAAGTATACTTATCATTGAGCCATATTCTTAAAGTACCTGTAAAGTGAAATCAAAAATTTGTGTCTTAACACACTAGATAACTTGGAATAAGGTTTCTGTAAACATGTGAAAACACTGAGATCTGCATGTGACTGAATTTTGGATTTAGGCTGTTAGAAAGTTCTTCACCTCATTCCTGGCTTGGTTTAATTAAACAAGGAAAGTACAAGGACCCACCACATCACTGGCTACTAGCTGCCCCCCTGTTGCTATAATGATATAAAAATCCCTGACAGTCTGTTGTTAGCTAATGTCAGTGCCTTCACTCAATGTTAACAGACCACTGCATGTTCTGTTTTCTTTTTTTGTGAGGTAAATTACCCAAATCTATCAGATGGGTCATTAAAATTATCATAACCGAGAGATTTGTGCCAGAAAACAGTAAATTTAATCCCTTATTTCTGTCTCTCTGCTCTGGCACCGACTCAGGTAGCTGTGCTCTGATCAGAGTTCTAGGCTATTTGGCAACAGGTTCATTCACCTGTTGTCAGATAGCCTACATTTATTGAGGAGGTGCAGGGAAATATGCTTTGGGAGGTGTTGGCATAGGGACACAGTGTGACTGCAGCAGTTTGTTGAAGTATTTCTATGTTCTTCAGAGCCTAACAGAAAACTGCATCTCTTTTCACTGCATCACTGTTTTGTTTGTTGCCCACCGCTGAAGAGAAGAGCAATTTTCCAAATAATTTAAATGACTCTTCCTGCTAGATTGCTGCTGAAATCTTCATTAACTCACAGTAGCAAGCTTTACAACATAACATTTAGGCATGATCCATAGTACCTGTGTGTATCTATCCTTGTTCTTTCACCCTCTGGCAGACTAGATCTTTCCTTCAGCAGCTCTCAAGGACTGTAAATGTGTTTAAATCCCCAGAGGCTATAATAAAGAGAACGTCTCCCTGCCAAATTTTTCACTACACTGCACAAAAAGCATTAAACATTGCTACATTTTTTGCTTGTATTGTAATCCCTGGTTGTTTGGAGGTTGACATTTGTATTGCACACTTTCATCTACATCTCATGCCTATGGGTGATGGTAATCCTCCAAAGTTCATGTTTTCTTTGACAAAAGCAACACAGCTACCACCTTGACAGTCCATACTGTCATAAGGATGAGGTATAACCTTAGATAGGGGCCTTAATAACTCAGCAAGTTTCTTTCTGGTTAAGGTTTTAGTGAGAAACATTTTTCCTTGCATTTATTGTGGTAAATGGATTATCATAAGAAATATAATAATAATTACCTCAGGACTCTCCATCCTTACAACACTCATTTTTCACATCTTCTGCTCTCTAAAACCTCCTCTGCTACATTCACCACTGCCTGAACTGAATCACTTTCACCCCTTGTTTCACAGATAAAGGCTCTGAAGCTTGTCTGATTCAACAATGGTCCTCCTCTCTGATTTTACATTTGTGAGAACACCGAGTCTTCGGGGTTGGGGCATTAGTTAATCTATCTTCTTGCTGCATTCTGAACCTGTTTGTTCTCTGGGGTAAGGTCTAAGGTTTCTACTTTCCATTTCTTTGAAAAGAGGCATACTTTGCATTTCATTTATTCATTCGTTTACTCTCCTTGAGGCTTCTGCATGTAATTCGTTATTACTTTATATCTTTGCACTTCTATTGCTTCAAACTGGATGGCACATTCTCCACATGCAGCCGTATGCTCTCCTCCACAATTACAGCAATTTGAGTCTTACATTCTTATTTCTGTATCGTGAAATCATGTCTTAATTTTTATTATTTGAAATATCTTATATGATTAGGAATATATTCTCTCACTCTGTAGTTCATTCATTTCATTTTGACCTCTTTAGTAAGAGTGTTCTCAAACTGCATCAGCATTATAAGACAGTCCTTCTGCACATCTTTTGTCTGAAATCTATAGACATCTCTTTTCTTACAATAATTCCTCTCACAACTTCCTCCTCATCATTTCTGAAGGTACATTTGATATAATACATCATTTCATATGATACATTTGGAAAATTGAATCTTTAAATTTATTTTTCAGTGTCTTTTGTCATTCAGGTCTTGATGGAAATGCCCTGTGTCCCTCCGAAACATAATGATTACTCTCATTTTATTCTCAAACTCTCACTGCACTGAAGCTCCCGAGACTGTTTTCACTTTTTTTTTGTCAGTTTCTTCATCTTCTTGCCTACTCCTCTGCTTCATTTTCTCCCCTATTTGACTCAATACACCAACCCATCTCTTCATCATCCCTTCCCTCTTCATACTTTCAAACCTACAATGCACTGCAAAAAGTAGTGTGCAACCAATTTTCATTATCCCCTTTTGTCCTCTGTCTCTTCTCTCTCTCTTTTACACTCACACCCTCACATTCTGTAATCCTGTACACAGAGGTGGGTAGTAACGCATTACATTTACTCCGTTACATGTACTTGAGTTGTTTTTTAAAAAAAATCCTACTTCTGAGAGTAGTTATTGATCAGGGTACTTCTCCTACTCTGTTACATTTGTGATTAAAAAAACGACTCTTTTTCTCCGTTACATTGGGCATGCACTAGTCGCTACTTTTACTTGTCTATAATTGATATTCATTCATTTTTTTACACTCAGCTGAGCTCTCAAAGCAGTGTGAGGTAAAATCTGCAGCACTACAGAGTAAACGGAGGAGTGACCCCTCCCCCTTAACTATCAACAGTTGAGATCACGGCTGAAGATGTAATACCTGCGTCTCCTTCAGAGGAGCATGTTCATCCCTGGTCCAACATCAAGACTCTTTGCCTTCCAAATGATGAGGAACAACAGCCACATAATGCGCTGCCTACTGTGTCTACCTAAAACGGTGGAAATCTCAAGCTTCAAAAGTAGTACGTCAAATCTAAGAAATCACGTTTTGGTAAGTAGGCCAAACAAGCTAACGACTGCACTGCTGGTTAGCTAAACATATAAGTTCAAATCTCTGTTTCAACTAGCAGACTGCACAGACACAGTTGTGTAAGTGATAAATGATGTCATGTGTCCAACCACCAATGCAGCTCTGCCACAAATGTGATTTTACACACCATTATTTAACATTACATCATAGTACATTACCGTGTGAGTGTAGCATATCTCTGATATTATATTGATATTATTATACCTAACATGGTTATAACGTGGGGTTACTGGGCCAAAGTTGTCTTTGGTTTTAATAAGTTTCAGTTTGGCTTCAGTTTGCCAAATGTGTTGAGTGATAATCAGGATAAAAATTCATAAATTGGAGCTAAAAAGAAAAAAAATTAAATGAATAAGGGCAAAAAGTAAGAAATTAGGCCAGTTCATATGATTAATTTCATGAATTTGAGCCAAAAATCATTAATACATGATAAAATAAATATCATGTGATTACAAAGTAAGAACTGCAAGGTACAAATTCATGTATGGGAGATTAAAATCGTCATGTAGAAATAACATTACTATTATGAGAGAAAGAGTCTGTTATTTTCTCATTATATTACATTTTTCATCCTATAATTTTGATTAACAAACATAACTTGACAGCTGCTTTAGGTATTAAGTTAAGTTTTTATTTCTTTTTTGTTTTAATTTTTATTTTTGGGCATTGTTGTGCCTTTATTAGATAGAGGAGGACAGTGGATAGAGTCAGAAGCAGGGTCAAGAGTGGGTGTGGGACATGCGGTAAGGGGCCTCAGGCCGGATTCGAACCCGGGCAGCCCGCGTACATGGGGAGCGCCTTTAACCACTAGGCAACCTGCTCCCCAAGTTTTTTAATTCTTTTACTTTTGAGAAGTTATGCTACTTTATTTATGACAATGTGCAGTTTACATTACTATCCCTGAATAATATGTTGTAATGCAATACATTTTAATAAACTGCGCAAAATGAAGTGACTCACTACTTGTGTAGTCTTGTAATAAGGTGCTACTTTTACTTGAGAATTGTAAGTGTGTACTCTACCCACCACTGCCTGTACAATAAAGAACAGCTTTAGAAAAAAAAGTCAGACGACGAGCCCTCCTGTTTAGGGGCGGCAGTAGCTCAGTCTGGAAGGACTTGGGCTGGGAACTGGAGGGTTGTTGGACCAAGTCCCAGTCAGACCACAACTGGACTTTGGTCTGGTAGCTGGAGAGGTGCCAGGCCACCTCCTGAGCACTGTCAAAGTGCCCTTGAGCAAGGCACTGAACCCCCAACAGCTCACAGCAGTGCTTCAACGAGAGCAGCAAGGCCATCACTCTGACATCTCTCCATTAGTGCATGTCCATGGGGATCCTGTTTGTGCATGTGTATTTGCATGTAATTCAGCCTATGTGTGTGTAGCATGTATTACAATAGAGTGCGAACTGTGAGTTTCCTCTTGTGGAACTAATAAAGGATTATCTTCTTCTTCTTCTTCTGTAGTAAAATCAGTATAGGAAATGACTATAACGTCATGTTTATCACCCTGTATCATGATGCGAATCATTACAGTGGCCCATGTATCGTGATACATATCACTATTGTGGCCCCTGTCTAATTGTGCGTATCATTATAGTGGCCCTTGTATCGTGATGCGTATGATTATAGTGGCCCCTGTATCATGATGCGTATCACTATTGTGGCCCCTGTGTCATGATGTGTATCATCATAGTGGACCTTGTATCATGATGCATATCATTATAGTGGCCCCTGTATCGTGATGCATATCATTATTGTGGCCCCTGTATCATGATGCATCCATTATAGTGGCCCCTGTATCGTGATGCGAATCATTATAGTGGCCCCTGTATCATGATGCGTATCACTATAGTGGCCCCTGTATCGTGATGCATATCATTATTGTGGCCCCTGTATCATGATGCATCCATTATAGTGGCCCCGTATCGTGATGCGTATCATTATAGTGGCCCCTGTATCAAGATGCGTATCATTATAGTGGCCCCTGTATCATGATGCAAATCATTATAGTGGCCCCTGTATCATGATGCATATCATTATTGTGGCCCCTGTATTATGATGCTTATCATTATAGTGGCCCCTGTATCATGATGCGTATCATTATAGTGGCCCCTGTATCATGATGCATATCATTATAGTGGCCCCTGTATCATGATGCAAATCATTATAGTGGCCCCTGTATCATGATGCGAATCATTATAGTGGCCCCTGTATCATGATGCTTATCATTATAGTGGCCCCTGTATCATGATGCATATCATCACAGTGGCCCCTGTATCATGATGTGTATCATTATAGTGGCCCCTGTATCATGATGCTTATCATTATAGTGGCCCCTGTATCATGATGCGTATCATTATAGTGGCCCCTGTATCATGATGCTTATCATTACAGTGGCCCCTGTATCATGATGCGTATCATTATAGTGGCCCCTGTATCATGATGCAAATCATTATAGTGGCCCCTGTATCATGATGCGTATCATTATTGTGGCCCCTGTATTATGATGCTTATCATTATAGTGGCCCCTGTATCATGATGCGTATCATTATAGTGGCCCCTGTATCATGATGCAAATCATTATAGTGGCCCCTGTATCATGATGCGTATGATTATAGTGGCCCCTGTATCATGATGCAAATCATTATAGTGGCCCTTGTATCATGATGCTTATCATTATAGTGGCCCCTGTATCATGATGCTTATCATTATAGTGGCCCCTGTATCATGATGCGTATCATTATAGTGGCCCCTGTATCATGATGCTTATCATTATAGTGGCCCCTGTATCATGATGCTTATCATTATAGTGGCCCCTGTATCATGATGCGTATCATTATAGTGGCCCCTGTATTGTGATGCGAATCATTATAGTGGCCCCTGTATCATGATGTGTATCATTATAGTGGCCCCTGTATCATGATGCGTATCAATATAGTGGCCCCTGTATCATTGTGCGTATCATTATAGTGGCCCTTGTATCGTGATGCGTATGATTATAGTGGCCCCTGTATCATGATGCGTATCACTATTGTGGCCCCTGTATCATGATGCGTATCATTATAGTGGCCCCTGTATCATGATGCTTATCATTATAGTGGCCCCTGTATCATGATGCGAATCATTATAGTGGCCCCTGTATCATGATGCTTATCATTACAGTGGCCCCTGTATCATGATGCGTATCATTATAGTGGCCCCTGTATCATGATGCGAATCATTATAGTGGCCCCTGTATCATGATGCGTGTCATTATTGTGGCCCCTGTATTATGATGCTTATCATTATAGTGGCCCCTGTATCATGATGCGTATCATTATTGTGGCCCCTGTATCATGATGCGTATCATTATAGTGGCCCCTGTATCATGATGCAAATCATTATAGTGGCCCTTGTATCATGATGCTTATCATTATAGTGGCCCCTGTATCGTGATGCGAATCATTATAGTGGCCCCTGTATCATGATGCGTATCAATATAGTGGCCCCTGTATCATTGTGCATATGATTATAGTGGCCCCTGTATCATGATGCGTATCACTATTGTGGCCCCTGTGTCATGATGTGTATCATCATAGTGGACCTTGTATCATGATGCGTATCATTATAGTGGCCCCTGTATCATGATGCTTATCATTATAGTGGCCCCTGTATCATGATGCGAATCATTATAGTGGCCCCTGTATCATGATGCTTATCATTACAGTGGCCCCTGTATCATGATGTGTATCATGATAGTGGCCCCTGTATCATGATGCAAATCATTATAGTGGCCCCTGTATCATGATGCGTGTCATTATTGTGGCCCCTGTATTATGATGCTTATCATTATAGTGGCCCCTGTATCATGATGCGTATCATTATTGTGGCCCCTGTATCATGATGCTTATCATTACAGTGGCCCCTGTATCATGATGCGTATCATTATAGTGGCCCCTGTATCATGATGCAAATCATTATAGTGGCCCCTGTATCATGATGCGTATCATTATAGTGGCCCCTGTATCATGATGCTTATCATTATAGTGGCCCCTGTATCATGATGCTTATCATTATAGTGGCCCCTGTATCATGATGCGTATCATTATAGTGGCCCCTGTATCATGATGCGTATCATTATAGTGGCCCCTGTATCATGATGCTTATCATTATAGTGGCCCCTGTATCATGATGCTTATCATTATAGTGGCCCCTGTATCATGATGCATATCATTACAGTGGCCCCTGTATCATGATGCGTATCATTATAGTGGCCCCTGTATCATGATGCTTATCATTATAGTGGCCCCTGTATCATGATGCGAATCATTATAGTGGCCCCTGTATCATGATGCGTATCATTATAGTGGCCCCTGTATCATGATGCGAATCATTATAGTGGCCCCTGTATCATGATGCTTATCATTATAGTGGCCCCTGTATCATGATGCGTATCATTATGGTGGCCCTTGTATCATGATGCGTATCATTATAGTGGCCCCTGTATCATGATGCTTATCATTATAGTGGCCCTTGTATCATGATGCTTATCATTATAGTGGCCCCTGTATCATGATGCTTATCATTATAGTGGCCCCTGTATCATGATGCTTATCATTATAGTGGCCCCTCTATCGTGATGCGTATCATTATAGTGGCCCCTGTATCATGATGCGTATCATTATAGTGGCCCCTGTATCGTGATGCGAGTCATTATAGTGGCCCCTGTATCATGATGCGTATCATTATAGTGGCCCCTGTATCATGATGCGTATCAATATAGTGGCCCCTGTATCATTGTGCGTATCATTATAGTGGCCCTTGTATCGTGATGCGTATGATTATAGTGGCCCCTGTATCATGATGCGTATCACTATTGTGGCCCCTGTGTCATGATGTGTATCATCATAGTGGACCTTGTATCATGATGCATATCATTATAGTGGCCCCTGTATCGTGATGCATATCATTATTGTGGCCCCTGTATCATGATGCATCCATTATAGTGGCCCCTGTATCGTGATGCGAATCATTATAGTGGCCCCTGTATCATGATGCGTATCACTATTGTGGCCCCGTATCGTGATGCGTATCATTATAGTGGCCCCTGTATTATGATGCTTATCATTATAGTGGCCCCTGTATCATGATGCTTATCATTATAGTGGCCCCTGTATCATGATGCATATCATTACAGTGGCCCCTGTATCATGATGCGTATCATTATAGTGGCCCCTGTATCATGATGCTTATCATTATAGTGGCCCCTGTATCATGATGCGAATCATTATAGTGGCCCCTGTATCATGATGTGTGCATAAAGTGAGGCTATGGGAAATACACAGCCCTAGCATGCATGTTGTTCATTATTACAATTTCAAACTTTGGAATGGATTCGTATGAAAATGAGGACTTTTTTCTTTTTTTTTTTTCTTTTTCTTTTCTTTTTTGGTTAACCTACATTTGCAAATTAAAGTCTGTTGTAATTTAATGCTATTACGGGATGTTGTGTGTTTATTTTTACCTGAATCCTGAGTCCGTATCTGCACATTTCCTCAGTGTCTCTGCAGTTAAACTATTTCTGGATTTTCTTAGCATCAAAAATCTTAACTAGATCAACCTGAAACACATTTCTGAGTCAAAACTGTTGTATTTGGAAATCACTCCCCTGCTCCTCCATTCTTCTGGAACATCAAACCCCTTTCAATCATGTCATCAGCGTCTCCTTTCTGCAGCCACAGCAAACACCTCACAGGTCCAATCATCGTGTTGTATAATGCTCTTTGCTCTCTGCTATGATGGCAGCTGATTGCTCTCGATCATAATGAGCTTCCACGAAAACAGATTTGTCTAGGCAAATTATTTTCCAGGGAAATATCCGCTGCTCTGCTTTTGTTTTGTGTCCCCAATCAGACCCTGAGGCCGGACAGCTAATCAGCCATTTATGAGACTGAGAGTGTGTTTTAAATGAGACCTTACTAACACTTAAAGGAAGGCTTCCTCATACAGCAGCTATCAGCAAACTGTTTGAAAATCTGATCCTGCTTTTGCCAAATGTTCTTGGAAAGTTCAAACCCTGGTTCATATGACAAATTCAGACAACCTGGGAATCTGCAGCGCTGAAGTACGAGAGGAACAGTGAGTCATCTCTATCGCGGTGAATTACCATGTTTATGCAGCCACCTCGAATGGGCGGATGTCACTCTGGAAAATGAAGATGCTACAGGTTGGAGCATGTGGGTGTCACAGTCGACAGGCATCGTCATGGCGACCTTTTCACCCCGGCCACCTACAGCACACGTGCACAAAGCAGACCTGCCCATCCTCCCACATCATCATTAAAACCATCCCCCACACACATAGACATGCACTGACTGTCAGCTACTGTGAGGCAAATGCAACTTAATCCAAACCCAAAGCCCACATCCTCTAACTGTAAGTGATTGTTTGTCCTGTATGATTTCTGCAGCTGAAAACAGTGTCTGTCTGTTTCAATGGTAGAAGCACTTACCCACCATGCTCTGCCTTTTGAAGAGGGATGTGCACTCTAACCTGATGATCCATGCCCTGATTCCCAGAGGCTAAGAAAGAGTGTGTGCGCTTGTGTGTGAGAGAGTGGAAAAGGGTCTGCTGACTACAACAGCTGGCTTCTTCCTGTCATTGAGCACTTCCACCTAATGATATCACTGCTGCTTGTTGATGTGAGGTCAAGAAAGGCAGAGACAAAAGAGACAAGAGGTGACAAACAGGCTCATTCTATCCCTGAGTAGATTCTGCAGACACTCCTGTGCTGCTTTTCATGTTAAAAGACATGCTCATAAGTCTATTCTGTTCTGCACAAAATCAATCCAGTGTACATGGCAGATGACAAAATCCCCAAAACATTTAAGCAGTCTGTGCTATTCAAATCAAAAGGCTAGTTGAAAAAATTGACAGCACTTTTAATTTGAACTAGTTGTTCCTCTGCTGTGGCTCATTTATAGATTATAAGAAGTACGTAGATGCATCCTCTGGTTGCAAAAGCAGAGCCAATGCATGATTGTCTTGACACCCTGCATTCTTTCTAGTAGCAAGAAGAAGTCTGATTGTATGGGACCTGATGAGGAATTGACCTCACATCTCATGTTCTAGTTTTAAAGGTACAGTGTGTAATATTTCACCATGTAGCATTTACTTGGTAAAAATTGAATATATTTATAATTAGAGCTATCTATCTAGATTAGCATGTAATCACCAGAATAATTAAAGATGTTTAATTTTTCCTAAATTAGCATAAGCCTTTTATTCATAGAGTCCCCTACATGGACTCTGTCATCTTGGATTTTTGCATCATGCATGTTTCTACAGTACCACAGAAATGTCAAAACAACAGATACACATTTTTTTTATTCCACAGGTTGCGACAGTTATCTTTAGAAGTGAGCATCACGATCTAGAATCTGACTGTTAGATGTCGCTAGGTTGTTTGCAATCATGTGATCCTAAATGTCCGTTGGGGGTCAGGAAGTGGGGTACAGCCCTTAGAAACAAAGGTGAAACAGGGCTGGACTGGCAATCTGGCAAATAGGGCATCATCCTGATGGGCCAAAGCACTTTGGGGCCAGTGTGATTTATCTATTTTTTTATTACCACCGCTAAGGAGGTTATGTGATTGGGTGGGTTTGTTCGTTTGTTTGTTTGTTCGTTTGTTGGCAACATAACTCAAAAAGTTGTGGACGGAGTTTGATGAAATTTTTAGGAAATGTCAGAAATGGCATAAGGAAGAACTGATTAGATTTTGGGACTGATTTGGATCACTGTCTGGATCCAGGAATTTTTTAAAGGATTCTTTACTATTGGGAGATAGGGCTTACGGCGGAGGTCGGCGGTCTCCGAGTGCTTTTCTAGTTATTTTTTTAATTTTTCTTTTTCCACTAAGCACCAGCCCACAGAGCAGGGAGCAGCCGCCCATTGGTTGTTTTCTTAATAATGACATTTTCTTTAATTCATAGGTCTGCATTTTGACAGAGATTTTTTAAATAAGTGCGTACTTTTAATGCACTTCTTCTTAATTTGACCATCATTCTCACCTCTGACCACAATGTATTCAGTCAAAATGGAGTGAAAACACACCACTGGATGAGTCTATGCTATATAACTCTAAGTTATGCAAAGGTTTGTAAAAAAAAAAAAAAAAAGAAGGCTGCTGTACATATCAAGCGGGACAAAGAAATGGCGCCTTCAGTTCCATCACATTCAACCCATTGTTAGGGGCCAGTTTGAGCCAAAAATGCCAGGGCCAAATTTTCTTCCCAGTCCAGCCCTGATGGAATCAAAGGAATGTTAGAACTTTACAGCCCAATTATCATCAGAAAAATTCTATAGACATTAAATATGATCCCTACACTTTACAAAAAAGTTAATTTTACCACACAGATTTACCTGGCATGGAGGTGATCAATATCACAAGTTACTTTGTCCTGCAGACCCCCTTGCTTCTAACGTTATCTATCCAGAAGACAGGAGACAACAGTCCAGAGCAGTGGTTTTCAAATGGTGGGCCAGGGCCCAAATGTGAGTTGCAACTGTGGGCCAGGAAAAAAAAAAAAAAAAAAAAAAGTGGCAAAAGTGAATAATGTGCAAAGCCGTACATGGATATACAGTATATCCATGGAATTTTTTAAAGGTCTAACCGTATTAAAACATATATTTTAATCTTTTCCTCGAGATTTGGCCAATGTGTCTTCTTTTCCTGGATAATGAAACAATTTTTCCCTTGATAATTAAAAAATTCCTTGAGAAATCGCCAAATTTCCATGCAGTCTTGGGAGAATTTGAGTAAAGTAAAATGTATGTATTGCATGTTCTACTGTAACAATTTGCTCTTTAAAAATGTTTTGTTGTCCTGTCTTTGTTCAAACAAGTTCGGTTCAAACAAGTTTGGTTCATTTTTGGGTCCAAACTGTAGAATTTTTCATGAAATAAAATTTGAATTGTTGAACATTTGACGAATTCAGATCATTATTTATCATAAGAAAATGGTGGTGGGTCCTGATTCCAAACCAGGAACAACTGGTCAAAAGGAGTCTACTGAACTAACAGACCAGCTGAGCCCCTTAACATTAAAAAAAAGTCATAATTTTGTCACAAACATGCTTTTAATTGAAACAGTGAAACTGACATTGTGGGGTAAGAGACTGAGTAATAATGAGCCTGTTCTACCAAATGGCTCTCTTATGTGAGCTACAGTAGTTAGCTCCCATTTGAGTGCAAGTGTTCTTTCCTTATTTAATCCACACCTAAAAAGCAAAATGTTCCAAAATGAAGACTTGTTTGGGAACCAAACATGCAGCTCTACTGAGCTGAGCCAAATAATGTGGCTCTCTTAAAAGAGATGGATTTAACATCAAAACAAGAGACACTGAACAGACATCAGCTGAGGAAGCACATTGTTGTGACACTGCTGCCATTTCTCCATGAGTTTTTTAAAATTTTATTTTTTTGCCTCGATATTTCACTACTCTCAGGACACAAACGTAGCTTAAGAATAAAGTTTGTTTTTATTTTCAAACTTAGAATGCTTGGCATAGTCAAAAACAGCTCCAAACCTGACCTTTGTGGTTGCGTTTCCCTATGCAGAAATCACTACTTGTCCCCCAAGAGGAATTCTCTGCTGCTGTGTGATGTCATCTACAAAGAACTTATTCCCTAATTTAAACACTGCACCTTCAAGCTGTTGTTCGTACAATGTGATGTTCAATGTATTAATTTTTGTCCTGTTTTAAGCCTTATAAATCACAAAGCAGGGTATACTATGAGACGTTGAGTCATGACCCATGGACTACATACAAATGGACGTAGTCTAAGTGATGTCACTCACTGGTCTCTGAAGCAGTCCATCTAGACGGTCACCAAACTAGAAATGCTCTCTCACACCAAACTACCAAATAATTTAGGTCAGCCTAATTGGAATTTCCCCTTGTATGACTAATACAGGTATATCTTAAAGAGGCAAAGTGGAGCTGAGGTCTGCATTTAGCTTCCTTGCAAACAGCTAAGCCAGATCAGCTATTCCCATAATTAGTAACACTTCTTAGTTCTGGTATCATCAAAACAGCTGGGTTATTGGGAAAAAAAGGAGAAAAAAACTCTTTTTGAACCAGGCTGTAAACATGTTTATTTCTCTTGTAGAAATGGATTTTTTGTATGGGACTTTGCAAATGGACACTCAAGGAGCTGCAGTTTTTTTACACCTCCACCTTCACTTTATTTTCAGGTGGAGGTTGCCATTTGTGTTTACACCGAGGTCTCTCAGCATAACAGATACAAATGCACATCTGTTGTCCAAATATGGTCTCTATGTTTATTTAAAAAATGAGTAGGAATCACCAGATGTCAAAGTTGATTCATACCGATGGGTAACAGCCAGGGACTGCATTTCCTCCTTACTATTACAGGCTGAGTCTTTAACAGTATAACCCCAATGAAAGTGTCCAGGCCAGGTAGCGACAGGGCATTCTGCTCAGCTCACCTCTTAAGCTTTCTTACTTTTTTTAAAAATTGAGGGGTCAACGTTTCAGTTTCATGGACAGTCAGGCCTTGTGCTGCTGCAAGTTCCCAAAAACGCATGTAGCTTGTGTGTGCTAGCATTGTGAAGCTACCACTTTTAAACAACTTTTTAACAGCTTTTCTCCCCCAGAGATTGAAATGCATTCACAAAATGGCATGGTGGCTTGCTGATTTATAAACACACTTTATCAAATGCAGTTTTTTTAAAGACTCCCTATAAAGCAAATAAGCAACAGAGATAGGAAGAGCTCAGAGGTCCATCATTGTATGGTTTGTACTGCTTCAGTAGGGCCATACCATAAGACTAAGATGAAAATATTGTTCCAAGAAGCAGTGCTTTTTTGTTCTGTTGCCGTGTCGTGTTATAATAGAGAAGGAACAAGGACACAGGGAAATGACAAGGCACCAAGAGAGTTAGACATGAGTATTTCATTGAGTTTCTTTCACTTCCTCACTCACAGAGCTTATTAGCTTGCTGCACAAAGAGGGGATAGCAGTGCATTTAAAATATCTGTTTGCAATGCTCTGCTCCAGCTTGTGCCCAAACGGAGACAAAACGGTTCCGCTCAAAGCTGACAAAGGCTTGTCATTACTAACCTAATGTGTCTGCCATCAAAATAAAAGCACTAGACATCATCAAGAGCTGGAAATTTACAGAGCAGAGAATGATATTCTTAACAGAAGCAGTGTCGACAGCAAGCATGCAATGTGATGCAATGCCTGATGCTCACATGCTGCTAGGACACGGTGTTACTGTTGAGAGCAAGCTCAGGAACATACAGCTAGAAACAGGACACTGTCATAAAACCAGTAAAATGATCTGTTAATGAAAGTTTTTTGTTTGCAACAATATGCTTGTATAAGCCACTAGGCATTATGATCAAATTGAGGCTGTAGGTGCAAATCTGCAGAATGTCTACAATGAAAAGGAGGTACTTTTGCTCAACAATTAAAGGTGCAGTGTTAAACATTTAGTCTAGTAGCATTTGGCAGAAGAAACATGGTAAAAAATGGAACATAATAGTTATAAGTAGGCCTATTCTAGTGAGTGTTTATTCACCTGAAGATATAAAGTTGTTTTATTTGGTCCTTTCTCTGGTACTGTGGAGACATGCAAGAAACAGAAATCCAAGATGGCAGACTCCATGGAGGGGACCCTCCCCATGTATGAATAAAAGGCTTATTTTGAATCAATAAAAATAAAACAGTTTTATTTTTCTTCAGGTTATGCAACACAAATTTTGACAGCCCTCCATATAAATATTGTGTTCCATTTTACCAAATTTGCTTTGTTAAATGCTACTAGGATAAATATTACACATTGTACCTTTAATTTATGTAATTTTTCTCCCAATATTATTTATTTAAAGTCAATTCTGGCTTGAAGTTTATCTTGCACAGATCAGTTCCTGCAGATTTTTCTTTTGATGCCACAATCAGATGAAATCTTTTCACTTCAAGTGAAGAGAGAAAGAACAAACAACCAGTGTCCTTCTATTGCACTTAAATACAAGAATATCAAACAAAATAAAAGGGAAAATGCTATCTTTGACAATGTCAGAGTAGATTCAAAGGCATTCCTCTGACATTGATTCATTAAAAAAAAATCTTTCTCCCAATGGCTATCTTTTATGACTCCACAATTATCAGAAACCATTTTTTCTCTATTCAGCATGACGCTTGATGTTTGCATTTTCTCTGAAGTAATCCCAGGAAATCTTCCACAACACTGAACACAGCGTATCAGCACGATTACAGCAAACTTGTCTGTCCAGTGGGAGCTCATCCTTTGTGTTTACATGTACTGCACACACATGCACTCTCTCTCTCTCACACACATGGAGAGAGAGAGAGTGCACTCACATGCACTCTCTCTCTCTCACACACACACACACACACACACACACAGCGTCTTTCTCACAGACTCGAACACTTAGACATTTTGCAGACGTGCCGGGAAACCTCACCAGCAGCTGAATCAGAGCACATGGCAGGCTAAAGGTGCTGGATACACTGACAGAGACACTCCCAGAAGAGCCATTTAGCTTCCTGAAGCTGGCTCAGCTCAACTACCTTCCCTGAATGTCAAAATAAAATGCATTTACTCACAGTCCCTCCAGTGGGAAGAGTTAGACTCTGAATTCAGTGCACAGATGATGGACGTTCTTTTTCAGACTCTGAGACTCAAAGAGGGAAGCAGAGACAGAGACCAGTCAGTCAGGTTCAGCTCTGGCAGGCTCAGTGTCTTCACTTAATGAAGCATACCGACAATACACAAACGTAAATGGACCGTTATTTCTTCTTTCCTATGTCATGTGTCACAACTGTATTGATCACTTACAGATGCTTCATTAATCTGTCTCTACAAGCATGCTCACATTAAGAAGGGATAAGTATTAAAAATGCATTTTTAGGGGAGAATCAACAAAAGACCTTCATCTAATAAAATGTGATTAATCCAAACACCAAAGAACATTTGTTCTTCTACATTAGGGCTCATTAAGATCTAAACTTCTCTCTAATCCTTCACAAAGGTCACATGTATAATACCAGTGAATCTGCGCTGCTTTGTTTGAGTAGAGGTTGACACAAGGGGCGCTCCGGGCTTGCACTCCTGGTTCTAAGTTTGCATAACTTCCCTTGAATCACAGAAAAATAGCTCCTCTTCATTTAAGAAGCCAATGCAGATGTTAACACCAGATCAGGCTCTAAAAGGGCAAAATTCCTGTCTTTACTTTGGTTTCCTTTCCTTATTCTAAGAAGCTTTCATGTTTGTGTTTGTGTCGCTTGCAGAAGAGCCTTGAGATCCATAAAGAAAAGGCTTTTATTCTTTAAAGAGCCAGCACCCTCCCTTTACTCTTAGTTATTTCCATTGTCTTTACCAATGTCACCAATATCATAGAAATGGCACAATACTGTATCCATAACAGCGAAAAATAGAGACAAATATCCAGACATGTTTGTACAACGAACAGCTGTAAAGTACGACACATATGATTTAGCATTTATACAAATAAAAATAACATGTTTTCACTGTGGTGTTCTGTTATGTTTGTTTGAACATGGTTGGTGTCGAAGCCTTGTTGGTGTATTTTTCAAAAAGATGCTGCACATAAAGCTCATCCTCTCCAAGCTGTATCACCATGAGCAATAAAAAGCCAGAGACCCATGCACAATGGTGGATGTATTTCACAGTTTATGTAAAAAAAATTTTAAAAAGTATGTACATAAAGATGGAGTCCATCATACGTATCTTCTAGCGTCCCTCCTACACAGTATTTTTTTGAACGACCTCCTGAAGTCGTTGTTGAAGATGGTGTAGATGATCGGGTTCAAAGCACTGTTGCAGTAGCCGAACCAGAAGAAGAACTTGAACAGTGTGTCAGGCACGGGGCAGGACTCACAGAGTGTCATCAGCATATAGGTAAAGAAAAAAGGGAACCAGCAGATGACAAAAACTCCAATGACCACAGCAAGGACAAAGGTGAAGCGTTTCTCGCGGTTCTGCCGGCCCTTCCAGCGGCTACCCTTCGTGCTCGGCTCACGCTTTTTGATCTCACTGTTTCCTGGTTTGATTTGGCTCAGTTTAGTTTTCCCCTTGGTTGATTTCTTTTTGATGGAGCAGGGATTGTTCACTTTGTGGTCAGAGGAGGAGGAGTCCTCAAGATCCACCCCGTTCAACTCACCCTTCTCCTCCTCCACCACTCCTTCGCCCCCCACTTTCTCCCTCAGCTCAATGTCCTGTTCACCGTTCAGTTTCTGTGCATCACCAGCTCCCACGCCATTCTCCTTCCGGTTGGATGCAGCTATGGTCGCTGTCTTTCCGATCTCCTTCCGTTTCCTGTCTCCCGGTGGTGCCCGCGTTCTCTTTTTGGCGATCTGGTAGATCCGTACGTAGACGAGCACCATGATGACACATGGGAGGAAGAAGGAGCCAATGCAGGAGGAGATAACGTACCACTTGTCATTATTGATCTTACACACAGGCTCCTCCTCGCTGTTTTCTTTCTCCATGGTGATCAGAGGAGGGAAGGAGATAACTGCAGCGATGACCCACACGATGAAGATGATGCACTTGATGCGCCTTGGCGTCCTCTTGAGATTGTACTGGATGGCCTGTGTGATGGACCAGTAGCGGTCCAGGCTGATGGCACACAGGTGAGCGATAGAGGCGGTGCAGAAAAGAACATCAAGAGCTAGATAGATCTCACACCACACTTCACCAAAGTACCAATACCCCATCAGCTCATTGGCTAAAGAGAAGGGCATCACCAGGGTGGCCACCAAGATGTCCGCCGATGCCAGAGACACCAAGAATAAGTTCTGTGGAGCCCTAAGGGCCCGACTTGTAAACACAGCGATGACCACCAGCACATTTCCAAACACAGTGAGCAGGATCATGATCCCAACCAGCACTGTGAGCGGCAGGGAGATCTGCAGGCTGTAAGGGGCCCCGCCTGGAAGAGTCCGGTTGGTGGTGTTACTGTAGAACCCCATCAGAGCAGATTGGCCCACTTTGTATTTGAGTTCACCTGAGGTTAACAAAAATCATCACCAGGAAGGACAGAGCTAGTAGCTCACAGCAGGGAAGAGAAAGGAAACGACTGAATCAGCCCTGTGAGGCTTTCCTGGATTTTTCTCTTTCATCATGAGCAGGCTCCTCGAGGATACGCTCTGATCTTTTGTAAGGCTGTCAGTTCATCTGAAAACATGAGGCAGAAATCAGAAACCTTTAATGCTTTTTAATATTCCCCACCTACGTATCTCAAAGGATTGTAACTTAAATCAGGCTTTATGCCAAATGTTTCCTCATTATTAGTGAGAACAAAAGATATAGAAAGTGCAGAATAATCTTACCTGAAGCTGGTGAAACAGCCACTCCGGTGCCTGAGATGCGCGTGCATTAAAGAAACACTACGTGTGTAACTTCTTTAAGCTGATCAATGAGCAGCTGAGCAGATCCATGTGGCGGACGAAGCGTGAAGTCTCCGCTCCGTGTCTCTTCTCTCTCCCCTCACAATGATCCCTGTGCTGCATCTATAGAGAGCAGTGTTGGACCTAATGGAGCGCTAATCATGTTATCCCGCGCGCTGCCGAGCTGCTGTCTGTCTGCGCGTGGAGTCTCTCTCTCTCTCTCTCTCTCTCCCCTTCTCTCTCTCTCCTCAGTGTTAACCAGAGCGACACTCCCTCTCTTTATAGCCCGCACGCTGCAAAAAGTGTTCACCGGGTCACCCAGAAGCAGGGAGAGACATGAGCAGGAATATCAGGGTCAATTATTTACGCGTATGTGTGCGTAAAAGAAAATATAATGACCGTCATATGCACCCAAACATGGCACTATGTTACATTAATTATATTAAAACGAATGAATGCTGCACGTGTTTCACGTATAAACAGACTTTCTGCATGAGAATTAAAACACTTTAATGGAAAACTGAATTACCATTAACACACACGTGCCTCCACTGACACTTAGCATTCACTTAAAAGGACATTTCTATGGTGTGCAATAGAGTGCCTTTATTATTCATCCCTTTACACTTCAGCTATAAGAGGTGAGGCACTCACATGAAGGCAAAATAAAGAGCACGAAATTAATCCAAAAGGATTTAAGGCGCAGAAAATAATAACATATAACAAAAATAAAATAAATTTAAATAGGTAAGTTCAGGTAGAAGGGCACAAACACACTTATTTGTTAATTGAGGAAAAAATGGAAACATTGTTTTCTGATTAAAAACCGATCAATCACGAGCACAGCAAAGCTGAACCGTTTTATTTTAGATTTCAAAATAAAAGGTCTCACATTGGGAGGTAAGTTCATATTTACAAATAGCCATGTCTATCGTTTGAAACACTTTTTTTTTACATTTTATTTGATATATGATGTAATATAAATCATAAAAAACATTGTTTTCTGACGAAAAATGAAAAAATGTGGAAATGAAATCAATCACGAGCACAGCAGAGCTGAATCATTTTATTTTAGATTTCAGAATAAAGGGCGTCACTCTAGGAGCATCTGGGATGTTTATATTTCAAAAATGGCTATTTTTATTATTTAAAAAAAATGCATTTTATTTGACATAATATAATTTAGCAATATTTGATATTTAAGTGTATATTATATTATGTTGTTATGTTATATTACATTATATTATATTATATATTACTCATAAGCCATTTTTTGCAGTGCAGCTGCTGCTCTAGTCGCCAGGCAGCAGCCAGAGCCACACCACGTGGAAATCGACAGATGTGTTTTATTACTCTGTCCAAACTCAATTTATTTAGCCTCTTTTTTACACATCACGTTCAACCAGTAGTCCCCGCACCCAGTGAGGAGCAGACAGAGCTCACAGTGCAGACAGGGTGCTGTCTACAGGTGTGGCTGTGCAGTGATCAGGCAGGTGCACCTCATTAATTCTTCTTCTGCTGACTGAAACAGGGTTGTTGTCTAGTACTGGAGCTTTTCTCTGTTGGTTCCTTTCAGTTTGTGGTATTTGATCTGACTGAACCAATAGCTTTTTCACTCTGGTGCTTGGAGGTTGGGAGGCTTTTATCACTCTAGTCTCTCATTTAAAGGCTCTCTGTGGCACCTTAGTTGGTGGAGCTTTGGGCGCCTCCTGTGGACATAATGGCAGCCCTATCTTTTTGCTGGTCAACAGGCATTAAAAAATACTATATGAAAACTCTCAGTCTTGAAAACTACAGTGATATTTACATTGTAGATCATTAAGAGACATCTGTATTCGTTTCAACCTGTTTCAGGTTACTTTATAAACTAACTAACTTTATAAACTATAACTTTTCTTTCTCTGTGCAAACAGCTGCAGATAAAAACACGTGCTGTGCACCTGTCCTACCAAATGTTACATTTGAGGTCCACTTTAAGAGGCGCATTTGTTTGAAATGTGTTTATTGCTGTTTATCTTATTACAAACACCCTTTATGCAGGCCATGTGACTGTGAAATGAACCCTACCTTGATCATTTAACCCACATGAATGCTGTTAGCTGTAGGACAAAGATGAATGTTTTACCCCAATCATACAAACATCAATGTATGGAGGCCTGAAGCAGACAGGCATCCTTTTATAACTTGTTTGTCCTGGAAAAACAAATATGTTTAAGGTGATTTCTTAAGAATTTGTCTTATTTCTCTTGTTATTTTAGGACAACAATGTTAGTTTTCCCATGATGCCAAGTTTATTATTAATCAATAATGGTCAATATAATCTGGCTTTTTTGACCAAAAACACAGAAAAAAATATTCAATGTCAAAGTTAAACAGATTTCTACAAAGTAATGTAAATTCAATGAAAATATGTAATGTAAAATAAGTGACTGTATAAATATTCATCCCCTTTAATGCGACTGACCGAGTTTAACAGAGGTCCCAGGGACAAGCTGCTGCCTGACTGGAGCTCCGGCTGTGGAAATGCTCTGATAGACTAGAGGGGGAGCGATGTGCTCCACAGTACGATTCACCAGCAGATCGCGGCGCAGTCGGTGTATGTGGACACTGGATGTGAGATGGTGATCCAACGGGGGCAGAGTATTTATAAAGTAGAAGTATGCCAGGTAGACTTTGATTATTGTGGAGGGTGATGGGCCATGCTTTCTGCTGAGGGCTTTGAGATGGTTGAGTATATTGTTTTCTTTGTGCTTCAGGTTATTGATGTGTTTCATCCAGGTCATTACTGCTTTGGAAGTTGATTCCAAGGAAAGTTGCTACTTAACTGACGTTTATGGGCTGGCTGTGGAGTGTGAGGTGGGTGTTATTGAAATGTAGATGTTTTTAGTGAAGATGATGCATTGAGTTTCAACAGGGTTGGGGTTGATTCTCCAGATTTTGTACCAGTCTTTTATTTCAGCATTGTTAGAGTTCTGAGGTGGTGAGCTGTGGGTATTTTGTTATTGTTCAACTCTGAAGGAGGTACAAGCTTCAGCAGCTAAGATGGAAGAGACTGTGCATACAACTGTTGCCTGGGTTCTTCACCAGTCAAATCAAACAAGGAAGCCACTGTTGATGAGAACTCATGTTAAATCACAGCTACAGTTCGCCAGAAGGCATGTGGGAGAAAGTTCTTTGGTCTGATGAGACTAAAATGTTGCTTTTTGGCCATCAGACAAGATGGTATGCTTGTTGGACACCAAACACTGCACATCACCACAAAAACACGATCCTCGCTGTGAAGTAAAGTGGTGGTGGCAGCATCATGCTGTGGGGAGGCTTCTCAGCAGTCCAAAGCTTGTAAAGGTAGACGGTTGAATGAGTTTGGCAAAATAAAGTAAAGTCCTGGAGGGCAATCTTATTCAGCCTGCGAGAGAGGGTAGTTTTTTCCCAGCAAGACAATAGCCTGAAGCATAGAGCAAGCCGAATCATACTGACCACGATTGATTTATAAAATCAGTATAAGGGTAAAACATCAAATGGGGTGAATCACTTTTTTGACCCTTTAGGTAAGTAGGTCACTATGTTGGGGGTAGGTGTGAAGGTATGAAGGTAGGTCCAAAAGTAACATTTTGGTTTGACATCAAAAGATGCATATGAGACAGTAGATCAACGTTTCAGCTTTTATTTCCAGGTATTAACGTCTTGATCTGATACACCACTTAGGAGATAGCATTATTTGTAACGGAACACCAACTTTTTAGATGAGCAAAAGTACTGAACAGATAGACTTGAAATAGATTAAAGCGAACAGGACTTCATATTTAGTTGCAAATCATTTTCTTGCAGTAACTGCATCAAGTATGTGACCTACTGACATCACCAAACTTTTACGCTCTTCTTTCACGACACTTCTCCAGGCTTTCACCACAGCCTCTTTTAGTTGTTGTTTGTTTTGAGGGGTTACTCCCTTCAGTCTCCTCTTAGCAGGGTAAATGCATGCCCTACAGGGTTTAAGTCTGGAGATTTACTTGGCCAGTCTAAAACCTTCTACTTCTTGCCCCTGATGAATTCCTTTGTTGTTTTGGCAGTGTGTTTTGGGTCATTATCTTGCTGCATGATGAAGGATCTCCCAGTCAGTTTGGTTGCATCTTTCTTTAAATTGGTAGACAAAATGTTTCTGTAGTCTTCTGAGTTAATTTCTGCTACCCTCATGTGTTACATCATCAATGTAGATGAATGAGCCCATCCAAGAAGAAGCCATGCAAGCCCAAGCCATGACATGACCTCCACTGTGTTTCACAGATGAGCCTGTATGTTTGGGATCATGAGCAGATCCTTTCTTTCTACAAACTTTAGCCTTTCCATCACTTTGGTTCATCTCTGTCTCATCAGTCCATAAAACTTTGTCCCAGAATGTTTGAAGCTCGTCTCTGTACAGTTTGGCATATTTCAGCCTTGCCTTTCTGTTCTTCTTGCTGATGAAGTACTCATGAATTACTTAATGAATTACTAAATTACTCATTCGATGTCTTTTACTTAGTACACCAGTGGCTTCTTTCTTCTTCAGGACATTCCTAATGGTTGTACTGGCTATGGCCAATGTTTGTGCATTGGCTCTGTCTGATTTTCTATGTTCTCTCAGCTTCACAATAGCTTGTTTTTCACCCATAGACAGCTCTCTGTTTTTTTTATTGTTTATGCCTCTAAACTTTACAGTCTGTACGGGCAAAACCCACATCTGACACTGAGCATAGACACTCAGCACTACTAATTGTTTGATTGATCAGTGTCATTGGACACACCAAGGCAACAAAACACACCTATCAGTCACATGTGCCAGTACTTTTCCTCACATTAAAAATGGGTGCGTTCAAACAAAAGGTGCTATCTCCCAAGTGGTGTAACAGATCAAGATGTAAATACTGGAAATAAAGCTGAAATGTTGATCTCTTGTCTCATATTCATCTTTTGATGTCAAACCCAAATGTTTTTAGTCTACAGCAAAAATAAAGGATTTGGGCCCTCTGTTCCAATACTTTTGGAGGGACTGTATGTTTGGGGTAGGTGTGTATGTAGTAAAGTAGGTAGTTAGGTCGTCCAGAGGAGACAAATCCAAGCATCCAGTAGCAGCTTTCAAGACACTGCTTCTTTTTTTGCCATCAGAAAGTAGTACAATTTGCTATTGGATATCCAACTAAACTATGACACACCCTACTCTGCCTTTGATTGGTTTACCCTGATACTTAACCCCATCAAATAATGAAGGATCCTGCTTTCACCATGCTAGAAAAAAACAACTGCAGAGTTACACTGAAAGGTGTACATAAGAGGGGACTGAGAAATGGATGTACAATGCAGAGACTTTTAAAATGAGTAGGCATAATCAATATATCTGGTTATACCCTGAGCTTCACCACTGAGTGTACTGTATGCAACATTTTTGTGTTATATGGTTACATTTTATTATATGTAATTTACAGTATATTTTTAAAATGTTGTTTAATGTATTTTTTTAATCTATGGAGTCTAATCATTACAAATAAATGTCTACAACCTGACTTGAAATTTTGAAAATGTGCTAAATTGTATTTTTACTTTTATCACAGCTACCATTAGTGTCAGCTGTGGAGCCTGAATATTTATCCGTCATTCCTCTCTCTGTCATGGATGGACTACACCGATGGTTATTTTTCATCATTTTCAACAAATCAACAATAAATAGGAGCTACATTTCTTCAGATTTCATCCATCAGGAGACTCATCATTTCGAAGTTTCCCACAGTCTTCCCGGAACTGAAGCCGCTTTCTCTCCACAGATGCTCTGGCTCTCAGTCGCACATTTTAATATGTTGTTTGTGCTCCACTTCTCTGGTAAATTTAAAATCACTCTGGGAGGGAGAATCTGAGAAGAAAGTTTCCGAGTGACGGACTCTGTGTCAGTCCTCTGCTTTTGAAATGATGTTGACCCTGCTCACTGCCATCTAAATCCTGAAAATATAACATGGTCATTGAACATGCAAAAATGGGACATTTTGTATGGGAAAAACATAAAATGTTATAAAGTTGACAAGATAACATTAAATAATAATTTCATGTTGTTTTAAGAGCCTGGCTTACAAAGTCTGATTTTATTCTACTGACCACTCAGTTCATGACAGACTGGTTTAAAACTCTTTTCTGGTGTTAAAATTTAAAAAATATTATTTTCAAGTTTATTTTTCTATACACATTGAACTAGAAACAATGACTTGTGGGTAATTATGCAGTTTGATTGTTGGAGCTACTATCATAATAACACAATAAACAGCACAGTGGTGTTAGGTTTAGGGAAAAGCAGTGCTTTGTTTATGCAGGAGGGTATTGATGATGGTATCACTTAAGATTACTGTAATATCTCCCTCAGGCTGCTAAAATTAAAAATTGGCGAAATGTAGCAGCGATAGCTACATTTCATGTAGGACTAGGCCCCTTATCTCCAGTGAAGGGAAATCTTAATGCTTTAGCTTACCAAGACATTTTGGACAATGCTATGCTTCCAACTTTGCAGCAACAGTTTGGGAAAGGCCCTTTACTGTTCCAACATGACGCTGCCCCAATGCACAAAGAGTGGAAGAACTTAACTGGCCCACATAGAACCCTGACCTAGACCTCATAAAGCACCTTTGGGATGAAGTGAAACATGGGCCAGACCTTCTCACCCAGCATCAGTGCCTGACCTCATGAATGCGCTACAGAACGAATGGGCACAAATTCCCAGCAAAACACTCCAAACTCTTGTGGAAAGCCTTCCATGAAGAGTGGAGGCTGTTGCAGTCATTCCAGTCCCTGTTGGTGTAATGGTCAGGGGGATACTTACACCCCTGATGGCCCACCTTAGTTTAACGTGTCCCTTTGGTCAAATTATTTTCAATCTTTTCCAGGAGTACCACCCATTTTTCTTCCGGCCAGTTTCATAATACCCAGCAATGGATGTAGTGGTAAGATGGATCACAGACAACCTGAGCAAGAGCATACAGCCTCCTGTGCTTTACAGAGCTTATTGAATAACAAGTCATATATTCTTCTCTGCCCTGTGAGATAAGGAAGCTAAGACTTCTGGAGTATAGCCGTGAGAAGTAGGGGTTCTGGTGCTACAGCCTCTGTGTTGCTTTCAAAGAGCCTTTTATTCAGCCATCTCACTTTATTTTTCCTTGGTGGTTGTTTAACTAAGAATCATTCAATCAGCCATCCACATAAGCAAGTGTGAATAAACCAATCAAATAACGGAAGAGACTGCACTAAGTTAGTGCTTGAAAGTGACTGGGTTTGGAGCAATTTAACAGGAACACCCAGTTCACAGTAAAGACTTTGGTTTGTTATTCACTTGTGCAGTTTAACATCATAATCAGCCCCATTTTCACACCAATACTAACCCTGCAACAGTGTAACCTTGCAAAGCAGATGGATACATCCGTTTCCATGTTTTCCACTGGCGAATCCATCTTGCAAAGCTCCCATCTGAACCGTTTGGGCCCGGTTAGAAAGTGACAGGACCAATCAGCTACAAGGGGCAGTACTTTCAGGCCCAGCAGAGTCATGATGTAAACAAGCAGCAGCAAGAGCTGGTGCAGTTATGGAGGAAGAGATTAGCGTGAATGCTGCTAAAGCCCCAGTTTTAACAGAACTTGATGAAATTTCTTCATTAAAAGAAGAACAAAGAACAGCAGTTTATTTGTTTTCTTTTCAAAATGACAAAAGTCGAGTACTTACATGTCTGTAGTTTCCATGTTTTGCGTTATTATTCAGTAGCTGTGCACGCGCAGCTTGCTAACGGCTACGTCACATGCTTTGTTGTTCTGATTGGCCCAAAGAGGTGTGACAGACAGAACTCTGCCTCTGCCTTTTCTCAAACGTTTCCTATTGAAGCTTTTCAAGATGGATGTGTGACACACATCCATCTGGAGTGTCAGGTTAGCAACAGTACTCATTTAACAACTATTTCAGATTTAGTCTTAGATATTCTCAGTTTTACACACATTTTAGTCATTTTTATCCTTTGAAGTTTTAGTTGGTGCACAGAACACATTTTAGTCCAATTAGTTAATAAAAATTCCTTATAATTTAAACTTTACTTTTAGTCATAGCATTTGATCTCTTTAAACTAATTTAATCAGACAGATTGTAAAATCAATGTAAATGTTAAACACTCATATGAATGCAATTTCAATACATTTATTGATTTAAAATGCACTGATAAAAAAAAATACTGAATACCTCATCTGCACAGTGGATAAATATCAAAGAATTGAATGTCTATCAGTCCAGTACTTATATTTTAGTCCTTTTAGGTCCCTTTACAAAGCTAAATTTACTTTGATCAGAGTTTTTGCCACCAGATATATAATTTTATAGTTAGTCTTAGTCTCATCTACCTCGTAGGAAGAAAAGTTAGTCGACTAACGCTTTAGTGATAGTTTTAGCTGACAAAATTAACACTGCCTGGAAAAGGGTTTAATCTGTGCTTAAGGATGGTGGGTACTGCAGTTTTTTTGTATGAGCTTCTGAATAAGCTATGTTTTTCCTTATAAAAGGTTCATCCTAGAGTGTTACAATGATGTCTGTGGTTGGTTGGATCTGCTGTAACCATGGAAATGGTACAGGGGACAGTTGTCTGCTACAATACATGCAACTGTAGTAAAAAGGCCATATATTCACAAATTACAGTGTGTTACAACATTTTCATTTGAAATATAAATATAACATTAAAGATAAATGCAGAAAGAGAGTACATGAAAAGTTTGAAAGTTTAAAAACTATCCTTAACAATGAATTAAAGGAATCATAATGCATTCTAGGATATGTAGTTCCTTCAGCTTTTTCAAAATTATGTACACGGTCTTGTACATTGGCCTTTTTTTTTTTTTTTGAATGCCTAGCTGAATTGCCTTTTTCCTTGATTAAAAATGTTGACACATGGATTTTGAGAATAATCAGACTAAGATATTGTTAGCATGTTGGACTGGAATGGAAAAGGAGTGGTAGTATCTAGGCACGAGAGCCTTTGCCATACTTTTTCCTTTTATCATCCTACCTGTGTGAGGACATATCAAAAGGCTGTTGCATCTACAATACAAAATCAAATCCTAGCTGGACATTGAAAATGAACTGAGAGTCGCAGTCTCACAGCTGCAACACAGATGCAAAAAATCTGTAGCACAAAATAAGCCCACAGTTGTCAGTGAATTTATTGCAGGACTGGGCGTATAAATCTTAAAGATGTTTTTATTTTCAGGGAGTGTTCCATCCTTAGACAGTCAGATTTTTAAAACTCAAAATTTTTAGGTTTGATGTTAAAATTTTTGTCCAAAAATTGTACATTTACATGTTTTTTGAGGATACATACAGCGACCAGGGGGAGGGGGGTATGAATTGACATCATATTTAGCACACAGCATGACATCTCTGTTGGGCTGCGTGGCAAAAAATGACTGGCTGCTCTATGGAGAATGGACAAAAACAGGAGGAACCAAGACTAACATCCATTTAAATTAGGAATATTTGGACCCAATAGAAATCCATACTGTTTTTACTGTGCAAGTTGATGGCCTCATGTTTTATGCAAGCTTTAACTGACTGCTTTTCCTTGAAGGGCGGCCTCCATCATACTCCTATTAGCATGCAACTGAGCATGACAGGGCTTAGTGACGTCACTCACACCTGTTTGGGGCGTGTCACCTGACCCCGTTCTCCCCTACTGAGCATATAAAGATGAGAATTTATTACACCTGTACAGAATGTAGGCTAAGTTTCGGAGGCAGTTACAAGCAAACGGAGTCCTTGATGTAATCCCTCTCTGTGACAGTGAGCAGCTGAGCTCAGAAACCACTAAATATCGAAGAGACAAGGCTGCGAAGTGAGCAAGCTATAAAATCGCCCACCTGTGAGACAGCTGCTCGTGCACAGAGCTAGAGACAGCCTGATATTCCCGTCTGTCCAGGTTGGCATAAAAACTGTCCTGACTCACTGTTTTTGGATAAACACTGTTTCGTCGCGGCGCTTGTTCATTCATGTGGGCGCAAACGAAGCGCAAGGATACAGTGACACCTGTCGTCCTCTGCAAGAGGCTTCCGGATTCAGGAGAAAGATGGTTTTCACTGGAATGAACAAACCGAGGGGGTAAGCTGCTGGGGATGAGAGCGCTCGCGGCTTTCTAATTAACGTAACGTCACTCTGCCAGCAGGCCTGAGAGATGCAGGAACAAATCAATCTGCACAGTTCACTGAAGCTAGACCACGAAATTAACAGGCACCGACGGCTGAAAGAACTGACTCAAGGTTTCTGCCGAAGTGCTTTTACTCCTCTCCACGGTGGGCAGAAACACAGGCAGCTTCAACTGTCAACAACAGTGAGGCTTTATTTTATCAGCAGGGGGCAGTGTTGCACCGGAGCTGGGACTCAATACTGAGACCTGTGGGAGCCCACAGACTGCAACATGACCTACAACATCTCCACTGTATTTGTATGTCTGTTCTGTAAAATCATTTAAAGAGTGTTTCATAATTTCTCAAAATTAGACCTTTTTGAAATGCACCTATGATAGGATTGATAAGCTAACATGCTGAGGAATTTAATGAATATTTATTCTGGGGTGCTAATAGTGGGGTCAAAGAGTCCTTCCTCAAAAAAACTGGGGGAAAATGTGCCATTTTCTGCGTTTGAAACTGAAATAAAGAGCAATGTTATTTCACTATCATGTAAAGTAGTGCTTAGGATAAGAGGGATTATTTATTTTTTAATTAAATGAATTATTTGAGTAAGGTTTTAGTAAGGAGAAATAACATGCCTCATACCCTAGATTACAGAAGTCTTTAAGTGCAGAAAAAACTGAATTTGATGGAAGCAAGTCATTCTAAAAACATTTTAAAAAAAAGTATGGACAGGGCATCAGAAGGCTGGATAAGTAGGTGGCACAAATGAAAACAGCAGAGGGAACATTTTGCAACTAGTTTGGTTAACTGGCAACAGGTCGGTAACATGGCCCGGTATAAATGGAACATTTTAGAGAGTCAGAGTCTTTCAGGAGCAAAGATGGGCAGAGAGTGACTGATCTGAGAAAAAACTGCATCTAAAGATTATGGATAATTCAGGAAAATGATGTTCAACATAAAATTGCAAGGACTTTAAATATCCCACCATCTGGAGTACATAAGATCATTAAAAGATTCAGACAATCTGGAGAAACCTCTGTGCAGAAGGAATAAGGCTGAAGATCAACACTGGATGTGTGATGTGTGATCTTTGGCCCTAAGGAAGCGTTGCGTTAAAAACAGGCATGATTCCTCACTGTATGGGCTCAGGAATGTCTTCCTGAAACCATTGTCAGTCAACACAATTTACCATATCATGCATGAATGCAAGTTAATGCTATATCATGCAAAGAAGAAGCCATATGTGAACATGATCCAGAAATGTTGTGGTCTTCTCTGGGCCGAAGCTCATTTAAAATAAAATGGACTGAGGCAAAATGGGAAACTGTTCTGTGGTCAGATTAATCAAAACCACTGATTCCTCGTGCAGCCTAGGAGAGGGATTATCCAGCTTGTTTTTAGTGTACAGTTTCAAAAGCCTGCATCTCTGATGGTATGGGGTTGCATTCATGCCTATGGCTGGTCATCTGGAAAGGTACTACCAATGCTGAAAAGTATACAGAGGTTTTAAAAGCAACATATGCTCCCTTCCAGACAATGTATATTTCAGGGAAGACCTTTCATATTTTAGCAAGACAATGCTAAACAACAAATGGCATCCCTCACAACAGCTTGGCTTCACAATAGAGGAGTCCGGATGCTGAACTGGCCTGTCTGCAGTTTTACAGCTTTTTTTTTTTTTTTTTTTTGCCAATTTTAGTAACTTTTCACTATTTTTTTGCTGCTTTTTGACCATCTGTAACTCAATTTTTTGTGACTTTGCACCCATTTTTGCCACTTTCCACCACTGTATCCCTATTTTGCTTATTTTTCAGCCATTTTTGCCACCTCTTTGCCACTTTTTGACCATTTTTGCCATTTTTTATTTATTTTATTGACACTTCAACCCATTTGTGTCACTTTTCACCACTTAGATTGTGGCTCTTGCAAAGGCATTTTTCAACAATTTGGCTCTTTGGTTGATCTATAGGCCACTTTAGCTGATAGATTTGGCAAATTTACCTCATAACGAATAAGACAGCATTTAAGGCAGCAAACAGCAGACTGTACTGAGATGAACTGCACCGTGAAAGGGGCGAGGTCATTCCCCACTGTGGGATGGTGACATCACTAGCCCACATATGTGCCCTGCCCAAATTTAACCTAGCCAGGAAAGAGGTGAAAAACTTTCTAATGGTCTAAAATCAAAATTCCATCACATGTAGATCTCAGTGTTTTCACATGTTTACAGCATCCATATTCCAACATTTCTAGTGTGTTAAGATGCATATTTTGGGTCTTTAACACACTCCTCTGCTGCACCACACCCCCTCTCTCAGGAATCACCTGTCTGTTACAATACTGTTGTTAAAAAAGAAGAGGGGATGCTACACAATGGTAAATACGGCCCTGTCCCTATTTTCTGAGATGTGTTGCTGTCATCAAAATCAAAATGAGCTCATGTCTCAGTTTGAACGTGTTATGTTCTATTGTGAATGAAATAAGGATTTATGAGATTTGCAAATATTTTTATTTTGTTTTTATTAGCATTTTACACAGTGGATTTTGGGTTGTAAAAGTTCATGCTCATTCATTTCAAAAGAGAAACCCTGCATGTAAATACACAGTGTCTTTAGGAAACTAACTCACATTCGTGTGATTGTACCCACCCTGAGCAACATTACAGTAACTTTTTCCTTACTGACCTTTTCACTAAACTGTTCTCGACTAGACTTAAAAAGGCTTCAAGCATTAAACTCCATAGGAAAAGACATGCAGTCATTTGGCATCACTACCCAGAGTGTATTGCACAACATTAGCAAGCTTACATGTGACAACCCCCCTTTAGTTTCCTCAAAATGTAGAAATCCAGAGTGTTTTGTGCACAATGCTCACTACAGAGGACATAAGCTGATAACATTCAGTGTTTCTCTTCTGCTTACCAGGATATTGCATTATATTTGTTGTGTTTAATGATACCGAAATGTACCCACGCCACACAGGATAAATTTGTAAATATTTATCAGTTTATTACAGTTAAAAAGATGTATGTACATACAGAATATCACCAAACGTGGTCATTTTCACTCACTTGCAAAGTAGCACTCTGCACCTAGTTGTTTTCAGGTCTTACAATGGGGCGGCATTGATTAAGTTGTCGTTTACAACAAGCACACAAATCAGTGTTTTCTTCCTTTTGTCTTTTCAAAATAATACTTGATAAAGGTGTGAAACAGAAATAAACAACAGGAGAATGTTTAGTTAAAACAAAAGTTGAAGTGCTGGTCCAAATCCATGTTCCTGCTTCAACATGCGTCTTTGTGTGTGCACAGGTAGAAACACCTCAGACTGGATGTTGGTCACTGTGGTAAGCAACGAAGACTCACATAGAGGTAGTCATGTCTGCATCTGCTCAAACTGTGGACCAAGATCCCTTTGCTTGCAAGGAGAGAAGAGGGGCGATTATCTGTGTGGTGGTTCAATTTGAGAAACTGCTTTGTGCACAGAAGGCAGTCGAATAAAGGGGACTCAAATGGGAGAGAGGGGTGGTGGCTTTACATTAAAGGGCCGTTCCACCAGTATTGACTTAGTCAGATTACAAAAAAAGTGGACATTTATGTAGTTCTGTGCTCTGTTTGATGAAAAAAAATGGGCTCCTATCAGATCAACTTGAACTATTTAAAAAATGAGTCATGTTTGTGTCTTCTATAAAATCAGGAATATTTTTCTTTGAATTCCAAACTACAGACTCATGTCATGTTGATTAATTTGTTTCCCCTTTACATTGTGAGCTCATGTCTCAAACCTGATATCACTTCAGCAAAAACTTAAAAGATTCATGGCAGAATAAAAATGCAAGTCAGTTTTGGTGGAATTCCCCTTTAATGCCAAAGACAAGTGAGACGCAAACTAATGCACATCCACTTGGTATCATAATGGCATTATCTTCCATTGCACTCTGCTTTTTCTTTTTTTGTTTTTTTGTTTTGTAAAACTCTCATCACATTACAGATTTTGTAATACTGAGTCTACCATAACGCCAAATTACAGTACAGAGTCAAAGGAAAAAAACAGAAGACAAAAAAGAAACTAAAGACCCAAATTTACATTTTAACAACCAGTTGCTTGTCATCAAGTACAGTCAGTGGCCATAGACACAAGGAGTAGCCAAACAAACACATTAAAAAAGACCATTAAGGCTGCTTGTCAATGAAGATTAAGTAGGAGAAGTATCGCCACACAATGCTTCGATACCCTTTGCAATATAAAAAAGGGAGCGTTCGCGGATACACCAAATAGCCACTAAATCTAAGTCCTCTATGCAGAAACGCCCAATTCTGACCCAGACGAATCATGTCAAATATGTCATCAACATGCTTTTTCCTGTACAAAATAACCAGGCAAGAAAGAAGATAAAATATGATCCAGGAAAAAAAGCAAAGGAGGGAAATGACTGGTTCTGTGATGCTCTCTATGGCTTAGAATCACAGAAGAAAAAAAAAACAAAACAAAACACCAATTATACTCCAATCAGACGCACTACTACGCACTACATATCTTGATCCATGTCTAACTGAACGGGCCACACAGAGCGTTCAGTCTCCTCCTCAGCGTGTTAAAACTACATTCCAGGATCTGATACATGCTCTCCGGTGATCAGCCCAGTTCAGACTCCCATCATCCTCTGCACCTGTTTACACTGGCACTCTCACCCTTGCAAGAATGGCACATGACAAAAAGTAAAAACAGAAAGACTGATGTAAAAATGGGTCACAGCACTCACGCTGCATACCTAATGCACATCTCACTTGAGTACTCGTTGAAGGCATTTGTCACACAATTGTTTACAGCTAAAAGAAAATACACACAAAAAGAAAATTCCAAAGCTTTTATAGAAAACCCAGGAATGCAATGCCTCCGGTGTGTTGTTGTTGAGCGTGAACACAGAAAGCCCTTTTTACATTATTTTTTGTCTTTTTCTGACAGTCTTGTACTGTAACTGCGTTAAGCTCAAATATGCACCTTGTTTGTCGTCTCATCGTCGTATCCCAACGATTTGATCTGTGAGAAAACCACCGAGCCTGGCGCCGAATGGAGAAGGTCAGTGGATTTGTCCCTCGCCAGTTTTTTCTTTTAAAGTGAAGTCTGTATCAGTGTCTGGAGTGGATCATTTCCTGCGTCCAGCCCCTCCCCCCCCCCTCCCCGTCTTGTACAGCATATGTTTAAGTCCACAGAAGCAGCAACAGGTTCTGCTGGTAAATAAGAAGCAGCGGTACATCGATCACCTCAACCTGGCCCCACCCAGAGGTGAGCTGCGGAGTTGTCATGGCTCAGCCCTCCCCGTGGAGGAGACCGAACCACAGACCACTGAAACACTCAAAGCTGCTGCAACAAAGAAGTAGACCCACATGTTTCCATACAAAGACAGAATCATGATTGAATAAAGAGCGGGATCATTTTTTTTAAAGAAAAAAAAAGTTGGTTGATTACCTTTTGTTGGAACTTTAATGTACAGTCACTTGAAATAATACTAACTGAATACACATTTCATCATTAAAAAAATAAAAACACACTGTAAAATGATTTCAAATAAACAATCCCCGATCTGAACTGCAATAAACCATCTGCTTGCAATGGAAAAAGCAGTTTAAGGGACTCTTAATATATCTCATGGTAACACAAAAATCTTTTACATTTCAAGAGAGCAAGTTCCTTTTAAACTGACAGGAAAAATCTCCCTAAAAAATTATATTCTGAGCCTGCTAAAATCAACCTTTAGATTTAATGGATACAAATTTACATAATAAACCTTTAAGCAGATAAAATACTTCTTTATGAGACCAAATGCCCCCCTTCAAGAGAACCACTGAGAGGCTACTGTTTGTTTTCTTTATATAGAGGATGCCAATGTGTGTATAAAAAGTGCATAAGAGCAGCAGCATTGCTAGGACAGTGTGGGACAAAAGAAGATATTTTTAAATAAAAAAAAAATCTAAATTAAGGGACATTTCCTTTAAGATCATGAGGAGATCCTGTCCAATTTGGAAACTACAGAAAAATAAAACATAAAGACTTGCCAATGTTTTATGATCAAACTTAGGATGCTCTGATAAACGCACCATGTCACTGAGAGATGCAACTTTTTAAAATGTTTGATATGTTGGTCAATGATCAACTGAATGACAGCTACGCAGCCCAACACTGAAGATAATATCAAAGAAGTAAACATAACTAAAATTTGCACTCAAGGCAACAACCAGGATCTGTTTACATGTATAAAAAACATCTTCTAAACCATTTATCCCATCACCCATGTATGTTTGACTCTTTCAATACCTTTTACCACACAAATATCAATGGGGGTCAGAGCACCGCCCACCTCAAAGAGAAGTCCAATTTGCTTTTTTATCTTCTCAAGCAGGTATGATTGGCATTTCTCATATGTGTACAACATTACCAGCTTTACGCTTGACAACTGCTGCTTCTATTTGTTAAAAAGACCTCCAATCACCCTATTTTACAACTGATATCGCTTGCTTACAGATTGATACAACAGCAAAGAAACACTTAAAAAAAGTAAAAACAGCAGTAATAAAAAAGAATCATTGAAATAATTTATATCTTTGTATTCTCATGGACAATTGTGTTTAGAAGTGAACCACTGGCTCGCTCTAAACATAGGCACAGTTTAAAAAAAAAACACAAAAATTATAAACACCCCATCATTAGACCTTTGTTCTCTATGGTCAAGAAGCAATTAACATAAGTTATCTTGAGTGATGGTGATGTAAAAAAAAAAAAGGGCATATCAAAAAAAATCATGACAAGATGACAAAGTTAAAATTACGGCAGCAGCAGTAAATTAAGTTCCAAAGACTTTTTTTTGTTTGTTTTTGCATACAATTGTATCCTTGCTCACATAATAGATGCTTGTAATTACTGTAAATACATTGGCAATGGGAGCACGGCTTATATGTTTCAAAGACTTGCCACTTAGCTCACAATTACTCAATATATAGAACTTTATATATCTTCAGTTTTGGCAAAAAGATGGAAAAATTTCCTCTTGTATGATACGGAATGAACTATGCTCAGGTGTCTGGCTGGAGTCCGAGAAAGGCCGTGATAAACTCTGGAGAGACACAAAAGCCAAGTCTCCACAGATTCCCCTCATGTCTGCCAAAAGATGGTGAAAGAAACTTTTTCAATGTCCTCCTCCTAGATTTTGCCCCCGACACTGATTGTGGCCGTCTGTTTTCTTTACAGTGTATGATACACATAATGGGGGCGGGCAGACGTCAGAGTGCAGAGGGAGTGGAGGGTTTTGGACTTAAAGTAGGTATGAGATCTAGCAGCTCTGGGCTCAGACCATGGCACGATATGGTCCCTGCATTTTGAGGAACTGGATGATGAAGGAGGGACCTCCTGCGACGATCTGTGGCGGCAGGTGGCTGAGGGGACAGTTCTCGATGCTCATGATGGACAGCTTGCTGCAGAGGGCCAACTCGAATGGGAGGCTGTGCAGGTTTGGGTTGTCATTGAGGTACAGCTCCTCCAAGTTCTCCAGTGTACCTGAAGAAAGATGACAGATACACGTGCTTGAGTTGATTATGTCAGAGACATCGGCTCATAATCAGCAGCCTTTGAGCAGCACACTAACAAAACACATTATTAAGGACAAAAAGGTGCCTCTCATAACTCTTGATTTAATTAAACTTAACTGAGATTGTAAATATTAAGCTTTAAAGAGTTACTCTACATATGAGACAGCTATACGTCGTTTTTAAAAGAACGCTTTTATGCCATGTGCTGTAGAGATGATGGACAAAGTCAAGCACAGGGATAAAAAGACAGGGGACAGGGATATCTTTGAAGACTCTAGCCTGTACAAAGATTCGAGGGCTGTGAAATGGTAATTTCTTGTAATGCATCAAAACACACCTCATATAATCATAACAATCAGTGTAGTTTAAGAAAGAAAAAAAAAGATCATCTTTATGTCTGTCTTAATGTCTATGAATTAAATTAAATGATAATTTTTTATTCAAATGATCATTTGAATAAGTATAAAAAACTATGCTACTAGCAGAGTCTAGAGATTTTCCTTGGCATATCACTTCCCATCTGATTAAACCCAAAATACAACTATGTTCAGCCAAATAGTGTAAAGTCAAATAAATACATCTGTAAACCAACTTCACACTACAAAACTTAAACAACATCCCACTGTAGTGCTGGGAAGATGGTTTGCATAATGTGGCTGAAATTAGCAGAGCTCGCACCGCAGGCCTTCAATCCTTTTTGCAGGTTAACGACCACATTCCTGAGCTGAAAACTGTCACTGAAGACGTCGGTTATATGGGAGGACAAGCTGACACAGCCTCTGAAAAACTTTATCCCAATTATCTAGATCAAAATGAACTAAAAAGCACCTTTCCTATGTGAGGCTATTACTGCTCTAGGAGTTAGCGGTTGCTCATATCAGAGTTAAGCCTGATTTATGCTTCTGCGTCCGCTCAAAACGTCATTTCCAGCAGTTGCTTTTTCTGGTCTTTCTTCCTGTTATTAGCGCACATATCGCAACGTGGCATGCAGAGGCCTATGTACAATGAGCCTGTTTCATGTTGTTCTAATCACATCTGCACACTGATGCCGAAATTGTCGTTTTATTTCCCATTTTTTTCGTAACAGGTTTGATTTTATGCGAAATTTCATGTGTCCAAGGTGACCGATGATTCAAAACAGTTCCCGCTGCTTCCCCCTCACTTGCTCACCACTGAACCCCCACTTTAAACACCGGTTTACTCATTTATCACGTAGATTTCAACCATGGAAATTCATTAAAAACAGACATTGTCCAGTTCAGCGGAGAGCGACCAGCGACACAGCCGCTTGGATGTGACCCCTCTGAAACCACACAAACACATAGCCACACCCTCCTAGCGTCATGGTGGTGGATTGCAGAGCGACGTGTTCCCTCGACACAGAACTTCGAATGGTCAACGATGGCGTCTGGTTGACGGCGTACCTACGCCGTTGACGCAACTCAGAAGCATAAATCAGGCTTTAAGAGCACTGTGGCAGCAAGCAGTAGTCATTAAGAACAACTGAAGTGGCTACTAGTGCCGGGCAGTTGTGCTATGGGATCGTTTTAGTTGGATTGTGGACCTGAGCTGATAAAAAATAGTTTAACCAACTTGTCATTCTGGTGCGGAATATAAAAAGATCTGAATTTAGCTGGCTGATTACACGCATCCCTACCTGCCTAAGAGTTTATCAGTTATCATTAAAGTATGTAAATTGTTAAATCATTCTATTTCTGTCAATGCTGCAACATTTCAAGAAAGGACTACAAGACATTAAAGATACAGTGTGGTTAGTCTTGAAAGAGTGGGGTGTTACTAAATTATTTTCTAGGGATCATTTTGCAAGACTTTTCAGGGGCATTTTCATTGACAGTTTAGCTGGTATGACAGAGGCACACTGTGCTTTTGTAGAAGTCTAATACAAATGATGAGCAGTCTCTTTAACCACAAACTCTTACATGCTTATAAATTATGAAGAATTGGTAATAATGCATATACATCTATAGGTATTATGTACTTTGTTTTACTCATAGAGGTACTTTATATTTACAACCCCAATCCCCTTTCTCCAGAGAACAATACTTTCCATTTCTGCCTGAACATCAGTAAACAGGTGGAAAGAAAACTAATAACCATGACTGTAGGAAGACAAGTCATAGATGCTGAGAGGAATCCAATCTTTATTGGTGCTGCAGCAAACAAGTATTTGTAAGACTGGCGCATTAATCTTAAACTGTTACGGTCCATAGTAAATGCATTTATTTTCTTTAATTGCATGCCTTATTGTCCCTTTCAGTATACTCTGATGTCTCATTTCAGCTTGAAAAACCAGTCATGCTCAACATGTTAGTAAACACTTTTATTTTTACTGTCCCCTACATCCTTTTCAATCCATAACATGTTCTTTTTTTCTGTGTTAAAGTCTGTGTCATACTGTTTGAGCTACCCAAAGTTCTTTAATTTCGTTCAAAATAAAAGTAGGTAAGTTTCCTAGAGTACAAAAATGCAAAATAGAGGACTTTTAAAAAGCGTCAGAAAGGGGAGATTAAATTCCTAGATTAATCAAGATTAAGAATTTCAGTTGCTTGACAGCCCTTTTTTTATATTGAGTTCAATGGATTATTCCATCATGAATCCAATTAAAATAATTCTGCTCTATGCAAGAATGATTACACAAAAAGAGAAAATATGAAAGAAATTTTAATAGAAATCAACATATTTATAATTTTACACAGTCCAGTGCCACACATTCTTAAGATGTAAAGTTAAATAGTGTGGTGCTGGGCAATTAATCAAGTTCCAAGTTCAATTACAGTCTAGCTTCCTACAACCCTGAAAATAAGACAATCATGATTAAAAAAAACTACTAAGCCACATGCTGCGTTGCACTTGTTTTCCCATCAGTTTTGTCATGAAGAAAATGTTTTAGTGCATTAGCGTGACATTGTGTCCATTAAAGTTTTTTTTGTTAATCCATTGTTTTAAAATGTCATAACTTTTTATAAATTGTGTTTTTTCACTTGTTTATTTTTATTCTATCCATGTTTATCAAAGTTTTAAGAATGCTAAAGTTTGATAAATGTAGATGATGCTAACTGTAAAATCAATGAGTAACCGTGTTCGATAATTATGATCCTAGTCACAATAAAAAAAATAAATAAATAAAAAATGATATTGGTTTTAGCCATAATCGAGCAGCCCTTTAATACCGCACATCTGTCTTGTCCTTTCACTGCAATTCTTCATTAAAAATTGATCAAAATAATAAATATGCAAATTAAAAAGGTAGCAAAAATGTATTTCCCATTATGATTCAAACCTAAAGTTAGACTCTTAAGTTGGAGTATTAACAGCCACCCACTCTAACCAGTTAATTACAACATACAGTACTTTTATCCCTTTCGCTAATAATCACCATTGGAGTCTTGGCACTGCTACAAAAGTTACATCTGTCATGTCATCATACAATCCATTTTACAGTAGCAGCGCAGCACTTCATTTGAGGAGACAATGCAAGCAAAGATAAAAATAGTACCCAGTCCCCACAGTCTGGCTACTATTCAAAGTTTCAGTCACATCAAATGTATTATCAAACTCTCCGAAAATGCCCAGCACACATGAGAGCCAAGCACTTGTGGATGTTTACAGGGTGCAACCTATCCTTAATACAACTCCCCATAATCTACCAGTCAGGGTTTGATATGATCTTGACATAACTGAGTCATATAGATGACAATGCTTCTTGTTTTGGGGGACTATGATAGTGACTTGGGAGAATGTTTGATTCAGAATATCCATGACATCTAGCTTTTTCTCTTGTTTTCATGTGTTTTCTACAACTGGAGAATTGGTCATCTGTTCGCTGATGTTAGCAATCAAGTACAGGGAGGTTTGAGGAAACTGCTTACCAATCTCCTCTGGAAGGTGTTGCAGCAGGTTCTCTCCCAAACCCAGGTGTGTGAGATTGGTGAGGTGGCCGATGCCTCTGGGTAATGTTGTCAACTGATTATTTGTCAACACCAGTTTCTAATAAGAGAGAACAGAACAGTAGGGATATTAGCAAGAACACAGAAAATTACATTTTTATTCACTAATAACACAGAGTAACTACAAAATTCAGCTTCATCTCTTGCAGAGCTCTACCTACTTGTAGCAAGATACAGTGGCTTGCAAAAGTATTCATACCCCTTGAACTTTTTCACATTTTTTAATGTTACAACCAGAAATTTAAATTTATTTTATTGGGATTTTATGTGATAGGTGAACACAAAGTGGCACATAATTGTGAAGTGAAAGTAAAATCATACATGGCTTCCAAAATTTTTCCAAATGGAAATCTGAAAAGTGTGGTGTGCAAAAGTATTCAGCTCCCTGGAGTCTGATACCCATGAATAAAATCCAGTGCAACCAAGTGCCTTCAGAAGTCACCTAATTAGTAAATAGAGTCCACCTGTGTGTGAGATCTAATCTCAGTATAAATACAGCTGTTCTGTAAAGGCCTCAGACGTATGTAAGAAAACATCAGTGAACAAACAGCACCATGAAGACTGAGGAACACACCAGACCAGTCAGGGATAAAATTGTGGAGAAGTTTAAAGCAGGTTTAGATTATAAAAAAAAATCTCAAGCTTTGAACATCTCACGAAGCGCTGTTCAATCCATCATCCGAAAATGGAAAGAGCATGGCACAACTATAAACCTACTGAGAAATGGCCGTCCACCTAAACTTACAGGCCGGGGAAGGAGAGCACTGATCAGTGAAGCAACAAAGAGGCCCATGAGAACTCTGGAGAGATCCACAGCTCAGGTTGGAGAACCTGTCCACAGGACAACTATTAGTCGTGCACTCCACAAATCTGGTTTTTACGGAAGAGTAGTGGGAAGAAAGCCATTGGTGAAAAAAAAGGTCAAAAGGAGTCTCGTTTGTGGTTTGCAAAAAGCCATGTGGCCAAACGTGGAAGAAGGTGCGTCAGTCAGATGGGACCAAAATTGAACTTTTTGGTATAAACGCAAGGCGCTATGTGTGGCAGAAAACTAACACTGCACATCACCCTAAACACAGTATCATGCTGTGGGGATGCTTTCCTTCAGCTGGGACAGGAAAGCTAGTCACAGTTGATGGCAAAATGGATGGCCAAACACCAATTACAGGGCAACCTTGGAGGGAAACCTGTTAGAATCTGCAAAAGACTTGAGACTGGGGCAGAGGTTGACATTCAAGCAGGACAGCAACCCTAAACATACAGCCAAAGCTACAATGGAATACTTGAGATTGAAGCATATTCATGTGTTAGAATGGCCCAGTCAAAGTCCAGACCTAAATCCCATTAAGAATCTGTTGCGAGACTTGAAAATTGCTGTTCACAGATGCTCTCCATCAAATCTGACTGAGCTTGAGCTATTTTCCAAAGAGGAATGGGCAAAAATTTCAGTCTCTAGATGTGCAAAGTTGGTAGAGACATACCCCAAAAGACTTGCAGCTGTAATTGCAACAAAAGGTGCCTCTACAAATTATTGACTCCAGGGGGCTGAATACTTTTGCACACCACACTTTTCAGATTTTTATTTGTAAAAAATTTTAAAAGCAATGTATAGTTTAGCTTTCACTTCATAATTATGTGCCACTTTATGTTGATCTTTCGCACAAAATCCCAGTAAAATACATTTACATTTGTGGTTGTAACGTGAAGAAATGTGGGAAAGTTCAAGGGGTATGTATTAGGGGTGTGACGAGTCTTATCTCATGAGATGAGACGAGATTTTACACTTTTTTCAATTTTGAAAAAATATATATAGCTTCAATAGCTTCATTTAACAACAACTTTGACTTTTATAATTAAGTCAAACCTTCAGGTTTGACTTTTAATTTAAAATGGTCATACTTATCAACAAAATTATGCAGTATCTAAGTGACTTATCAAATGTCACAATGATATTACTAAACATAGTTTGATTAAACAAAAATGCAAAAACATCAGCTCATGAAGTAGTCTTGTTCACAACTGACACATTACTGATCTTTTGTTGTTAACACAACAGTCCATTTATGAGACAGTTTTATCCAACACCATTGTTCATTTCTCACAGAGGCCATCTGTGAATGATTATCTAATGGCTGAACAGCATGTCCAGTAGCCTGTTCCTTATAACTGAAAATAAAAGGCTCGGATATAAAGGAAAATGGCATTGTAAGAAAACATACCTGTAAATCTTTAAGATAGGCTATTTCATTGGGTAGAGATTCCAACTTATTTTCCTCCAAGTCAAGCTCCCGTAGTTTTCTCAAATTCCCAATACCATGTGGTAACTTCTTGAGAAGATTATTGGACAAAATTAAAACCTGTGAACAAAAAAAAAAAAAAAGTCACAGTAAGAACAACAGATCTGACACCATAGAGCATTGTAGAACTCCCGATGGCTAAACATCACATATTTCTTAAATAATGTCAATAATCAGTCATGAATTCCATGCACTAAAATGCATGTATGGACTGAAAGCAGGAAAGACAAGCTTTATCACATTGCTTCTGTTTAATGAGATGCTTTACAACTGTCTATGTTAAAAACTTCTATTTAGTGCTGGACCATTAACTGAAAAATAATCAAAACCGACATTTAGAGCCAATAATCAACATAAACCTGCTAGGTCGGTTATTTTGGTTTTGTCCCCTGTGAACGTCAGGCCGGTGTTTGTATGATACATATGATCAAGGTAATACATATACAGCGTTAATCAAACATAATCTTATCTGGGCAGCACACATTAGTAAATTAACCCCAAAGATATCTAGTTATGGAGATCTGTGCCATCCGTGATTAATCAATAGGTGCACAGTGGTTGCTTGCTCCGCACCCCCCCTCTGCACAGAGACTCTTTCATCAGGTCTCTCCTGTAAATGCATCCTCTCCTGTTAAACATCAACTTGTGCCATTGTTTAGTTTGTGAATGTATGAAGAAATTCCGTCATGTTACTGCGCTTGTTTTCATTGAGAATTAATAAACATTGAACTTCGTCGTGCAGATCAGCTGTTTTAAATCAACTCACAGGTGAAAACAAATAATGATGTCATAATAACGACATACGTTAAAGGTGATTCAATGTAAAAAGGCTAGTGATGATAACACTAAAGCAGAAATACAGTTAGGGAGAGAAAGAAAGCATAACAGGTGAGAAACAGGTGAGCTGCTATGTGTGTAGCCTATGAAGAAAGGAGGGGTGAGGGGTGGGTGCAGGAGGGGGCAAGACGAGTTTATGTTAGTTTAATTTTGTGAAAAACGGCAATAAAACAGAGTATTAATTAAGCTGTGATTCAAATAATCAACCTCGGTGATACAAGTTTTTTAATAATAGACACAGATAAAAAATTATAATATCTTTATCATTACAACAAGGAATATGATGATTAAAATGAATGATTGTTTTTGTGACTTTCTTCAGATAAAGGTTAGTTTTTCTAAAAAAAAAAAACATCAGTCTGTTTGGTACATTATCCTCGTTGATGCTTAATTGTAACTCAACACCAGTCAAACTAGAATCAGCACCACTCTGGTTTAACCAGGGCACAAAACTGTTTAAAGAGAATGGCATTTTATAGATTAAGCCATATAATCTTTTTTCTGGAAGTATACAAGATTGATGCATTACAAAATTTCAGTTATTTTTTTTTAAATTACAAACTGAGGCAGGGGGTGGAATAACCGTTAATTAACTGTAATCGAGGAAAGAGTTCAATTAATCGTGATTATGATTTTTGCCATAATCACCCAGCCCTAGTTCTATATATCTTCTTAGATTTAAACTACATTAAATGCCAGTCTTAATCCAAAAGGAGGACATAGTAAGCAATGACCCAGGACAAGGCAACTACTGTCAGATCTGGTACATAAGTCACTATGGTATATATGTGGTAGTCTGTTTCTGAAACGTCCTAAATGGAAAAGAGGCTTAAACTGTCCTGTGTAATGATCTGAATTTTGTTCAGCAGAGTCCACAACGTGCAGTTTCTGTGCAGCTGGGTTGCCCTTAAAGTACCATCTATTGTCACAGTATGAAGTATCTACTTGGTATGATATGGTAGCTGAGCTCTGAGCCTGCAGTGTTCAGTCAAACCAGCATTTTACACGTTTTATTTATTCAAGGATATACTTTTCTCTGAATGCACAGTTATGATGTGATGAGGAGGAAAAGCAGTTAAAAAGTGGTGCCAACCCCCACCTGCGTGGATGGTGCCATTCTGTATTCAAGCATGTTCTAAGCAGTGAAGCCGAATCTGCTCTGCAGTACAAAATGAATGGAGATTAATTTTCATCGTGGTCTTGTGCAGTGTGTGACTGTGGCAGCTACATGCACTTTTACTAACAATGAGCACTTAATACTGATTGTATGAAATTGTCCTGTTGTATAAGCCACATACCAAGCCACAACCAACTTTTTATACGCTGGATTTACTCTATTACTACTACCAATATTGCTATTAATAATAATAATAAGAAGAAGAACATTCACATCAGTAACAATTCAACAGACAAATTCTCTAAAGAGGGTATTTTGTGTCATTTGTAGGGTCTGTTGTGGCTTAGGCAGCCCTTTTACTGGCAGTGGACTGGACCCTGTCCAGAGGATTTCAGAGATGTTTTAACTTGTAATAAATGTATCCGTTTTCAAAACATGAAAATGTCTGCAGATAATTTCCACTTAAGAAAAATCTGTAACCATGACAGACTCCTAAACTAGGACTGACAAGCCGAGCTCCTTAAAGCAGGCTGTGCTGTATCCAAAACATAAAGTATTAACCACCGATTGTGCAAAAAGTTAACTTTTGATTCAATGGCACTTTATACTTCTTCGGTAAACTTGTTGAGTACTGCCATAGTAAACTAAATTCCTACAACCTATGCATGCAAGACTCACCTCCAAAGATACTAAACCACAGATGTCTTCTTGGATCTTTGTCAGCTGATTGGTGGCCAGGTTCAGCTCAACCATGCTCGTCCATGTGCCAAAGTCCAGTGGCAGAGAGGTTAACTGGTTGTCCTGAAGGACAAAAAAACACTTTTTAGCAAAATATCTGACAAAGCAGACGGTAAGTAGAAGGACAGCTCTGTTCAGTAGGCTGCGTTGACCAGTGCATTACGTCACATTAACACTGGATTACTTTTTAAACTGATGGAGCTAGCTACAAAGTTTGGGGGTACTTTTTATCTGACCACTGCATCTGTCTTGTTGCAAGAGCCAATGCTATAACACAGTTGCAGGTATGACAGGTATATTTCATGCAGCAGAAATATTCAAAAACAGAGACATTTAGTCACGGGACATTCATAAAGGGCTGGTCTGATTTTATGGTCAAAATGCAGAGGGGAATAATTCTTTGTTTTGGCCGTTTCTTTTACAGGTGTTTAAATGTGGTGTTCTCAAATATGGTTGAAGATCAGGGGTCCATTTCATAAAGCAGGTTAAGTGAAAATCTTGAGACTGTTTACCATGTAATGAGGGAAACTCTTAATTTCCATTTCAGAGAGGGAAGAAACTCAAGCCCAGAAATAAGGGCTGAATCAGGCCTGTTTCACAAGGAGAGGAAACCTACAGGTCATTTCCACTGAGCAGTCCAGTTCAGTGTGATACAGCATGGTACCCGTACTGTACTACTTCATTGGCAACCTTCCGTAGAGGTACCAAGCTTACCTATTAGTCCCAAAAAGGTAGAGCCACACACACAATAGGGGTTTACACTAATGTCACTCTCAGCGCACAACACAACTGCACATCTGGGCTGCAAAAGTACTGTATTAGCTAACACTGATGGCTAATTCTCCAAAGCAAAACTCTGCCATCAGTGTGTGAATGTGAAGTGAAGTGAGTAAATGGGTGGGTGTGGCCTGTGATGTAAAGCTCTTTGAGTAGTTGGACAACTAGAAAAGTGCTCTACAAGCTCAAGTCCATCTACACCCAGAGGGAAGAATTAAATTGTTTTAAACTCATACTGTCTTGGATCACATTACAGCCACTGGTGCACATTGAATAGTTTGACTAGAGAAGGTGATACTCCTGTGCCAGCTGTGCCGTAGCACACGCGTATATACATGCATGCATTCATGGTTTGCCAAATTAGCCCAACATCATTAAGAACAGTTCTTTAATCGGTTTAAAGCATCTTCACACACAGGCAGAGCTGCTGAGGGTGGAAACTGACACATACTCTCAGCAATACTGTGGCTATTTTTTACCCCGGAATATGGTGGTACTGTATTATCACCTGTTCCTAACTCCTACATTATTTTGGCTTGATTTTTCTTAATCTTAGCTAAATTGTGAGGTGAAAACAGCTCCATGTGAAAAGTTATAAAGCACAGCATCCATGCAGGTACTCCCACTTATTTCTCCTTTAGAAAGCCAAGCTTACGCTGCCTCCCTAGTATTCTTTTAATTTTTTGTCATTTTATTTGTAAAGGATATTATTTATATATTGCTTACTGTATTATTCTATATCGTTCACCATGCGTGAAAAGTTTTTGTTTTTGACAGTTATTAAAAAAATGAGTTCAATTTAATCTCACATGCTCCCACAGGCCTTTTCACTGAAACATTTTGACCTGTTACAGCAGGAAAAGAACAGATGTAAATTATAAATCAAAGATAGCTGGATTCAATTTGGCTGTTTAAGCTTGACTGTTCTGCTGTTTTGTCACACAGTCATGACTTACAAGGACAACTAAAAACACTGAGGCACTGCTGATGTCACTTTGCTTTTTGTTTTATTTGAAGGAAGGAAAAAACAACCAATGCCCCAATCTTAAATAAGAAGGTAGTAGTACATTGAAGTTTATGCATTTTTGATTTAAAAAATTTAAAAGATTGTTGATTTAAAGAATTTAGACACATACCTTCATGTTAAGCTTGCTTAACACTTTGGCCCTTGAGAAGATACCAAAGGGGATTTTGTTGATTCGGTTGTGCTCCATGTTGAGGGAGTAGATGGTGGAGAACTGAGATGGTCCACCCACAGGGTACGACTGGAAGCAGTTCCTGGCCAGCGTTAGGCTGGTCAGGTTGACTAAACTTGACAGTAGGCCCTGGCCAAGCACAGAGACAGAGACATAAGAGAGCTCTGTAGCATTTAAATACTTCTGATGCACTAACAGACATAAGCCATTCAGAATGATTTATCTGCATTAGATCGCTACAAGTATAAATGTTGATAGCTTTTAGAAATGCAGCAGTTGTATTTTGATTCTACTTACCTCTGGCAACACTGAAATGTTGTTGTTTTCAAGGTTAAGTTCCTCCAGTTCTCGACATTTGGCTAATGATCTGGGGATGGCTGACAATCTGTTGTATCTTAGGCCTAAGCGATTTATGCTAGCCAGATTGCCTGTAACAAGAACGTGAAAACATAGCTTCAGTTGTCTTTTTGAGAATATCTTGAGAACACATTTAGACCTAATCACAGATAGACTATAAAAGCATATATTCCCTTTTATAAAGAATGTGATGGCTTCACTTTTGACACCTAAAATATACTTTATTTACCTATAGTTTCTGGGAGGTCCAAAAGCTCATTGTGCTGCAGGTCGAGGTTGGTTATCTGTGTGCAATTCCCAATCTCCTTCGGTAGGTGTTCCAACTGGTTATGGGCAACATCAAGAGTTATGAGGCTGCACAGTTCTCCTGCACAAAGACAAACGACATTATTAAGATATCTGGCTGATCCAAAGTGTAAGTGCTTACAGTAACACACCCTCTGCCCCAAAGAGTATAACCATTAGTTTCTCTTTTACTCCTTATAAAATCTGAAAGACAATGGTGAAAAAGGGATACATTTTATAGCCACAAATACCTTTTGCAACAATTAAGACAATGAAGAAGACACAAAAGGCAACTGAATTTGTAACTCTAATATTAATGAATGCATATGCAAGATATGTGTAACAATAGGGGTGTTCAAAGGTGTGCCATCTGTCCTGTCTTCAACCAAAGCTTAGCTCACCTATCTCTGCAGGCAGCTGTTTTATCTTGTTCTCCCGTATGCTGAGCATGGTGAGCTTTGATAAGTTTTGGATGGCCTTCTCTACTGTTGTGATGCGGTTGAATCGTAGGTACAGCGTGGTAAGAGATGTCAGCCGGTAGACAACAGCAGGTATCTCCCTCAGCTTGTTGTGTCGGAGGTCAAGCATTCGAAGCTTCTTAAGTGAATCCAGGGAGTCTGGCAAACTGGTCAAAGAGTTCTCACTCAGGGCCAAAGTGACCAGGCCTGACAGGCAACCCAACTCAGCTGGCAGGCTCTGCAGCTTGTTGCTGTATAAGTAGAGTTCAGCCAGCTGCGTCAGCTCCTTTATGGAGGTGGGCAGCATGTGAATGGACCGTTTGGATAGATCCAATCTCATTGAGTTCTCCTCCCGGCACTTGTTGAGCTCTTTGATCACCTCGGCATTGCTGGACTTCTTGCGTGTACCTGGTGCTGGGTTTGGCCGCTTTATCGTATTGTCAACAGAGAAGGCAACACCCGGTGTCGAGCTGCTAGTGTCCTTCTTTCCTTCTTTGGCATCTTTCCCTTTGGTCTTCGTTTCTTTGCCCCCATCCTTGACTAAGCCTGCTAGAGCCTTGGCCTCCTTTTCCCTTTCTTTCCCTGTTGGACCACCTTTAGGGTCCTTTTCTTTCGATTCTTTTTCTTTTCCTAAAGTACTACTCATGTCGACGTTATCGGGCCTCCTGCAGAGTTGCTCATGAGAGTCTCTCTTGTCTAGTTACTTATTCTGGGAAAAGGGGACGCAGACAGCCAAGGAGGCTTTTACAGAAAACATCCCTGTGCGGGCCCGCACATTTATGATTAGCCTGAAAATAAAGACCTTGTGATCCAAGTGTTTTTCTTTTTGGATACTTTTGATACTGTTCCTTTGTTAAAATGCCATGGGAGAAAAAATCCTTTGAAGTCGCAGGATTGTGGCACCCATGGGCCACATGCTTAAGTGTTTGAACAGCATACAATCCCTGGACCAGACCTTCAGATATTAGTTGTTTCAGGCTGCAAAGGTCATGAAGTGCTTCTGAATCCCTTGAAGATTTTCTATTGGAGAAAAGAAAAAACAAGTTGGTTAAATTATTGTTGACTTATTTACAACATCACTGATATTTTAAAATCATTCTCAATCACTGGTCTTCCCAACTATCATGTATCCTTATTGGCAGTTAATTCTAAAATTTCAGGACTATGGGTCATCATTTTCATGACAAAGATGAGTAAACATAAAATAAAAGATAAAAGACAGTGCTTACCACAGTTTACAGTAAAAAGGGACAAAACATCAACCACCGAAATTTTCTGTAATAAATCAAATAGTCCCCTGACATAAAACCACTTCTTAAGGGGAGTTACCATCAAGAAAGCACCCTAACTACAGTTAAAAATCATTCAAAAGGCTAGATCAGGTTTAAATAACACAACTGTAACGGTTGGTAAACATGGAGTTTTCACTGTGCTTATATTTTCCCGTTGGTCTACATGGTTTAGACATAACGTCAAAGGGCCTGAGCAGAGGTGTTAGAAAAACAATGATTAAAGTCTAATTGCAAGTATTAAATTCTGTGATTCAAATCTAGTTCAAATGTCCAAAATCCACTTTTTCAAGACATACTTCTTTCACCCCAACTACATTTTCGCTACCAGCCAGTTTGACCATGGCAAACCCACTGCTGGTATTTTTTTCTGTGCACTCTCTCTACCTCCCTAGGTAGACCAATGCAGCAGGGGGGTGGGCTGGTTCTGGCTCTTGCTACCTTTGGTTAGCTCTGTGCGTCAGTGCTGTATGGTTGTGTCCACCATACTAGCATACTGTCCGTACCGTCTATAGAGCAGTAAGACATTCAGCCTGCCTCATCTTTATGACAGGCGAGCATTTAGGTGCACTCGATTGTACAATTCCCCGAGGTAAAAGGAAGTCTAACTCGAAGCATTCAGCGTACATCTACAAAATGAAAGTGTAGTACTTCAGGAACAAGACAGAAGCCTGAGATCCAATCACACTTCACCACCAAGTTAAAATAAGTGGAACAGCCAACAACTGCAGGCCAATGCACACAGCATTAATTTACTGATCTGCCAGCTAATTCTGAAAGCACAATAAAAAAAAAAGTCCAACTGTCATCTGTTTCATGTCAAAAGACCTGCAACCCCAAGGCATCAAAAACCATGAAGGCTTTAGATTTATGATCATGTCATCTATTTCTCTGGTAAGTTTCTGATAAATACTTAAATGGAGGCTTAAGTCTGCGTATTCTGTTCAGATGAACTTATTTTCCAAAAATGAATATGATTGATTTAGATTGCCCTGTAAGCGTGCGTCATTGCATTTAGCTGATAAAAACATTACAAATAATCAGTATGCATTATTTTTAAGGCATTTTTTTGTTAAATAGCACTTTGCAGCTTTTCAATGCACAGCAGACATCGGCTTACCTTGGAAAAATACTGAATGAGTGATATAAGTGAGTATCAATTCAGAATCTAATCATGACCCCAACAATGAAATCTAATATGAATATCTAGAGATTCACACTCCTAGAGCTAAGAAGAATAAGGCAAGCTCAACGCAAACCACTGGAAGCTGAGGTGAGGCGAGAAAGCCACCTGATAAAGTGTGGCTGACGACTGCTGGAGGAGGTCTGGGTAAGATTACACATGTGTAGGGCAGGTCACTTAGCATGGCCCAATACAAAAAAAATGTAAAAATTAAGTTAGTAGGAGGAAGTGTGTTATCATTTGCTCGCAAAAAATCTCAGCTATATACCCATCTAACAGGTTAAACACCAACTTCCCTTTTTTAATACCTATTTAAGATTATTGTTAATACTGGCAAACTTCATTTTAAAAACCAATGCTGTTGGCTGAAAAAAAACATCAATGCCATGAAAAAGTCAGTTTAACCTACCTGCCACAGCAATGATATTTTGACTCTAAACTTTAGTAACATGCAGAATATCAAAGGTTACTGCACTTATGTGACAAACCTTCATTTAATGTTATTTAAGTATCCAGTGTATGAAACGAACTACAATCAGAAAGTATCCTGACAATATCTTACTTTAACAATGCTGTGAAAAAGTATTCACTCCCTCTCTGATGTCTTTCTTTACATTTTTTGCATATTTGTCACACTTCAATGTTTCAGATCACCAAGCAAATTTGAATATAAGACGAAGAAAACCTGAGCAAATACACAAATAGCAGTTTTTGAAATATGATTTCATTAATTAAGGGAAAAAGGCCATCCAAAACCTTCCTGGCCCTTAGTTCAAAAGTAATTGCCCCCTAAGCCTGGCCACACACTACAGGATTTTAAGCCTAATTTGAGGCAAGAATTTCCTCCTCCGACTGTGGGGACATATCCAGAGTGAAGCCCTGTCGCAAACGATAACTTGTCAGAAAAATCTGCATACGTGTGGTTTCAACATGATTATTTTACTGCTCCAAATTGCATTGGAGCCTCCCAGACCCCTAATTGTAAACGATTCTAGGTCGTAGTGCCTCTGACGGAGAAGCCACAACAGCCAATGAGAGCGAGCAGACGGGGTAGTGTCACCAGCCGGATCATATGTGCTTTCACCGCTAAACACAGCTGTACCTTCATTCCAGCCAGGAGCTCATCCTGAGTCTTTCCCTTCTTTTACGATTTTTGCTGCACCTGTAACACATGCCAGGGCAGCCTGGTGAGGAGGGACAGCAAGACGGTATCAACAGACATCCATGTTTGTTTTTTCTGAAGTCAAGTGATCACCCGAGGTCGCGGGCAGGTCGGCAGGTATGTGGTCTCCAGTGATCTGACAGTCTGGCTGAGTTGTCTAGTGTGTGCGTTCAGAGGATTAAAGATGAAAATCCCTCTAAATTGTCCTGATGTTTGTGGTCTTCCATGGTTTTAAAATCATTTCAGATTTTAAAAAAACCTGTCGTGTGGCCGGCCTAAACCTAATAACTGGTTGTGCCACCCTTGGTGGCAACAACTGCAAGCAGTCATTTGTAATAGCTGGCAATGAGTTTCTCACATCACAAGGGAGGAATTTTTGGAGGGTTTTCAAGCATGAACGGCCTTCTTCAGGTCATGCTACAGCATCCAAGTCAGATTTAAGTTCGGACTTCGACTGGGCTACTCCAAAACCTTCTTTTTTTTCTTAAACCATTCAGAGGTGAACTTGCTTGGTCTGTTTTTGGTTCATTATCCTACTGCATAAACCAAGTGCACTTGAGCTTAAGGACACAAATTCATGTCTGGACATTCTCTCTCAGGGTTTCTGATACAGAGCAGGATTTGTGGTTCCATCAGTTATAGCAAGTTCCGGGTCCTGAAGTAGCTGAGCAGCCCCAGACCATTGCACCACCACCATGTCTGACTATAGGGATGATGTTCTTTTTATGAAATGTTGTGTTTTACGCCAGATGTAAAAGTTCAGCTTTTGTCCTGTCAGTACACAGATTTGTTTTTTTAAAAAGTCTTGGGGGTCATCATGAAGTTTTTTGGCCAATATGAGACGAGGCTTTGTGTTCTTTTCATTCAGCAGTGGTTTTCGCCTTGGAAGTCTCCCATCAAATCTATTTCTGACCCTTTTCTTCTTATTGCTGAATCATGAACACTTTGACCTTAACTGAGTTAAGGGTTGTTCTGGGTTCTTTTGTGACCTGAATAAGTCGTTGATGCGCTCTTGGAGAAATTTTGGTGCACCAGCCACTCCTGGTAAGGTTCCAAGTTTTCCTCATTTGTGTATGATGGCTCCCACCGTTGTTTGCTGGACTCCCAAAGCCTTAGAAATGACTTTATAATCTTTTCCAGACTGACAGATGTCAGTGACTTTGTTTCTCATCGGCCCTTGAATTTCTTTAGATCACAACATGATGTGTTGCTTTTTGAGCTCTTGTAGCCTACTTTACTTTGTCAAACAGATAAGTGATTTCTTGATTCAACAGGTCTGGCAGTAATCAGGCCTGGGTGTGGCTTGCGAAATTAAACTCAGCTTTCCAAAAATACAGTTAATTCATGATGAAGTCAATTAAATCATTGTTTAGAAATATTATTTTTAATTTCCTCTAGTTATCTTTGTCTAACATTAAAATTTGTTTTTTTGATCTCAAACATTCAAGTGTGAAAAATGTGCAGAAGAATAAGAAATTGGAAAGGGGGGAAATACTTTTTTACACAGCACTACTTGACAAGAAGATTACACCAACAGGTCTGGCAGGTTGTCAGTGCCATGAAATACTTGGTAATGTGTGTGCTGTATCTGTCCAAGTCTGCTGAATGTACTGTGCACAACCTCATACCATCTTACTCCTACTAAACAAACATGGCCCAGCAGGTGTTTACTTTAAGCATACAGCCCCACCTAAACATGCATTCAGCTATCAGTTCCTATAAAGCCTGTAACACAACAATGGCACTGAATATTTATGTTTCAAAGACATCCAGACCAAACACATAGCCCTTTGGAACTTTACAAGACAAACTGAGCCAGAATGTCTCTGCTGGCCAGTCTCTGTTTAGTCTCTGGTGCTGCTCTACCTCTGTGACTGTGTAAAGCTCCCCTGCCTAAGTACAAGCTAAGCTTTGGTGAAAAGAGAGGCAGGTTTGGCTCAGGATCAGAGCTAAGTGAAAAGGTTAGGACTGCTGAGAGTAATCTTTAGAAGTGGCCTTCAAAGCATGAAACCCCCACAACAACAGGTCATATGACCTTTTAGCTAAAAGAAATGTTGGGTCAATAGCAGCACCCCTTATATGACAGACTGCTTGGCTGTTTTTTCTGTAAATTTAAAAAAAGTATCCATGTTCTGTATATAAAAAATGTATCCACTGCTTTTACAGCCTGTCATAAATAAGTGAGTATGTTAGATCGGCTTTCATGGAAATACCTGTACAAAATCATTATTGGTCTAGAGACAAAAGCCAGGCCAGCCCAAATGCTGGGGCCATCAAAAACAAACTAAGCAAGCAACTTCCTTTTATGGTTCTGCTCTCCATGTCCCTGCACTGGTATAGCCTTCCGTTTATTACAAACTGTATGTAAACCCTATCTCTGTGCCTAGGTCATTTTATCTATAACTTAAATACAAAGACCTTATGAAAATGTTTAAACTCCTGTAGAACAAGCTTATTTCCCATAAAACGTTACTTTTTTTAACAATTAGAAGTCTTTTTTTTTTACACCAGAAAACACACAAAACCAAAATACATGTTGTCTTAACTGCATCTATCACATTCACTCAAAAGATTTCTACAAACACTGGTAGTTCAGGTGATCAAAAATGCCCTGGTTTCAGAAGAAGGAGTAACAGTCAAACAGATACTTGATGTGTAAGAAACCACAGAAGCAGTGGTTGATGCTCTTAAGTTCTCCTTTACCTACAGTGGCTGCTTTCATACCCAAATGTAATGACAAGACAGCCTTAAAAGCTGAAGCACAGGGAAAAGGAGATAGAGGGACAATCCAATAGGTGTGCATAACATTGGAAGACAGTAGAGTTTATGTATCTTTTCATTTTTGGGTGAAAAATTGATAATTTTATGGTGTTTGCATCTGTAACAGACTTTACAATTGTGCCCTTTGCAGTTCTGGCAGGAACTTCTTTATTCGGTGATGTCCCTGTTTGAGAGGTTGGCCACAGGCACTGGATAATGTTAACTGAAAAGAAGAGTAATTGAAACAGCAAAACATGCAAGCTTTTTGTGAAATCCAAAGAGTTAGGCCAGCTTCTCTTGTAAACATGGGGTTGAACTCATACTAATTTATGTCTATCAAATGCAACCCACATAGAGACACATGAAGTTTCCATTAAGGATATTTTGACTGCATCTGATGATACTGGTGCTTTTAGGACAAAGCAGAATTGCATACCATTTCTCATTATGCATCCATTACAGATCCGTTGGATCAGAGAGGATGCATCAACGTTTGGATAAGAGAATAAAAATTAATACGTGTGTAGAGTTAATTTAACAAATTAAAGCATTAACTACGGGTGTGACACAGAACATGACTGTCATCTAGCTTATGTTTTCTTGCGCTACAGTATGCTACTTGTCACTCATTTTTAAACAAATAACGCCAGGGATGGTCTGGCTTTGCATTTAATGGCTATCTGTGCAATATTCAGGAGAGTAAAGAAAACAAGGCTGAGGAGCAGCTAGCGGCTATCGTTAATAGTACTCCACAGCTTGACGCAGCTAGCTTCGTGCTACGTGTGCCAATGACAAATCCTTACAAATAGATTACCGACAGAGGGGTACCAGGTCGGGAAGTCAGGTCACCTTTCTATATTTACGATTTTACTTTATATGAGCACCTAACAACATTGTATCAGGGTTGGTGACGGTGTAATACATGCTGTTATGAATACCTTGATACGGGAATTGATAATGCCAAACGTTACGTTGTAACTGTTAACATCAATTAGCCAAGTTCAAGCCGTTAGCTGTTTTCTCGTAGACTTAAAATGACTTATGTTAAATGTTAACTCACAAGGAAAATATATGCACAGTACATACATGCGAAGACCTATCTTCAGAAAGAATAAAATACATGGACTAAGTCCGCTAAAGCGACTGACAACAAGGCAGGAAATGAAAACAGCTAAGCTAAACGTCAACAGCAAATCAAACGTCAGTTGTGCTGTCGTGCTAACGCGAGCTAGTGGGCAAGCTAGCCCAACAGTTAACATTAAAGTCAGATACTGGAGGAAAGATAACAACACGGCCAAGATACAACGATGATACAGACATCTATTGCTACTAGAATGTCGACAAAAACTGCGTGAAGATTTTGCCTGACATATAAACTCACATCCAGCGGATAGCTTTGACTAAGCAGAGCTAGCTGTGTAGGTAGGCCCGAGCGGAGCGACTGTCGGACGCGGAGCAATCTGTCCGCCGTAAGTCCGTCGGAGGGGAAACCTCTGCTACAGCCAGCTGAGCGCAATAAGGTAGTAGACACCCAGAGAGAAGAGCAAGTGGTGAGGGGTGAAATCTCAGCAGAATGACCATTTGAGGCGCAAAGCATGCCACATAGGTGTAACGCAGAATGTAAGCGGCGTTCCCGTATTGAATATTAGCCGAGGAAAAAAAGAAAAAACTGAAAAACAGCGGCCATTCCGAAGCTGAACAAAAGAGTGTGTCCGTGGCGCCACCACAAAATGACACTTCAGAATTACACCCGCTTCAACCAGGGACTGACGGACTAGTGGAGAGAAGCGTGGCCGTAATACGGAGCTAAAACGTTCACTGTTAATACGATAATGTAACTGTTTTACCTTCAGAGGTGTGACTCCGCCATCCTTGCAGCTTCCTCCTCTTTTCCTACACTGCTGCTCCGCTCCCCTCCCTCCCCTGCTACCAAACTGCGTCATTCGCACGCTTAACCAATGTTATCACGAGACTTTGAAATAAATCACATATTCCTGGATAAACACTCGCTTTATTTACATATTTCGAAATGGAGATCATTTTGTGTTATATATCAATAAATATCAATAAAATTATATATAGAATATGATTTTTTAAAAATCCAATCCTCACTTCCCCTCCGTGTAGGTTTGAAAAAATACACACCCTGCTCTGCTCTAACCTACTGAGAAAAAAGTATCAGTATTAGTGATAACAGACGTTTTCGTTTTAACCTCACTCAATAGACAATTTATAACCTGGAGGTTCCTTGTTTATTGAATCAAATAATTCACAACTCACATCCTTGATTGTGATTTACAAAACAGTGCTGGTTAATACCTGCTTCTAAGTAGATGTAGGATAGCGTTTATTTCCTTTATCACTAAATGTTTGCGCTAAAACAAGTCACAGTTAAACGTATCCCAGAAATAATCTCCACAAGGAGAATCAAACTACCAAGAAACGTAAAAAACAATGCAATTAGTAGTTTAGTTAATTAGTTTATTGGTTTCAAAATATGAACCTACTTGGAGTAACAAAATTAAATAGACTTAAAAGAACGTAATAAAGATATCGATAGGGGATGGTGATATGAAGTATTGTATTCAAAATAAAGAGTAGGCCTATCTGGATCTTACAAGAAGGCAAAACTCGTCATTAGTGATAAAGATGATTTCCTGAAGAAACTGACATTTTTCTGTAGCCTTGTCTGTAATCATTTGGAAACAGTCCTTGTGTTTCCAAATTGTTTTTATTCTTTGTAGTGCATTTATAATGTGAATAAAATACTTGACTTCACTGGTGTAGCAAAACAAAAGCCAACCCTTCATATAAAAATGAATAAACACAAAGGTAAATGTATACATTACAAGAAAATAATCCTTTTCATTGGTTATGATGTTTTTATGTTATTGATGAATCCTGTTTTGCACTTCCCAAAAAAAAAAAAAAAAAAAAAAAAAACTGAACTTACCAACCAACTAAAAAGGACTGAAAAATACTAGTACTTCAGAACAGTGTATCAGGGCAGTACAGTACAGTAAAATATACTATCTTTCTCCAGGATGGGATGTAACTACATTTACTCAAATTGCTGTAATTGAGTAGTATTTTAGATACTTGTATTTTTAGTACATTTTGAAATCAGTACTTGTAATTCTACTTTTAACTATGTTTTAACCAGAGTAACAGTACTTTTACTTGAGTGAAAAACCATCTTACTTTTTCCACCTCTGTTGACTACATAGAAGCAAATAGTGAGGGAATGATTCCACATCACATCCCAAAATAGCTGTTGTTCCCCATCCTGCCCTTGGCAGAGTACTTAGATGTGTTTTATATGTGTTAAGTTGTGTTTAGATGTTGCCTGTTGTACAGTGATCTATGCTGGGGTTCATTTGCTCATGTTTCTGGTGGATTGTTATTGTTCATAATGTGAGACACATATTTGCACCATGAGTAAACTTATCAACTGAGTTAGATTTTCCACCTTTGATGCTAGGTGTTCCTAAAGGACATACAGTGCATATTCTTCATTGCCTTGCTTTGAGCTTGACTCTGATTTATTTTGCCTGAGGAGATCCACCTGGCCACAGATTTTTAATAGTTACTGCAAATCTGTCAAACTGTAAAATATTTAACATTCTCAAAATTGTGGTTTTACTAATGTAGTGTATATTGTAGACACACATAAAGTGTTACATTTAACTCTGAGTTTAATTATGCTGACAATATTGCTGTGTATTTTACTTTATTATGAAGATGTGACTCTACCTGAACAACCTGTTTGGAGGTCTATTCCCTTGTTGTTATTGCCTATAAGAAAAGATAATGTTTTTCAGTACAACTCCTCAGTAGCTACTCAGTTCTCAGTAGCTACTTAAAATAATCTTTAAATGAAACAATTTTTACTTTTACTTTAGTAGATTTATAGATCAATACCTTTACCAAAGTAAATTTTAATCAGGATAACCGTACTTGTACTTATGTACAATAGTCCTGTACTTCTTCCACCTCTGGTCTTTCTGTAGAAAGTAACAGAAAGTTTTGGTCAATCCTGCGATTACAACTAGTCAATACTGATACGTACTGATTGAACGTATGTAACTACCACATAAAGTGGAAACAAAGAACTACATATTCTTTATGATAGCGATATTTAAAAAAAAACAACGGAATATAAAAGTCCATACCGATACGGCCTGTTTTCATATGTTGTACTGATAGCCGCCAGTAGATGTCAGTAGAGTACTGCTCCTTGAAAAAATAAGTGAAGAAGAATAATACGTGATTCTCGCGGAAGTGTTGGCTTGGCAACCGCTATAATCTGCTCTTTGGGATAAAGGTAAGATCCACAATTATTGTTTTTAACCGTGTTTGTGGTTTATCATTCACATGCACGACGAAAGCAAACATTTTCAATGTTCTTTCAGCAGTGAAAATCCCTATTTACATGCAGGCTTACATGGGAGGCATGCTGTTTGTGCTTCATCGTTTATTTCCGTGCTAAATCTTGCTAGTTAACAGTGTGCTAGCCATTGTAGCGTACAGTTTATCCAAATCAGAAATTCTGCCAAATAAATCAGTCAGATGCTTTTTTTGGTTAATATGTTATCTCTACGAGCCCAGATTTGCATTAATGTCACATCAGAACGCTGCCGTGGAAACTGAGTCACAAGAGAGTCGACTGCTGAAATAATAAATTAATACATTTCACTATAAAGTTTACGTCTTTTTCACCTGTTTATGTCAAGCCTTCCATCTCCAGCATTAAGTCAGATGTCTGTACAGCAGTGTTTCACTGACTGCATTTTAATCGCTTTTCTGCAAACAAATCTGAGCATATATTACCCAACAATGAACGCTAATATGTTCAGTCTTTTTAACTTAGCCCCGCCAGCAGCAATCACACCTGACCCGAGCTTGTCTTGCTACGGCTCAGCAGTAAGCACATTTTACATACCCAAACTTGAAAGAATTAGTAATACAAGTATTTTGATGACCCTCATTTTTCAGATGTTTCAAAGCTCAGTTTCTTTATAATGCTGCTTTTTTTTTACAGATACAAATTAAATCTATAATGCAAAATATGTTCAGTGCTATAAACTTATCTGTTTACCTTTCAGCGAGCAGTGAGAGGACACAATGCCAGAAGTCAAGTCAATAATCAGAGAAGTTCTGCCTAAACAAGGTTTGTGCCACAGCAGTTTGCTATTTAGACTGCAGTTGTTGCAAACAAAAGGCTGTTTGTGGAGCTCAACACAACATGGGAACTGTTCAGAAATTTGCAAAAGCTTGCAAAAATAGTCAGTGGGTGCTCTGCACTGTGCTCCCTCTTTACAGATCAACAGCATTGACATTGTTGCTTTAAACAATAATACTTGGGTCAGAATCATGGATGGATAATAAGGCTGGGCTATTAATCTGAATTTAGACTAAACTGCAATACGATCTGCTACAATTTTTTGAATCAGCATTGTTTTGTAGAGCTTGTAATGTGTGTGAAACTACCAGTTTAACCCTCAGTAGTTCAGACTACTTTGTTGTTTTGTTAATTCTTTTCTCTTCACAATATGAATTACTCAGAAAATGTTTTCTATGCTCATGTTTGGTATCTTTGCAATGTTTTTTTCAGCACAACCTCAACTCTATGAAATAAAAACTTTTTTTTTTACTTTAACTTGCTGTATTAGATGTAGGACCTCCAAAACACACACTACAATATTTGTATTTAGGTGTACAGAGAATAATATGACATTTTTTTGTATTCTTTGACAGTGAAGGATTCCCAAGCAGTGCAAATTAATCATAAAAGATGTATAAGTGAGCCAAAATCAAGCTGAATGCATGAAAATAAAATTATGAACAATTTATTTCCTAATTTAAGCAGTCCCACTGTAAAATATTTTACAGCACAATTACAAGGAGAGTGAAATTACATGGACTGCATTTTTGCAGAGTGACTGATTAACAAGTAACAAATATACCTTTTTTATGACAAAATGCGAAAATTATGAAAAAAAAATCACAAGAGCAGGACCTGTATAGTTTGAACCACTTTCCCCTATGTGCGAAATAAATTTTTATATCAAATTCAAATGATCGCATTTCCTGCTCTAATTGACATCAAACAAAAACTACAAACAAAAAACACATTCCACACAAAGTGATTGCAGTCACAAATGCGGCTTTGTTTTCATGCCACAATGTAAATCGCACATGGTTATGTCACACCTGCATGATCATGGACTTCCAAGCTTTAATGCAATTTTTTTCAGCAGATATGTTCTACACATCCTCAAATATCCAAGCATCATTTCCTTTTTAGCATTGGTTGCTAAAATCAATGCTCTCCTTATTTTTGTAAATGTTTGTTAAAAAAAAACACGTAAAATGATCCTTCCCTTCATTAAAAACAACTTACATTGTATATGCAATATGAGTAAGAAAAATGCAATGAGATATTCTAAAATCATTTAGTCCTAGTTGTGATGAATATTTCTTACATGGCTGCAAGCAAAACAAATCAATTTGCTCATGTGATTAAAATACATGCATTACGATATGCCTTTCTTTAAATCTTGTTTTTTTTTTGTACTATAAGGACAGTTTTGTGCAATTACCTGCTTAGTGGTCATGCCTTCACAGTCAATGATCTGTTTGAAATTTGAAAATAGAACTAATAGATCTTTTGTCCCTGCTAATGTTTTACACTGTGTGAAGGCAACAGCCCAGCCAAGTTAGTATTCCAGCCAAGAAGTTGATTTAATGCTAAAATTTATGTTCTTTTTCTGTTTTGGCTGAATTCACAGGGCAGCTTTCCATGGAAGATGTCCCTACCATGGTCCTGTGCAAGCCAAAGCTGCTCCCACTCAAATCAGTCACCCTAGAGAAATTGGAGAAGATGCAGATGGAGGCGCAAGAGGCCGTAAAACAGCAGGAACTGGCAATGAAGGAGCAGTAGATGTCCAACGGAGAAGTCTTGACAGCAGAACGCTAAAGTACAAATACCAACCCAATGCTTATCATTAAAGATAACATGTCTTGTTTGCCATGCCAGGGTAGTTGCTCACTGATAAATGGGATTTTTCTTCACACTATTTGTTACTTACTGTTTCTACAATACTGAATAATGTGGATGTGCAAATGGCAGAAATGTTGATGTTGAGTGTATGTAGGGCAAATCTATTTGTGTTAGATCTAAGTTGAGTTGCAGCATGTGACAGTTGTACTGCATGAGATTTTATTTTTACATCATAAGCAGTTTTCCGATATTTATTTTTCATAAACAAACAAGGAGCAATACATGGTACTTCACACACCAGTATTTCCCTGATATGGAAATAAACACTCCAAACACCACTTGTGAAGTTATCTAATGGCTGTGTTTGGTTTTTAGTGAACTTGTTTGAACTCTTTCCAAAACAACTTTGGGTAATTTTACAGTTAAAAATAAAAAGACAAGCAGAGCATTAAAACAGAAGCTAGAGAGCCATTTAACAAACAGCCCCTTTATTTTTTAATATCCTTTTATAAAGCTCTTGACACAAACCAGTCATCTCTGTACAAACACTGCTTTCTAGAAAACACAAAAGGAGTGGCAGTGAAATCAAGAAAATACTATACAAAACAACATGGAATGACTGACACAGAGAGGTGTGGCACTTGAAGGGTTAGCTTATGTAAATGTGTATACTGAAACACCTTGGAGAACTTTATCTACTTCAGTTTCAATCAAAAGTGCAGCTTTGTTTTTAAGGGTTTTTTTTTGCCTCACCTCAATTTCAGAAATGTACATTCTTTTTGACTGAAGGGAAACCTTATTTGTACCCAACAATTTTGAAAAATATGCAAGTATAAAAGTAGCTTCGTCCTCTTTAAAGGAAATCTGGCACATATAAAGGGTTCTTCAGTAGCTTTCAAGTTTGACAACACCACCATCTCCCTCGCTGACAAATCTCTTTCGGCCTCTGATGAGACAAGACAAAAGATTAGTCACTGTCAAGCACAACTTCACTTAGAAACATTTAAGAAGTGGGAGAGTAGCACATACTTACCGACAGGGACAAAGATCTCTTAGCTTTGCATCAATGATTCCCATACTGAAGCTCTTATCAACAAACTGCTCCAGAATGAAGTATGCACGCGGGACATCAATGTTGATTTCAGCAATGTCCATATAGACTCTTCCATAGCCCTGTGAAGGAAAAAAAATGAACACTAAGAATAAAATATGTCACCTGTAAAGCTAACCAAAAACTGTGCCTGGTGTTATATTTGGATACAGTGCATATTTCAAACACCAGGGGGCATCCTACCCTTCTTATTTGGTCCACAGTGATGACGGAAGAGACCGAGAGTGATTTGAGGAGCTGCAGAACCATTTTGAATGTTTTCTCTCCTTTGGACTCCAAGACCATCACAATCGCCTGAGAGATACAGCAGAAACATTCATGGCTTTGTTTAAATATTCATTCACTAAGCATAGAAGAACTTGTAGTAAATTGGAGCACACAAAAACATTATTTTAGATTTTTTTTTGCTGAAACTAAATCCTCTTCAAAATATTGATAAAAATGAGAAAACATCAACTTCACATGATTTCAAATAAGAAGGCAAAGTTTTATTATCAACAACAAAAATCGTGATTGCATTTAATATTCACAGCTTTCTGTTTTGAAGTAGGGGTGTGACGAGATGTTTATCTCTCAAGACAAGATTAGGTTCTACAAGAATGAGACCAGAAAAGATTTTTATACAATTTTAGTTGAAAATTACTATTTTATTCAAGTCAAAGTCACAAATGTGCAACAAAGCAGGTCAGTTCAGATGGATGATGGATCAGGTCATTTCTTAACAGGCTGCTAAGCTAATCATTTTAAACTGTCAGGGGCATCTTTGTAAGCTTTGTAATTCCCAGTTTACCACTGAATTATGTCATGGCAGCTGCTGCTCTGCATCTTTGTGGCATACTGATCTCGCGAGACAATTCTCACCTCAACGAGAAATCTTTCTTCGAGAGACATTTTACTCTCCCGAGTTCTCGTCACACTCCTATTTAGAAGCTTTATTTTCTTCACTTGGCCTCTGCTTTTTATTGGTTTCAATGAAAATTTAGCTGTAGTTTCCATAACCAAAGGTAAGCTTTTACCTCATAGACAAATTCATGGTGGAAATGGGGAACCTCCAGATCTTGGAGGCATCTCTCAGCCTCCTTGCTGTCTCCAGATAAGATGTACTCCTTCAGCAGCAGGTTCATCTGACAGGATGGAAGGTTGGAAAGGATAGCCATCATTATTTTTATGACCATATTTAAAACAAGTTTATTTTAGCCTTTTCACAAATGCACAACACCTTTGAAAGTTTCTGTAAATATTTCTGAGTATACTGCTTGTGTGCACTCAGTTAAAATTTTTAGGTGGATGTGAGAATGCAGCAGGCAAAGTCCAGGGATATTCACAGTAAGCCCGTGGGCTAGGAAGATAGTTTATATCCCCTGACTGCTTTGCAACATGCGACCAACTCAGTTATATGATTGTTCTTCATACTTTTTTCTGCTCACCTGCATGTTTATCACACTTGTTTGTTAATACAGTGAATATGTACGATAACATGTAGCATCAGTAGGGAAAACTTTGGTCAGTCTGCTGCTTTGACCGTCATTGTAAATACATTGCAAACACTAACAATGCAACTTCTCCAGCGTGCTCTTTAATGTCATTATCTTGCCCCCCGGGAGACATGTGGGTGACTACTTTGATGATTTCAGGAGCAGGCAGCTCTGATGAGTCTAAGTGTGAAAAGGGCTCAGACCAGTCAACACCATCAGCCCTTCTTTTGTTAATTCTTAGCTGTGTAAAGACCACAACTGTTTTTTTTTTTTAAATCAACCCCAGTAGTTTCAGAAATCCCCCTTCTCATAAAACAAGAAGTGAAAGTAGGTACAGTAGAAGAAAAGTAGAACAGTTTTTTTTCTGAGATAAAGACCTGATAATTGTTTTCCCGTGAAGAGAAAAAAGAGGATAAACAAGAGCTCCTGGACTGATGCTCTCTGATGTCTGCTTTTATGTACCTTACCTCTTTGATGAGCTGTACAACAGGTCTCTGGCCTCCACCTGCCCCCCAGTGGTTTTCTATGCGTAGGCCACCCATGCTCATCTTCAGAAGCACAGCTGCTCTGTCAAGTGCTGCCCTGGAAGGTAAATACAAGTCAGGTTTGTAGTTGTTGCTTTTCAACATCAACCTTCTCTCTGTATTCTTTCAAGCCTCTGGTCATCTAACTGCAAGTGAACACTCATTTCTCCAAAAATCTGCAATAACTTTCAGATTTGCTTATCATTGCCACTTCTTATAATATGTTTATTTTTAATATGATTCAGTGTGCTACAACCCTGTCATGTTTAACATAAACACTTAAAGAGTCTGAAGCTGCCAACAGTCAGCAGTCACATACCTTGTAAATTCACAGTCCACTCTGCCTTTGTAGCTCTCAATGTAGCTCTTGGACAATATTTGGTCGATAACAGCTCGTGCAATAAATTGGCCAACCAACTGTTCAATAAACACAAAAGAGGAAAAATGTAAACACAGACGAACAGTACTGGGATAATATTCCAAAAAAGGTTGGGGTGCTGTGTAAGAAAAATTAATGCAGTGAATTGCAAACATCATGAAACCATATTTTATTCACAATTGAGCACCAGTACACTGTATCAGATGTTTAAACTGAGGCATTTAATCATTTTGTGAAAAAAAAACGCTCATTTGCAATTTGATGGCAAAGATTACAAGCATCCAATATTGACCTTTAGCCTTGTCCTTGCTCACAGAGATTTCTCCAGATTCTCTGAATCTTTTGATGATACTATGTTCTGTAGATGGTGGGATATTCAAAGTCTTTGCAACAGTACACTGAGGAACATTTTGCAAAATGCAGTTCAAGCCTTTTTCATTAGTAGCACTTGTTTAAAGCCTTTTGTTACCTTGTCCCTACTTTTATGAGATGTCTTGCTTCCATCAAATTCAGAATGAGCTAATATTTTTCATGACATGATAAAATGCATCAGTTTCAACATCTGATGTGTTGTTTATGAGCTACTATACATGAAATGTGTTTTTATCATAGTAGCAAATCATCACTGTGCTTTTATTTACATTTTTCCCAGCACCCCAACTTTATTGGAATTGGGGGTGTAATAAATTGAGCCTAAGGCCTTTTATTTTATCTGAACGTCATTTGAAATCCCAAATACCTCACAGCTTTTGCATGGGCATTTAAAGATTGCAATGAAACATTTCTATAATCTAAAAAAGATGCTGGTGTTTACTTGACCACTTGACAGGTCTGTTGCACATTTGAAAAGGCCACATGGCATTATTCTTTCTGTTTAAAGACCCCAAGGCCCCACAAACAAAATTACAGGCAGCACAGAGGACTGTCAGCAGTCTCATGAACATGTGTTTGTTTACTGGCCTGAATGTGTATGATTTAATGAAAGAAAGAGCTGGTTATGCCCTTGTGGCTTCCTAAAAGCCGTGCTCATCAGTGATCATTGTTTCTGTTCTGACAAGAGGCAGCTCTCCACTGACTTGTGGCTGTGTTTAGACTGGCAGCAACATGAGAAATGCAGGAGTGGGCAGTGTGTACATTTGTGTGTGAAAACCACGAGGGAAAGAGGTAGACAGAAGGTAAAGAAGGGGGTAAGTTGGGATAAAAAAAAAAACACCTTTAACCCGCAGAGAAGTGAGTATGTGGAAGAGAACTGACCAGTGGGGCCTTTTTAGACAGAGGGAGGAGGGGTTTGTGTTTGAGCGTCCTCTGCTGAGTTTGCATTTTGCGAGCGCAGAAAGACAATAGGGAGAGATCTCATGTCTGTGCAGCCTGAAAGGAGGGACCACAAATACACATGTAACAGGCACATTCTCTCTCACACACCAACATGTGAAACCACTGTTGTTCCCCTGTGCTTACCACAGTCTGTGAGAGAACCTTCACATTTACTGCAATAAGGCTTTTAGATATGCACCTTCAACAGCAAACCATTTTCTGAGCCCTTATACTGGCTGTATAAAGTTGTCCTGGTGTATAAGTTGCAAGTTTTAGATAAAAAGAAATTGGTATCAAAAGTGCAGGATTTATGGTAAGTGCCACAGATATATCATGGTTCAAGTGGTGTTTAGTTTCCCTTAAATCAATGGTAATGTAGAGATTAACATGCAGTAATAACACAAACACAAATCCTCACACACATACACAATAGATGTGCAAACTCTTATGCTCTAGACTCACCTGAGGTGCTCCAGGTGTGTCCAGGACCAGATCTGGCAGCTCCCTGAGCAGTTTGTCAAAGGAGTTTTCCATGTCACTTCGGGACAGTATCGGCCCACACAGATCTGCCAACAGCCTTGAGGTGAGCTCCCGGTGACTTGCTTTGGCCTCCAGGGCCAAAGACACAGCCAGTGAGGGCACTTCACTCCGCATGGCCCCTAAGTTAAGTTCTGCAAGCAGCTCCTGCATGTAAAACAAAGAAATTCTGCTCAGGCTGTAACATAGGGATGCAAGCAGTTATCCTGCTAAATGATTAAATGTCTAATGCCTGATCCCTTAGTATTCTGTCCTAGAATTACTAGTCAGATAACATTAGAAATATTGTCTTATTAGTTCAGGCCCACAATTCAAATAAACCACTCTGTTTCAACTGTAACACAACAGTCTGCCACAAGTGGCCACTGTATCAATAGCAGCTTGTGGGAACAGTAAAGTTTTGCAGTATAGTCTCACACGGCAGTATTTACTTGCTGATGAGTAATGACAGTAATGCTCCTAAGTGTTTGCTATTAACCACTATTAAACAACTAAAAACAAAGAGAAAGAGGGAGGCAAAACACACAAAGAAGCAAAGTTAGCCTCAGTTGAAAGAGCACCACCAGCTTTGTTTCCTTCTCCTAGACTTCTCTGCACAGTTTTGAGAAATCCTCTAGATGTAAAGGACATTACCAGTGCAAACGCCTTTTAAAGATTGTATGCAGATATCTAGAAGTAGAGGACTCTGGCTACAAGTGTGTATTCGGGTGCTCTAAGTAACCACTTTCTTGAACTGTTGATGATTATGGCTTACAGATAATGAAAACCCAAAATTCAGTGTCTCAGATAATTAGAATATTACATAAGATCAATTAAAAAAAGATATTTTAAACAGAAACATCAGGCTTCTGGAAAGAATGCTCACTTCTATGCACTCAATACTTGGTCGGGCCTCCTTTTGCATGAATTACTGCATCAATGTGGTGTGGCATGGAGGCGATCAGCCTGTGGCACTGCTCAGGTGTAATGGAAGCTCAGGTTGCTTTGATAGCGGCCTTCAGGTCATCTGCATTGTTGGGTCTGGTGTCTTTTACCTTCCGCTTGAGAATAGCCCATAGATTCTCTATGGGATTTAGGTCAGGCCTAACCTGACATGCCAGATGGATGTGTTTTACACATCCATCTTGGAAAGCTTCAATAGGAAACATTTGAGAAAAGGCAGAGGATTTGAAAAAAACTCGGAGTATGATTGGGTAAATGTTCTGTCTGTCACATCTCTACGGGCCAATCAGAGCAACAAAACACGTGACAAAGCCACTATAAAGCTGCGCATCCGCAGCTACTGACGAATAACGCGAAACATGGCGACTACAGACATGTAAGTACTCGACTTTTGTCGTTTTTGAAAAGAAAACAACTCACTGCTGTTCTTTGTTCTTCTTTTAACAAGGAATTTTGTCAAGTTCTGATAAAACTGGCACTTTCGCAGCATCCACACTAATCTCTTCCTCCATAACTGCACCAGCTCTTGCTGCTGCTCGTTCACGTCTCGACTCTGCTGCGCCTGAAAGTACTGCCCCTCATCGCTGATTGGTCCTGTAACTTTCTAACTGGGCCCAAACAGTTCAGATGGGAGCTTTGCAAGATGGATTCGCCTGTGAAAAACAAGGAAATGGGTGTATCCATCTGCTTTGCAAGGTTACACTGTTGCAGGGTTAGTATCGGTGTGAAAATGGGGCTGATTATGATGTTAAACTGCATAAGTGAATAACGAACCAAAGTCTTTACTGTGAACTGGGTGTTCCTGTTAAATTGCTCCAAACCCAGTCACTTTCAAGCACTAACTTAGTGCAGTCTCTTCCGTTATTTGATTGGTTTAGTCAGGCCAGTTTATTGGCCAGTCAAGCACAGTAACACCATGGTCACTGAACCAGATTTTGGTACCTTTGGCAGTGTGGGCATGCACCAAGTCCTGCTGGAAAATGAAATAAGCATCTCCATAAAGCTTGTCAGCAGAAGGAGGCATGAAGTGCTCTAAAATTTCCTGCTAGATGGCTGTGTTGACTGTGGACTTCAGAAAACACGGTGGACCAACACCAGCAGATGCCATGGCAGCCCAAATCATCAGTGACTGTGGAAACTTCACTCTGGACTTCAAGCAATGTGGATTCTGTGCTTCTCCACTCTTCCCCCAGACTCTGGGACCTTCATTTCCAAATGACATGCAAAATGTACTTTCATCTGAAAAGAGGACTTTGGACCACTGAGCAACAGTCCAGTTCTTTTTCTCCACAGCCCAGGTAAGACACTTCAGACGTCTCTGGTTCAGGAGTGGCTTGACAACGAGGAATGCTACATTTGTAGCCCAGGTCTAGGATTGGTCTGTGCGTAGTAGCTCATGACGCGCTGACTCCAGCCTTAGTCCACTCCTTGTGAAGCTCCCCCAAATTCTTGAATGGATTTTGCTTGACAATCCTCTCAAGGCTGTGGTTATCCCTTATGCTGGTGCACCTTTTCCTACCACACTTTTTCCTTCCGCTCAACTTTCTATGAACATGCTTGGATACAGCACTCTGTGAACAACCAGCTTCTTTAGCAATGACCTTTTGTGGCTTAAGCCTGATTTATTCTTCTGCATCGCATCGAAGGCATGACGCCATCATTGACCATTCGAAATTCTGCGTCGAGGGAAGGCGTCGCTCTGTAATTCACCGCCATGTCGCTAGGGGATGTGGCTGTGTGTGTGTGTGTCTGTGTGTGTGTGTGTGGGGGTGTGTGTGTGTGTGTGTGTGTGGTGTTTCACATCCGAATCCTTGTTTATCTTCCGGTCATGGCGCCGAGGTGGAGCAGGTGTGTTTGGAGTTGGAGCTCATCAGTATCAACGAACAAATTCTTTTGCTGCAAATGTTGAAGCGCAGGCAACAGGTAAAATGTTTGAGGAGGTGGTCTGTACGACCACTAAACGAGTCGAGGCTGAGAACGGGTGAATTTACCACACTGGTCCGCCCACTGAGAGACCTGGATTAAGAAATGACATTTTGAGCGGACCAATCACAGCCCTTGCGGTCTGCGTCGCGTAGTTAGGATTTTTTTGGAGGTGCGCGTCAGGCTATGGCATAGTGGTCCAAGTCGACGCAGAGGGCTACGCGTAGGTACACCATCGACGCGACACGGAAGCATAAATCAGGCTATACCCTCCTTGTGGAGGGTGTCAATGACTGTCTTCTGGACATCTGTCAAGTCTGCAGTCTTCCCCATGATTGTGTAGCCTACTGACCCAGACTGAGAGACCATATAAAGGCTCAGGAATCCTTTGCATGTGTTTTGAGTTAATTAGCTGATTAAGGTGTGACACCATGACTTTCCAATATTGAACTTTTACACAATATTCTAATTTTCTGAGACACAGAATTTGGGGTTTCATTGTCTTTAAGCCATAATCATCAAAATTTCAAGAAATAAAGGCTTAAAATATTTCACTCTACGTGTAATGAGTCTATATAATATATGGGTTTGACTCTCTGAACTGGGTGACAAAAATATTGAACTTTTTCGTGATATTCTAATTTTCTGAGATGTACCTGTATAAAACACTGTCCATGTTCTACTTTCCTCTTAATTCTTTGTAGTGTAGAGCACTTGCTGACAGAACTCATCTTTTAACTGAGTATCAAGACTGTTGCTTCAGTTTCAAATATGTAAATGTTTATTATCAGGATGTTTTCTGATAACTTACAGCCACTTCATTTGTGTCTCCATGTTCAAAGTACTCTTGCACTATAGGGGTGACTGTCTTCTCAAAGTCCCTCTCCTCCAGCGGGGGAACCACAGTTTCATATACACAGTTTTCCTGTCAAGCATCAACATATTACTGATCAATGGGAGAGGTACTGTGGGTACCATAAACATACATTATTCTGAAATTTAGTAAAGCTATTAAAGCTGATACTCAAATTACAATAAATTTGTAGAATATCAATACCAATGTCAGTACCTGAGCTTCATCATAGTTCGGATCTTTCTCATCTACCTCCTCTGGTTCGTAAACTTCACCTGATCGTCCCCACACACCTTTCCCTCCAGCCCCTCCTGCAGACAAAAGTCAGTCTTGATGTCAGAAATGACGTCACATATCATCATTGGAGCTCATGTGGAGGCAATATATGGTTCAAGAGCAAGGCAGTCTCATTTAGGCTAAAGATTAAGAGAGGTACCTATCTTGTTTACCTGTAAAAAATAAACTGCTTTTTATTAAATAAAATAGTATATATTTCATGGTACTATGAAAAGATCTTAAGTAACAGCTGTTTAGAGTTGTAGTGTTACTTCACATGGTCATGGTTACAAAACATGAGGTTGTGTTTCACAACAGTGAGACATATGAACAGAAAATGATACTAGTTATTACCATTTTTAATAAAAGGTGCAGAAGAAACATTTGATATGAAATGGATGGAGCTCTAATCAAATTCCAGCAAAAAAACCTTTAGATTCATTTTAAATCTTGAATACATGCCAGATCACATTCATTCTGTGAGAGTACAGATCACACCAGCTATTGTCGCCTAAGCTTCAAGCATCATATTACACTTAAACATTATTTTAAAAATGCATGACTGTATCATAATAGGCCTCTAAAGCCTAGTTCAGACCAAAGTCTTACAACAGTAAACCATTTTAGAACATTTCAGGGGACAGTTGCAGTTGTGTCACCGAGCTGTTGCAGCTAGAATCAACCCAAATGTCTGTAATTCAGTTTGACAAGTCTCCAACAATGGGTTTTAAAGCAATGCGAGCTTAAATATGTAGAATGGAAATTTGTTAAGATTGTTTTAACACCAAAATAACTAGGTGAAAGCAGAATACGTCGTTAAATAATATCATGCTGTTGATGTGGGAAATGATAACAGCTAGTATTTTTTCCTCTAACTTAAATTTTTATATAACACCTACATCTATATTCTTTGTCTTAGGTGAGTTTTTCATTACTTATATGTTTTCCAGTGCCACAGGACACTTATCAGGGGTGTAAAGCTTCATTTTATAATAAAGTAGAATAAATTGATTTTTAAAGTAGTTTTAGTTATTACCTAGGGACCTCTGGTAATTTGTAACAATAATGTAGAAAGCAAGGTTATAATAGTTTGGGATTTTTCATTAGTTTTTTATTTTTATTTCATTTTCACTTTCTGTGTTTGATTTCTGTTTAGTTTTTGTTTTGGTTTTGACTGCTGGTTTGTTAATTTAGTTTTTATTTTGCAAAAATGCTTTGTTTTAGTTTAGTTTTTATTACTATTTGTGTTAGTTTTAGTTTTTTACAGATGTATGTCAGGGCTGAGTGAGTATCACACATTTTAAAAAACATATTAAAACAGGCTACTCTTCACTCATCATTTTATTTACTTGATGATAATGTTTGAATACAACTCCAGAAATAAAACTACCACTTTGTGAAGTCTTCAATCAGATCACACTCCCCAGATTTGGGTGTCGGTGCCAGTCAATATGGTTGTGTCAAAGACTAAAACTAAGGATATTTTGTCTCCATTTTTATTTCATTTTAGTTAGTTGTGTAAGCGCACTATACAGTTTTAGTTAGTTTTTGTTTTTTTGGTAAAACTTAGTTTTTATTTATTTTCAGCTAACTAACATGATTTTAGAATTTCAGTTTTAGTTATTCAGTTAGTTTTAGTTAACTATAACAACCTTGGTAGGGAGTCTGTGTTTTTAATCTTGTGTAAGTGGGCCATGTTTGTAATTTGCAGAGTAAGGATTCAAGAGCAAATGGCCTACAATATTTCAGTGCACAGATCATGTGAATCCTGTGCAAATTGCCATCTCTGTAATTTAGGGTGGTAATTATGTTTTTTATGGTCAGTGTGGCTTTTCCTGTGCCTTTCTCTGACTGAAAAATAACAGAGGAAGCGTGGAAGATTGTTAACAAAGTTTTGACACATATACACACGTGGACAAAATTGTTGGTACCCTTCTGTCAATGAAAGAAAAACCCACAATGGTCACAGAAATAACTTGAATCTGACAAAAGTAATAATAAATAAAGATTCAATGAAAATTAACTAATGAAAATCAGACACTGCTTTCGAACTGTGGTTCAATAGAATTATTTTAAAAAACAAACTCATGAAACAGGCCTGGACAAAAATGATGGTACTCCTAGAAAAGATTATTATAATAATAATAACAATAATAATGTGACCATAGGGACATGTTCAACCAAGGTGTGTCCTCTAATTAGCATTACAGGTGTCTACAAACTTGTAATCAGTCAGTCAGCCTATTTAAAGGGTGACAAATAGTCACTGTGCTGTTTGGTGACATGGTGTGTACCACACTAAACATGGACCAGAGGAAGCGAAGGAGAGAGTTGTCTCAGGAGATTAGAAAGAAAATTATAGACAAGCATGTTAAAGGTAAAGGCTATAAAACCATCTCCAAGCAGCTTCATGTTCCTGTGACTACAGTTGCACATATTCAGAAATTTAAGACCCACGGGACTGTAGCCAACCTCCCTGGACATGGCCGCAGGAGGAAAATTGATGACAAATCGAAGAGACGGATAATACGAATGGTAACAAAATAGCCCAGAACAACCTCCAAAGACATTAAAGGTGAGCTCGAAGGTCAAGGTACATCAGTGTCAGATTGCACCATCCGTCGTCATTTGAGCCAAAGTGGACTTCATGGGAGACGACCAGGGAGGACACCACTGGTGAAAACAAATCATAAAAAAGCGAGACTGGAATTTGCCAAACTGCATGTTGACAAGCCACAAAGCTTCTGGGTGAAAGTCCTATGGACAGACAAGACAAAACTGGAACTTTCTAGCAAGGCACATCAGCTGTATGTTCACAGACACAAAAATGAAGCATACCAAGAAAAGAACACTGTCCCTACTGTGAAACATGGAGGAGGCTCTGTTATGTTCTGGGGCTGCTTTGCTGCATCTGGCACAGGGTGTCTTGAATTTGTGCAGGGTACAATGAAATCTCAAGACTTTCAAGATATTCTAGAGAGAAATGTGCAGCCCAGTGTCAAAAAGCTTAGTCTCAGTCACAGGTCATGTGTCTTGCAACAGGATAATGACCCAAAACACACAGCTAAAAACACCCAAGAATGGCTAAGAGCAAAACATTGGACTGTTCTGAAGTGGCCTCCTATGAGCCAGGATCTAAATCCTATTGAACATCTGTGGAAGGAGCTGAAACATGCCGTCTGGAGAAGGCACCCTTCAACCCTGAGACAACTGGAGCAGTTTGCTCATGAGGAGTGGGCCAAAATACCTGCTGAGAGGTGCAAAAGTCTCATTGAAAGTTACAGAAATCGTTTGATTGCAGTGATTGCCTCAAAAGGGTGTGCAACAAAATATTAAGTTAAGGGTACCATCATTTTTGTCCAAGCCTGTTTCATGAGTTTGTTTTTTAAAACAATTCTGTTGAACCACAGTTTAAAAGCAATGTCTAATTTTCATTGGTTAATTTTCATTGAATTTTTATTTATTATTACTTTTGTCAGATTCAAGTTATTTCTGTAACCATTGTGGGTTTTTCTTTCATTAACAGAGGGGTACCAACAATTCTGTCTACGTGTGTAGGTCAGAAATAGTGTTTCTCTTTTGGTTAATTTCAGCTTGAGTGTAAAAATTGCTTTATTTTACTTCACTTATTAATTTACACTCTGCTGTCCAAATGAATGTGCCGCTGCTCTCTTCATGCCCACAGCACTAGCGCTCTGCTTCCTACAGTTTTTCTTTGCAAGTGCCTGATCTTATGTCTGTATGATTTAGCCTTACATTTCATATGTAACACAGTTTACAACTTAAAATATGTCACTCAGCATTCAGTGGTTAGTCTGCAACAGCTGATCTGCACAAGGAGGGTTGTTGTGCATGAGTAATGATCCCAAATTTAAAGAGTGCAGAATTACATCAACAGCACCAAAAATGGTTTAAAGTGACACGGGAGGTTCATATCTATCATAGTGCGTCTCCCTTTCTCATACATTAATGGGAGGGATGCTTGACTTTCTCTTTTCTTCTGTCTGATCAGCTGCAGATACATGACTTACACAACCTCGATGCATAACGGGAGAATTAGAGGTGATATTTCACTAGTTTATTGGTTATGTCCAGCTTGCTACAGATCTAAACAATGTTAAAACCATATACTGTATATATATAGAGAGAGGGAAAAACCACTTTAGTGCATACTGTCTTTTGGAAACTCTGGTTAACAGTGTGCATAGGACACATGCATGAAACATTACATGCAGAATGCAATATGCACAACATTTTTTAAATTAGTTTTAGAAATGTGCATTTTCATTTCATGCAGGGCCTTCATGTTGTCATTCAGAAATGTCTGCTTTGAGTTCATTGCAGACTTCACTTATCACTCGTGAATGCACTGCACCAAACACTGACGTCAGGAGGTGATCCCTAAATTATCATAGGTCCACTGGTAATACTAGTCCTGTGTGAATGGTACGTTAGTTAACTTTGATGTCTGAATGTGCAGACTGGTTCATTATATTTGTATTTAATTCTCATGCAACATCCTCTAACCTAAGGACCAAACCCTCTTAAAATCCCTGTATTTGGGGAGCTGTAAGCATTGCATGTGTTACACAAACAAACATCTGCTGGGGCTGAGGTCAGCACTAACAGATTGCAGACGGTTTAAGAAGCCTGGGGCCAAGCAGCTTGTGACACAGGCTGAAACCTCCTTTAGTACTGCGCAGCATGTGGCATTTGACATGCCACTATATTTAGCACAGCCCTCATTGGTTGTGCTAACCCATCCCACTTACTTACAGAGTTCAAACCTGTTGCACGCTAGATTGCCAATGCCTGAGGTTGTGTCAATCCACTTGATTTGTCTATCAAAGCGGCAACACATGAACTTTTAATGCAGGAGAGCTCAAGTTACAGGGCTCCACTAGCATGGCAGCATCTATTATGTAACCAGACGGACAAACAGACCCTGAGCCAAGAGAGTCTAGACTTGTACCCATTCCACTGCCCCTGGAAAGAGCAAAGTCACTGCCCTGCATTCACTGAGACATATTCCATAAATAGGTTGCATGCGACGACACTGTCAGACAACCAGCTGCATTATATGAAGATATTAAGATTTTACTTTGATCCTTTGACTTAAAATCAACCACAGTTTTGTAATCTTACATTGTCATTAGCACATATGCAAGACATCAGTTCCGGGGATCTATCTTTAGATTAATGACCTAAGATGATTAAAAAAAAAAAAAAAACCTCCCAACCATTATGCAACATATGAGACATTCAATTATAAATGGCCCATGACATTCAGGGATGCACAGAATTGGATTTTTGCCGATATCAGTTATGTACAGATTCATTTTAATACCAATATCAATATTTTTTATATTTATTTCATACCCAAAACTGAAGCCATTAAGAAATGAGGATGAAGACTTCAGCTGACTTTGGGCTGTTGACTCTGCCAAAAACTCTACATACATTTTCACTGATTTTGCCAATATTTACAGTAATTATAAGCCAATATTGACAACAGAAATATTGGTTGTAAATTTTAGCAGGAATTTTCATATCTGTTGATACAGATAATTTACTTTTCAAGCTAATATCTGCTGATACTGATATCATGCTGATTATATCATGCAACCCTTGTGATGTTACCAGTTAAGCCAAGAAAAAAACGTATTATCTACAAAATAACTACCATTCATACACATGAAAAACCAAGTCTTTCCATGAAACTCATCTGTTCCTTTAAACAACCAATTAAATTGTCTCTGTCAGCAGAAATAGCAGTCCACATGATATTTGCATATAGATTTTTCCAGAGAACACCAGAAAGCAGATAGCAGGTAAAGGAAAGACCTCTTTTAAGAGGATGTGACCTGATCATCTAGTCAACTGTGTACTTGTCAATTGGTTTACAGCTCCCAATGGAAAAGCCACCAGGTGATAAGAACAAAAGGTGACACACTGATAAGGGCTGTCATTTTGGCACTGAAACATCAGAGGCTTTTTAAACGACTTTCACTTGCATGTGGTAACGACCAGCAAATGGTTGTTCTTTGAAAGAAATGAAACATCTGGGGATCTGACACAAGCTTAAACTGCTGTTACCGTCACATCTATACTTGTAGTCTCTCAGTCTTCTTACCTTTCTTTGGCAAACCTCTTCCCTTGCCCAGTCGGGACTTTCTGTCCAACAGCTTGCTCTTGGGACTTGTAGGAGCCACCAAGGACCCCTTGACAACATCCCCATTATCACTGAGGGAGTCCCCCCTCCCTGAGTCTCGGGATGAGTTCTTCCTCAGCCTCCGCTTGGCCTTAGCCTTGAGCCGTGCTTCGTGGATACTGTTGCAAGAGGAGGACAGCCAGTTGCCATTGATTTCATTGTTGATGTTCTTGTTGGAGATAACTGATCCTTTGTTGTCCTCATCTCCAGATGCAAAAGAGTCACTGAGGTCGTCTGCTTCTGTTGGAAGAAATGGAACATTGAGGAAGTGTTTATTCTAAAGTTGACAAAATAAAAGCATCTTTAAAGTGAAAAAAAGGTTGGAGATAACATGGATTTTTTTCCAGGAGTTATTTCAGTCAGGTAAACATGCATGTACATTTAATTCAGTAAAGAATCATTTTCTGTCACACTAATTATGATAGTGCAGTAGACCATATGTAAAATGAACTACAACATAAAACCATGATTCAACAAATCCAACTGCTGGAGCTTCAGGCTGTGCAATAAATCAACAATCAGTCACAGTCCGCATGAAAAAGCCCCAGTGCCCCACATCATACAGCTGATGAGGCATTTAAATCTGTTCACACTTACCAACGGGGTTTGCGTTCAGCCAGGCCTCGCAGTCAGCTGCCATGTTTTACAGTAGAAAGATTTTGCAGCAAAAAAGGCGTGCGAAAGTGATATTTGTATGAATACCTGCAATGTAAGAGAGAATATACCAATTAAATAGGCAGACATGCGTCAATAACATGCCCAGACATGCTGTAACGCAACAGCTTCCCCTCCCCCTAGTCATTCAAAGCCGTAATGTTGGTAAACAATGGCTAACGCTGCTAGCTTAAATGTTCACTGTCAGACAGCTGCGTCAGACGACCATACTCCACAGTATTATCCACACGTTCAACCACCTAATAACACACATTATTTACATTTGCATTTATGCGTTGGTGCACGTTTCTTTTAATATCACTGGCTCTACGTTTATCTGTTGTTGAAGCCTAACTGTCAATAAGGAAAAATCTGTAATACCCGCTGCGAATCTGTAAGTTTGTAAAAACACATTTAAACCATTAATAAACATACAAGTAATATCTGCGTATCTTTAAACATTGTTCATTCGTTGAAATAGCGAAAAACATATTCACTGACCGTCTGTTGTGTCCAAGCTTCAAACTCCGACTGTTGTTTTCATCTACCCAGCAACGCAGGAAAAGAACTCTGTGTTATTGTGATCTGATTGGCTGGGGCTGTGTGGGTTTTAAAAAGGAAGAACCAATGAAAATGCAACACGGGATTTTCTTCTCGCATGTTCTATGGTTCCATAGGATTTGTTATCTATACAGTGCTGCCCCCTAGTGTTGGTGCTGGACAATATCTGTCCTTGAAATTACCACCTGGTTTATTACAGTTTTTCTCAGTCGCTTTGGTACATTTCTCAGATCAGAATTGAAATTCTCAAAACTACTTGTTTAATCTTCACATCATTGTGTCACTTGTGCACATCATTAAAGCAGTTTCTCATTTCTTTGGAGAAGTTGCAAATCCTTTGGTACATCCATGCAAATGATTATGTACAATTCTCTGCTGTTTCCTACATTATCAACTGCTTATGTCATGTTGATCAAAATGATTGTAATGGGTCTCTGCTGAATAATCTCACCCCTCACAACATTTAGGCATTACTTCATCGCATAAGTCTTTACATGCAAAATCGTTGAACATGTTGTTATGATATGTCAAGCATATTTCTATACATTTCCATTAGACTTTTTTCCCTAAATCTGTCCTGAATTGGTAAATTGCTCCCTGGTGAGTCTTGACTTTCTCTAACCAAGGGAAATGTGTGAAGCATTAGGTCAACGAATGATCAAAGAATTTGATTGAGGATAATTTGATGATTGAGGAATTTTCTCAGCATGGAGATGGAAAGTATATGATCACCAGCCACATACACAGATGACCCTTCTGGCTGCCATGGATGCAGCGTGTGATGACATCACAGCAGATACCAGCAGAGGCTGGATAAGACACTCGAAAAGATTCTTCCCATGCTGCATCGCAAGAGAAGATATTTGTTGTGATGTGGATGAGAATTTGGGGCCCAACAGACAGGAAAATCAAGAGGTGTAGGAAGACTGCACTGTAATTCCTCCAGCACTGCATGTATAGTTTTCCCTAAGAAGACTGTCCTATGTTCACATTTCTACTTCTATTTTTTTGTTTTTTTTCCAGGTACTATGCAGTGCTGTCTTTTCTTTTCTGTATTGCAATGACATCGTCTGTCAACAAATTACAGTTAAACTTACAATTTACAATAATTGTCATCAAACCTTTAGCCATAGTTTACATCAGAACATCCCACCAGTGTACACTGATATGTTGACAACATGACTAAGCAATCTGACTGCCTTATTCATACACAATGACACAAGGACTTGTCATTCTGATGGCACTGACATGTTCATTGACACAGATATTTACTTTTGAGGGATGAACTAAGGATTTTGAGCAGAAGACTGGCTTTTGCAGGTAATCCATGGTGTTTTGCTGTTTGCATGAATTGTTTTGAGAAATGCACTTACTGTTTTGCAAATGTCGAGGATGATTCAAGAAATGTACCAAAGCGACTGAGAAAAACTGTAATGATGAAGAGGAAATCATAAGGATTTATAAGTTATGATGGTAATTTGATTCAGCCTAAATATTTAAAACAAATTTAGAACAATATCTATCCTAAGCAGAGTGGCCATTTAAGAATATTAGGCTTTCAAAACATGCCCCAAGAGTGACATTTTTAAAGGTCAGTTCTAAATATACATGAAGAAATACATACTAACAAACACCAGTTTACATTGAATGTATTGGAAAAAAATACTGGTTAAACCTTTTTTTAATTTGCCTCAACACATGGCGGAGCTCTTCTACAACTCTCCCACTGAAATCCTACCATACACCATTGCAGCCGCTGGGCAGGGGAGTGTTTAAAACTTCCTTAACACCTCAATATGCACGCAACCGAACATGCAAAAGGTGCTGCTTTTAGCAATTTTTAACTTACTTAGCTTAATATATGTATTCTGCACTGTTTTTTTTTATTTTTTATTTTATTGTATTCATTCTTGTCTACCTCTTTTTTTTAGTACTTGTGTATAATGACAATTAAAGCTCATTCTTATTCAAAGCTAAAACCTTTTTCCTAACATTATGTTCAATGACATACACAGGCAAAACACGGTATGTTAAAAGATCAAATTGTTTATTCAAGTTTTTTGCATCGAAAATGATATGAAAAGTTTGTCAAATAAAACAATGTCATGATTGATGTCACAGGATCCATATTCACAGTATATATAACAGCCTGGGGTAGTCGTGGTTCAAAACAAATCACTGTGACATGATGAGCATGATTAACTCTGACAAATAAATACATGGTCCAGTTAAACGTATTAAATATTTAAGGCATGAGAAGTAACAGCAAATGAAACTTGGATTGACCTGTGATCAAATCAAACATAATCTTAAGGATAATTAAAGATTTTTTCATACTGTCAGTATCAATCAAAATGATGTGAAATTTAAAATCTATACTTTACAGCAGTAGATATAAATAAAAAAAATGTAAATGCTTTTTACTAATCTAAACAATTAAATCTGTTCAACAAAAACAACAAACCTGAGAATCGGCCTCAGTTTTTCAACTGAGTGAAACATTCTTTGACACATATTTCAAGTCATTTTTAAACCATAATTGTATCTTTGTGTAATCACTTACAATGTTCTTGAGTGTTGTTAATTTTAACTTAATAATGGACAAAAGTTTTATGCCCATAATGTAAAAGTTATTCCTCTTAGTTTTGAGACTTTTAATTAATTTCCATTCCATAAAAAAATCAGCCCCAGTTGCCTCACTATACAACACACTGAAGGTATGTACAATATTGAGAGTATAAACACCTGGGACAACAATGCATCCCACTTTCCCGATTAAGAAAATCAGTGCAATTATCCACATCCGGTAGCCTTCATGAGTGTCATTATCTTTGCTGTCACTAACAACAGTCTGGCCATAACAGCACACCTACACCCCTCTGCAGTTTGCTGTATGAGATGTGAGAGGTGAAGGTGACGTCACTGTACAGCTGAAGGGTCAGCGAGTGCAGCCGACAGACTTTCTTCTGCAAGCTGGGACAAGTATTTCTGTGAAGGAGTGGAGGAGGAAAAAGACAAAAAAATTACAATCCAAAACATATTTTGAAACAATGAAAAATTGGTCATAACTTGACAGTACAAAGGTATATTCCCTCTACAGAAAATGATGTTTTCCTTAAATTAAACCAAAGAGAGAAGCATCCTTATTGATGCTGATGTTTTGACTGCAAGCATGTCGGAAAAATGATGTAACCTCACAAGCTGGATCGATATTTTATCAGAACAGTTTTATGTGACATAATCAAAGCTGATGGAGAACAGATCCATAATAAACAGAAATCCAAATGTTCCAAATACAGATTAAGTTTTCACCTTTTAAAAATGTTGATCTGTTTTAAATATAAGCAGTTATTAGAGTCATTCAGATTGTTTTATTTTGAAAGGACAAAAAAAAAGGCAATGACAGACAGCACAAATGTTTTCAACGGTTTTTCCCCCCTTGAAATGTAATCTATCAAATGTTAGGGAATCACTTCTTCTCAAGCTTGCATCAGCTGTGCTGCCAGGGACGAGACAAATGCAAGTGTGCTTTGTGCTGAATGTTTAAAATATGGAAACCTAATACTCGTGCCAGTTCACATGCAATGTGAATGTCTGTTTGGTGGCAGCCTTGTGGATCAACTAGCATCTGGTATATACTGATGCCTCTGTGTAATTTTTGTTTTTTTGGGCTTTTTTTTGGCAACTTGATTGCAATTGTGTCTTTAATCGTTAAGTTATCTTTTTTATTATTCCTCCTTTTTAATAAAACTCTTATTAATAAAAAATACATCTTAAATTCCCAAGCTCACATAGTGATGTGAACAAAGAGAAACAAAGCACAAAGACATTTTATATGAAAAATGTAATATGCATCTAAATTTCTACTCTGAATGCATGGATAGATTGATCTTAAAATACTCCAATAACAACACAACAAAACATAAAAAAATCTATGATTTCTGCCTCTACTGCAACTTTAATAATAACAATATAATGAAGTATATGAAATAAAAATAAATAGTACAATTTGTTCAATACATATAGCTGTGCAGATTATTAATTACAATCATACTATCTAACATTTTCACAATCTTTTGCACTTTTGACTAGAAAATATATATACAGGCTGTAAATGGTTCAAATTTTAATCTCAGAATGTATGTTGTTAATTGCATTAATCTTGACCTTTTAATCACATATTAAAATTCCACTATTTTGCATTCAAAACTGTTTTGTGTCATTTTGGATACTGCTAATGTATTTTAGTAAGGGTAGACTTCCTGTTTGAATACAAACCTATTTTTATGGACAGATCGAAGACTTTAACATGCACTTCACTACAAAAAAAGGAATTGATTGAAAAAAATGGATTGAAAGGGAGTATGAGAACAGCAGAAAGGTAAATGACAACAAAAGGAGCAAATAACTTTTGGCTCAACTGTCTGAAGGTTTTACAGTCTTTCTCAGTTGCTTTGGTACATTTCTTGAATCATCCTTGACATTTGCAAAACAGTAAGTGCATTTCTCAAAACAACTCTTACAAATAGCAAAACACCATGGATTACCTGCAAAAGCCAGTCTCCTGCTCAAAATCCTTAGTTCATCCCTCAAAAGTAAATATCTGTGTCAATGAACATGTCAGTGCCATCAGAATGACAAGTCCTTGTGTCATTGTGTATGAATAAGGCAGTCAAATTGCTTAGTCATGTTGTCAACATAACAGTGTACACTGAAGGGATGTTCTGATGTAAACTATGGCTAAAGGTTTGATGACAACTATTGTAAATTGTAAGTTACACCTTAGTGTATGTGGGAGATTGATTGCAAGAGACTGGACAAGATTCACACTTTACACTTTAACTGCTTTTACTGTAATTTGTTGACAGACCATGTCATTGCGATACAGAAAAGAAAAGACAGCACTGCATAGCACAAAAAAACAACAACAACAAAAATAAAAGTAGAAATGTGACCATAGGACAGTCTTCTTAGGGAAAACTGTACATGCAGTGCTGGAGGAATTACAGTGCAGTCTTCCTACACCTCTTGATGTGTCTGTCTGTTGGGCCACAAATTCTCATCCACATCACAACAAATATCTTCTCTTGCGATGCAGCATAGGAAGAATCTTTTCGAGTGTCTTATCCAGCCTCTGCAGGTCTCTGCTGTGATGTCATCACGCTGCATCCATGGCAGCCAGAAGGGTCATCTGTGTATGTACTGTGTATATACTTTCCATCTCCATGCTGAGAAAATTCCTCAATCATCAAATTATCCTCAATCAAATTCTTTGATCATTGGTTGATCTAATGCTTCACACATTTCCCTTGGTTAGAGAAAGATTCACCTGGGAGCAATTTACCAATTCAGGACAGATTTAGGGAAAAAAGTCTAATGGAAATGTATAGAAATATGTTTGACATGTTATGACAACATGTTCAACCATTTTGCATGTAAAGACTTATGCAATGAAGTAATGCCTAAATGTTGTGAGGGGTGAGACTATTTAGCAGAGACCCATTACAATACATTTTGATCAACATGACATAAGCAATTGATAATGTAGGAAACAGCAGAGAATTGTACATAATCAATTGCATGGATGTACCAAAGGATTTGCAACTTCTCCAAAGAAATGAGAAACTGCTTTAATGATGTGCACAAGTGACACAATGATGTGAAGATTAAACAAGTAGTTTTGAGAATTTCAATTCTGATCTGAGAAATGTACCAAAGCGACCGAGAAAAACTGTAAAGTGATATGAGACATCAAGGAGCAGTGGTGGACTTTTTTATGTCACTATGGCTGAATAGATGGATGCATGGATGGATGGAGGGAGGGACAGATAGGCAGAAAGACAGACAGACAGACAGACAGACAGACAGGCAGGCAGACAGATTGATGGATGGAGGAAGGGAGAGAAGGACGGACAGATAGATAGCTAGGATAGAGCCTTTATTAATCCAAAAGAGAAATTCAAGAATCCGGACGGAAATTTACAGAGATGCTTCAGTACCTTAGGCAAAGTGTGCTGAAAGGTACAATAAATTGTGCTAAATCACAATTCTAAACAATTAGTGCACTAACTGTGTACTTCAGTTAAATACAATTAATAAGATTAATCTTGACAGCGCTCATACATACAGTCCCCTCCAGTATTGGAACAGTGGGCCGAATTCCTTTATTTTTGCTGTAGACTGAAAATATTTGGGTTTGACATCAAAAGATTAATATGAAACAAGAGATCAACATTTCATCTTTTATTTCCAGGTGTTTACATCTGTATTGGATAAACATCTTAGAAGATAGCTTTATGTGTAACGGAACAACAAATTTTTAGATGAGCTAAAGTATTGGAACAGATAGACTTAAAATAGAATAAAGTTAACAAGACTTAATATTTAGTAGGAAATCCTTTTCTTGCAATACCTGCATCAAGTCTGGGATCCACTGACATCGCCAAACTTTTACGTTTTTCTTTTTTGATGCCTTTCCAGGCTTTCAGCGCAGACTCTTTTAGTTGTTGTATGTTTTAAGCGTTACTCCATTCAGTCTTCTTTGTAGTGATCAAAATGCATGCTCTATAGGGTTCAAGTCTGGAGATTGACTTGGCCACACTAAAACCTTAGACTTCTTGCCCCTGATGAACTTCTTTGTGGTTTTGGCATTGTGTTTTGGGTGATTATCTTGCTGCATGATGAAGGATCTCCAAATCAGTTTAGTTGCATCTTTCTTTAAATTGGCAGTCAAAATGTTTCTGTAGACTTCTGAGTTCATTTCTGCTGCCATCATGTGTTACATCATCAATGAAAATTAATGGGCCTGTCCCAGGAGAAGCCATACAAGCCCAAGCCATGACATTACTCTACTGTGTTTCACAGATGAGCTTGTATGTTTGGATTATGAGTAGATCCTTTCTTCCTCCAAACTTTAGCCTTTCCATTACCTTAGTAAAGGTTCATCATTGTCTCATCAGTCCATAAAACTTTGTCCCAGAATGTTTGAGGCTCGTCTCTGTACTTTTTGGCAAATCCCAGCCTGGCCTTCCTGTTCTTCTTGCTAATGAGAAGTTTGCATCTTCTGGTGTAGCCTCTGTACTTTTGTTCATGAAGTCTTCTGTGAACAGTAGACGGTGAAACCTTCACTCCTGCCCTCTGGAGGTTGTTGCTGATGTCACTAACAGTTGTTTTGATGTCTTTCTTTAAAGCTCTCACAATGTTTCTGTTGTCAACTGCTGCTGTTTTCCTTGGTCTACCCATTCAACACCTGTTACTGAATACACCAGTGGTTTCTTTCTTCTTTAGGAAATTCCGAATTATTATACGGGCTATGGCCAATGAATGGCTCTGATGGATTTCCCATCTTCTCTCATCTTCACAATTGCTTGTTTTTCACACATAGACAGCGCTCTGGTTTTTATATTGTTTACACCTCTCAACTATAAATGCAGTCTGCAAAGTCAAAACCCAAATCTGAAACTGAGCGTGGACATTTAGCGCTATCATTTGAATAATCAATGTCATGGACACACCTGGGCAACAAAAAACACCTGTCAGTCACATGTTCCAATACTTGTGCTCACATGAAAAATGGGTGAGTTCAAACAAAGACTGCTATCTTTAAAGTAGTGTATCGGATCATGACGTAAATACCTGAAAATAAAAGCTGAAGTGTTGATCTATTGTCTCATATTCATCTTTTGATGTCAAACCCAAATGTTTTGAGTCTACAGCAAAAATAAAGGAATTAGGCCCACCGTTCCAATACTTTTGGAGGGGACTGTAACTTTAATACATTTAAAATAAGCGAAAGATACAAATTGGAAGGAAAGAGAAAGAAAATAAATGGATCCATTGACTGTTTGGTTGTGAAAACAATGACCAACCCAGAAGTATAAAAACACTGTATGTGAGTCCCAAAAGCGGATCCTTGAGTACAGTAGAGCAAGCAGAAATGCAGGATTTCTATACTATAGATGCAAGCATTCAACAGTAAGATAATAAACTCATTTGCTACCAGGTATACATATCAACCACAGCGCTGGCTGGCATACTTGAATCAGTCAGTGTGGAAAGAGTAAATGAAGTTTGGATTATCATCATCATTCCTTCTTGTCAGCATTGTCATCATCATTATCATCACTCATCAGAACTGTGTGTCCAGTGCAGTGTATACCTGTAGGTTCCTGTAGTGTACAGTGCTGCGGCAGTGACTCGTCTTAGCTGTATCTTCACTGGTATAGAAGAATCCACAAAGTTTACAGTAGAAGCCAGATCTTGGCACAACAAACTCCACTCCTATGAGAGAGAGAGTCAACACAGCACTTACACCTCTATCCAAGAAATAAGCAAAAACATAGACATCTAAATGCATGTATTTTTTAAGAATAATGTGGGTGCTTTTCATGCTTTTACTATAAAGGGGGGCAGTGGATAGAAGCAGAAAAGTGATGGGAGTGTGGGTAATGGAATGTAGGAAAGGAGCCACAGGCCAGACTAGAACCAGGGTCACCCCTGAACAGGGGGCATTACCTAACCACTAGGCCATAAGTGCCTTATCTAAATGCATATCTACTAAAAGCTAAGTTTAACCCAAGTGCAGTTTGAGCGGGAGACTCACTAAAAGGTCACAGTCTTAAGGTCTACAATAATAAGATGAAAATAAACACAATACCCACTGACTGCTCAGCCAATCAATGTGTCTCATTGCTTTGGAATACATCTGTAATATTTATTCTTTTAGGCAAAAGTTGGCATTTCAGCCACTAAAATGTATTATTTTCAATGCACCCAACTGCGTATGCTGGAACAATTATACCTTGAGGACAAACAATAAGACAACAACAGCATTATGCACGTTATTAACATTAAGTTCATCGGAAGAACACATATCTGGTTGTCAACATTTCCATTCCAGATTAATGTGAGGCAAAAAATTTAAACTCAGCAACAATCAAATGAGTTATCAGTGTTAAATTTGTCATAGACGTGCTAACACTAGACACAATTTGCTCTGGACACGCAGGCTTTCTCATAGCATCATACATCAGAAATAGCCAGACTCTTGCATCTGTCCTGAGGTCTATTGTTGCTGTAAAGCACCCAGGCTTATGTAAGTCTCCATGCAACAGACCCATGTGCTGTGCCTGCAGTGTCATTCTAGCCCTAATGATAATATAAATACTCATCCCTCAGGGGTGTGTTTCACAACCTTCTCACGGAAATAGGTCAGTAAGTGGCCAAGCAATTCCAGTCAATTAGAGTGCTAATGCAACAGGTTGTCAGTGCACTTATTAATGGTGTACATGACACAACTTTATCTTTAGGACTCAGACTACAGGCTTAAGACTCCATTAAGGGTCTGGGATTAAATAAAGATACATTTAAGGATTCTGGATCAGGTTTCACTTCAGTTTTCATTATTATCTGATACTGGATTTTGTCTGAGATCCTGGATCGTTTTTAACGTTCAAGAGTGGTATGGTAAAATATTTTCTGCTTACCCAATGGGATGCTGTGTTCATTGACAGCTTTGTCTTGCTCTTGAGATGGCGAAAGGGCCTTGATCTCTGTAAAAGATATTCAAATGATGAGGAAGGTGGCTTTGCAATAATATGTACAGTATATTCTATTTATTATTTGCAACAATTATTCTCAAAAGGAATGTTTAATGTGGCTTATTTATAATAAAGACAACAGCCCAAGGTGCCAGCTAGAGGCGCTTTCATTGTGCTTAACATCCTTCTAAAATATTATTGCTCATATTAACCTCTGTGGTCTCAAAAGAGTGTAGCGTCACTATTGAAATTACATAAATCATGATGACTATTCAAAACTCCAGTTAGGCAAAGGACATGAGACAAAGAAATCAAATTTGACAAAATAAGACTGCTTTACATGACTGTAGTTTTTTTTTTAAGTAAATTAGCATAGGATCTCGTGAGACTTTCTGCAAACATTTCACTTCTCTCTGAAAAGTACCTTTTTTAAGACTGTAATCCTTTTGTTTAACAGCATCAATTACTGATTCGGAAACCTGTCCAATGTCCACAGGGCTGCTATCCTTTGGTACATGAATATCATTGTCCATTATTTCTCCTGGAGGACAACTTTTGGTTTCAATATCCTCTAAACATGCCTCTTCCAGTGCAGCCTTGAATTCCTCACTTGGAAAGTCACTCAGGTTATTTAGTGTTGGCTCGTAAGTCACAGGACTGAGTTTCAGGTCTTCAGGACTGGTTGCAATTATAACATCCCCTGGTTTCTCTGTCGGATTTTTTTCTGTCTGGTCTCCAGATTCTGTGCAGGACTGTTCCTGGTTGGGCTTCTCCACAGATCTCTCCTGCACCTCCAGAGGGGAGGAGGTAGGTGTTAACATGCGCTTTACTATTGCTTCTTCCTTCTCAGACTCATTGGGGCAGGACACAAACTTCTGAAGCTCAGCAAGGTCCGGCTCAACAATAAAATCATCTTCTCCTCCTACTTCATCAACAGTGACCAATTCCTCCATGTTCTTGGGATACCAATCCTCTTCATCAGTGTCATCTCCACTTCCCCATGCCTTCACCTTGAAATGGATCAAGAAAGAAAAGATAATGCTGTACTGCAACTACAGTTACCACACGTTTATGATGTAAAAAAAAGCATGTAAGAAGTTATAGAGGCATAATAAAAGACTGAAAAAGGTGTATGTGAGATCAAACTGCTTACAGTGTCTTGATCTTTATTACATTCAGCTGCCTCCTTTGGCTTGTCGCTTTGTTGAGGTGAAACAGATTTTTCCTTTGACCGGCGTTCCTGTAAAAAGGAACAACTATAAGTGAAGGGATGTGCAGCATAATGCAGGTCTACAATAGTGAGGGCTTTGTAAAAGTTACTTACAGAACTTTCAGATTCATTTTCTCTCTGTTTTGCTGCAGTGGCGACCTTCTTGATTGTCTTCTTGCTCCTGCCCCTGCCTGGTGAGCTCTGCCTCTTGTCCTCTTGTGTCCTACGAAGCGGCTCCTCCATCATCTCAAACTCTGAATGCCTCAATCTGCTGTGGTAGTCATTTCCATCCCTCCTCTTTGGTTTTGGATCATGCCTTTGGTATGGAGGTCTGGGTGGCTTGTCTGACTTGTAAATTTGCTCTTTGATGAAGAAGTCATCCTCCATGTTCCTGTAAGAGTTGAAGGTCATGCCTTGAGGGCTACCTCGCTGGTGCCAGTCTCTGTTGCCCCTCATCCCTTCACCTCCCCCTCGCTCCTCTGCTGATCTGGAACTGATATGATCTACAGGTTTCTGGTAAGCCTTTCGACGTTCAGCTGCCCTTCCGTTTGGCCGATCATCCTCTGTATTACCCCCGTTCCGCCATGGGTCGTCTCTCTCCCTTTCATCCTCACACCTTCTTAAATGTGACGACCAATCCCAAGAGCCTCGGCGGGGACCCAGACCATTGCTGCCTCTCTCTGGACCCCTGCATGTTGCACCTTGGGGGCTGGGGGCTGAGCTGCATGAAGTAAAACTGGGGCTGTGGGAATGGGGACTAAGAGAGCGGCTGATAGGACTGCGGGAGCGTGCTCTCTCTGGCATGTAGCTGGAAGAAAATAAATATATGGTGAATTGCAAAGAGTTATCCACTTAATTTTTGAAGTTTGGGAGCATTTCAGGTAAAAAAATGTGCCAAAATACAGTGATGGCTTAATTTATGCCATATTGAACAATTCTGAAGAGTTTTACTTTTCTCCCTGAAAGCATTTATGTTTGGCATAATTTTACGATGCAGCTCTCTGCTATATGTTCTTCAGCCTTAACTCAATGTCATCCTCTGATCAGCTGTTTGGGTCTATGGGGTTTGACAGAAACAAGTGCTTTGGTCCCCAGAAGGTTTTCTTGATGTCCCAACCTACTGACTTTGACTGTGAGATTCACATCACTGTATAAAAACTGGCACTTTAAAATTGTCCTTAATAAGACAATTTTAAAATGGACGGATAATAGGACCACTACATACACTTAATTTTTGTTCATGATAAATCAGAAGAAATATTCTATTTTTGGTGTATGTTATTTTTAGGAAATTAGTATTCATTTTGATTCATATTACTATTAGACTATTACTTTCATTTTTATTAAAATTATGACTAATTTTTTTTCACTGTTCAGGGACTCTTGCTAACGGACACGTTGGAAATCAACAAACACTAAACTAAACAGCTTTGGCTGCCCAGGAAATATTTTTTCTGTTATTGTGGTATTGAAACAGATATTGATATCATTTATTATTCACCGATATCAACATTTAAAATTCAGGCATCATAACCCTGTAAACCAATTGTTGCTAACATTTTCACCTCACTAAATATGCATTTTGTTTCCCATATTTGAATCTTAAAGAACAAAGCTTATTGTAGAATAAAAAGCTTCCTTACTGGTCAAGTTCTTGCATCTCATCTCTCTCCCGCTGGGAGCTGATGTCCTGAATGATCGATTGAACATCTTTTCCTGGTTTCTAAACAGAAAAGAAATTTAAGCTCAGTTATTTGCCAAAAGCTAAATCGTCAAAAAAAAAAGAAGATCATTACTCTTACCTTGAGTTGCAGCTCTTTGTACCTCTTTGACATTCGTATGAGAAGTTTCTGATTGTTAATCACAGCCGGAGTTAGCTGGTAGTATTGAACCATGGCCTGAGCTGCTTCTACATACGCCATCTCCAAAAATGCCTGATGGGAAACAGAAACTCGTTTTAAATAATTATCTCTATCAGAAAGGTATGTAGTCTTTCTTGCACCTGAACAAATTTATATCTCAGATTTCCGCCTGGGAGCAACTGAATCTTGAAAAATCCTCATCGTAGGGTATCACTTTTAATCACCATAATAACTCAATGGAATAGTCCCTGAAGTCCCTGTAACCAGTACCATGTTCTGAGGAAGAATGTCTTTAACTTGATAGCGGTGATACTAATGTGGCAGTTCAGTTCTGATAACTGATACCAGGGAACCTGAGTGAGATGTCATGTACTATACTTAAAAAGCCATTAAGTTGTGACAAAATTTATAATACCTGCAGAGGTTATTTAGGTTGACCCCAGCAAATTCATCAAACAGCAAAATTTTAATTTAAAATTATACATGCCCCTCTTAACAAGGAAATAAAATGCTGCCGCAATCATACTTTTAATGCTGAAAATTCTCACACTAATAAGCTATTTCACAAATATGTTTGTCTATATAGTCAAAAATAAGGCTTTTAAGAAATGTTATGTTCTTGAATTTTAAAAATAGAATTTAACACTTTTTAAGGAATGCATGGGAACCCTTATTATGATGTGCAAGCAAGACAGACAGTCATAAGTACTATGAAAAATAATCATGTGGTATATAATAAACTTATTGTACCTGATGGGTAGAGCGCATGAGTATGTAGTTGGTGACTTTGCCAAAAGGTAGCCCCAGATTGATGACATCATTCTCTGTGCAACTGCCTTCAGGGAGGTTGCAGATGTGAACCACTCGACCTGGTGTGGCCTTTCTTGGTGGGAAAGGCTGCAAACAGAAAAAAAAAAATAAAAAGTTTGTTTGAAAAATAATACTTATGTTTCCATCAATATTCATGCGTGTGCTAAATCAGAGTCATAATAACTACACCCTGCTTACAATAGCGCTGACCAATGACAAAAACTGGGAAACTCATCTTGTTTTGTCTGGTTTTTAGTTTCAGGATTTAAACCCGCAAACCCCAAAAGGAGGACAGGGTTTCCAAAATAAAGCCTGCAGTCACTCAAACCATCTGTTGGTCAGAGTCTTGCTGCAATGCACATGATTACTGCTCCAAACACAGTCTCCTTTATCTTGATGAGTAAACATAACAGACGTAAAAAGCAACTATAAATGTTAATTTTTCTCAGTTCACACACAGAGACAAACATTAAATTGGCACCTAAACATGACATAGACAGCGAAAAGCAAACTACCAAAGTGATATTTTAATGGCCTGTGTCATAAATCAGAGAACAGCACAATGTATAGAATAAGTCTGTCCAACTTCAATGTAACACAACAACACAGGATGTCATGTCATTTCCCTTCTCCTCCTGGCATCTATTATTAGCCTCTTGGCAGTGCTGCAGTAGTGATAATGAAAGTTTTCTTGTTTGGATTTAGAGACATGTCAGCTGACTTGCCCCAGACATTTCACACATTTCACACACATCCCTCAAGGCTGCCAAGTATCAAGATCACTCCTTTGTCTTTTCTTCTTTTTTATATAAGGAGAGTAGGCAAGTAGGAAGTAGCTAATACTTCCCTCATGGTGGCACAAAGTAGGCTTGAGAGTGCCATTAAAGAGAATTTTAAAGTCACTAAACCTCCAGTTTTAAGTACCTTTTAATACCATTGCAAACCTTTTACTTAAATAGCAGGTAAAAAAGTTTTTAGGGTCATTTTTCTTACTGCTTTCCCTGACTCCTGCTAACTTGCATATCCTTTTCAAATTTCCCTACTGAACTAGTAATCCTCAGATCCACACAATTTGCCTTCTTTCATCTCTGTGCAATGCAGGATTTAGCAAACAAACAGGCTGGGAAGCAGATGAAAATTTTCCTGATAGCTCCCTAAAACAGCTGCTGTGAATGTTGAGATTCAGATGCTTTTAAAAGAGAATACTCGCTGCCATCATTTACTGTTGTAATGCAAAGACACCCAATTATTTTGTGATTATTTAGCCTTTTACTGTCACTGAACAATTTATCTGATAAATGTTGGAACTTTATAAATGCGAAGGCTATCTTTATCCATCATCCAACAAGCCAATGGCCATACCATTTCACACCTCATGTTTCTTTTACATCATTGCAGAAAGCAGAAGTAAATTCAGCTTGTCATATCAGAGTCATATTTCTGCAACCATTGTGCTGCAACTGCAGATTTTAGAGTGCCCCTCCTCCTCGTCCTGCAGCTCAGGCTCAAAGAGCTGATGGACAGTTCCATGTGCGAGACAGACTGACTGCCTAATTTCACCTCGGTCCAGCAGCCAGCGTCTCTGCTTTTACAGGGGAAAGCCTCACACAAACATACTCTTCATGCTGAGTCTGAAAGCTGTAAAGTGTATGATGATTAAAGAGGAGGAGAAACATTTCACCCTTAAAAACCCCTTACTGTGCAAATCAAAACATAATCAGAGCTGAACGAATGGTCATGGTAAACATACATGAAGACCTAATCCAGAGCAGTCCATAAAATAATGGGATTTTTTTTTTTACTTAAGAAAAAGCAAAGGAAGTGGACTCAAACATTCCCTTTATTAGTGAAATTACATTAGGTCATATAATTAGCCTCAGGATTCAACACTGGAGATGTTTTGTTTGAGCCTTTTGACTGAATATCTCTGTCACAACTTAATGCTTTCTGGCTGATGCGCCAACAACAGCTTCAGATGTAAGAGTGATAATTTTATTAACTGCTCCATGCCAGTGCCACTGATCAGAATACACAAGTTCAATGCAGGTTGTGCTCAATAAACAGATCCCAGAATAGGCTGTTTATGTGGTTGGGATATTAAAGAGAATAAGAGTCTTGCTCACTGCACTCACTTATTTCTGCTCTGCAAAATGTGGTCTGTGTCTGTGAGCCCAGACACTTGACCACAGCATTGATATCACTGTCAGGGTTGGCTCAGGCCTTAAACAGAAGCTGTTTCTGTTAACCACAAATTAAAACACAGAGCTCCGTCATGTTTTAGCCTATATATGAGGAGGCACTTATCACTAAATGTTTTAATTTGCAGAAGGGAATTCTAAAATGTAGAACAACATAACCAAAACATCTGGGTTGCACCAACTATGCATAAGTTCAAACATAGTGCAGTTTGAACCACTTGATGTCAGTGTTATTTTATACTGGCTCTAGGTTCAGGGTGTAGGTTTTGGTAATCACCTATGCAAAATGCTTTGTCATATTTTGCACACACTTTTGATGTGTTTGAGGGTAAACAACAGTTATCATCAATTATTTTCAGCTGGTTTAGGGACAATAACACACAAGAGACAGCACTGTAACAAACACCGGGTTCAAAAAATGCTATTCATTGATTAGTCAAATGAAGTGAAAATGTCATATCTGCAACAATATTTTAGTTAGTTTGGATGTTAAGCTTTACTAGTTAAGATCAACCTTAAGTATCAGCGATGTAACCAAACAAAGGCACAACGTAACATAACCTAGGGTTTAGTGTGGGCTTAATGCCATAGCTTAAGACATAATCTACACAAAGCTGGTGGGATAAAGATGGTAATGTTAGAAGAACACCTAGGCTAAAACAATAACCAAGCTTAAGGTTTTAAATCACAGAACTAAAAGGTGAATCCAAAAGTTGGTACACCTAAATTTTAAGAATTAAGACAAACGCCTATGGCAAAAAAATACACAAGAGGAGCTTCACAACTTGAAATAAAACCTTAAAGAAGATTTTTAAAACCATGGTTATAAATATTTTTTGATTTTTCTTAATGTTTTATTTTATTTCATTTTCACTTTGTGTTTTAATTGTAGTTATATTTTAATCTTTTTTGGGGGGGCTCTTTAAAGATCAAGTTTTTTCACTGCAATTAATCTCAGGATTTCTGTAGTAAGTCATGATTAATCACACCCCTTTAAGCACATTCTAAAATTTCACTACTTTTAAAACTGTTTAAGTTAAAGGTTAAATAAAAGATTTGAACACAAACCTAACCATGGAAAGGGAACTTTTTATGTACTTAAAAAGAAAAATAAGTAAACAGTAAAAAAGTAAATGTTTGAGAACCCATAGTTCAGATAACTTCTGACTTTTACACTGAGCTGTCCGAGAGTTTATTAAGGTGAAATAAGACATTAAAGAGCAGTGGTGGCCTTATTTTACATCACTGTGGCTGCAGAGAGATGCTGACATGGCTTAACCAAAGTTTGTTGAGAGCAAAAATTAAGCATGCAATTAATCACAATTTAAAAAATCAATGCACTAGTTTAAGGTCTTAGTTAATCATGATTAATGAAACTAATCTTGACAGCCCAATTTTTGTTTCTCTAATGGTGTTTAGTGATTTTAGTTTTAGTTTAGTTCATATTTTGCAGGAATGCTTTGTTTTAGTTTAGTTTTACTTGTCAGTGGCAAGACCCTTAAGGGCCAGAAAAAGTAAACATTAAACAATTTAGAAAATGCATTGAAATAGACTGGTCCTCACTTGTCATTTTATTCATTCAAATTTGACATTTATATGAGACTTAAGACCTAAAATTGCCATTTTGTCTATAACTTATTTTTCTTTTCCATGAGCACATATTACAGTTGTTGTTAAAGCCTTGTTTTTACATCGGTGTCAGATAAATAAAAGGTTTTAGATATTTTGTTAGTTCTGGTTCACTTTAATAACCAAGTTTGATGCCAATGCACATAGATGTAAATTTACTTATCACACAATGCAAGGCTTTCACTACAGACTGCAGTCAGCAGAGGTAATGTCTTTCCCTGCTGGCAGTGTGTTCAGCCATGTGCTCGGCCACGGGAACCTTCACACCCTCACCATTACGACCTACAGTACGAGGGGCCAAATGTTGTAAAGGACAATAACCAGTTCACACACTGCTTTCCTGTTTACACTGACATCATGCTGACATTGGCTGGAATCTCTCCTAAGGACATGTCTATTTATTTGTGCAAAGCGCGATCCATGTTGGAGGATCCAGGGAGATGATCAGTTTGGTTTCACAGTTTCTCCCCACGTTCCTACACGAAGCACTTGCTGGCCAATCCCTAAGATCACTTTACCAGACTCTCACAGCCTGTAACTCTACACCGCTGCCTGGGGGTGTGACATGGGGTCTTAAGGTCTGTGCCCCTAACAGCAGTTAGCTGTAATCCTGTGTTTATCTGTTTGAGTTCTGTTATCATATTAAGCTACTGTGTACTTCAAGCTGTGCTGCTGGACACGGCAGTTGAAAAAAGGACTGCTTTATATGTGCAAGCATGTGTGTGTTGGTTTATATAGCTTGTATGTCATGTTTTAGCATTTTTCTCTTAAATATTGCAAAGTCAAGTAGTTTAAACTGCTTCTAAAAATGCTTTTGTTCAGATGTTAAATGTCTAAGCAAAAAAATTAAATTTCACACAGTTGGGATTGCACTTTTGTGTGAGTGCTCTCTGTTCAACAAAGGGCTTCATAAATGTAAAACCCCACCTGCTCTGCTTAGACAGGTGTGAGTTTATAGCAACTAACATTAGAACATGTAGCGCAGCCTATAAATACTTTCCCATTGATATCATAAAAACCTTTGTAAATAACAAACCAAAGAATTAAATGACTTTCACACATTGCTTAGGTTAGCCTGTTTAACAGGCTCCCTGGCAATAAGGAAAAATGAAGTGCCGGGAAGTTTGTAACAATGAAAGAATTGTTCTTTACTAGGGCTGCCAGCATTTATGCATCAATCCAGACAATTAAGGTCCGTGCTTAGTGCATTAATTCTTTTGTTAACTGCATTAGTCTCTTGCTTTATTGTCCCTTGTAAAACTCTTTGGTTAAGTCACTCAAGCGTCTCTCTGCAGCCACAGGGATGTAAAATAAGTTCACCACTGCTCCTTAATGTCTCACTTCAGTTTAAAAACTCACAGACAGCTCAGTGAACAAGTCAAAAGTCACCTGTACCTTGTGTTATCAAACCTTTTTACTGTTCCTTTTTTCTGTTGTTATGTTCATGCCATAATCTTCGAACTAACCAAAGTTCTACATTATATTTCAAAATAAAAGCAGGCCTGTATCCAAACAACTACCCTTGGTTTAGGACAACAAAAAAATCCATAATGAACAAAAAAAAAAAAAAACAGTTTTGAAAACAAAAAGTGGAATTTCAAAATGTGACAAAAAAGGAAGATTAATCATGTTTAACTGCAGAAACTAGAAGTAAATTGTGATTAAAAAATTAAATCCTTTGACAACCCGGATTGTCTTATGTAGTGTAACTTACCCGTCATAAGAAAATTTGCATCAATCTTTAATTCACATTTATCACTCTTATCTGCCTGTACTAATGTAAGGAATTTTCAGGGAACGTGATTCGAAATAAATCACTGACAGCTGTCTCAAGCACATGCACATCCAATTAAGACAAAGTATTTTTCGACATACCTTATAAAGATGGCTTACTGATGCAGGGACTGTATTTAGAGGTTGAAAAACTGCATCTAAATAACATGGCATGTACACAGAGCGTACAGCTTTTTTCTGTATAGGTATATGCTCTTTCATCTTGTGTGTGTAATGCTGGCTGACTGTTGAAAGCCTCTAGCTGTGTACTGGAGTGGAGCTAATTCTCCCATCGCTCATCATGTTCACTGTGCTTTTCAAGAGGCCTGCCTTCGTGATTGATGCCTATAAACAGGTGCTGTTATTCAGACCTGGATAAGAACATTACCCTCCACTGTAATCTGAATTTGAAGATTTTCACGGAATGTAGGGTGGAGAAATAAAATTACCCTATCCAAAAAGTTTGGTACTAATAAAAAAATAAAAATGGTAATAATAATTAAAATGCCACAGTTTAAAATTTATATTTGCAAAGTTCTCTGCATAAAATAAAAAAACAGAGAGGGGCAACAAATAAACAAAACAAACAAAAAAAACCCAGCACTAAATACTGGAATGAGAGCAGATAGAGTCTCATTTATACATTTCCCACTCTTCTGAGTTACATGGAATCTTACTGTCAAGCACAAACAAGGCCCCCTGTTGGGCCAGAGCAAGGCTGTCAACAAGAGGATCTAGGTCCATCCATTACAAGGAACATATCTGGGTGTTGTCTCATAAATGTGATAAATGTTTTATCTGCAGCAGAGCTCCAAAAATGTGCATGGACAATTGTGTTGCATAGGAAAAAGGCAGCATCTAACCAAAACGATATGCAATAGCATGATAGCATATCATTCTGATCATGTGATTAACAGTTAAATCCTGCGGAAAAGAAGGCCAGTAAAAATCATCTAACTATTCAAGTCTATTACTGAATGAATCTTAATATAAGCCAAATACTAATTATTGATCCCATATGAACGACACAATAACAGCTATTCCTTCATCACCAGCACATTCTTCTAGCCTGTTGAAAATAATTTCGCTGCTGTGAGCAAGCAAAAAAACCTGAGGAAAATCCATACATTTGTCTGACCTTTGACTCTGTCTGCTGTGAGGCAAATCCTGCGTCTGACATGGGATACGTCTTCATAGCTGCAGCTGGCAAGTATGATGCATTGGCTCCTGATACATCTGTGGAAAATATTCAAAATTTGTGTTTAAATGTGTCACATACCATGTGGGAAAAGCTGCATTTGCTTCATTAGTTCATGAGTGTTACGATTATAACCCAGAAACATTTTGCAAAAAGTGTTTATCAATTTTCCCTTCTTGCTTGTTCTATACTATTTTCTTAAAGGCTTAAAACAACGGGGCCCAAAACATGATTCAGAGCTAACCAGTAAGTCTTATAAGACGGCTGAATCTCTACTGTGATGATAGAATCTTTGGGGTTTCAGTAGTTGGACAACAATTATAGTTACTGTAATTTTACTCCATAAAAATGTTTGTGCTAAATAAAGACAGTTTTTACCCTCCCCTAACGGAAATTTTAATCATTACTTTAATCATTAGAAAAGGTTGGTTTGGAACCATACAAATTTTCAGCATTCATCATAATTCGATAGGCTGAAATTATAGGCATTGCAATTCATCTATTTTTTTTTTCTATTTTTTTGCTTTGCTTTGAGCAGCTTTAAAGAAGCTTGTTATACATTGCTGTTGTTCACCCACCTTCTTAAAACGAACATTTTTCTGAAAGGATAAGAATCATCAAATGGGTATTTAAAACTGATATACAGATTAATTATCTGTACGACTTAAAACTGCTCCGTGACCCCATTCATGAGTTATGAACAGTAACAGTAAAGCAAAAATAAATGTTGTGTTGTTGTCTACAACAACTGACAGTTTGTCTTTAAAAAATAAAAACTAATGGGGACCATAAGGGATATAACAAGGGAGAGGGAGGAATAAAAGATCTGTTTGACATGGCAGAAAACAGCTGCTCGGTGCGTTTAAGGGCAGAAAAGTAGTACGTGTTATCAGATTTACAAATGGCATCAAATGATATAAACTCTTTAACAAGTGAATGTACAACTTTCACTTTGTGTCTTGGTCCTCTATTCTTTGAATTTAAGGCACCTACCTAATAGAATATTCTACATACCAAAACACTTTGTATGAAGTTTAAAAACAAAATGCCTCACATTCTCAAGTAACTCTAAAAATATAGCCTAGCATCCATTATTAGCTCTTACAAATTCCCAGTCAGAAAAACAATACTCTTGTATTCCTACATACATAAACACAGGGACACTTCTCGTTGCAAATGGATTATCCTACCTTGACTCGTAGCAGAGTAAACCATGGAGTTTGCGCCGCCAGTGCTCAGACTGCCATCCGAAGGCCTGCCAAGAGTATAGTGAACAGCTCCAGCTGATACAACTGCGGAGCTGCAACAATCATAGAAGGCTGATTATAGCTGCCTCTCCCCTGCCTTGCTCACTCATATCTTGTGACAGAGCTCATATTCAGGGAAACATTAAGACAGCTGGATATAGAGTAAGGAAAAAAAAAATAAAGTCTTCTAACACTGGAGAGATGCTGGATTTAATGCAAACAAAGAGAGACCTAAAGCAAAACCCAAAGCATAGCACTATGTAACCAAAAGTAGAAGTACAAGACTTCTACTGGCCAGTTTCTTGTTGTTTCCAGAAAGCTTGGACCTCCTTGTTTTGAATTTTAGTGATTAACTTTGTACTCAGTGCTTGATGCTTTTGTTAAAATGTAGTGAAGTAAAATCCTTCCTCCAAAATATATTCAAATAAAAGCAAACTTACTGATTAAAAAAACTGAAAAGTGGCTAGTACACTAAAAAGCTACTAATTTACGGTAATTTGTGTAAAATTGACTAGTGACTGTCCAACCCTGCATATGAGTATATAAAAAATTAACAATAAAAATGAATGTTTTTTCCAGTAATTTTTCAAAATTAACAAAATAAAACTCAATGGAGCAGATCCACTAAAGAAAAGTGTGGCTTTTTGTATGTTATACAGCTCCAAAAATGGCAAAATGACTGCACCATATTAACAGAGCACACACAAAGGAGAAATTCACACTAACTGCACACAAAATGCATGCAAACTGCTTTAATGTGCAATCAGCATGTTGTCCCATTTACATGTATGTAAATGAGGAGTAGGGGCATATTGAAATTTCAGCACAAAAATTGCTCCTCTGAAATGCAAATCAGCCTCATAACACCTAATCCACAAAGACCAGCACTGATTCCAAAAGGCACTTAAAGTGGTGCACTTAACACCGAATCAAAGCTGGTGGTAGAATCAGTGCTATTTCTCTCCCTCTCTTTTCTGATCTTTCCACGTCAGTCAGTCATTAGTGTGGATCTTAAAATAAACTTTTTAACAGCAACGCGCTGTGGGATGGTAGGATCTCATGAGTCACTTTAGTATAAAACATACATTAAAGCCAAACATCTGACTCTGCTGCCATGTTTACCTCTGATCTCCGATCTCCTATCATTAAAAAATGGGGGGCGGGGGTGGTGGTGGTGGTGGTGGTGGGGGAGGGGGTGCACTGAAACCGAAAGTGAGCTGAAGTATTTGAGAACCAGTGGTGAGTTTGAAATGTCATTTATTCTACAGTACGCAATAAAACAAGTTTGTCTGATAATAATGTGTTTTATGTGATTTAGTAACAAAAGCAGAGGTCATACAGATGGTCATGTCTATGTACATATAATTTTAGTATAGTTTTATTTTTTAGTCTTTCATGTTTATTGTCTTGTGTTTCCTCTTTTATTTTGTGTACTTACTTTGTCTCTTTTCAGATCGCTCCTTCCTGCCCATCCCTCCCTCTTCCATGCATCTGTTGATTACCTCATGAGTTTCACCTGAGTGTAATTGTCTCCCTTCGCCCAGCTTATTTAGTCTCCCCTGGTCTTTCCTTCCCTGCCAGATCATCGCGTCCTTTGTGTCAGCGTTCCAGCATTCTCCTCGTGTTTCTGGTTAGTTTTTTCACCAGTTTTTCTAGTTCTTTGACCTTGCCTGCCATTTTTGGATACCTCTTCCTAGTGTTTTGTGTATTTTTGTGTACCAACCTTAGGAGTGATTAAACAGACTTCGAACTTTGTCTCAGTGTTTTAGTCTTGCATTTGAGTCCATTTGTTTGGTTCAGCATCACATAGATGTGCGTGCACTGTATTTTTCCTTTTTTCAGTCTCTGAATCGCACATATATAATCATCATCTAATGTGCCGTTAGGTGTGGCTTTTAATAATCTTTTCTTTTTCCCTCTGTCATTTTGGTGTTGGTGATCGAAGCACACAGCCGTGGATATGCCAAACAGCCTGTGGCAAAACAACTACTAAATGCGCTAGGCTGGAAAAATTGTGGTCTTTTTGCATCTGAATATAGTCAGCGCAAGTTCTTTGTTGGATTAGTTGCAAAAAAAAAGAGCTATTGCAATTCTGCAGCTGAAATCAGTGTTATTATCGTGGAGCATAAAACTTAGCGGATCTGCCCCAAATTTGTGCAGCTGGTAACAGCTTTAATATTTGTCCAATTAAATAAATACATACCTGTCATTTGTGTACAACATTCGGTTCTGTAGGTGTAGTTTTCCTTTCACATGCTGGTCCCAGTCCTAAAAACAAACACACCATCTAGACACAGGCTTCTTGGATACAAGGTAGTGCTTTCCTGTAGGGCTCTAGTGTTAGAGCAATTTAAAAAATCTCAAATTATCAAACTATAAGCAAAGCATGTACAAGTAATAACAAATTATAAGTCATCATCAGGCTAAAGTTGGCGTTTTCTTATCTAAAACCTGGACAAAAGCATGAGAAAACTGTATAAGCCTTATAGGCATCCTGATTTTATTAAAGATTAATTACTTCACTCAGTAACTACATTTCCCTCCTCTTTAATTCTCTGATGTCCTCTTTCATTTCAAGTGTGAAGAGATACACGTACATGCACAGATGAATAGATCAGGTCACTCACTTTGAGGTTGTAGACCTTCTTGTCACAGATACTACACTGGTGCGGCAGTTGAGTGGGTGTGACAGCATGGTAATCGTTGACTTGGTAAGGTTGAAGTGTCCTAGTACCTGTAGATAATGTTTCCTCACTTCCATGCATGGGCTGGTAGCCTCCAAACCCCTGGCTGCTACCTGAGCCAAAAGAGGAAACCCCACTTGTGGTACTGAACTTGGGATCAGGGGTTGGCTCCTCTGGGTTATACAGTTCAGTTCTTGACCGAAGTGGCTGGCCACCTGCTGTCCACACACTGGCAGCATTAGAAACCATATCCACCTTTCCACTGTGACTCAAATTTGTGGGGCCTTTCCATTGCTCCTTATGTCCAGCAGGGTTATAAAGATTAATGTTCTGCTCATTGACATTGAATCCAGCTTGCCCCAACATATCATGTCCATAAAAATCCTTCTGAAAGCCAGAATTGTTCATGTTTTTTGGCAGAGTGTTTATCACTGAGTACTGTCCATCACAGGCAGGGGCTGATGCTGCAGATGTACCCCCAACTACATTAAACTGAAGACGCCTGTCAGTATCAGAAGGGTAAGCTGGCCCTGCCTTTTTTCCATAATCCCCAGCCTGTTGGGCTCCTCCAGCAGGATGGTTTAATCTCACATTTGCATGGTTCTGATTTAATCCCCCACCAACCAAGGCCCCTATGGTTGAATTTGAAGACGGAAAACCAAGCATCCCTGGAGGCAGCACACCCTGAGGGTTCCCAACCAAAGTTGAAGTCCGTAGCTGGTTGAACAGGGGATGGGACATGGCAACACTGGAAAGAACCTGATTGAGAGCAGTAGCTGCGTTGGCTGTATTGCCTCCCTGAGCCAGTTTAAGGCGATGGAGTGTAAGCTGGGCCTGCAGCTGAGCAAGTTGAAGACTAGCAGGTGTCAGAAAAAGTTGTTGGTTCTGCTGCTGAGGCCCTGCCTGGCCACTGCATGGCAGCTGACCCCCCACCTGGAGGCCCTTCTTTTCGGCGCTGTCCACAGGTACTGCACTGATACTGTAACACAAAAACATTACATACTTCAGGAATTTCAATTAAATTACACTTGTTACAGTCAAAGTTCAATGGATAAACTGATAAACTTACAAATGTCTGTGTCTTTGCACAAGGTTAGGTTCACTCAAACCATCTAACATCATGATAACACTTATAACACTTGTGTTTTGGGCTATTTTGCTAGGCTTTTAGCGAAGAAAACAATTCAATTTGATGTGTATTTTTGACGGCAATGTCCCCCTTTTTTGTGTGGGTCATGGGCGACCTCAGCTCTTCTTAGATATGTGAAGGGGGGGGGGCTAAATGGAAAAAGGTTGGGAAGCACTGGATTATGGCATAAAAACTTCACAAATCTGCAGCTACAGAAAGCATTAGGCATATAAACTCTTATAGAAATACTTTGAAAGCAACTACAGATAAGCCAAAAGAAGGGAATGTGCCTTATCAGCAAAAGCATGACCCCTGAAAGTGTTGGCATAAATGGGACCTTGGCTAGCTGATGTCAGTGCCCTGGAAATAGAAGTAGAAAAGGAACGACAAGTTCAGAAACAAATAGGCCTGTATACCAAAGAAGAACTTGGTTAACTGAAACAACAGTGTGTGGGTGTAATTAACCCTGGGCATATCTCATGATCAATTTATTTCCTGACATGTTCCCCACTGCACACTCCCGGTAGTCTAAATAAACTTAAAAAATGAACATGACAAGCTTATTAAAGCATTATCAATTGTTTAACCTGATTATGCTACACTGAAATAACAACTGATTTCCATGTTCACACAATTTAGAACCATATAGACTACAAAATATCTTCAGATATAATTTTTTAGTCCTAATTTATACATAAATCCATTAAAAGGACCCACCTGTTCCAGCCCACGCTATGTAATTAATACATAGTATCGAATAAAATTAATTTGTAATTATCGGCATATCAGACACCCGCATGAATCCCATATTGTGCACAACTATTATTCAGCCAGTGAAATCCTAGATGGACAGTTAATGGCTTAATTTTCTCAAAGAGAAAAACAGCAGCATATTGACACTCACTCTGTCGTATCTTCATTCTTGAGCATTTGACAGACTTATTGTCTCAGCTTCATTAGTCTCTGTTGTTTCCCATGGCAATACACACAAAAGTTAATCTCATGGGAAATATCACTTATTTTGCTAAATCTACAACAACAGTGCTTCTTCTGGGGTGTTATTTCTTTGCAGTAATAGTCCTGATGAAAGCAGGTTCCTGTAGGGTCAAGGTCTTCTTATTTGGGCAGCTTAATGACACACGACAGTGAAATGAAAACAGTAAGGGCAATTCTTTAAGCTTTGAGTTTTAAGCTCTCTTGTTGTCCAAAGAACAATTTAAACAATTTTTATAAACATATGACACATAACCAGCTTCCTCTTCCGACAGATCCTGCAAGCATGTTCACAAGTTATTGATTTGGTTAACAAAACAATAACTCATTGAAGGTGAGCTTCCCTATTCCATTTTTTTTTTCATAATACTGTGAATGCCAAATTCCATAAAGCTGTAATCAAAGCACTAGAAGCTTGATCACACACCCCTGGCACGACCCTGTTTGACTGGCCTGTCATTTCAATTTCAGATGAATGCTCTCACATGCTGTCTAAACTTAGTCTACTCAACTATGTGTCACATCATCTATGTTAAGCACCTGACACAGCCCTATTTACCCTCGGCTGCCACCAGCCACACTGAAAGGTGATAGATCAGTCAGATTAGATGTGGTGAAATCCTAAATTATTCTGCACAAAGAATTATCATACATTAAGTTTACATTCAACAGCGCTATCACATTAGAGCTATGATTATTTGTGATCATGTTCATAGATACCTTTATTGGCAGGCATGCACGGCACAAGGAGAGGGATAAATCAAATGGATTGTGGTTTAAAAACTTCAAAATATATTTTCAAATATGAATTTGTGTAACTGGATCTTGTTGAGGATTATCACCAGCTGGACTGCCTTTCAGAGGCTTGCACAGTTGTGATGTGGTCTTGCTATTACACTGTCACTTCATAAACTCATCATATCACAACCATTACTCATACTTCTGCTGAGCTGTAAACTGTCCTGCTGTAAGCCTTTGGTCCTGTATGCAAGCCCCCTGAAAATCAAATAAAAAATAAACGCAGCAAGTAAAAGCTTTTTAGCCCTCTCAGATGACAGACTATAACTAATATACATAGGAGGTTCCACGTTTTCATAATAATAGTGCATTCCTGCTCTGTTTCCTTGCGGGCATCACCTGTTCTGTTTTCTTTGACCGTTAATCACAGAAAAGTCCAAAATACATTTCTTAGTACAGATCCAGGGTGATGCATTTATACGAGCAGCTTTGTCACCCTTGAAAACTGTGGATGTTTTCCATCAAGCAACTTGGATATTGTCGCCAGTGTAAGCTTCTGTACAGTCCAACTTAGATTAATTGAGGCGATTAATTGAGCTTCAATTACTATTATGATTTAAGATTCCCACAATCACCTGGTTTGTCTCCTGGTCAGGGCCTTTCAGTGCACAGTTTGCATGTTCTCCCCCTGTATGTGTGGGATCTCTCTGGGTACTCCAGCTTCCTCCCACCACCAAAAACATGCTCATTAGGATAATTGGCAATTCTAAATTGTCTGTAGGTGTGAATGTGAGCATGCCTGTTTGTCTGTCTCTGCTGTATCTGTCAGCCCTGCAGTTGACTGGCAACCAGTCCAGAGTGTACCCTGCCTCTCGCCCAATGATGGCTGGGATAGGCTTCAGCACGCCCGTGACCCGCCCACTGGATAAGTGGTGTGGAAAATCCATGGATAGATGGACAATCATACAGATAAGATATTTAAGGCTAAACGATTTGTGTGCTGTGATGTGATGCACTCTTTTGGTAACATGTGGCAGAGTACACATGTCCTCCCTTTATTTATGTGTCTAAATGTACAAATATTCCAATTTTTGTTTAACAGTAAATTAAATATTTCAATTAACTCATCATAAGCACCAGTGTGAGTGTTGCTTAAGCTACTGAACAAGTGTTCCTGCGCCACAGGACACAGAGACTTTAAAAAACAGCTTGCCAATGCAGATTCATTGTTTGACACATCCTGCCTGTCATTACTTCCCTGGTAAGAATGTAAGGTACAACACACTTCTGGAATGCATTTCAAAGTAAAAACGTGATTTGTTGATCTGAATATAAGACTTGTTGCCTTTTCAAACATCACTTCTATTCTGAATTTGTTTCCAGGGCAGTTTTTTGGTCTTCAAGTGACTTTGCAAAGTTGTTCCAAGTACACTTCTTCACAAAAAACAGTCATAAATCAAAAATGTGCAAAGCTACTTTTGATTATCTAAATAATCAGGCTATGGGTGATATGTATTTATTTAAGGTCTCCCTCTCTGAATCTTGCTGTGCATGCAGTGGCCCCTGTATGTTTCCTAAGCTCACATTTAAAAATGTAAATAAGATTATTTTTCCCGATCCAAACATTTAATCATCTCTGTTAGGTGTGACAAAAATCCAGTAAAATGAGGAGTGAGTAATATGTTTTACTGATGTGCATTGATTTTAATTTAGTTGAGTACATGGCACTTCAACCTTTCCTGTAACCTTTTACGTTGTAAAGCTCTGGCTGCCTCTCAAAGCAACATGATTAACTGGGCCTAAAAATGTGAATTTTACACAGAGATACAAATGTGAAATCATTTACTAATTTTGTTTAAAATCGTGATGTCATGACAACATCAACCAAAAAAAATCATAATTATGATTTTTGGCATAATCGAGCAGCTCTGTAACCTGGCAAGCCAGATGGATTTCTTTCACACATCCATCTGAAAAACGTTCCATTCACAGCATTTGGGAAAGGGCAGAGGCTTAAAAAAAAAAAACTCAGAGGGTGACTGGATGAACATTCTGTCACATCTTTACGGGACAATCACAGCAACAAAGCACGTGACGTAGCCACTACCGAGGAGTAAACTTCTTTTAACAAAGAAATGTCGTCAAGTTCAGAACTGGCGCTTTAGCAGCATTTACGCTATACTCTAAAACTTTTTATTGTAATGATGTGACATTTGAACATAACATTTGCATTATTTTTCTTAGATTTGCTTGTCATTTTTACTGAATTAACCTTGAACGCATCCTAATATAACGTTTGTCTGCTTGTTAAGTCTTTTAATTAACTTTTATTCTGTCGATTTCACCACAGATTTCAACACTGGATGATTTCTTTTGACCAACAGAATTTGCTACGGGCTCTGAGAGCACTTTTGAGGGCTGAACTGAGCAAGTGAAAGAGAAAACTGTCAGGTAGCAGCTGAAGCTAGAGTTATGAGTGCATGCTAAAGGTGCATCCCTTTCAAATAGTCCTACACAAAAAGATCATTAGCTACAAACCACTGTCTCAGTTGTTATCACAAATGATTAAATTCAGACAATTAACAGTTCCCAGTAGTATAGCCGATTAAACACTCTCTTAAGTGAGCAAGCTTGCTGATGGAGAGATTCACTTACACCGTTCCAGCTTATGACTCAATGCTATAAATACTAGAGTTGCAATCTGCCATCCCAATGCACTGTGTCCTTGATAGACTAATATGGACTCTTATGTGACTGGCACAGTGTGCTGAACACTTCAGACCAATCTTATGATGAAGATAAGATAACCAGGTGTCAAATAAACTGTAACCAAGAATAAAGAGGAACACAGAATTCCACTAATAAAGATGACGGAAAAAGATTTTGAATCCCATCACGAAAACAAGTAGCCATAAGATGTGTCACTGTTTTTCAAGTTCCCATCATCAAATAGCCCACACATAAGGACAATGTGAATTTTATACATTACAACAGCAGTGATTTTAGTTTAGAATTTTACTTCATACTTCTACTAGGGATGCACAAGAGTGGATGTTTGCCCACATACAATATACCAACATTCTATCTGTTTTATCCGATACTGATATGGTGTATAAATGTAGTTCAGCTCTAAACTTCAGTAAAACACATTTTAAAATTAAAGGATGAACAAAGAAACTAACATCAATCCTTGATGCACAATATAAAGTTGAAGGAATGAAGATGAACAAAAGAAAAAGACTTCAGCTGACACAGCCCTGTTGGTCTTGCCTGAAACTCCACAAACTTTTTAAAGCCAATAAATAAGTTGTAGATATCTGCATGAATTTTAAAATCTGTGGACATGGCTAAACTTTTTATGTAATATCTGCTTGTACATATACCACACCAATAATATAATTCATCCTAAACTACTACAACTGAAAACAATAGTTAACAAACAATCCTACTTTCCTCACTTTTGTATGATTTTCTCAATAAAAATAAGAATGAAATAAAAATTATCACTCCTTTCAGTCAACAAATCAGTTCAAATGTGCAATATGACTCAATGTAATCATGATTACATATTTTTTCAACATTGTTTCAGCCCTCGTTTAATAGATCTGATTTTGTGTTGGTTATTATATAGAATTATTCATTCCTTGTGTTTGCCAAAAAATACATAAGAAGAGGATCTTAAAAATAATTAACTGCAATTGCAATGTTACGCAACAAAAATCACAATTAGATTATTTTCCCAAATTGTTCAGCTCTAATTGGCATCTTTTTCTTGTTTTACAAATAAATACTGGAATACAAAGGTATTTCCTATTACTAAAAATCCATTAATCCAGTAATTTTCATGAATATTTGCAAATCTATAATATGTTGGGATCCTGGGCTGCTGTAGAGCTTTTAGTGGTGAGGGTAGCAAGACGTAGGGGCATGGAGATGAGTGCTAAACTGTCGCAAGATTTTGTACATGAGAGGACACATTAATTTTTAAATATTTAGATAGAAATGAGTTAGATGGTAAAAAATATTTTCTTCCACATTGAGCAACTTTGCACACAAACTACTGTCTTCATAAAGATTAGCAAAAGGCAGAGTCAGTCTGGCTCAGCAGTTCTGTACGTGTGGACGTTTTCAAATTTAGAAACATTTAAATTCTTGTAGAAATGTTATCTTTCAATGTATGAAATCTAGCACAAAAAATGCTATGATTTAAACCCTTTATAGGTTGTTTTTTTATTCCATTACAAATATAACAGCATTCTCTAAACTTTACTGATACCACTCTCTGCCAAAACCCTGCTGTAAGTCAAACCAATGTCGAAACTGACATTCTGCGCCAACAGAGCATATTAGTGTTTCTAATCTGATTTGATCAGTCACAGTCACACTTTGATTAAAAATTCTGACTTGTGTTGCAAGTAATTCTGCACAACCATACTTGTTTTCTTGCTACCTTTGTCTTCGAGGAACAATTAAAAAACAGCAGGAAGTAAAACCTTTCTGTTAGCAAATGCATCAGAACAGGTGTGTGTTCACATAGAGATAGACAAATACACTTCTGTTTAATTATTAAATTAATAGAAATGTATTATGTTGAAATGACAGAAATATTTGTGATTGCTTTACACTGTCTTTGTCTTCTGGTATCAAGCCTTAACTTCAGAGCCTGGAGAGTAAATGTGGGAGTCTGTGCATTAACACACTTAACAGCTGCTTTTAAATTATACCCATTTCACAGGAATGATTTAACATAAACTTACATATTTTTACAGACATTTTACACAGGAAACATCACACTGCTGTGCATCAGTTAAAAAGTATAAATGTGAGGTCATCCAAGCTGACAAATGTATGCCTGCAGGCCAAGAAAACGGTATTAATCATTATGAATAAGCAAAGTGTATTTGTTGGAACATCTTTGGAGAACATTAACGCTGTTTTGTCCATTCCGAAGCTTCACTGTTGTAGCAAACATACACACACACACACACACACACCCACACACACGCACACTTTCACAAAGATCAAAGCTTGCTCGTAGTCATAACAAAACGCCACATGGGCTCAATCAGCCCACAGAGCCTCATTGGTGGAAGTAACAAATTAGAGGAAGGATTAAATCCTGTGAAACTATAGAACAGCATTTCATTGATTCCAACAAACATCCAACAAAATATCCCACGATGTCCAAACACTGCAGCTGCACCATAGACGCATTTAAATCTGGACTCTATGCAGACTCCCACCACAGCACAGCTGTCAAGACTTACCAACACATACACTGCAACAGGCTTAGAGTGAAAAACACACCTGGAGGTTTGGAAGAAAAACACTAACCTTGAAAAGTCAGGCTGCGGAGGACGAACTAACACCTCTGATACCACACTCTGCACTGCTTCCCTATAGCCTGAACACTGCCAGCAGCTGAGACTGAGGTATGTCACTACCCTCTGACATGACGGCTAATGCTAGCACATGTTCATTAGCATAACATCACTGCTACTGGTCTTTACCCTATGTGAGTGACGTGACTTCTCTGTGTCAATGACCACTGAACAGGCAGGAAGACGCATGTGATGAGAAGTCACAAGTGGTCGGCATGTGTGTGCTAGGATGGGGGTAGGCCTGTACATATGTAGGGAGGCTTTGGGTTCACACTCAGCCGTCCAAAGGCTGCAGTTTTCTGTGGCAACAGTTTGACCCTAGGCAAGCTTGAAAGAGTCAGCGGTCAGAATGAAAGTATTAGAATAATAAACTTCATGTCTGGTCGCCAATGACGTACATTCTTAAAAACAGCAGCAATGTAATTACCAAATTTCTAACATCACAGCAAACTTACAAAAAAACAAAAAAAAACTTTCGCCATAAATTACGAATAATTTTTAGGATTAAGTTCTTGTGAATTTTCAAAAATTCAATGAAACAAGTCGTTTCATTCTAATGGCTTATTTAATTATGTAAAGATATACTAGCTCTTTTTAAATAAATCAATGACTGTTATTGAAACCAGAATTTAAATTGTTTATGGAGATTAAAGTTCACCAGAGTTCAACTTTGCAGTTCAGACATTTGCCATTTATGTAAAATTTGGAATTCATTCTCTACAGCTTCTCTTTATAAAGATTTTAAATATATCAAACCTACAAAAATAACTCCAAACCAATTATATAGATAAACTAAATACTTAACATAAAGAATCATTTAAGACAACTTATTAACAGTTCCCATGCTAAATGAGTCTTCAGCTAAATGAGTTAAAAACATAATTTTTTTTAACTCATGTTATTAGTAATGTTAAGAATCATAGAAGTTCAGGTCAGGAAAATAAAGTGTTTTCAAAAGGGACTTTTTTTTATTACTAGATGGTGAGAATTAAGACTGATGCTACAGAAATTAAAGGACCCTATCTCTAACAGATTTGTCCACAAACAAGAAAGACTTTTCAACAACTTTTAATTAAGCACAATTAAAAATAAAACTTCTACTTACATTTTAAAATGTTTTATGAGTTATGTAATTTAACATTGGATTATCATGTATAGTTTGCAACTACTCTTTCTGTTTTAGATAAATGGTGTAATTAACTTGTTGTGATTATGTTTTATTCTTTTCCAGCCTTTTTTGTAGATGTTCTTGAAATAAAAACTGAAAAACACTGCTTTCTTTTCATTATCCATGCCAACTTTAGTGATCTTGTGATATCGTTTCATCCACGTGAAAGGCAATCTTATCAAAAATAAATTTTATTTACAAGCAAAACAGATTTTCACTACAAAAAACTGTGTCATGGCTAGTAACTTGTAAGCCTAAAATTAAATCAGATATGAATTATTTCTCTTGGCTGTCTTACTCTGTGGTGATCCATCTGTATAGTTTTTTAGCTGCAGCAAATCAGGGCTTTACCTAAGCACACAAATATTTAACTACTGGGGAGGTATCCCCCCGGGCAGATTTATGGCCACTCCATCTGTTAGCACAAAACTCAGACGGCAAGAAGAAAACAAGCCGACTGCGGCTTATGATAATCAGAAAATTCACAACAATTTGTAAAACGTTATTTAAGAACTTCATTTAGATAAAGCAGGAGTGCAAAGACAATTTTTTGTCACAACAGACAAAGTTTTTCTGAATCTGAATATAAATGTACACATAGAATTAAACTGACAGTGAACAACATAAAAGTGCTGTTTTAAAAGCAGTTAAAATAATATTACATGTTATTGTGTTGTAATAGTATATTGCTGTATTTATTCACATAGTTAAAACTGAGTAACCCTCCTGCCTGGAGGGTAGTACTACATGAGTAAGACACACAAGACTTGAAGTGTTTGATGTAGGCTCACCCTAAACTCTAAAATAATGGGCCGTCAGACACAAATACTGGTTGTTAAACAGCTTTAACACTGACTCTGGATGACACCTGAGGGGCTATAATTATTGTAGTGAATTATATAATCTTAAGGTGTATTTATGGAACTAAATTTCTAAAACCAAAGGCAGTGCATTATCATTATAGAGTTTAGATCCAAAAACAAATATAAATAGTTCTCCAAGTGGCTAGAAAATAGAAACAAATGTTTTGTTTGATTGATGTTGTATTTATAACAATTTGTGTTTTAGTAATTTAGTGTCACTAAAAATTGGTTTAAAGCTTTTGTTGCTGAAATATCTTGAAACAGGATACTCTATTTCTGAATTTCCATCTTTAGAAAACAGAATTCAATGTTAGTAGTTGTAATTGTTCAATTTGGATCCTAAAATACATATTAAAAAACATTTGGTGTCTTACAATCTAAGAGGCAAAGAGGTAACTTTGAATTCTCAACAGCTATTGATTTCATTGCACTACAATAAAGGTTTAGGAAATATATACATTTTAAAATATTTTTATACATATGTTTTGTTTTTAGTCACTATTTGTATTTATTGTTCTGAAGACCCGCTGTGTCCTGCCGCTGTGTGGTAGGATATAACAGTATGAGCATTAAAAAGGGTGAACACATAAGGCATTTCTCCTGCTGTCCACTAGGGCGTGCTATATTTTTTCACAACTGTCCCAGGAGGTTTGAATGGGATGTATCAGCCCACCATATGAGGGCACTGTACTCATCTTGATCTGAACTTCCCATGCAGTCTGCTGGATTAACAGTCCCTTTACACAATTCACAGGCAGAGCTTCAAATTTCTTTTGAAAAAGGATGAAAGTGCTTCAGAGAAATGTAGTGCAAGGAATTCTCTTAATTTTGTGTGGGCTACAATTTGCTATAAAGCCATAAGGGCAGAATATTCACTAAAAAACACAGAAATTTCACAATATGTGACTCAAGAAACCATTTAAGGGAAGCCATCCGTCCCTTACTCTCTCCTTGATAAGGCATACACTGATACCATCATTCTAGAGCCTTAATTTAACTTTTCAACAAATCAGACACATAGCCACAGCCTGCATAGTCAACATATAGCCGCCATCATGCCATGAGAGACAGTTAAATGGGGAGAGGTATGGGTGAGGAAGCAGGGTCAGCTTGCCTCGCTCCCGATTTGGCACAGTTGCAAGCGAGGAAGGTCCTTGATTTATGGAGCCTGAGCAATGGATGAAATATCTTGGTCACTGAGACTGAGTCTGGCCCCTCACGACCACCGTAAGACTGGTGTGTCCACACTTTGATTCATGCCATGTTCTTGTGATGATGCTTGTAAAAAGGTCAGATTTATGCTGGGATCAGTCATGAGGTTTTATGAAGGCATATCAAAAGGTAAACTGCAATTTGTGAGGTAACTAGAATCTTGAGTACCCAACCACAGCCCATGACTGTCAAATCATCCTTCAAGTTCACATGCCTGACATTAAGAGACTAACCCCATTATATACAAACACATGTTACAGCTAGAGTCATGCAACTTCACCCTAAGAAGCTCACACTTGAGAAGCATTTTTCTCTACTTCTTTCTTACATGCATATGATAGCTGGAGGTCTTGTTTCAACCATTAGTGCAGTGCAGCACTGGCTGTAGGGTCAAAGAGAAACATACAGGTCAAAGGAAACTTCTGACTTGACAGCTGTCGCCCAACTGTGGAACTTTAAGAGCATTCTAGCAAATACGTTTGCATGTAGGAAATCTGCAATTAGTCTCCAGAGCTCTGTTGACATAGTGCCTACTTGAGGACTTTAGAGGGGCTCCTGTTACAGGTATGTGCTTAGAAAAAAAAAATTGATAGCAAAATGTATAACAATAAAAAAGTAAGACTCAAGAGGAATATTGTTGAACACTGTAGCCCTGCAAAAGTAAAGGTAGCTCGCCTTCATTTAAACATGATTAACATACACTTTTCCAAAGTAAACAAGCAATGCCCTCCAATGTAAACTATAAACTCCAACACAATAGTTTTCTGACAGATAATCAACACTTGCCCCTCTTTTCTTGCATATCAGGTGTTTCACTGTCGGTTTTGATTTGAGAGTGCTGACATGTGTGAAGAAATGCCCTCCAGTTACCTGGAATTTGCTGACATTGAGTGTCAAACAGGGTGCTGAGTGCTGGGATCCAGGTGTTTGAGTCTCTAAACAGCTTTCTTGGACTTTGGACAGAGTGACATCAGAGAGCCATCTGGCTTGTCAAAGTTGCGGTCAGCAAAAGAAGGATGGAGGCCACACAGGCTGAAGAGAAAGTCTAAACTTTCGGCAGCTACAGCTTATACAAGTTTCACTCAAAAAAATAAAAAACAGTCCCAGCCTTTTAATCCTTTGGACAAAAAAAAAAAAAAAAAAAAAAACTGGCGAGGCAATATAGAAAAAGTGAAAGAGCTAGAAACTTGTAAGCCGCAATCCAGAATGAAGAATGAAGAGCTTCCTTGATGGATTGCAGAATTATGAGTCAGGTTGGGATTCAAACACAGAGAGTTTAAAAAGACTCAGGGGTGAAATAAAATGAGAGGTGGGAGTAGATTGTGTTGGCTTTGACAACTTAGCCTTACCAGCCATTTTTCCTGCTGCTATGAAAAAGTTATTTATAGCTGCTGACCTCGTGTAGACAGTAAATTTCTTTTTCATTGGCTGCCGCAGTGCTGTCAACTAACCAACAAGTATTACTAACTTATCAACCATCTTGAAATAACACAGTTACAGCTAGTGAAAGAAAACAGAAATGTTTTCCACATGGTTTATTATTTGTTCTATTTATCATTAACAGCAGGGTACACTGCAGAGCCCCTAACTTGTCTCTTCCCCAACAGCGCTCAGCAACATCAGAGCTATATTAGTGTACAAGGTGACGTAGTGATGATTCCCACAACCCCTCCTGCCTGCCCTCCTTCTCTCCCTCCTTTATCCCATTTATTACCTTCATTTCTCTCCACTCTTTCCTCACTCAAATTCTCCTCCATCTCTGTCCAAAGAAAGCAGTGCATTTTACCAGCTGTCACGGCTGTCATGCGAATAAATACCAATCAAACCCTCTTACACTGTCCAACCCTCGAACCTCCTAGCCAGTGCCATCATGGATAACCTTACCGAAGTCAAGTTACTAAAGAGCTGTTCTTTGGCTGGTCTTGTAGATCAATTTAATGTCACAATTTGAATCTTAAATAAAACTCCAAACATTTGGAGCCAAAGTTTACTGGTCTAAACCTAATATTGCCTGTTCCGAATCAGATTTATAAAATGTGTTTTTTCCTATTTTTCTTATATTTTTTTCCTTTTAGAATGTCCCTCTAACTGTTAATATTTACAATTCAGATTTAGAAAATCATATCATTACGGTTTTTCCCCCTGCAATATAAAATGCAATTATTTTTTAAGTTCTTATCTTCTGTATCTTATTTATTTTGCAAAAAACACAAGCAACAAATCATTCTTAAATAAATACAATAAAATATTAGAGAGATTAAACTAAGGCTGAACAATTTTGAAAAGAAAAACAACAATTACGAGTGATAATTTTACTCGTATTAAAAATCCAATATGAACTGCTATTTAATTAATCATCATTTTTATGCCATTTACATTCTGACTAAGAAAAACATACATAAACAAGGAAAGTAGTATTTTTTGGAAACTATTTTTAAAAATGACACTTTAATGCTTGCAGAATGTATAGGGCATAACTTGTCTGCTGCAAAAAGTATTAAACTGGTATTTTAACACATTTCAGGTTGACTAAATATTGCACCTTCTCCAATTTGAAAATTGCAGCAGGCCATATTACAATTTAATCTAAATGTTGATTCATTGCCAAGTCCAACTAGGGATGCATGTGATTAGCCAGCTAAATGGTTAAATCAGTACCAGAATAACAAATAGGTTAAAATAATAAAAATAATCAGTACAGGCCCAATCCCAGTCAACGCTCCATCTAAACTGTAATGCCACCGCAGTTGTTCCTAATGACCACTGCCTCACTGCCACAGTGCTTTTACTCTGATTGAAACAACCACTCACTGCTTTAGCACCAGTAGCATCTCATTGGAACAGTGTGGTTTAGCACTATTTTGATCAACAAAATGGGGATAAAGTTGTCCAGAGGCTGTGCCAGGTTATTCTCACATATAACCAAAGTACTGTGGGGTGATGTTCAGCTCAGGAATGAAGACGTTAATCTGCAAAAAGGATTAATAGCCTGCAGTGCTAGCAATGCTAGCATTTACCACATTATAACCAGCTTTGCATCGTTGTAGTGTGACGTTGTTTTACAATTGCAATGTGAAGTTTGTTTACAGAATGTAGTTGTTTGACTTTAGACAAGTTAAACGCAGTTATACTTTGCATTAAACATAGGACAATATATGCCTACAAACACCACTACCTTTTACAGAGCTCTGCCCCCACAGTTATAAGCTTGTAAGTCGAGGTATTTTTAACATGGTATCCCTGCTCTACACTGACTCTTGGGATCTGAAATAAATGGTCTGGGGAAAAGGGGTCATTGTTTTATCACCACAGGTTTTGTAATAAGTCCTGACACTGTTGGTTCCTCAGAAAGAAATGTCTATAATTTGAGTCAGAATGTCAGATCTCTTGTTGATGGAAAACTTTAGTTTCTTTTTTCCCAAAAAATATGCACAACAGGTCTTCTGACCACAGTTGTAAAACATTGAGCACACAGCAGAGAAACCAATGAAATGTGCAAAGATTTGATTCTTTCAGACTATGCAAAGCATTATTGGATTATTTTTTATCAGATACTGTATATATTTTTGTAGATTCCAGGTAATATCCTTTCAGGTCCAAAGATCATTTTGGTTTTAGAAACTGTTAAAGACAAAAGGCTCATCACCAACTCTGTTTTTCTTTCTTGTTGCATAAAATCTTGCAGCTCAACCTTGATAACATTGTAACAGGAATTCATTATAATACCCAACTTCTGCATGGTAACTCCCTCAACATGGGAAATTACATTACAGCGTGTCTATGTGCCTAACCAATAGTGTGAGTCATGTGGTAGGAAAGGGTATCATAGATTACTCCCCTCCAAGCAATTCTCTTTTTACATCAAGCATGTGATTGAAAATGATAGCAAACCCAAGACATGCATACCATACCTCCCTACAAGATGTTGCTGGCACAATATCAGACTGAGAAATGAAGCAGTTTAAGGTAAGAGGGGGACAAATAAAAAAGTAATAATTTTTTAAAAAATTAGCACAGTAGTAGAAGTAGTAACTCACACACATCACAGGGTGGGACACAATGAAGATCTGACAGTTACGGGTAAGGCACCTCTGCCATATGGCTCAACATGTCTCATGCCGGGAAGCTGCTGGTACCACATGCTGCTCAAATAGCCATTAGCACAAATTATACAAACAATGTGAGCAAGTGAGCTCAGCAACTTTTCCAACAGCTGCTCTGCAGAACCCCCAAAATGTCAAATAAAGAGGGAAAGGAAAAAGAGAAAGTTGTAGAGGAAACACCCAGTGCAAGTGGGAAATCCCTCTGAAAGCCAGTGGACAGAATGGGTTGGCTATGCCCTGGTGTAATGACCAACAAGGGATCTTGTGCGGATCCCAGTCCACGAATAATGGGTATTCATACAAGATGAGTCATTTTGGGCTTCATCTTGTTATGGCTATATTTTTACAGTTAGGTCCTCAAGTTTTATGTACATGTATTTGTAGGCTACATTTAAATATAATGACCATTTTATGCACTGCCTTAGACTGATATCAGAGCCACCAGAATGTGGTGCAAGCATGTCAAACTGAGGAGGAATTACATGGTAGGATTGACTTTGTTTTTTTAGACAGTGTCCTTGTATTAAATGTGGAAGCGCCATAACATCTATGGGGGGCTAAATCAAAACAATGCTTTCTAGCTATTCCTGTCACAAGAACTACCACACCCTTACACCCCCCCCCCCGCAGTAGCATTTAGGCATCATCTTCCTAAAATAATAGAATAAAACAGAAACTAGGGCAAAAGCCATTGAAAAATGTAGGTATGGGCTGACAGAAGAGCGGATGAAGGTGGTTAACTGTGGAATCAATACATTTTATTGCCTTATTGGTTTCAAAGTCAATGGTTACTTTATGCCAGGGAAACTGCTTTTCCAAAAAAAAAAGGGGGGTAAGATTGGATGACTATGACTAAGTGATAAATCCAGGCCGTTTCAGGTGAAGGCAATTTTTTTAACTGATGACATGCAATCTTCCTTTTCAAAGGATTCAGTTAAGATGTTCATGTTCCTGAGGGAAACCTCTGAAGAATTTCACTTATTCTCTCTTAACAGAAATCCCATAAGTCACTGATCTCATAAAAAAAAAGTATTTTAGGTAATAGTAACTGTAACTGCTTTCTAATGACACTTAACGTGCAGGGTCTGCAGTTTCAGTTTCTCGCTTTGCGCAACACTTTTGTGGTTCACCATCTCTGCCTGGCTGCTTTCATCTTTTGAGCTAATCTCCAGAATTAGACTAAAACAGGATTTCCTCTGACACTAGAATTGAGGGGCTTCTGGGTGACATGGGGTGAGAAAGTTCATCACATTTGGTTTTCCTATTAGTAAGATCATCTTAAACAGGTGAAGAAGTAGGAATGTGACTGTGCCTGAAATAGGAGGGCATAAAACAAAATCATGTCATTTTAAGTACATGTGTAAATGGCATTCAACAGTGATAGAAACCTGAATACCCAGCATACTTTTAGGCTATAGAATGAAAACACTGCTGTCACTTGCCCTTTTCTAGTCTTGGCTAATTTAGACATACAATAGTGTAAGCAGTGAGGTTGAGCTTGGTGAGGTGACAGCAGAAGACAGTTTGTGTGGGTGGCAACACAGTGTCTCCTGTCTGTTGTGTGAGTGATAAAAGCCATGCTCATTTCACTGATTTTATACTGAACACCTCACAAAAGCTAAGATCCTGCTCTGTGATCAATACAAATTGTTACAAGTAAACACCAGTTGTTGTGTTTCTTCGTTACTTTCTGCTTTTTTGTATTACCTTGGATTCCTAAAACCAATAGAAATAATTTCCAAAGTTAGAGTCGTTGTCACGGCTAACAGTAACAGACTGTAGATTTCCGTTTAAAATGGAGAAAAGACACCTCAGACTTTAGTGATTCCTGCCACCTGCCACACTGGCATCATCCTAGCACTTTAACAGCTGCTATGTGCTTCACATTTAACCATGAGCGTACGACCCTTGCAGCACAGCTCAGCAGGTGGTGGAATGTGATGGTGAGACTGCACTGGTTGTATTAGCAGATTTGTATCTGATATTTGTGTTGGTTTAGATTCTTCAAACAGGGAAGGTGGTAATAGTTCACCTTAAAAGAGACTAAATAACACTGCTGGTTTGATGAAGATCTAGCAAGCATGATGTGATGTGAAGTGAAATAAAACTATGATGAGGCTTCCATTTAAAGTGGGGGTATTATGCCTTTTTTCAAGGCTTTACACCATCTTTCTGATACCCACATAGTAGCTTTACATGGTTTACAGCTCAAAAAACTCCTTATGTTTCTCACACTGGCGTCCTGAAAAACCCTTATTTTAACCTCCATAAAATATGGCGAATTTTGATATACATCCTTACATGTTAGACCCGGAGTCTGATCCTGATAGTTTGAAAAGAGAGAACCAGCAGCAGTAAAGGATAGAGCAGGACGTATCTGTACTGTGTTTCAATGGCTAAATGGCTAAGAGGCCTTGTGGGGGCGGTCTGTTCCGCTTTGCCAGCAGCACGGACCAACCACGAACCAGTCAGGGGATAATATTGTGATGACCTCATCAGTTTGCTCCCTGTTCACTCCATTGAAATCTCGTCTCGGGAGAATCTCGGAGAGATTTTCAATGAACCATTTTCATCAGTTTACATGCTAATTCCAGGATTACTGCTGCATATGTTTATCTTGCGGTTTGAAAATTTGCATACGTGGAGTATGGACACCCAACATTGTGACTTTATATTCATGTTTTAAAAATCGGAAAAGTATAATACCCCCTCTTTAAGTACTGCAACAAATATGTTACCAATTTCTTGGCTCCAAAAATGTACATGGGGTCAGATTAAGCTCACTACCACTGCTGTGATATGATTTTGGTGAAAAGAAGTGAATATTTTTTCACCGTTTCAATGAAAATATGAACAGTTACAGTGTAATTCAATAATGTTTCTCCCTTCATGATGGCGCTATACGGATCTTTGCTAAGGTCTAAACTGCTACCTGGCTCAGCGTTGAATACTGGTCCATGTGATGCATATGCTATGAGGCAGGCAGCCTTGCCTGGTGAGCCTGTGCTGAGGTAAGAGAACCCAACGCTTGTACACTTTTAGATCTGAGTACATATTTGCAGATTGTGTGTTGCAGAAATGATGCAAAAGTCACGTTTGTATTAACAGCCAATTGAGAGGCAGACTTCAGTTGTGAGTATTTTGACAACTTAAAGCAAAAAGTAGCAAATTTTCTGAACCATAATAAACAAAGTCCACAATTACAAATTGGTCTACACATTTGCACATCTGTCCAGGTATTTGCAGGGCTGCTGTAAACACATTTGCAGATCCGCGTACACATTTGTGGACGTGTGCACATATTTGCGAATTCAGCATTTGCATATTCATGTACAGATCTGTGTACCCATTTGCAAATAGTTTTGTAATAATAATAGCTCCATAGAAAAGAACAAACAAGGCAATAGTGGAAAAGCAATGTTTACAGGATCAAACTAACAAAGACAGTCACATGTTTTTTTAATCTGCTGACACAGAACTTGTTCCAATGATATTTTGCATTCCTTTTTAGTAGCATTGAGTCTTTGTGAACAATTTCACTAAAAGTAGTTTAGGCCTGCAGTGTTTGTAAAGTCATTAGCATTTGTTATAAAAAGGCATTTAACAAAGAAAGACTGATTGAATGTGAAGCACATTCGTGTTGCCCTGTGTATGAAATGGGCTGTATAAATAAAGTTTGAATAGACAGTTTAGATATAACAGGGATGAGTAAAGTGTTAAAAAAAATGAAGACTTATTTTTCCTTTAATAACTTATTCTCTCATAACCAATATGAAAAATTAATGGCTGTAAGAACAATTATTCTATCGCTATCAAAGAACACAAAGTGTTTTCAGTGTTATGAGAAAGCGCCAATAATGGGGATTAAAAATACATATTTCATAAGAGCTTAACTTTTTCTAACATCAGTACAACAAAGATGAACGAACCAACCTTGGTTCCAAAATAATTACATCATTAAAAGGTTTGTGCTGCCAGACAGTGACTCACTCCCAACCCACAACATCTATGATAGCAGTTATATGCAGCACTCTCAGCCCCTGCTCCCCAACATTTTGAGACACTCAATGATCTGAAAAGAGGCTGAGCTACATCACAAACTGGAGCACTGCAATATGAGGAGTGGGGTGGGGGATATACAGGTACATCTCGAAAAATTAGAATATCATGGAAAAGTTCAATATTTTTTGTTGCTCTTTTCAGAAAGTGAAACCCATATATCATATAGACTCATTACACACAGAGTGAAATATTTCAAGCCTTTATTTCTATGGCTTACAGAAATGAAAACCCAAAATTCAGTGTCTCAGAAAACTAGAATATTGCGAAAAAGTTCAATACTGGAAAGTCATGGTGTCACACCCTAATCAGCTAATCAACTCAAATCACCTGCAAAGATTTCCTGAGCCTTTAAATGGTCTCTCAGTCTTCAGGAAGACTGAAGACTTGACAGATGTCCAGTAGACAGTCACTGACACCCTCCACAAGGAGGGTAAGCCACAAAAGGTCATTGCTGGTTGTTCACAGAGTGCTGTATCCAAGCATTTTCATAGAAAGTTGAGTGGGAGGAAAAAGTGTGGTAGGAAAAGGTGCACCAGCATGAGGGATAACCATAGCCTTGAAAGGACTGTCGAGCAAAATCCATCCAAGAATTTGGGGGAGCTTCACAAGGAGTGGACTGAGGCTGGAGTCAGCGCATCAGAGCCACTATGCACAGACCAATCCTAGACATGGGCTACAAATGTGGCATTCCTTGTGTCAAGCCACTCCTGAACCAGAGACAATGTCAGAAGCGTCTTACCTGGGCTGTGGAGAAAAAGAACTGGACTGTTGCTCAGTGGTCCAAAGTCCTCTTTTCAGATGAAAGTACATTTTGCATGTCATTTGGAAATCAAGATCCCATAGTCTGGAGGAAGAGTGAAGAGGCACAGAATCCATGTTGCTTGGAGTCCAGTGTGAAGTTTCTACAGTCACTGATGATTTGGGCTGCCGCTATCAAAGCAACCTGAGCTTCCATTACACCTGAGCAGTGCCACAGGCTGATCGCCTCCATGCCACGTCGCATTGATGCAGTAATTCATGCAAAAGGAGGCCCAACCAAGTATTGAGTGCATAGAAATGAACAAACTTTTCAGAAGCCTGACATTTCTGTTTAAAATATCCTTTTTTATTGATCTTATGTAATATTCTAATTTACTGAGACGCTGAATTTTGGGTTTTCTTATCTGTAAGCCATAATCGTCAACAGTTCAAGAAATAAAGGCTTGAAATATATCACTCTATGTTTAACAAGTCTATATTATATATGGGTTTCACTTTCAGAAAAGAGCGACAAAAAATATTGAACTTTTTCATAATATTCTAATTTTTTGAGATGTACCTGTACTATTTTCGTATATTTTCAGGTACTGCTACTGAAACTCAAAATCCTCCTTGGAAATGTATGTATAAGCTAAAAGCATGTGGCTTGTGTGAAAAACACTGTGTTGATTGCAATATTTTATATAACTCTACAAAGTGGTGGGTTTGTCTAACTTGTGCCATTTGAATTTTAGAAGACAAAAAACACTTCATCCTTAAATTAGCACGCTTCAGATGTGCAACTAAAGACAGGAGATTAAAATTTTTTTGACTGCTATCTGATGCTGTAGGTTTTCATTTATATTTGTTTATCTTAAGATCAACAAAGTCAGATCTCTGTTTTAACTAATACAGGATCATTTGACAGATGTGTGCAAGTCCGACCCAAACATGTGCCACAAGTCATATCATAGACTGAGAGTAATAGGATTGAAAGTTTTCAGATTTCTCCTGAAGTCACACTTCTTGGAGATCTAAACATATGATCACATTTATTTCCTTGTTTGAGAATGGCAAAATATGGCAGTAAACTCAAACACAACACAGTCTGTCTTCAGTCTGTCCTTTATTATGTGTGATCTTGCAAAAAGAGGTAATAAAACACCTGAAGTTTGTGAATAATAATTTTATCGAGTGAATGAAAAATTATTAATGGCAACTAAAATATCAATGTGGTAAGTTTAGAGTGTATCTCTGATAACAAACAGCCTAAGCTTTAATGTGTGTTATAACCCTAATTTTTCACAGTACATAAACACATGTTCAAATTTCCTGTGACTATAATCCACATTTTCTCTCTCTCAAAAAACTCTAAAATCCTGTCAGTAAAACATCTATCATAAAAAGATACAACACTTGACACTAATTTGGATTTGCAAATTAACCCAGTTCCTAAAATTGGAAATGGACTCAAAATGACTGTCTTAAACTCATTTACTATTAAGTTACAGAGAGATGCCAAGAGTTTTAATTACTGGAAAGATAATACGATGTGGGCTTGGTGGCGGGTTGACTGTTTCTAACTGAGGACAACACAGTTGCATGAGTCTTCCTCCCCTGTAAATCACATTCAGATCTAATGACTGAATGAGGATTTCACAGTGTTGTGGAATCTGAATTGTGTAATATCTGGGGCTAAAGTGCAAAAAAACTTGAAAGAAAGAAAGAAAAAAAGTCGCTTATTTGTATTGCGAGCTTTAAAGACTGTGCAAAATGTGGTGGCTTTACTGCAAGAGAAAGAAAATGCAACATGAAACTCCTCTCTGAAGCAGCAGAGAGGTATAGTGGACAGCAAAATTTAATATTTTTACACTTCATGATGTACAGCTGCAAACATCCCCATATGTCATTTTTCAATCCGTCATTCTCATTTTTACAACAACTCTCTGTTATTTTGACAGAGGACACAAGGCAAATGAACTGACAACAACTCTGCATGTCATCAGCCCTGAATATCTACTTCCTCTGCTGGCAGAGCAACTGGGATATTTCTATCAATTACTGCTGGTGTTGATCATGCTCCTTCTTCACCCAGTATACCAAATATACCTGCTGTTAAATAAAGGTTGAGGGGCCTGAGGGTGGGTAAGGAATGTATATGATAATTTATGCACTACCCCATGTGTTACCCTCTACATAGATTATGTTCTGAATGTGACGAGCAGCCTCTACCAACTACTGCCTAAGTTAAATTTTCTTTTCCCATCAGAGGTGGTAAACAAACAGGAACGGTTCAAAAAGCAACTCAGACTTTAACAATTAAAAGTCTATCTTAAGACCACCACAAATTACTAAGCTTTTTTAGCTACAACCTTTTGCCATTTATGGTCAGAAGTGAGGGGTGACTCCTAAAAAAAGCACAATATATTATCAAAGGAAAAAGCAAGTTATTAATGTTGAGTGAAACTAATGGTGGTAATTTTTCTTCTTTGTGTCGAAAATGTCTAGCTCCCTGGGGGACACTTCTGACCCCAGTCCCATAAATCTAGATCTGTAGGACGAAACATGCAAGCTCATTTTAGAACCTACACGTGTTGCTTCACAAGCAATACAACCGAGTCCAAATAGAAAAGTGCATTTGTGCTTTTAGCTCACAAAATGGGCAATAAATGAAATGCTGCAAAATATTTAAAATTATTTTGCAGGGCTTAGTATTATAATGTCTTATAATGAATTATTAGTGGCATTTAATATATGAGACCATTATACAAGAAGTTGTTTTTTGATAATATGACGTACTTGATATAAAACAGGATTAAAAACATTAGAATTAAAAATAGTCATCAGTGACCCACTATTCACGAAGACAGAATCAATTTAAAACTTTACAAGAACCACAGATATAAAGTTATTCACAAACACATAAAAAACTAAAAAATCTAAAACCCTTTAAATGAGATGAGTAATAACTGTTTACAAAGCAAGTTTATAAAAGTGTTATAATGTAAAACATGCTTGCCCCCTCAGACTTCCCATGTTGAGCTGAATCACTGGCTTGTAAGAGGAAACCACCATGAAAAAAGCATACTAAAATGTTACATCAAGGTACAGAATACCAGTTTTGATACAGTCATTGGGATTATTTTAGTTACAATATGGGTTTTTACAACACCATAATTACTGGTCTGAGCACCTGGATTGTGCTGTAGTGCACAAACAGGGCAAAACCAATGGCATAGATAGCTTAATCTAGCTGCCACAGTGGCAGGTAAGTAAAGTAGTGTGTAACAGTGATTTGTGACTGACAACTGCTCAGACTTAGCCCCCTTGTCTTGAACATGTTTTGCTCTGAGGCTTGAAGAGGAGATCCAGACGGAAAACACCCCGTCTCCTCTTCTTGTGAGCGCAGTTGTTAGTGTATACAATGCAAGTGAATAATAGTTCATCAGTAAAATAAACAAGTGTTTACTCCTCCAAGTTTGATCAGCTAATAATGGGTGTGCAATGATATATCTGGGGCTTAAACAAAGGCTGAAATGCGTTTACCTTTATATTACCTGCTTAAAGTTTTTAAGCCGCCTAAAGATGTGTCTCTCCTGACTGATATGTCTTATGTCCAGCATGATGATAAGCGAGCTGTGGCTGTAACTCGTGGTCAAAGGAGCAGCTGTAAATACTGTAACCCTCTGCCAACTTTTAATAGACTGTCACCCCTGTTAACCTGTGTTCATATGAAAAATAACTTTTCGTTTGGTCATACAGTAATATAACACTGTTGGCTAAAAAACTGTGATGTGACTTTATAAATTCTCTACCCACTGAAAACTACACAGCCAAAAAAGCTTACAAGAACTTTCATGCCCCAGGCTTTAGAAATTGTAATGTTTGCCAAAGTGAGAGTATTAAGGGCATGCATTATTTACTATGGTGGACTGACTTCCTTAAGTTGACTCATACAAACTTGAAAAGATTGGGAAAAAAGATCCCTCTCCAAAATTTAAATTTTTGAAGCATAAATATTTATCATTCTATATGCATATTGTATAGCTGTCTTTGGTGGAGGTACAGGAAATTTGATTTCCCATATTCTGGCTCTCTTGTCCAATGGGCAAAAGCAAGATGCCTTTGGGGTGAGCACACGAGCTACAATACACCCAGGGTTCAGCTGTTGGCATGAGCTTTACAGAGCAGAGACGAGTGGCAGTGCAGGGTGTTAACAGTGGGCCGGTTTATGGGTCACTTAGACACCCCTGATCTCCTGATGTTAAACCCAGAAGGCCGCATACTTTCAGAGCATTTCCAGATTTATAGCTGAAGCTGTTCGGTAAACATTGTGTATGTGCTACTTTGCACTGATGGTGGACATAGCTAAATAGTGTGGTAATGTGAAAATGGAGACATTTTTTAACAGGAAGAAATACAGGCTAAATAATAGTATAGTACTAAAAAAGGTCATATAAATCATTTTTTAAGGATTGTTTTTTTATCCGAAATATTTTTAAAATAGCTCTGTCCCAAAATCCTCGTTTGAATTAGCACCCTACACATTTCCATGTCCAACATTACAAATCATCCTCTGCCTTGTCTTTCCTAACATCAGCATGAAGCACAAAGATGAACAAATTGCAAATTTTGGCTCAATTTTAATTCAGCCAATTAATTTAAATCCCCTATATTATATGTAAAAACCGTCAAACTATGAAATTATTTGTTTAATACATTTTAGCCACTGTGTTGCACTACAATATAGCAAAAAACTGGACTGAAAAATACATTCAGAAAATCAATAAATTGTGTTTTGGTCATTCCAAACACGCCATTGTGTCTACAGTTCCCACTGCAACAAATCATCTAGATTTGCAAATGATGTGTTTTCTTGAGCTATTCAAATCTGTGCTGATGGGAGGTGACACAAGGAGCCAAATGGCACAATTTCTTTGTAATCCCCAAATGGCAGTGGGGGCCCTTGTGGGCCTAGTGTGTATCCCAAACATATGTGACCACAATAACTGAATGCACTAACAAGCCCCTCTTCCTCCAAGTGTCCAATAGTGAAACACATCTGTTAATGCGGAAAACTTCTCTCTGCTTGAATGAATAATTGTCTCTGTAAAGTAAGACAAACAGCAGTATGTTTTTGATACAGAAATAAGACAATGATAAAATAATATGCAACAAAATGAAAAATAATTAACAGCAATTTTTTCGCTCCCTTTGAAATTTGAGCCATTGAGCAAAAAATAACTACTTGGCTACTTGAGGATGATCTTTATTGCCCCCCAAGTAAGGGTTAGGGGATAGCAATTATATATATTCAGGTGATTTAACTCTAATTTCAATAGGCCTACTTATCAATATTACATTTGATTTTTTACCAAATGTGTTCCTCTAAATGCTATCAGGCTAAATATTGCATACTGAATTTTAAATCTTTCATAAGGCCAGAGAAAATCCTTTCATCATTAAGTTTGATTTAAGCTCCAATAAAACTCATTGAAACTAAATAAAATGAGAACAAAGCTCACACAGCTTTATTGATAAGGAAATTATGATAATTAGATTTAATGCTATAGTGCTGGAAGTCTGTACATGGCTGATGTTGTGTTAGTTTTTCACACCTACAAATTTAAAAGTTTACACCACAAAATCAGGAAGACAACAAGAATAATATTCACTGCCTGACACCCAGCAAAAGACTGAGAAGTCTTTCATTGTCCTTGGGAAGCTTAACTGCTTTTGTTTATGTTATTTAGTACACAAAACTAAAGTATAAAATCAAAAATCAAATCAGGCAGCCATTTTGGTGTTCACATGCTTTTACCCTATCGCTCCATGGAAATTCTCACCATGGATGTCTTTTTCCAGAAACACTACAAAATGTGTACATTTTCAGTTTCAGGTCTCTGAAAAAGTTATTTCACTTTCAGTTTGATGATAAGGAAAATGGCTTTTAAATTTTGCCCTCAAAATCTAAGGACAAATAAAGGAGATTCCTAATATTGTGCTCACATCAGACGTGAGTGAAATTATTTGCACAAGTCAATTACAGGTAAAGTAAATGTAAAGACGTGAGTAGATGCAAATTCACATCAGGTCACCCAAACGCCACAAATGTATGGCACAATCACGCAAATTGGATGAATAAGTTTTCGCAAATTAAGACAATTTGCACTGTGCTCAACACACCGTTTCCTCCATTCACTTATTTGCGAGACCTGAAAAATCTGAACTCAAGTGAATCACTTGCACCAAGATGGCCAATCAGCATGGAGATCTTCCAGTCAACTCACCAGAGGATCTCTGAAGAATGGAAGGGGGGGTGGGGTTTCATTTAACCGGAAAATGAGGAGAAACTTGTGGAGTCTCTCTGTGACTACCCTGGGCTACATGACACAGCATGTCTGTTATACCGGCACGGGAATAAAAAGAGCTCACTTGGAGCAAAGTGAGTGAGGAGGTCAGATCGCTGTTCTTCACAATATAGTCAAGCTCAGCCATGTTTGTTGACAACTGACTTAAATACCAGATTTTGGAGGAGGCAGATACTCAGTACTGACAGATACTCTACTCTGTAACCACTTGCGTGAAATCCAGCGTACAAGCCTCACTTTTAAGACCTATTTTTCAAATATAAAGTTTGTTGCAAATAATATACCAGTACAAAATGCTAAGATATCTGACGCCATTCCTGCGAATGTGTTTCTGCCCCTGTTGTATGCCACATAAGATCTAAAACAATTGAAAATTCACCTGATTCATTGTGTATTTCAAACGGCCGCTTCACTGCTCAGAATGCGCTGGAATACACAACAACACAGTGTACTGTTAGTGTTTGCCCACTCCCCAGTAAGGATGGGCAGAGGAGGGCAGAGTAACTGCTGGACTGGGAGTTTGCTGCACACACACAACAATCATCGTACTGTACTGTAGCTAGTAAATGTGCACACTCCATATGGTGAAAAACAGATGGTACTAAAAGAGCAACACAACTGCACAAAAACTACATTGTGTACTCTGCTGAACAAAATGGGAATTTTCAGCTGTTAATTTTAAGTGTTATAATCTGCTCAAAATCTGCAAGGGACTGGATAATGAGAAAGATAATGCAAATTTAGTCCTAATAAAATTCAAGTTCAATAGACTATATGGAGATTTCATTTTGTATGCAAATAAGCATAAAAAGCATGCAACACACACACACACACACACACACAAACTGTCATCATACGCACAACAAACAGACACATACAATATTGTCTACCTAGATAAATAGTTTTCAAAAATGTCTTATCTCAAAACCAGTCTTGCAGCCTGCATCTTTTATGACTTGGGGGGCAGTGCATTTAATTAGTATCGTATGAACAACCTTTTAAATTTAGATTGTGTCTACACCACGACCTTTAACTCTGCCAGCTCAGATGTCCGAGCATCAGGAAGTTAGTGATGAAGAGTTGATCCCTAAGGACATGATTGATTGTTTCTTGTTGTCGGCACAAGCATCTGCTTTATACTCAAGGAATGGGTGCATGATATTCAATTTTTATGTTGATGTCTTATATGCTAAGATTTCCAAACTCATTTTAGCCAACACCAATATACAGTATAAACATCTTTTTTCATAGGAATCCCAAGTCTCTCATGTACAACAGTTGGGTTGTTACTCGTATTATGAATTTCTAGTTGTTTTAGAAACAGACAAAAAACAAGAAAAATGTAAATTCTGCAATAGATTAAAAATGTATTCTTTTTCAAAGAGACACTAGGTGATGAAATCCATCATCTAAGGACGTACAAAGTTTAATCTAATCTTTTTTATTTCCTTTAGTTTATTTAATTGATTAATTTTAGCTTGCATTGAACCATATCCTGATGAAAAGTGTACTTCAGACCTACTTCTTTAGACCTTAGAAAACACTTTAAAGCTTAAGGAATGAAGATTGAAAAAACAACAATGTGCCTCCCTTATTGAAATGCACACAGTATGTAATTTCCACTGCCAGGGGCCTCTCAATCAAAACAACAACTCAATATGACAAGTAGAGGTTAGTGCTGCTTAGACCTGCCCCTCTCCTCTTGTTACTTGTTTTTAAAATTGAGGAATCTTTTCATTCAAAATGACACCTCATAATGTACTCAACAGAAAAACAATTTTTGAGTTTCATTCCTGGATTTCCATTTTTTTTTTCAGTCTTTTGTATCTCGGTTTTATTGTGCTTTCCAGCTGCAGAAAGAGGAAAGCTTTGAAGAATTACAACACAGTTTCAAGGGCAAAATGCTATAGGACAAATCAGAGCTTCCCAAACCAGGGCTGGGGCCCACTGGTGGGCCCTGAGGGTAGTGCAGATGGGCCACTTATATAAAAACCATAAACATCATTTTGAAAATAAATCCAAGTTTTAAATGATCACTAATTACTTGATTGCTGAATTTATTTTGAAATCCAAAACAACAAATTAACAAAACACAGTCAGAAGTTGAACTTGCATGTCAACTTTTCAACATTTTCTCTGTCTGATATACTGTGGGTGTCATGGTTTAACTGGTGCTAAATTCCCTAGTGACACTCCATTCAATAGTCTGCGTTGGTGCTTTAACGTAACTAAGAAAAGGGTTTATGGAGTCACAATGTGCAATCTAAGAGATTAACACTTGAAAATAATGTACAAGAGACTGCCTGTTTAAATGCTGGTGGCCCATTAATTGTGACATGAATGTCTCTGAAAACTAGGCATTTACATTGGAATCCTCTTTTTATAAAATAAAAAATAATGAATATCTTGAGTCTCATGTTGTGGCTAAATGAAACTTTTGTTGGTCCCCAGAAGATTTTCAGATCCCAAATTGGGCAGCAGTGCACTTAAGTTTAGGAAATGCTAGGATACACTAAAGTCTATATACAAGATAAGACTATGCCTTTTTAAAAAATACTTTGGTAGCATTGACAGACTGCAGACCTATCATGATTCATGACTAAACTACAGTTGCTGATGGCTTTTGGCAACTGTAATTAAGCAATGAAAATAATATCATAGCTTCTCATTTTACCGATATTTTTTCAAGCCAGCATTTGTTGAGCATCACATTAGAAGACCACCACTTGAGTCACATTACAGCTTCATTTATAGCATGTCCAAAACAAAACCTGAAACTGTGATGATTTTAGGATTAACTGGTCTATCCCGCAGAAGCCTGTCCCAAGTTATGTGCAAATCTCATTGGTAAATATATACAGATGGAAATATTTGTCAACACTCTTTTGTCATTGCTATATTTTAATTATGATACAGTGTATAAAGACTTTAAAGCCTCTTTAACTCTGGCCACTGCCATTGTTCCAGATGGTTAGCCCTGTTAAGTCTACCAACTCAACGCCTGTAAACCCCTTTCCACTGGGACATAATACTTCATGATGAACACGGTGAACCAAAGACTATTAAAGCTACAGTACAACAGCATAATAATGCAAAACTAACTACAAGTTTTACAAAATAGTGTTCAAGCAGAAGAGTTATATTACCTTTCACAGACATGGATCAGATGTGTAACAGATGGAGTAGGTGTGCATTGTTAAGATAAAAAATAATGCTTAAGAAAAGCACTTTTACATCTAAGAATGTAACTTGGTTGCCAGACTAGTGATCACAATTGCATTAGTGTTAAACATAACGCTTATTTTGGGAGACATGAAGCAGAACATAAGTATGTTAAACATTCCTGTAACTGTGTATGTGATCAAGTATTTTTTTTTCAACCACTGACACTTCACTAGAACAGCTTCCAGATTTCTTTCGAATAATTTGGGAAGTTTAAGATGTCTTTGTTAGATCAGGTGGGACCTCATTTTTCCTCATTTTTCATTTTTCAACAAGATGTGCATTAATACTGAAATTAAGGGTCACATCTCATGCTGATTAAATGATGTTAGTACAGGATGTATGTAGGCTTGACTTACACAAAAATAAACAAATAATAAAAAAGATATATGCCAATATGGCTGGTTAAACTCAGAGGACTCAGAGACCCTTGCAGGGTGCCACACAACTGTCAGACATTTAATGTTAAGATTAGCTGCAGTTGCTGCCAAGTGTCAACACAGCAATGAACACATGCTTAAGTTGGTGGTGGACTTTAGGAGATGACGCAATAAATATATGATTCCTCCAAGCAAAAAGGTGAGAAAAATCTCCCCATTAAAAAATAATGCCAGGACAAAACTTATCTACTGCTTCCACAGCTGAATGTCCTTGTAAGAACTGTTGCCACAGAAGAAACATCTAGTCCTGAGATAAGATCTGCATAAGATCTTTTTTTTTTTTTTTTGGTTTTGTATGTCCATTCCACCTTGTTTCAGAAGCAAGAAGTTGAACTACTCTTGGCATTCATTTCCTTCTGCCTTGCTTAAACATTTTCTAGACATGACAAAGGAGTACCCCAGCAGCCAGCTTGCTATTCAATCACACATTTTAGGGATGCAAGATGCTATCTGCATGATATGGATGTCAGCAGATACTAGCCAAGAAAGTTAATTATAAATATCAGCAAATATGAAACTTTCTGATGATATTTACAACCACTATATCTGCTTTAAATATTGGCAGTATGTTCAAATTCTAATACTGTGGGGTTTCAGTCAGAACCAACAGCTGAAGTCTTTTTTATTTTTCATACTCATTCTTAAATTTCAAAATGGACTGGAGATGGTTTCTTTGTTTATCCCTAAACTTTTAAGTGTGTTTCAAGTGCTGAAGTTTTAAGTCTGAACAACATAAATAAGCAACTGTACTGACTAAAAAGAATTTGTATACTGACAATGGATATCAGCAAAAATTCAAAATTGTGCATCTCTAATACATCTAAACCAAACTAGCCAAACATTCCTGTGAGCTTCATGAATGCAAGAAAATTCTGTCAGTTCAGCAGTTTTTTATCAACTTTCAGTGGAAGAGGACTGAGACTCTTAACCACTCAGATTAAGCCTCTTCTGGAGATTTGTGATAACGTTTTGATAAATGTAATTGCACAATTTATCAAAGACAGATTGGCAGACAGTAGATTAACTAAGTCAAATATCAGTATTGGCAGATATCAAAAATTCTGCCAATATTCAAATCCGATATTTTGGCGGTGAATATCAGCATATATCAACAGTAAAAATTGGCCATATATACCAATAAATTAGTGGAGTTTTAGGCTGGACCAACAGACCTGTGTAAGTTGAGATCTTTTTCTTTATTCATTCTCATTTTTTAAACTTTAAAGTGTGTTTTAAGAAAAAAAGTTAGTTTCTTTTGTGATCCTCAAACCTTAAATTGTGTTTAAAGGACTGACTTTTTAGTTATGTTAAGCAAACTTAAATATTGGTATTGTTATCAGCTAAAATGAATCTGTTAATATCGGCATATCGGATATTGGCAAAAATCCGATATTGTGCATCCCTACAGTTAATCAGTCAAACTGATCTGTATTGAACTATAAATCAACTACATGCAAGAATTTCATCTGGTGCACTCTGAAGGCGGCCAAAGGTCACTGAGTCCCACTGTACTGTCCTAAAACACACAGTAAACCATGTTGATTGACAAGGTACAATACTATTACTAATAGTGCACAAAAAATGCTGGACTACAGACTGTTGTTTGAAAACTGTTAGAGACAGAGTTGCAGCTGTTTCAGGAAGCTCACACCAACGTGTAAAAGCCTGTCTAATATTATTAATATTCATGCAAGTCCAGCCTCTTGCTCAGTCATGCTCTTTTCTCTTCTTAGCTTCATCTGTCATCGTTCTTTCCGTCACTTAGCCACAGACACTGCAACAAACTGTACCAAGATGGATTAACCGGCTTTTTTAGCTGAAGGTTGTTGTGTGAGCTATTGCCACGAAGCACTTCTTTTTACAGAACAGCAGCCTGCTGCCAAAGTTAAATAGTTCTGAAAGCAGGCCACCTGGGTGCTCTGTGGAAACTGGTGTAACCATTATTACTGCTGAAAGTGACTGCACTACAACATCAGCTTTGATTGCAAATTACATAGTGTTGCTTTAATGCTTTCAACACCAGGTACATAAGGAATGTTAAATAACTACTGAGCAGTATGATAGAGCATGAAAACATCTGGAAGTACTTCTGTACTCATTAGCAGTAAAAGGCAATCTTTACAGTCTAGTGTCAGAAAAGCAATAAAACATTTGGTGCCTTCACTAAGATTTACTACCTTTCCCGTGGCATTTTCACACGTCAGTGTACTGCTAAAGAGCTCAAAGGACGTCAGTGCAAGGGAAAATTTACTTAGACAACTTTCCCTTCTTTGACACGCCACCAAAATGATATAGAGCCAGCAGGTGGAAAACAGCAGTAGGGAGAGGGATATCAAACAGCAGAAAAAGGAAGGGTTGAATGCTCATGAGAATATGGTGAAATAATACATGACAATCATGCTTAACTGATCTCTGCACCAATTTTTAAAATCAAAATACATCATTGAGTACTTATCACCAAACAAGACAAACAGGGGTTGTCTTCAGCCATAGCGCTAGGCACAAGAAACCTTCAGTCACACCATTACACATCAGACCATTTGTCTCTGTTCTTGAGTCCTAGCCTTCTAGCATTCCCTGTTTAGTTTTCACTCCTTAACAAAATGTACCATCTACACTTTAAGAAAGTGATGCCCCTTGCACTGTTATTGTTGTAAAATAAATCTATAAAGCACATGGTATTTTGCAAATTTTTTAATATAACATGCAAAGCCATGTAAGAGTTGAAGCTAGAGCCAAATCTCTAATCTTACCCTAGCTATAGTTACTTTAAAAACAACAAAATATATGAATAAGCATTGAAAATCAGTTTTCAAAATGTTACTTCTTCCTAGCTGAAAAGAAAGTAAACAATAAAATAAAAAGTCTACGTGATCAGTCCTTTGATGTAACACTTTAAATAAAAGTCTGACATTTTCTGTTCTTATATAAACAGAAAAGCAATTTCCTCATATGACAAAATGAAAATATATATATATAAATTCACATAAAAGAAGCTTTATTCAGCAATTGTACTGTTAATTTTTTTATTCTTTTTTTAAATGATCTGTTCCTGTTGTTGGTTAATTTCACTGGAACTGCATTTGACCACCCTCTGCACACACCTCAGTTTGACCCAGGTGTCAACCAAGAAGTGGCTTTAAAGGGGACATATTACGCAAAAATCACTTTTTCAGGCTTCTAACAAAAGCATGGCCTGTCCACAATCACCCTCAAGTACCAGAAAATCCATTTCCTTCCCCCACCTCTCTTTCTCCACCTTTCAGAAATGTGTGCTAAAACAAGCCATTCTCAGATTTTACCCTCATGCCCTCACGTGGGGAGTAAGCACCGGCCCACAGGTTCGGTTGGCCCTTCCTGCTTGGAAGAAAGTTCCACGCTTGTCTCCTGATCCTCCTCTCAGCTACCAGCTTAGATGCTGGATAGCTCAGTGGGTTACCCTGCTGACTTTGACCTGGGAGATTAGTGGTTTGAATCCCAGTCTGGTCCTAAACTTTGGATAAAATTGTCTGTAACATCAAGAGTGCTGCATCCATTTCCTGAGAGGGGTGTGGTCAGGGGCGGAGTCAGACAGCTCATTAATATTTAAAGCCACAGACACAGAAACGGCTCGTTCTGAGAAGGGCTGAAACAGAGGGCTTTTTAGACATGCAAAAATCTAATACTAGAGTGTTTTTTCAGCAATAAACTTCCCAGGCATGTTTTGGGGACCTCTGAGAGCTATATAAGCGTTTCTTAGACGGGAAAAATATGTCCCCTTTAATACGTTTTCAGGAAGTAAGGTAAAAGTGTTTTTATGACCGTTTTAAGAAGCAAGAGTCGACTGTAAAGACAAAAATACATACCACACAGTAAAGAAAAAATACGTATAATGTTTTTTTAGTTATTTATTGGAATGCCAGATAAATTAATTTCCAAGTGTCCTTTTAAACAGTTCAGCATCAACAATGAAACAGTTATAGTAACACTTTTAAAATCATAATGGCTTAAACATATAAAATAGTTCCAACGTTTTAGTGGTAGTTTTATTGTAGCAGAGGATTAAAAAATCTTCCAACTATTTGAAAGTATTTCACAAAGAAAAACATGGCCTAGCAAATAAAGAATATCAAGTAGAGTCGCTTCATGGTCTAAAATAAGCAGCAAACTAGAAATCCATGTATGGACTGCCGTACCCATGACATTTTTGCCAAGCAAACTAAATCAAATTTAATATTTCCTGAAACAAAAGAACTACACTCAACTATTATTTCTGGATCAAGGGTCTAAATATTGTATCAAACAAATTTTTGGTGGCATCCAGGCACACGGAATAGACAGTATCCACAGCGTGGCTGCATGGGACTTCACGGTCTTAAAAGGTAACATAAGTTTAACTGTATGTTTTTACATTATCATAGTTGATACTATCAAATAGTAATAAATGAGACCCATGAGATTGCTTGCAGTGGCACAAAACAGTGGTTTGCAAAAAAAAGGACAAGGACATGTTTTTTTCCTTCTAACTCTACTCACTAATGAAACAGATCTATACAGCAAGGCTGGCAGGCAGAAGACGGGCCATGTGTTGGAACAGCAGAGGGTCTGACTTAAAAGACTTCATCAGATGTATCATTTAAAGACATTAGAACTTAATCCTCAATTCCAAAGGGACTGTTTCATCAGTAATATAGGCATGTAGTCTGTTCAAAATTAACATGGGCTTTTCTTTTTTTAAAAGAATGAAAACTTTTTTTTAAATTATCAGATTTAACTATGAACTTCATTCTTTTTCTATTCGTCTTTATTTGAAGACTCATGGAATCAAAAGGTTGCCTATGTTTGCCCTAGAAAACATATGCAGCAAAATAACACACTTTATGGCAACATTATTGGATTTAGGAACACTTTCAACTAGGCATTAAAGAAACACTAGACTTTGTGTTAAATGATTAATACAGGTTTAAAAAAGTCACTGCAGTTGTTTATTATTATCCTGAAAGTAGTGAATGCACGCAATAGTTTGAAAACTGTAATGTTCAATAAAAACCTGTCTGATAATATCCTAGTAGCCACTTAACACTTTCAGCATTTAAATTAAACATTTCACATTACTGATATGTACAGTGCTTAACAAATTTATTAGACCAACACCCAAAGTAAGGTTTATGCCACCGCTGCATCATGAAGTGCTTTAATGCGGACTCTCTCATTTTCAGTGAGCTCTCCACGTTTTACCATTCTGAACAGGAATGAGGGATTTCAAACTGAATTCACCTTTTTATACCCAAATTTGAGTCGGCTCACTGGGCTTCTCTGAAAGTCAGAAATTAATCAAGCATAACATTCAACCACTAAAACTCATTTTTCTGTTCAGGAATGCAAGTAAATAACTATAATTTGACATATTAATCAAGAAATAATAATGTGCTTTACTATTTTTTCAGTCTTTTTGTAAATCAGTCAATTTGAAAATTCATGGATAACAATGATAATTGTATTTTAGCATTAAAAATATCATTTGGATTAAAGAGCTTCTACATATTTGTGTATTAACCATTGCAGAAACATAAAAAAATGATTTTGGTAATTACCAATGCTGTTCATTTAGGGCAGCTGTGGCATAAACCTGACTTTGAGCGGTGGTCTAATATCTTTGTTAAGCATATGTGTATATGTGTACTAGTCTGATGAAAGTTATAAAAAGTGTTTATTTGAAGATCTTCTCTCATCTTTAAAAATGAGTAATCAGATCCCTTCTGAGAATTTCTAATGTTTAATTTCATAATCAATATTTAATTTGCTTTACCTTTTCAAAATAAGAAAATAATTATTTAAAAGATGAGTCCACTAAATGTTTTTAGAATAGATATAACAAGTTAATGGAATATGGTTAAAGCACTGCTTTTATTTTGTTTTCTTTATCATTTTTAAGTTTGAGTTAACATGTGCACTCAAAAGAAGTCAGTGAACAGTGAAAACAGAGACCAGTTAAAACTGGATTCAAACTATTGGTAGCTACTACTCAACATTAAAAGAAGAAAAAGTACTTCAGTTTTATAAAGACTACAGATAATTGTTTAGCGCCATCAAAATCAAATTAGACAGACTTTTTGAGATTTAGTGCAGGCAGAGATTCTGGCACACGTTAAGCCAGTATTCAAAGGGAATTTCTCATCATGACAGCTTTTTTAGGAATGAATGTAATTTGAATGCCATCACCCAATCCCAGTGGAACAAAATGATTTTTAATACAACCATGTGAGCAACAGGCTTGTGTCTGTACTGTTTATACTTTGAAAGCAATTTGATCCTACCTTTGTAAGAGCTCAGTTGTTGTCTCAGGAGGATATCCACCACTTTGTCCTTTTCCCAGCATTTTTGAGTTGCCTTTCTTGACACTCTCAGTGCTGCTTGTCTGATCCCAAGCGTGCTGCATGGCAAAACAAACTCCCTAGCACCACCTGCAGCTTTAACACCCCTACCCTCTCAAAACACCCCCCTCAAAAATAACTACAACAGTCCAATGACAGCAAATCCCAATGAGTCAACTTTCTTTAGCCGGCTGCTTTTCTCTCACCTAATGCATGGACAGATAGCAGAAGGGAAAGAAGGCGGGAAAAGACTGGCTGCTGGGCACTTGAGCTACTCCTGATCGGCAGCCGCAAGCCAGCAATGCCTCTCCTCTCCAGCTCTCCTATGCTTTAATCTACGCTGTATGCTCTAACAGGACTTTCCTTTACTTCCTCCCTTCTGGTAGGTGTCAAAAGAAGGATAAATTTAAGCAGAGCCTCGTCAAAGGGAACCAGGAGGTTGACTGAGTGAAGTTTAAGAGGGAATAACAGAAGAGGTGGGCTCGGGGGAGCGCAGAAGGGGGGTGAGTTGAAAGAGACCAACTGGGAGTCCCGACCGGGACAGCTCCACGCGGCACAACAACAGGGACAAGAAAGTCCCTCCTGCCACTGCTGATTATCACCTCTATGGTGCCACACAAACACACATCCACAGACACACATACCCTCGCATAGTCTGGCCAATGAAGGGCTGCACTGGGGTTCTGGGAATGCCATCAGTCACTCAGTATGTGTCTAGATCAATTTAGCTGCTGAATCACTGGAAGGGTCCAGTCTCAAGCCCTGGGAACACAGTGTCAGATTATTCACATTTTGTAATGGTCTGACAGTCTGAGGTTTCACATCTTTGAGCCAAAAGGTAGGGTGGGTTTGATTTTCAGTCACCACTGTGAGAAGAATAGCACCGAAAAGCGCACCTCAGCAATCCTACAATGGTTCACTTAACTACTAACGGAAACAACTGTGCCTGGCTTAGAGGGTTTTTGTGCTGGATTTATATTCATTTATTTATTTATTAATTACTCTTGGCTGAATAGAAAATTTTTATCAGTGGTGCTTACATTTTTACTAGGAGGAAGTTTGACTGTTTCTACAGTTTAAGTTAGGAATCTCAGTTTGAATTTACTATTAGATTAGATATTTGCTGAAAAAAATACCAGTTTAGTGTTAGATTAAAATAAGTGTAATTCCACACATAGACTTGTCCTTTGACTTGATGCATGTACAACACAAACAAGACAGAGGGAGATAAATACTAAAGCACAAAAGAAAAGACTGGGGTTCCCAGTGAGCTCTGAGATTGCTAAGGACCTGAGCTGTTGCAGCAACACACACACACATGCACAGACCCCCTCCACACACGTTTGGAGTGTAAGCTGTAGGACTGCTTTCAGATAACATCTGTTCTCACCAACGACAACAACCCTGGCTGTTTGGTGGGGAATGGACAGGATGCACAAACATTCCTGTGTTCACATTCAGCTCAGTAAGGCAGACATTTGCTTCATGTATTTCAGTGTAACTGTCTTCTATACAACGCTCAAGGAATCAAAATCCAGCGGGAAGCATACAAATCCACACTCCACCCATAAGTGCACAAGGATCTAAACTAGGAATCATGTTGAAACAACCAACAGAGGAAGCATTCCTTCCACTCTACACGTTGTCCATTTCAAGAATGAATGGCAGAAATCAAAGAATACCTTAGAGATACCTTTCTATAAATTGCACCAAAATTATCCTTACAAATTTTGTGTGCACAACACGTGCATATATTCATGTGACAACTCCACATAACAATCCCCCCGCTTATTTTTGGCTCTGTGAGAAAGCAGATACCACTGTAGCATGAAGTGGTTTCTATAATGGTGCATGCCTGGAAGACTTCGTGTTGAATATGGGAGGAACAGAGTGAATTACATTTAAAACCTCTACCAAAAAAATCATAAAATTAATAAATAACCTAAAAAACATAATCTGAAAGGATGCTTCTCATTCATGAAGCATTAAAGCTTCCTGTTTTAAACCAGTTCAAAAACTGCATCAAATTGTTATAATTTCAAGGGTTCTTCAGACTAGCAAAGAATATTCTGCAAGAATGCCTCATTTATATTGGTCTACTGTTACCACAGGACATCATGCCTCAAGAGGAACATTAGCACAGATTAAATGGGATCTTTAACTCCCAAGTATGTACTTAAAGTATCCGTAAGACATTAACATGTTAAGCATGGCATGCTGCAAGCATCAATGAAATTTAAAATTTTGCTTTTCTGATCAGTTTTAAGCTTTCTGAATTTTTTTTCTGTTGCTGTTCAGTGACATGAATCTCTGAATTTGATAAGAGTACCTGGATGCCTCCGAGAACCTCCACTTCACACCGGAAGTTGGAAAATCGCCGCCATATCTAGTCTTCTAATACTGGAAGTATTGTCTGTGCAAAGTGATACTTGAATTTGGATCATAAACCGATTTAGTAAAAATAATGTTATGTAATCGCTGTGCCTGTTAGTCTAAAAAGTCAGTTTTTTGGTCTACTTATATTTCCTTATGTGACGAACTTGCCTATAATGATATGGAAGCAATGCACAAAGAAAACAATGAAGAAGCTGTTCAGTTCAAGTGACTTCTGGTATTAGAGGACGAGATATGGCCCGACTTCGGGTGTGAAGTGGAGGTCCTTCGAAGCATCTAGGTCCCTCTCAAATTTGATGCCAAAATACAACACTCCCACTGAGCAAAGCAGTGACTCTCAAAGTAGGGCCCAAAGCAATGCCAGTGGAGCTCAACAGGCTACATAAAAACAATGTAAACTGTTTTGCACTGCTTGTAAAGCACAGCAATTTTTTTGTCTTCAGGTGTATGCAGAAAACTGCCCAGGTAGAACAAAACATTGTGTATAATAAACAAACAAACAAACAAAAAACTAAGAATAAATACAACTTTTTAATATTGCAATGCCAATCCACACCAGATACATTATACCACCATCATTGCATTTGGAACATAATGTAGGTCAAACACAGAGGAGCTGCAAGATTAGGACCACAGATCATCCCTATATTCAGAACAACTATTCAGAAATCAGTAAATAATGCTAGATAGCAAGCTAACGAAAACACAACAGCAGACTACAATACTTTTATAGTCGGGCAGTTGAAGGAGACATTTTAGATCCTAACTTAAACTTAAAACCATAACAGTGACACTAATATCAAAAGATTCTGTGATCATGCCCATTTGCATCAATCAATGCAAGAAAAGGAAGAAAAAAAACTAAAGGAGTGCGTACCCCATAATTCTGCCTCACCAGCAGAGTGATCTGAACTGAGAACACGTTGAGAAGTGATCAGTCATATAGGATTTATGTTAAGGATTTATGTTAAACTAGCAGGTTGGTGTCCTTTGCTGGAACTGTATCACAATAGGCTGTAGTCCTTATAGTGCTTTTCATGATATTAAGTGTGCATAGTATGGGAGTTTACTGCAGCAGAACATTTGTGTATGCTATGAAACATACAAGCTCTGCAGCATTGCAGATCCGTACCAAAATAGAAAGAAACAGCCTTAGTAGGTGGACCTGCAGGGTTTTTATGACGGGAATGCTGCTCCGGTATCTGAAAATATCATTAGATTGAACTGCCTGAGATATTAATCATGTCTATGTGGGGGACAAAATATTTATGAATGTATTTTGACAGATTGTTATGACAGACATGCTAATATTTGAGGGTGTGTGTATGTGTGTGAGGGAGCTGACAGTATATTTGTTAAAATTGCTGTTTATGGATTTGAAAACAGTAGAGTAACGTGCATACAGTTGTTACAAGGAAATTACATTGTATTTAGCATGTCTCTAGTCTTACAGGGATAAATGGAAAAGAGAGATGGTTTGTCCTTTGTGTTAATCTCGAAGGATGAAAAATGTAATGGTACCAAAATGTCTCCGTATCAGTATCGCCATTATATTTTGTGACACCATAACTCTTTGAAACACAGACAACCATAATAATCCATACCATTTGCCAAATGCCTAAGTAAGACTGCGTTAAGTAAGAAACAACTCCTTTCCAGGCGATCAGTTTTCCAGAAAATGCTCCCGCTGCAGCTGAGAATGCCAGTCTGGGGCTGAGCATTCCCATGAAGAGGGGAATGTTTATTTTGCAGAGGATTTAAGCTGACATGTGTGAAGCCATTAAACAGGCTTAGTCTGTTAATTACAGCCATTCTAATATTCTACCTTTAGCCTCATTAGAGTGAGACCTCTATGTTGAGAACTGAGCGAGCTGTAGTATGTGACAAGCCCAGGCTCACAAATTCATTCATGAACACATGTGACACACTTCTATACACATACACATACACACTGAAGGTCACATGTGGTTATGGCCATTGCATGAGAAGATGGTATCTATTTCAGAAGGCCCCTTCTAATGCGTGCACAATAGAACAGGCACACTAGCACAGAAGACATACACAAGTACTGTTGATCAGGTTTTGCCTCTGAAGCAATTTTAGATAATGTTATCTAAGATAACTTGTGTCTTTTTTATCTATCCTTCATAATAATTCAGAATTTAATGGATTTTGAGTTTGTCCCAGAGGTCTGTACTTTGCAGATAAAAAAGGCTTCAAAAGTGAATCCACATGGTCATAAAAAAGCTGAAACTCACAGTGATTAAATCTGAAAAGTACTGTCAAAGTAACCCATATGCATAATTTTAGTCATGGTGCTGGGTTTCAGAGATACTTTTACTTTCTTCCAATCAAAAGCAGGCTTCCTGATCACTCCAGCCAAAGAAGGTGCAACACACAGCCACAGTGTCAAGACACAAAACCAACCATTGTTTCTTCAGCTATCTCAGTCCAAAAAGAGAGCTGGTTAAAATGTCTCTTGCAGTAAAGACACAGTTGCCCTTGTGGCTTACCCAGACTTCAGAGAAGTTATGACCTGCCATCAGCATTTGGCCAACCATCCAGAGAACATATGACCTCATAAAATGAGCTTAAAAAAGGAATGAGGCCCCTGCAATCACTGACAACAACAGCTTGTAAATTCCATTGTTCATGACAGCAGTTGCATTTTTTTTATTGATGGTCTAAATTTACACCATGACATAGGATGAAGAATCATTGTTGTCCAATCATGGTGCAGGCTTTAAAGTCAACAAATAAAAAAAGCCTGTTTTAAAGAGGGTTTATTAACAGTTCATGTTTTATAGGCCTAAATAACTCTAACAGCAGCAGTGGAGCCAGCGTCACATCCTGTGCAATGAAATTAGTCCCATACCTGTGAGGCTTTAAAAAGCTCAGCTTTAGCAAGAGTTAGTTAACACGTTCACATTTTATAGACTTGAACAGCCCTCTAACTTGATATTAACTATGTGGCAAATCCTTTAAAACAAGTGCAAGAACTCATGAAACTAAAATGATAACCCTAAAATTTCTTTAAATAAATCTCAGATGTTACAATTTCAATTTCCCCTGTAATATGATCATATCATAGGAGGGCTAAATGGAGTGACGCTTTCTTAAATTTAGTTTCTGCCAAAGATGAAAGGAAAATAATCAATATTATTAAGGATGCACAACATAATCCGCATGGTATTGGTGATGGCAGCTATTCGCTTGAAAAGTTAAATATCTGTATCCGCACATTTAACATTTTTCCTGTATTTACAGCCATTAAACAGGCTGTGAATATTGGCTTATATCAGCTGCAATTAACATCATTTAAGGAGAGCAAGGTGGTAGCTACAGGGTGGAGTTTAGTTGAACTCAAAGCCATTTGCAATGGCTGCCTCTAATGTGGTAATTAGCACAGATACACCTCTAGAACAGCTTTAAATTTTTCCAGAACTGGACCATTTTTCTGCATGAAAAAAAGAATAAAAACAACACAAAAAAGCTTTTCATGATAGGAGAAATGTTTTCACTCTCCTGCCAACCTACTTAGGGATGAGTTTGTGACAGTTATGGGATAAAAGGGTTGGTTGTGTGAGCGGTTGTATACAATGGCTGCTAGTGGAGTGATTAGCTCAGACTTATCCACAGCTGCAATTTTGTCAGAACTGGACAACATTTCTTCATTAAAACAAGGGCAGAGAGCGACACTGAAAACTTTTTAAGACAGAAAAGACGTTTTTCCATCTTCTCCTGGTCTGTTTCGGCATTGGTCTGCGATCCCTGCGGGTGTGGTTTACCGCTGTATCCAATGTCTGCTGCCACAGAAGCTATAAGCTTGGATAAAGCTGTAGGAAAGCAGGAGTTTAATAAGAACTGGACCACATTTCTTTTTAAAACAAGAGCAAAGAGCCACACCAAAAGCTTGTACTGGCAGAGAGGATGTTTTTACATGTCTCTTGATGGGGCCTTGGCATCAGTTTTCATTCACCAAGAAGCTCTGCCATTAACAATCTGTGGCAGCGATAGCCTGTCAGCTCAAGAGTAGCACATGCGCACTATGTCATTTTGACTTCTTGCTCTGATTGGCTCGTCATGAATGCGACAAACAGACCATTCCTCCAATCACCTTCTGAGAATTTTTTGAAAAGGCCTGCCATTCCCAAACACTTTCCATGGGAGCTTTTCCAGATGATTGTGAAACATATCCATGCAATGGATATTTGAAACAGTCTATCTGTCAGAAAAGGTTATGATTAGACCACCTTGAAAAGTCCAGGGACTTAAAGGACCCTTTGCCTTTTCTTATTTAAAATGACATAAATAGAGATGAACAAATAAGCTCAAAGTGAAATGTTGAAAAAAGAAGATCTTAAGGATTACCAGTTCACAACCCAACATAATTATATTCAGAAACCTTTGGTCAAAGAAGCCCCTGATCATCACCAAGTTATTCATGTTATATCACAGGAGGTTGACAAGTCATGCAAATCGTAGAACAACAAAGATGATGCATCTACAGTATATCAAACTCTTGCCTCAGCCCATCTGTTTGAGTCCTGTAGTGAAATCAGGGGCCAGATTATTGTTGACGTTTGGATCCACAGAGTCTAAGCCAGGGCCTCCTGCAGGGCCCCAGCAGATCTAAAGCAGGCCAACAGGGGTTAATGTCCGTCTGCCTGTCAGAGATTGGTGTCAGCTAAATAAACATTGTTCTTACAGAACCCCAGAGTACAAGCTAATATTATTTTTCCATCTAAAGCAACCTTTTAATGTATATCCATTACTGGTACATTAATAAATACTTTGAATTTCAAGTGGATTTTGTAACCTTGCAACGGCTAAAGTAAAATATGATACTTAATTACTTAACAGGCAGTAAATAGTATGCAGGGTCTTAAATCTTGCTACGTACTCCTGTAAACAGTTAAGTGAAACTGAAACCCACAAAGATCCCCACAAAGGTTTACAAATTGAACAATAATAAACTGTTGTGGGTTATAAACCTTTCTTAGCTGACTAGATTACTAGGAAGGATAACAAGACTGTATACTTACACAGAACTCTAAGTTGACAGGTTAAGGGTGTGACCATTTTTGAGTTTTTTTTAAATAATTGTTGGGCTCTCTTGCCTTTATTTGGACAGGACAGCTGAAGAGAGAGACAGGAAATATGGAGAGAGAGCAGGGGGGAAGACATGCACCAAATAGAGGCGAAACTGGGAATCAATCCCACAACCACTGAATTGAAGACTATAGCCTCTGCATATGGGTGCCTGCTCTATCCACTGAGCTACAATCTATATTCCTAAACATATTTTAATTCATCTAAGGTGCATTTTCAACAGAAGACAATTTGAGTACAGCAAACCAGCTGCTGTCATTTTCCTCCATTCACAGTCTCCAACTTCATAGTACACAACTGCTGCAGGAGGTGTGAGGTTTGTAAGCTGTGCTGCTCTCTCTCAGTGTGGGTAATGTTTACATCGCTGTGTCTGAAATACTGACGTACTGCCTAGAGTTCAGAGCCCCCCACCTATAGTCTCCTCAAATCATGTGGGAAACACTGGACTGCTTCAGGTTGATGTGATTACAGTACACCTCTCATCTAACGGCTGTGGCACAAGATTTTTGACTGGACCTACTTGAGAAGTTTCATAGGAGTCCAAATGTCAAAAGTTAATGGACACCCTCCAGTCAATAAGAATCAAGAATTCCCAAGACTATGGTGTATTTTTATATACCCGGGTGATTAAACACTTATTCAATAGGCCTACTTATAAATATGAATATTATGTTTTATTTTTACCAAGTGTGTTCTGCTGAATGCTACACAGCGAAATATTACACACTGTTTAACGAAAGTGCACAAGCCTTTTATATGTCCCATCTTATCACTGGCATGAAGTTAATATTAACAATATATCACAGGCTTGAGCTTATGGCAACATAAATATGCATAACTATCACTCACCTTACCCTAATTTAAGAGTCAACCGTTCAAAAAGAAAAAAATAAAATCACTACCCTAAAGTTTGTTATTTCTTCGAAAGCCGTAACTCTGCTTCCTAGTCCTCTCAAGAAACATTTTATGTGATATCTGTAAAAGCAAGAATTTATTATTTTTGTCTGTTGTAAGCCAGTAAAAAAGCAATAGGCCCACTAATTTCCATGTATTTAGTGAGCTAGCTGCCTTAATATTCTAAACTGCCAGACGCAGCCGTTAGTTTGTAGACGGTACAAACCGTTAATGACGCAACAAGTAAGCTAGCGATATCCACGAATTTTAGCTAATTCGGTAAATTGTGAGTAAAAATGGCGTACTGTGAATTAAAAAATGTGCTGCAGGTCAGGGACAGTGTGTTGGTACTTTTTAAGTGCTTCATGTTGATTCAAATACAGTTACTAAAGGTAGAATTGTCACCTTTGACCTTGAAGGGGAAAGCGATGGTCATCCAGACGTTTTGATGTTTGATGGTGCATTCGAAGAAATACAGATTTTTTTTCTGTGTCATTTCACAAAACGACCTGTTGACTTTTATTTATTTGTATGATAATTGTTTTAGTATGTATAAACCTGTGACGGTCGTTTTATGGCTTTCTTGTTTGTGGTACTCTGAAAACTACTGGAAAGTGAGATGAAATAGCTCCACTCAAAACCAAAAACAAACATAGGAAAGAGTAATGAATATTGGATTTACTATGTACATTGAATATATAATCTAGAGAATTTTTTTCTAATTCAAATGTTCTTTCCAGAGTATGGATTGTGCATGGGATGCATATTTGATATTTATGTTGTAAATCATGTTTGGGAAGATGAATTATGACTTCAAGCCAGCATCCTAATATGTTATCTAAAGATAACAGTTTGCTTACACTATCATCACATAAACATTTCTTAAGGGTCACTCTTTTTACTGAGTTTGTCTAAATCTATTGTGATCTAAATAAATGTGACAATGAGATCATCACCTAAAGAAGTTGATGAAACATTGATACAAACTTACTTAACTGTGGCTAAAACAACCAAATGCCTAAAAAATCATTAATATTCAACCAATATTCATCCCTGGGCTTTTCAGCATATTACATCATTCACTTATTTGTGAGTGTGTCAGATAACATTCATCTTTAGCTGTCAGTCTGGAAAAGTGTGCTTACTTGCTGTGCATTCTGTGATTTAATGTTTTTTAATTGTTATTTCACCCTTTGCAAAATAAAAAAACACACCTAAAAAGCCTTATCTATGATGTCAGGCTTTAGGGCAGAGTAACATGTTTAATTTTCTAACTCTAACACAGACCACACTGAAATGTATGTGGCAGGCAGATAGACAGACAGATGACAGACGCACTGATCATCTGACAAGCAGATAAAACAGACGCATACAGACATGCCCATGGAGCTGTAGAGAGGGAGTCTGCCTGTCCGGCCTGCGTGGCAGATGGACCACCATGCAAGTGCAAGGACAGGGCCAATCTGTTCTCAGAGTATCCTCCCCCTCCTTCTCCCCCTCCTCCTCCTCCCACTCACCAGAGCAGTAAATAAGCACCTGTTAGACAACAAATTAACTTGTTGACTGTAAAAACCAGGACAGCTTTATGCCTGTTTTTATGATAAGGAGCTTGATTATGTGACCTGGTATTATCTGTTCATTAGTTTCCCTCAGATTTCAGGGAGTAGAGGGCAGAGAGGTGGGTGGGCGGTTGAAAAAACATGGTGTTTATTGTCCGAGCATGGAGAGAAGAGGAGACTCGAAGCCTGGAGGGATGGTTTAGAGGAAATACAATACGGGTGAGAAGAGAGGAGAAGACAAAGTGTCATCATTGAAAAACAAAACACACAAATCCCTTTACTGTTACACATATTTGGAACATTTAGTGAAAAAATGTAACATTTATAAACAGAGTATAAGTGACAAACTATTTTCGTGTAATTAAATGCTGTTTTGTCTGCCTTTCAGAAACATGCTCTAATAAACTCAAACACCATTTTCCCTAATGTTGTGAGTTGCACTTAAATCTGGGCCTCTGATTATTAGAATGTAAAATGGTTTAAAGGTATAATTACCTCAAAATGTACTGCTAGGAAAGTAGTTTAAAGTTTGTAGGCCAAAGGTGCCAGTAGAGGTAGTTCTACTACTTTATCATCCTCCACATTTTTTGAATTAAGGAAAATGATAAATGCCCTTTTTTCTAAACAAAAACATCCAGTTCATCTAAAATTGGCCTTTAGTACTTGCACACTTCACTTCTGCTTCTTCAGGTAGTTAGTGTAATTAAAAGAGGAGCAGATGTGACATTCACTGTGGACCCACATACAACTGCATGATGAATTATGAAAGAACAATTCCATATTCCTCAACCACGTAGGTAATGCAAGCAATGCTCTAGTGTACTTAGATTACTTCTTGTCGCCTTTGCCATCCTAGGAGAGGGGTTTTAATGTGGGGATCCTCTTTAGAAAGTATGACTCTTGTATCTTTGCTGATCTGGCCCTGTTTGTGTGTAACTAGTTTTTTTAAGTACAATGAAAACACAAATCTGATTCTAATGAATTTAACATTTAGTATCACTTATCAAGAACCTCTGCCATGAAAAATGTCATGAAGTCTGTTTCTGCAGCGTGCTGTACAGGAGTGGAGAAAGTACAGGACTGTTGTAATCAACTAAAAGTATAGTAACTCTAATTAAAATTCACCAAAGTAAAAGTAAAAGTACTTTTCTATAAATCTAAGCAAGTAAAAGTAAAAATGATTTAATTCAAAGTTGCACTGAGAACTGAGGAGCTGCTACAGTAGGTCTAAGTGATTTTGAAATGTAATACAACTGTGATTTTGTTGTTTTTCCAATATTACGATTTGACATGCAATTGTTTTTTGAATTCTTCATCTTTTGTATTTTTCAACAAACATAAGCAATAAATCATGCTGTATTATAACCCACACAATATTAGATAGTTTAAACATAAACTGTTCTTTCCTGTAATGATGATATAACATGATGCATGAATCAGTATGAATTACATTTCTTTAGTTATCTGCTTTGAACACTCTATTGACTGATTTGTCTGACTTCACCCTTTAAAGCCTATAGTATCATATTTGAAACACACTTTTATGAGACTTCTATTTAATCAACATCATCAATACATTACTTAAAAACCTTTTATATACACATCTGATAAAAGATTTTTTTAGATTAAGATATCTAACTGCAATGACTCATACTGCAGATACAACGTGACTTGTTGTATTGAAAGGAATGATCATTGATATGTCTATCTGTGTTTCTAACAGAAACATTTACAAAAATAAGAACAATAAGATGTTTTTGCAAACTGTTCTAAGAAAAAAAATGTATGCTTCAGTGTCTACATGATATGTAGAGCATAGCATCTCTAGTGCAAAAAAATATTGTATGAAACTGTTTATTTGTTTGTTTTTTTTGACATGCATGTCAGGTCAAAGAAAAATTGCAACTTCTGTGATTTGAAAATTGCAGCAGGGAATATTGCAACCTAATCTAAATTTAGATTACTTGCCCAGCCTTACTAGTTACTGAGGAGTTGTACAGTACAATGGAAACTTTCCTTATTGGAAATAAACAACATTAGAATATGGATGTCCAACCAGGTTTTTCAGTTAAAGTCCCACCACCATAATAAAGTAAAATACAACAGCTGTTTTGGGTTGTGATGTGGACTCATTCTCTCTCTATGTGCTCCTGTGTAGTCAACAGAGGTGGAAAAAAAAGACATTATTGTAACTCTGGTTAAAATTTACTAAAGCAAAAGTAAAACTACTGATTTAAAAATGTACTAAAAAAAAGTAGAAGTAGCTAAAAACACAACTCGATTACAGTAATTTGAGTAATTAGTTACTTTGGTTCTATGTCTCTGTATATTGCCGCTGCTGACTTTTTCCCCTCTGCAGCAGTTTCAGGTGTAAAAACTAAAAGCAGCAGCTTTTAAATGTCATCACAGAGGAAATGTACAGACCTATGTGTTGGTTTGACAGAGATAAGTTATCATTAAGTTTAAATAGAACCAAGGTCATGTTTGACATCAGACATGTAGTTGGAAATTGTCAATGAACATTTAAGGAGTTTATGAAAGCAAGTTTAGGAGTGTTTTACCAGATCAGAAGAAAAAGCAGAGAAGGTGGGTATAATCTAGGATTTAATGTAAAACAGCCTGCAGTCCATACAGTTCTTAAAGCATGTGAGTCTCAGTTTTTGGAGTGATCCTTTGGAACAGCCTTGATGTGACGGTAAAAATGTGCAATGATATTTTTAAAAACTCAATACTCCAAGCAAGCGACTGGACCAGGTCAGCAATCCTCTCATACAAGAAGATACGTTTGCACTCCTGTTTAAATGTGTGATCTAGTTTTGGTCATGTTTCAGATAAAAATCACATCAAATACAATGTTCAGTTCTTTTTATCTGATTGTGTTTTATGTTTTTTAGATTCACAAACAGGCATCAGCATCAGCTTGTTTAATAACCAGCAAAAATCTCAGGAGTTTTAAATACAAGGCATAAATATGATCTCTTTATACTTCAGAACCAGAAATAATATAAACACAGGTGTACATGAAAATACTAATCTACGGTTCATTACACAGAAATGTGCACCCTTAGGGTTGGCCCTTAGAGCCCTTTTAGACAAAATGACGTTTAAAAAAATCAGTTTGAAATAAAGTTCATGGATGAGCTGGAGGCTCTGGTGTTACCCATTTTAATGGTGTCATACATGAGGATGGTAATACCAGTAACGGTAACAGCAGAGACTTTTTTTACAGAAAAAATACATTTTACATAAATGTTGCAACATGAAATCAAACCACATGTTTGATAATCAGGATATACTCACACAAATCATGGCATTTTATCTGTTGTTAATCTATTTTCAAACAATTCCCTGACAAAAAAAAAAGTAAATTGCACCAGTGAGGCTGTCTTTAAGCTTTATGCTTTATGTGGAATCATGGGATATTTTTTTTTTTGGCATAATTTGACAAAAAAAGGACCAGTCTTTTATTTTGACAGATAAATATTTTTTTTTTCAATACAGTTAAACCAGTGACATTATTTACTCATCTATTTGACATTTTGTTGTTTATGTCTTTTACATTAGATACAGTCATGGACGAAAGTATTGGCACCCCTGGAAGTTTTCCAGAAAATAAACCATTTCTCTTAGAAATTGTTGCAATTACAAATATTTTTGGTATCCACATGTTTATTTCCTTTATGTGCATTGAAACAACACAAAAAAAATCTGAAGAAAAAAGAGAAAATTGACATAATTTTACACAAAACTCAAAAAATGGGCCAGATAAAATTGTTGGCACCCTTTTAAAACTGTGGGTAAATCGTTTTATTTCAAGCATGTGATGTTCATTTAAACTCACCTGTGGCAGTAACAGGTGCTGGCAATCTAGAAATCACACTTGAAGCCAGTTAGAATGTATAAAAGTTGACTGAACCTTTGTGTTGTGTGCCTGTGTGTGTCACACCAAGCATGAAGAAGAGAAAGAAGGGCCGAGAATTGTCTAAGGACTTAAGAAGCAAAATTGTAGAAAAATATGAACAATCTCAAGGTTTCAAGACCATCTCCGGAGATCTCGCAAGTCCTTTGTCCACTGTGTGTAATATAATCAAGAAGTTTATAACCCATGGAGCTGTGGCTAATCTCCCTGGACGTGGATGTAAGAGAAAAACTGACAAAAGAATGCAACGCAGGATAGTTGGAACGGTGGATAAACATCCTCAATCAACTTCCACACAAATTCAGGCTGTCCTGCAGACTCAGGGTGCAAAAGTGTCAGCTCAGACCATACGTCGTAATCTGAATGAGATGAAGCGCTATGGCAGGAGACTGAGGAGAACCCCACTGCTCACAAAGAGACATAAAAAAGCCAGACTGGAGTTTGCAAATATGTAGCCTCAATCCTTCTGGGAGAACATTTTGTGGACAGATGAGACTAAGGTAGAGCTTTTTGGAAAAGCATGTCATTCTGCTGTTTACAGAAAGTAGAATGAAGCCTGCAAAGAAAAGAACACAGTACCTACAGTCAAACATGGTGGAGGTTCAAAGATTTTTTGGGGTTGTTTTGCTGCCACTGGCACTGGGTGCCTTGGCTGTGTGCAAGGAATCATGAAATCCAGAGACTATCAAAACATTTTGGGCCGCAATGTAGGGCCTAGTGTCAGAAAGCTGGGTCTGCGTCAGAGGTCATGGGTGTTCCAGCAGGACAACGACCTGAAACATACCTCAAAAAAACACCAAGAAATGGTTGGAGACAAAGCTGGAGAGTTCTGAAGTGGGCAGCAATGAGTCCGGATCTAAATCCCATTGAACACCTATGAAAAGCATCTCTGTCTGTTCTGTGCCCCATCATGGTAGACATCATCAGCACCTCATTATCATCTGGAATTGTCCCCTCATCCTTCAAAACTGCCTCAGTAACCCCCATCATCAAGAAGCCCGGGTCAGACCCGGAGGACCTCTCCAACTATCGACCGATCTCCAACCTTCCCTTCATCAGCAAAATTCTTGAAAAAGCAGTTGCTACCCAACTCCAGCAACACATGTCCAACCATGAGCTCCATGAACCTCTTCAATCAGGATTTCGCACTCACCACAGCACTGAGACCGCCCTTATCAAAATAGCCAATGACCTCCTCACAGCTGCAGATTCTGGACACATCAGCCTCCTCATTCTCCTTGACCTAACCGCTGCCTTCGACACAATATCCCACACCATCCTCCTTGACCGCCTGTCTCACCATCTTGGCATCACTGGTACAGCTCTCTCCTGGTTTCACTCATATCTCTCACAAAGAAAACAGTTTGTTACCATCGGCACCTCTCACTCATCCCCCGCCCCAGTTAACCAGGGCGTGCCTCAAGGCTCTGTTCTTGGACCTCTCCTTTTCACCATCTACATGCTTCCCCTTGGACAGATTATTCACAAACACGGTCTCAGCTTTCACTCTTATGCAGATGACATCCAACTCTATCTCAGCACCAAACCATCCACTCAGCTCCCTCCCCACTTCCTGGTAAACTGCCTCCATGACATCAAAGCCTGGATGACCTCCAACCAACTCAAACTCAACAGCAATAAAACAGAGCTCATGGTGGTGGCCCCCAAAGCATTGCTGCAGAAGGTTGGAGATCTCATGCTCGATGTGGACGGGACCTCCATCTGTCCGTCCTCCGAGGTCTGAGACCTGGGCGTCATCCTGGACTCCACCCTCTCCTTCCAGTCCCACATAAAGTCTATCACCAAATCTGCCTTCTATCATCTCAAGAACATCTCCAGACTCCGACCATCACTCCCTGATTCTGTGGCTGAAACACTCATTCATGCTTTCATAACCTCCCACCTGGACTACTGTAATGGAGTCCTGTCTGGAGTTCCCAGCAAAACCCTGGACAGGCTTCAGTACGTCCAAAACTCTGCAGCTAGAGTTCTCACCCGCACTAGACCCTGGCAACACATCACTCCAACCCTCATCCACCTCCACTGGCTCCCTATCAAGTCCCATATCAACTACAAAGTCCTCCTCCTCACATACAAATCTCTCCATGCTCTGGCTCCCCAGTACCTTTCTGATCTCCTCCATCCATACACACCATCCCGCAACCTTCGATCTTCAGACACCGGCCTACTTTCCATGCCCAAAACCAAACTTCGAACCTATGGAGACAGAGCCTTCAGTGCTGCAGCTCCCACCCTCTGGAACACTCTTCCTGCAGACATCCGTAGCGCTCCATCTCTGGACATTTCAAAAAAACGTCTCAAGCACCACCTGTTCAACACAGCCTACAGTCGTCACTAAACCAGCCCTTACACTCATCCTACCCCTCACATAGTTTGTCCATGTCTATGTGTTCCTGTAAAGCGTCCTTGGGTTTCTTGAAAGGCGCTATATAAATTCAAGATATTATTATTATTATTATTATTATTAAGAGATCTCAAAACTGCTGTTGCAAGAAGCACCCTTCAAATCTGAGAGATTTGGAGCAGTTTGCAAAAGAAGAGTGGTCCAAAATTCCAGGTAAGAGGTGTAAGAAGCTTGTTGATGGTTAAAGGAAGGGATTGGCTTCAGTTATTTTTTTTCCAAGGATGTGGAGCCAAATATTAAGTTGAGGGTGCCAACAATTTTGTCTGTCCCATTTTTTGAGTTTTGTGTAAAATTATGTCAATTTTCTCTTTTTTCTTCAGATTTTTTTGTGTTGCTCCAGTGCACTTAAAGGCAATAACACATGTATACCAAAACATTTGTAATTGCAACAATTTCTGGGAGAAATGGTGTATTTTCTAGAAAAATTCCAGGGGTGCCAATACTTTCGTCCATGACTGTCTCTGAAGGTCATGTATATATTAGTGGTTTCTCAATAGCAGAAAAATCATCTTTTGACCTCAAAATCTTGCCTTACTTCCTGTACATGGCCACAGGGACAGGCCCTTTTGTGGTGCTTGGCAGCTATGTATGTAACAGGTTTAAATAAAAATACCTATCACTCAAGAGATTATATTAGTTCAAATAACGTGGTTTTATGTAAAAAAAACAAAACAAAAACAAAAACAAAAAAACAAAGATTTACTCATGAAGTTTTTTCCAAGTGAAAAATTCCAGTAAAGGTTAGGTACTGAAAAATAAATTAATCAATTAAATAAATAAAAAATAATAAAATAATGATATAATATAAGGATGAGTGGTTCAATTGATATAATGCAAGTTCTGTTATTTTGATAAACCTTGTAGGGAAAGTGTAGCTTCAAAAGTAGTGCTAAATATTACAGTACAACTGAATTTATGTAATTCAATTTAGCTACCTTTAATTTTAAAGGTGCAATGTGTAATATTCAGCCTAGTAGAATCAAATAGACCAAACTTATTAGTTATGAAGCACAATATTTATAAGTAGGCCTGTCTAAATTAGTGTTTAATCACCTGAATATTTCAAATAGTTTTATTTTATTAACTTATAACAAGATTTTTACTGATACATAGGGAGATCTTGCTAATATTCCCATTTTTTACACACTGTACCTTTAAGGGATAAGCTATCAATCCAAACTACAAATGGCCTCTGATTTATTTTACACATGTAAGAGGACGGAGCTCTGCAGACTGGATGAGTTTATATCTAAAGATGAAGGGAAACTGGAATCTGCAGTTGAGTTTTTGATACATGGTGGTGACAGAAATGAATTGGTGCTCTTCCTGACCCTCATCAGCTGTTAGCTGACTCGGTGTAAGACGGTGTGCAAGACTGTTATTTCCAAAGATAAAGATGTGGTCTCTGCCAGCAGGCTCAGAGCATCATGGTTCAAATACAGACAGATGATTCATTGCATGATATTACAAGACTTAAGCTCTAAAGTAACATAAAACTGACATGGGTCAATAGCTGGTTTTGTTTTAAAGCTCCTTGTGTTAAGTTTTTATCTGGTGATGAATCAGACCACAATTAACCCCCATGCCCCTTAATGACCAAAGAAAGCAAACAGGAACATCAGCAATGAGACTGATTACTTCTAGACTGTTGTTCTTTTAATGCCTGAAATGGCTGGTGCATGGTAGGTGAGATCAACAGCACACTGCAGAAACAGACTTTTTAAACATCTGTGTGAAACGTCTGCATATGTGATTCATTTTTAATGTTAAAAAACAGCATCAAGTCCCACTGTGTAGGTGATAGTCATAGACTGAAGAAAGAATTGGACAAACCCTGTGTGACGTCAGCCGTCTGCTTACAATAGGCGGACTCAAACAGCTCTTGAAGCCAATCCGCCACGGCTTCCATATTGAAATCCCGGTCTCAACAAACTTTTGATCAACCTAACGGCCCGCCCACTGAGCATGACTTCCTGTCAGCTAGCCAGCTAGCATTCTGGTTGACAGAAACGTAGCTTCTGCCTGTCGAGCTGTCAATCCAATTAGACACGCCAATCAGTCTGCAGTGAGTTTTATCCTAAATATAATCTAAAACATTGTGATACAAAAAAATTCACACCCCATACAGTGAGAGCACATGAAGACATTAGATAATGAGGCATGTTTGTTTTTTTGAACCAGGCTGTAAACCAGTTTATTTCTAGTGTAAAAACCGGCTTTTCAACAGGTGTCCAGACGGGACTTCTGATGCACCTGCAGCCAGCCTCAAGTGGACAGTCGTATTGCAATTTTTTGCACTTCCACGTTGGCTTCATTTTTCAGGACTGGAGGTTGTTGCTTGGTGATAGTTGACAAAAGCCAACAGTATCACGCAGGAGCTTTAAATTGATATTTTCATGTGTTTAAGTAGTAATTGATGATTGCTATAATGGCATTTTGTGCAGTTAAATTTTTATCAAGCATATACGATGGTTATTTAAAAAAATAATAATAATAAAATAAGAAAAAGGATGCCACAAAAATCTGACTCTATACTTCATGCTTACTATTGCATCACAATGGGATATAATGCTCCTTCAATACCAGAATGGCAAAACAGCTTATGAGTGAGGGTTACTGTTGATTTTTGAGCTCAAAGTGTAAATTAGTTGTAAAGGGAGCTGTAGGATAAAAGTGTGATGTGGAGCATGGTTACTGAGACGTACAGCAATAATTCAAGGGACTGTTCATAAAGTCTCATCAATTATCTCCAAGGAAAGAAATGTATTTCTGCTTTAGGTAGCAACAGAAGTGGAGTTATAATAAAAAGTATGATGAATATATAGTTACTCTTCTTTCAAAGGTTAAAAACTCTGACGTAAGGAACCATGTAAGTCTTGGCATACGAACAGCACCACATGCTCTGGAGGTCTGTGGTATTACAACAGGGGTCTGTGAATCCATCGCAGGAGGTCCTGACCTTTCAGATTCGTTGCCAGTGAGAAGTGATGCTACACTAGGATTACAGTCGCGTATGTGTAACATGCGGGAGCTCCCCTGGCACACTGTAACTCAACAGGACCATTGATATCAACAACAAGATCTAACACAGGTGTTGTGTCTGTGTGATGAGTGCTAGATTCTGACCTTGAAGTCGGACTGTTGCTGACCTCGTCCTCACTTTGCCTTGATGCTGAATCCAAAGCTTGGTGCAGTTTCTTACCCTGGATACATCACAATTAATCATTATTTATCCAAAATGGCTCATTTGGCAGGAAAATTAAAGGTAATGTACTTTTAGAAAGGTTTCTACAGGAAATGTTAAAAAACTCCATGCACACAAACTCACCAATGTATCACAAATATACTCAGTAATAAGGCAGTTTAAGGAATCCTAAATTGTGTTTTTACTTACATGAATGTTTCATTTTAGTCTAGTTTTATGGATTTAATGTTAGCTTTTTCAGTAATATGAGATACTTGTCAGGGGCAAGGTCCAAAAGGAACAGGTAAAGTAAACAGACAGTCGAGAATTAAACAGGCTTCTCTTCACTCTTCATTTTATTCATTCAAATTTGAGATTTAAACACAACTCGAGACCTGAAATTAACTTTGTGTGAAGCCTTCACCAATTAAACCAAAATAGGCTCATGTGGCTGGTGAAAGGGTTTCCAACCATACTGAGGGGTTTATGTTGTAAAATATGTAAATGGATTAATGGTATATGAGGCCTCATTCATTTGCGGTAGGCCACTTATCATTTGCAACTAATTTCAAATTAAACAGGCAAATACTTTAAGACATCCTGTAACTTTTAAACTGTGAAACTGTAATTAACTTATTTTTTAATATGTGATGCCTCATTTACAAAGGTGGGTAGTAATGCGCTACATTTACTCCGTTACATGTACTTGAGTAGTTTTTTTTGAAAAATCCTACTTCTGAGAGTAGTTTTTGAGCAGAGTACTTTTTACTCCTACTCTGTTACATTTATGATTAACACACTATACTATACTTCTACTCTGTTAGATTGGGCAATACACTGGTCGCTACTTTTACTCGTCTATAATTTACTTTCATGAAGTATTTTTTTACACTCAGCTGAGCTCTCACATCAGCGTGATGTAAAATCCTCAGCACCACAGAGTCAGTAAGTGGGCCAAAGTTGTCTTTGGTTTTAATAAGTTTCAGTTTGGCTTGCCAAATTTGTTGAGTGAAAATCAGGATAAAAATCCATAAATTGTAGCTAAAAAGTACAAATTTAATTAAAAAGGGCAAAAAGTCAGAAATGAGGCCAGTTCGTAAGATTAATTTCATAAATATGAGCCAAAAATCATTAACACATGATAAAAGAATGAGATTAAAAAGTAAGAACTGCAAGGTACAAATTCATGTATGCGAGATTTAAATCATCATATAGAAATAACATAACTATTATGAGAGAAAGAGTCTGTTTTTTCTCATTATATTGAATTTATCATCCTATAATTCTGATTAACAAACATAACTCAACTGCTGCTTTATGTATTAAGGTTTTTATTTCTTTTACTTTTGGGCAAGTTGTGGGCACTTGTGATCAGCTTGGGTGTGCTGTTGGTGCCAGAGGGACCAGCACAACCACATTGGCTGACTTGCGACAAATGCTGGTTGAAGAATGGGATGCCATCCCACAGCAGTGTGTGACCAGGCTGATGACCAGCATGAGGAGTAGGTGCCAGGCTGTTGTGGCTGTGTATGGTTCTTCCACACGCTACTGAGGCTCCTGTTTGTTAAATGAATAAATCGTTAAATTGCCAATATGTCTTGTTTCTTCAAACTTCAATCATCCAATCCACCAAACAAGAGTGAATGGCAGAATAAACTGGCAGAGAAGATGTGGCAAATTTTTCATGGGTGCAACCCCCATACTCAGCTCTGCTGCTCATCCCATAAATGCATGTTCCTTACAAATGTGGCTCCGTTTAAAAGGAAAATAAACAGGCTTTAACAACTGTATAAGATTTATTGCCAAGAAGCATTGTTACAACATAGAAATAATCTACCAAACACAAATTTCCTTACTTTTTGTGCCAAGTTTATTTATAAATAAAATTAATAGTTTAATGGTAAGATAATTTTTCAGCTGTTTTATATTGGTTGTCCCACCTGACATGGAAAGTGTATCCGCCCACCCGACTCTAAAGAAATGTTATCTTTACTTTAAAATGATCTATAAACCATTTCAAATAAATGTGAAATTATGCTTCAGTCTGTTTTTATTTCCTTAAGTCCCATGATTGCAGTTGCACCACCCTGACATTTAAGAACATGCAAATTCCAGAACACGATTTTATTCGCTGTTCTGACTTACTATTGATGTTTTGATATTTGCTGGTTTCTAAGACTTCAATCACAGAAACATGCCTAAGTATTGTGACTTAAGTTTCCTACAACTAAAATGCCATTATAATGGCATCAGTAATCTGTTCATTTACTTGGATGGTCACACCACCTGACATTTTTAGGGTCTGAGATGCCAAAATACAAAATTAATCATATTGAGTATACTGAAAATGTATTCAAAGTAGGTTTCAAAGAACATGCATACACAAAAGTATGCATGTCATTGATCCAGATATATTCTTTTTACTCGTGTGAGCACAAACTTAGCTCCTGCTCTAATCCATAGAAGTCAGAGTCCCAGGTGTGCAAGTTGTAAAAACGGTTACATTTTAAGAATCAATTTCTATTCACAATGAACAAGCTAATCCACAATGTAAATCACTGTACCCGAGATAATCATGAAGAACGTCATAAAGCATGCTTGTTTCAAAGGCTAAAACCGTTAATATTTTTTAAAGTTTTATTTCATTTATTTTTGTAAGCACACATTAGTTTTCTTTTTTTTTTGCAAAGGCTAGTTTTTTTTAGTTTAGTTAAAGCTAACTAAGATGATTTTTACATTTTAGTTGCAGATATTACGTTAGTCTTAGTAAACTGTAACAACTGTGTGATATACAATTACAGCATGTTGTTGTATGTGCAAGCTCATCATATCAGAGGTGCAGCATCACCTAGTGGTGTAAGCAGGTGTAACAGTGACAGGTTCATATTGTTACATTTTACTTCTTTTATTATTTTTGTAAATTTTCTTATTACATAAAAATGAACAAAACATGTAAAAGGCATATGTGATACTAGGTATAACATATGAGCAGTTTTACCCCAAACAATACATCCAGTCTGGAAATGTTTAAAAACTTCTCTAATGGGTAGCATCCTTCTGAAGCAGTGAGTCAAATAACTATGGATCAATCGTTTCATGTTTTAAAATATCCACTGAATTTAAGAAAACTGTTTGTACCTTCAGACTGGATGTGTGGCAAATGGAATAAACTTTTCATATATTGTAATGTCCTAAAAACAGGAAATTACACAATAAAGTAACAACAATAAAAGGGAACCACAACCTTGAGACTTTTAACCATGACGCTGGTTATAACAAATACAAGTAAGCATGAGTATAAAGAGCATACATTACAGAAACGTCAGAATGAACAGGAACTCTTTCTAAAGGGTGGCAACAGAACAAGTAAGAAAACATTAGCTGCAGACCCTTGAATTTCTGTGGATATTCAGGGTGTCAATTCAAAACTCTGCATCTAAGTCATAAAAGCAGTCTCAACTATACACAGAGGGATTTGCTTTGAAAGGTCCTGAAGGGATTTTACCTGCAAGAGCTTCTCTGGAACTTCCCGTTTTACGAATTAAAAAAAAAAGAAAAAAAAAACTTTCAAAAAATATCTGTTAGAAAAAAAAAAATTCACACAGTAACAAAAGGTACCAAGAGCTCTCTCCAGGATGTATACAAACTAAATAACACAACAGATTTCTCTTGTGTATAGATACCACCTTTGTTTTTAAATCCAGTTCGTCAGATACACAAAGAGAAACAGCAAGGCTGTAAATATGTGTCATCTTGATGGTCTGAGTGTTGTCAAATTAATAAACCAAATGACACTAAAGCGTCAGGGATGGTTATGAGTTGCTCCTTTTGTAATCTTTGACAGAGGGACTAAAAAAAGGCTGGAATATTGATTAAGATATTTCTGTGTCTGGACCTTGCTGTGAAAGGCTTTGAGCTACGCAGTGCACTGAAGAGGCGGAGGAGGAGCTGAGGGCGATTAACCATGAGTGGTGTCATCCTCCACAAAGTCTTTGGCCTGCTCTGCAGTGATCACATCGATATGACTCACCTAGAAACAGACACATGAACATAGTTAATGACCAATCAATGCCCCTGTTTCAGACACCCTGAAAGAGCTGTTATTTTCTGTTATGAAACCAAAGAAGCTAAACAATCTTGGAGCAGCTTGGCAGAAATCAACTTTGTTACAGGGAGAGACTGAGGAAGTCTTCCTACGAATACATCACCTCATGCCTAATTACACTTCCCTCCAAACCATAATGGCCCCTCCACCATATATGGATGAGGTTTTGATGTTGGTGTGCTGTGTCTTTTTTTCTCCACACATAGGATTGTGTGTTCCTTCCAAACAACTCAATTTTGGTTTCATCTGTCTATGGAATATTTTGCCAGTAGTGCTGTGGAACATCCAGGTGCTCTTTTGCAAACTTCAAACGTGCAGCAATGATATTTTGGACAGCAGTGGCTTCCGCCATGGTGTCCTCCCATGAACTCCATTCTTGTGTAATGTTTTACTTATTGTAGATTTGTCAACACAAATGCTAGCATGTGCCAGAGATTTCTGTAAGTCTTTAGCTGACACTCTAGGATTCTTCTTCACCTCATTGAGCATTCTGCGCTGTGCTCTTGCAGTCATTTTTACAAGACGACCGCGCCTAGGGAGAGTAGCAACAGTGCTGAACTTTCTCCAATTGTTGACAGTCTGTCTTACTGTGGACACATGAACATCAAGGCTTTTAGAGATACTTTTGTAACCCTTTCCAGCTTCATGCAAGTCAACAATTCTTGATCGTAGGTCTTCTGAGAGCTCTTTTGTCTGAGGCATGGTTCACATCAGGCAATGCTTCTTGAGAACAGCAAATTCAAAACTGGTGTGTGTTTTTTATAGGGTAGGGCAGCTTTAACCAACACATCTAATCTCATCACATTGATTGGACTCCAGGTTGGCTGATTCCTGGCTCCAATTAGCTCCTGGAGAAGTCATTATCCTAGGGGCTCACATACTTTTTCCACCCTGCACTGTGAATGTTTACATGTTTTGTTCAATAAAAACATGAAAACATAATTTTTTGTGTGGTATTAGTTTAAGCAGACTGTGTTTGTCTATTGTTGTGACTTAGATTAAGATCAGAACACATTTTATGACCAATTTATGCAGAAATCCAAGAAATCCCAAAGGGTTCACATACTTTTTCTTGCAACTGTAGAAACCTGGAAATAAAGCTGAAATGTCAATCTCTTGTCTATTCATCTTTTGATGTCAGAGGTCACTTTTTACCCACAATTATAGTTCAAAAAGTGAAACAAATATTCTAGATCGGTCCTACATAACATGAAATAGTTAATTTCATTTAAATTTCAGTGAAGTGAAGGTTAGGGGTCTCATGTCATCTTGTTGTTAGTCCACTGTGCTTTATCAAGTCCAGAATCAACACTGTCAGCCATCTACCAGGGGATTTTAGAGCACTTGATGCTTCCATTTGCTGAGAAGCTTTATGGAGATACTAGTTTCCTTTTTTTTTTTTGTGCTGAGCTGAAACTACCAGAAACTTGTTTGCTGACCTTGGTATTACTGTGCTTGATTGTAATCTGAACCCCATGAGAATCTCTGGGGAAATGTCAAGAGGAAGATGAGAGACACCAGACTCAACAATACAGACAAGCTGAAGGCTGCTATCAAAGCAACCTGGGCTTCACAGCACGGGGTGCTGATTGGCTCCATGCCACATCGCAGTGATGCATTAATTTGTGCAAAAGGGGCCCAGACCAACCAATTTGACTTTGTGTATAATGAATCTAGAATATATGGAAGTTTCACTTTTTTAATTAAATTATGGGGGGAAAAAAGCTTTTCTAGAGATTCTATTTGTTTTAGATACACCTGAAAGTACTTTTGTCACATACTAAAATGTAGTGTTTTTTTTTTAATTGCAGGTACAAGAAAGGTGATCAATGTACAGTACATATATGACTGATTGGACAAACAGATGATCATTTTATGCACATGGTGTGGTACTGTTTATCAGTTCTTCATACATTCAACTACAGTATGTATTATGTTTAATGTATTGTTATTCATCCTATAGCTTAAGTAACATTCAAATGGGATTTGAATTGTATCCTCCAACTTTCAGCCCTTATACAATGTGATGCAATCAGTGTCTTCTTTTATACCAAGTGTAAAGAAAAGTGACAAAAGCTTCATGTAGATCTTACAAAAGTTAACTTTCTAAACCTCCATTCTTGATTTAGAAAAATTCTGTGCACTGATATCCTTCAGAGTCCTCAAGCTTGTGATATTCTTATCAACACATCTATAATTTAAATCTTTAAGTAAAATCCACCTCCTAGTCCTTAAGAATTCAGATGGACTGTGTATTTACAGCTGCACTACCAGTGACTCTCAAAAGTGTACTTAATTTTAAAAACAACAGCACAATCATTTGAAACACAAACAAGTTTCATCGATTTTAGAGAATGTGCTTTGACCTGTTTCTCAGACTCCTCTTAGCCTATCTGTGAGATCAGATCTTCAGAGACGATTGAACTTGAATGATTTTAAATAAATCCTACCCTTGAGCAGAACTCTCACCTTGTTTCTGAATTTGACACCATAGAACTTGTCAGCAGACTCGAGCAGCTCAGGCCTGAAGGTTGTGGTGATGAACTGAGCGTGACCTGCCAGCTCCACGATCATGTCTGAAATTCACACAAGGCAGAGATGTGATTATGGTTTTGTAACATTAATTAGGGCTGAGAGATGAGTCAGAGTTTTCTCACAGAGAATGCTATCAGTACAGACTTTTTCCTCCTCAGTGGAATTAATTAATACAAGATCCTGTTAAATCCCCCTCTGCAAGTATTTAAAGCTGCTCTTTACCAGAGACAGCCTTCCTGTGCTGGGCGTCGAGGGCCTGGTCGATCTCATCAAACAGGTAGAACGGAGCAGGGTCACACTTTTGGATAGCAAATATCAGGGCCAGAGCAACCAGAGACTTCTGACCTCCAGACAGCTGCTGCATCTCTCTCATCTCTCCCTGCTTCCCTGTGAATGACACCTACAAAGGAGAGGGGAGGCCTTGTTATTACAACCCGGACAGAAAAACACACACATACACTGACTTAATGGTTTCATTATTATTAGATTCACTGTTCTGAGAAGAGAGAGACGATCCAGCTGATGACCTGAATGCTTCTGAAAGCTGCTGTGACAGCTTCGATAATGATACAGATAAATTTAGAGTGATGAGTCAGTGACCAGCTTTACCTCGATTCCGCTTTGTGACGAAGTTTGGGTATTTAAATTTCGCACTCCAGATATAAACAGTAAAGGTTTCTAGACCATTCAAGACCCACCACCACCTCCTTATGCTGGGCTTACACCAAAAGATTTTCACAGTCACAGAATAAAAGCTGAAAGTCTTTAGTAAATTTTAGGAGTCTTCCTGGAGTCACGGCGTTCTCCCGTCATCTCTATTTTTAAGTTTAAGGTGGTAATATGCGTGGTTTTATATCAGTCTTTTCCTAGTTTTGGACTTGCAATCATATCAAACATGTTTGATATGATCCCAAGTCGCAGTGACGTAACACTATCAACAACCAGTAGATGAGCTCTGACAAAACCGGAAACAGGAAATCTGCCGGTCAAAACAACCACAAAAGCGGCAGAGCGGCATGGACGAACAAGAAACACCGGCAGTGAAAAGTCAAAGGACTTCACATTTACACCCGCCAACTAGCCACACGCGGGTAGATTTCGGCCGTGCCGGGCAGCAGCGTGACCAACTAGCCACGATTGTGGGTTGAATTTATCAGTGTCACAATGCTTCACACTGAAAGTGCTTGTCAGTTAGCCCTTATGATTTAGAATTGTTACAGATAGGCATTTTTGGCACATACAAGCCTCAAATTTCCCCCAAAACAACTGAAAAGTGGCTGGTCTCGTCATCCATTTGTGCGTTTTTACGCAGCGCCAAGGGCTTTCATGCTGTATGACACACATAAACATGACACTCACACACATATGCGGACACACTCTCGCACTGACATGTTGGTGATTTAGACGGAAGGCTTCTATCTGTTTAAGGAAAAAGTTTCATAATGTTGGAGGATAAACTCAGACCTGAACTTTCTCCTTCTGCTTTAAAGCGCCTCTCTCCATGGAGGATCAGCGCGTCAGCGCCGTGTGTTTGTGTGTGTGTGTGTGCTCCAGCTGTGTGTCTCTCTTGCTCGTGCGAGCCAAGGTGTGCAGTGTGTCTGAATATTATTTGAGTAATACTCCATCTATAGTCTTTGTTTGTTGAGGGCGTTCTACATGATAAAACCTCCGCAAATGCGTACATAATTTAAACGTTATTAATACCTTTGATACGTTTGTATAATGATTTGCCATATATTGATCATTAACGCATATAAAAGATGAGAGAAACACTGAAACTTTAAATCAATTCACTGAGGCAGTCAGAAACAGAGGCAGACGGATAAAAGTCTGTTACCGTTCACTTTGGTGTCAAAAGGAATTAAACTAAACAGTCATTTTTTTTGCTTCTATTAGTAAACAACACACAGTAGAGTTGTTTAATGTTCTTCAAATGTGAGCGTCATGCACCAAATGCAAGTCATCTATTATTTAAACAGATATTTTAATTCATTTGAGACACCCATATGAAGACATTTCCACCATAAAGTTTAAAGGAGAAAAGAGCAGAGGACAGGAGAAGTAGAGCACACGTGTCATACTGTATCATATCCTTTGTAACAAATTTGAAATATAGCTCATAGTTTCCAACATCAAAATTGTGGCTAGTGGAAATAAGTAGAAGTAAGATTGCAAAACCACGAGGCACTGTGGCTGGTGAGCAAAAAGTTAATATCAAGCCCTGGTCCTGACCAATATGGACCGCCCAGCAAGAGGAGCATGATGGGAAAAAGTTGCATGGTGGGAAAAAAATTGCTAAAAGAATCTAATTGTAGTCTTGTAAATAGTGACCCTACAAGATTCACAGTCTTTGTAAAATCTCAGTCTGAGACTAGGTTGTGACTAAAAACTCTAGAAACCTGTCTTTAGATGTGAGCAGATGTGAGCTGATAGTTTTCCCAGAGTCTTTTCCAAATCTTCTCAAAGTCTTCTGATGTATGGGTAGCATTCATGACAAAATGCAACCCAAGTTTTTCCTCTTTTATGCTCATAGTAGCCAATGAAACAGCTATTCTTTGCAGCCTGATATAGTGCATCGTCATGCATGATGATAATTTAGCTACAAAAGGCACAGTTCTTCTTTTTGTACCATGGAAGAAAGTGGTCAGTCAGCAACTCTATATACTTTGCTGAGTCCATTTTCACACCTTCAGGGAACCTAAAGGGGCCTACCACCTCTCTCCCCATGATTCTGGCCCAAAACATGTATGACATCCCTGATAAAAAAAACAACACAAAAAAACAACAAGATGGTGCCATGTCCTTTTAAACAAAAGCATGATTGATATTTTTGCCACTTTTTTGTTTCCATGCAAACATCCACAACCCACTGAAAACTGTTTTGTAAGCCACTCTTGGGTTCTAACCCACTAGATGAGAAGCAAGATTCCCTTACACTAGGGCTTCATCAAGACACACAAAAAACAGTAGTATAGAAACAACACACAACAGGTATCGTAAAGTTTACCCCGATTTGATTGTTAATTATCTGAAAGTATTATAGGATTCCTACACAAAAAGGCTGTCCTCTAAACAACTTTCACCCTATCAGACAATAAACCCACATTTTGTGTTCAAAATGGATAAAATAATCAACTGAATCGAGTCTTACCCGAATGCCGACTCCGGTGAACTGATCTACAGAGGGAACGCTACTCTGTGAACCTGACCCCCTCTCACTGTCAGCGCCACCCTCACCCTCATCCTGAGACTGGCTGCCTTCTGCGTCACCTTTCTTCATCACCAATGTAGCTTTGCCACCTGGCACCAACTTCTGGAAAACCTCACTGAAGTTCTTTGACACCTGAAGAGAGGATAACATGGTGAGAAAAGACAAAATTAATAACAATCACATACTTCAAATCAGAAAAAAATGCACTCATTATAAAACTGAGAACGAATATCATTGATTGACAAAAATGTAACAGGGAGAATAAAGAAAACCTACAGTATGTGCTGTTTCACCTAGGTCACCTAAAAAACTCAGATGACTCCTGAATTCATACTGATTTGGTTGTTCACATACACACCACTGTGTCAAACTACACATTTTCAAGAAGAAGGGGAGAAACACATCCAGGCAAATAGAAAAAAGATGGAAATTATTTTAAAATTTTTTAATAACACTTACTAAGTTAGGTGTTTGAAATACAAGTTAATTTTATTTTATTTTTCTTATGATCTATCTATAATTATAGCAAAGAAAGATCATAACACGATGCAACAGATGAGTTAAATATGGTACATTGAACCCTCTTTAGAGCAGGGAGGAACATCTTAAAAACGTTGCACGGCAGAGCGCACAGCAGCTTCATTACCTCAGCTTGGCAAACACACGATCCAAAAAGAGAGGCTGATACAGACTGCATGATTTTTTTAAGACTGAAGAAGATGGATTTATTCTATTCTTTTTTTTTTTTAAGATGAAGAATTTAACCACCTTGCACTGCTGCACTTCGCTCACTCACAGAGGGCAGTCCTCTGCACCTCAGTTTCTAGCATGTCAGGCCTTAACCAATGTCAGAGGGGGACTGCACAACCAGGCTTACCTTATCTTGTTCACAAGTACTAAATACATTTGCGTTCAAGGATAACAGCCCAGGCTCTGAAGAGACCCATACCTGTTTGAAGGTGAGCTGGATTGCCTCGTACTTTCGTAACTCCAGGACGTTCATGAGCTCCATGATGGATTTGTAGCCACGGTCCAGCTCATCCTGTCGCTTGATCAGCTTTTCTTTCTGCTCAGAGAAATTGACAAACTGGTCCAGAGCTTTTTTGTTGACATGACTGTACTTCTTTAGCTCAGTGTTGCACTGCTCCAGCTTTCGGAACAACTGTGGGGGTAAAAAAAAAACACGAAGTGAGAGACTTCATCAATTTAGCTCAGACAGAAATCAGGCTGGTAGGCTTTAAGTATTAACACATTTAAAATGATAGTTGAGCTGTTATTTTACATCTATTGCACTTTTGACTATCAGAATTTGTTCACTCTTTTTTACCTTCCTGGAAATATATTGTAAATGCACAAAAAAATCAACATCAACTCAATGTTAACTCTTCAGACACATTTCCCCCTCCCTTAATTTGCAAATATCACAACTTTGACAGGAAGAAAGCTGTAGCATAGAATTAGAGCTTGCCTTTGTACACTTTCTTTGGGATTGGGGTTGGGGGAGTGGCCCTGCCAATGTGGTTTGCCTGTATTTCAGCACATTCTGAGTAGTGAAACTGAAGCAGCTCCTTGCAGACCACAATGATTAGGGATGAATTTTCAATCGTGTTGGGCACTGTGCAGTATGTGACAGTAGCAGCTGCCCGCACTTCTAGCAATGACATTGCAGGTCTCAGAACTTAATCCTGGCATATGAGCTGTCCTGGTATATAAACTGAAACCAACTTTTAGATGAAGTCAGGCATTAAAAGTGCTGGTTATACACTAGATTTTACAACAACTTCAAGTACTTTGTCAGGATCCATTTGTGCCTGGAGATTGGTGAGACCTAATTGAGAACCATTTTGCCTATCTCAAAAAGAAACACGCTCTCTCTAAGCTCTCAAACTATAAATTTATTCATCTGGATCTCTCATGGCCAAGAAACATGAGCAAGTGCCATTCTTACACGACCCTTTCATCCACTTCTGCAATCACTGGCACTGTCTTTTTCCTTGAGTGGAATCCCATGGGGAAAGATTACCTATGTGGAGTGTTTATGAGAAAGTGCGAGGGCTATTTTCAGCACTGTCGAGGAGGGGATTGACACACACGCACCTACAGACATACACACATGCACAGTGCATGCTCAGACACTTATGAAAGATGCTCACAGTCTTCAACCAGAGGGAGCTGAAAAAAATCAGACACAGAGCGCATCAAGTGTCTGAGTCACTGTGAGTAGGAGGGATGTGACCGCTTCAGGCATTATAGACCCGGGTCTTTTGTGTCTATGTTTAAGTCTGTGCATGTTCCCACTCACAAGTTTGACTTCGATTGTAAGATAGGATGTACACAAAATTTGACCTTCAGAAGACCTATTAGGTTATTGTTGGAGCTGCTGTTGTGTCTTTAGTCTCAACGTTGCTGTAGAAACAAAAGGCCTTCTTATTACCAGGACGGGGTGAAATCCAGGAAAGGCTTACTTGACCTCTAGCACTTTAACAATTTTCCTTCATAGCACTTAACACCTCAAAGGGCTCAGAGCTACATTATCTTTTGCTCAATGCCTCAAATGACTTTTAGTAATGTGTGATGTAAAAGCCTGCAGTGAAAATCCCACAGAGTATTATCACCCTTCTGCAGTTCCCCTCAGCTTTATGGAGTAGTTCAGTTTCTTTCTACTCTCTTTAGGTCTCCTGTCTGCAAAGCTTTTGTTTCTATGACGTACTAAAGCTCTCCTTACAACCTCATTTTTGGCCGCAGGCATTTCAAGAATAAATACAAATATATATGGGTTTGTTTTCTGAAATGTATGAATCTTGAGAGACAAAACTGGTAACATGAAAAAGCATGGACAACAAAGACAGGGTCTACCACAGGCAGATGATACATTGGCAGGCTGAAGGCCACATAATCATGGCAGCATAAGTATAAAAGTCAGCTTGTTTTACAACCATACATGATCGCCATCTTGAAAACATGTAAGACGGAAGGAAAGAGGGGAAAAAAGATAAGTCTGCTAGTGTCCCCTGTCAAATCACCTTGAGTTGTGATGTCTCATGTTAAAACTGAAGATTTATTTGCATTCGCTTTAATAATTTTCTGCAGCTATTGATGCTTTCCTGCACTCTTCATCTTTTGTAACTGTTAACAGCTCCCTGCTTGGTTTGAGGTTCAACCTACGCACAGAGCATTCTGGAATTGCTTGCAGCATGAACCAGGAAGGGCACTATTAACAGTTTGTCTCCCTCATTATGAAAAATTCATGAATGATTGTAATGAATCTCCTGCCACTAGAGACCGCTGTAACTTTAGTTAACGGCCGCAGCCTTCCTCTCTGACCCTTCACCGGATATAAACAATGAGAAGGCCGGCGGTGGCTAAGCTTTTAGCATCTCGTAGGAAGACCATGGTACGACAGTTTTCCAAAATAGTAAATGGAAATAAAGTGGTATGTGGGCTGTCAAGGGTTAAGCTCACGTGTGACTACTCACTCAAAGAGAAATGAGGCCAAATATCAAAGCATGACATTAATCTGCAAAGAGGAACGAAGGCGCTAGCTTTCAATGCTAGCCACGCTGTAAAGCATATATCAGGCTTACGTCACACCCACTCTTCTTTGTGTTCTCTCATCTTTAGACAAGATTTGACTATTCTAGATATAGATTTACGTTTAATCGACTAAGTTTATGCTGCTAAGAACATCCCTAACTAATACTAGCTCAGTTACACACAGACTGTCTCGTGTTAGACTGCGGTGCGTTCATGGTCTACCACAAACTGTAGGATGAATTTGGATCGGTGCAGTCAGTCAGATATCCGATCTATTAATTACGTCTATATCGGACCTGTTACCGATATTGGATCGGATTGGTCCCATACCTATAATTAAGTGCTGTTTGTTTGTCTGCATGTGTTATTGCATACCTGTTTCAGTGTGAGTGTCTGGTACTTCTCGAAGGCCTCCTGAGGCAGTGAGCCGAGCTCTCTGATCTTCTTCATGCACTCCTCTTTCTTCTTGAGCAGCATGCCCTGCCTGTTGGTCATCTTCTCCAGCTCCTTGGTGTCATGGTTGATTGCATCATTCTGTTCTTTCTCGATGTTCTTCCAGCGCTCCATGCTCTTGATGTGGTCCTTTATTTCCCCCTCAGTTTTGTCAATCAGAGAATCCAGATCTGGAAAAGACATATGAGCAGACCAAAAGGCTATATATAAAGGCTGAATACTTTTCGAGACCCAAAATGGGCTAATATACAGTATTTACTTTAATTCCTAGATATCACAGCAGATATGATAACAGGAGATATGCTGTAGAACATGCTTTTCACACAAACTAAATACCACTACTGCATAAGTCTGTGTCCTTTTTTTGTTAAAAATGTAAAAGATATCCTTTAAGAAAAGAGCCTGCATATATTTCAAAAAAGATATTTCATGGCCTTTTTGCCTTTATTTAGACATGAAAGCTGAAAACAGACAGAATATATGGGGAGAGAGGGCAGGAGAGGATATGCACCAAACAGTGCGATTGGGAATTGATACTGAGATCAGTACATTGGGGACTGTGGCCTCTATATACGGTTGCCTGCTCTCAGCCAAACCAGCGCCCAGATAAAAGCCTGTTTCTAACTTCAGCAATGACGAAGTGTATCCAAATGTAAATCATTGTGCCTGAGATGAATCATTAGAGACCTATCAGTAAGTTTGCTTGTGTCAAAGACTAAAAATAAGGATATTTTGGCTCTAACTTGATTTTATTTCAGTTAGTTCTGTAAGCACATAATACAGTTCTTGGAAGTTTTTGTTTTTTGTAAAGCCTTGTTTTTATTTTGGTTTCAGTTAAATTAAATTATTTTCACATTTTAGTTTTCATTATTCTGTTAGTTTTAGTTAACTTTAATAACCCTGGGTGTAACAATAACTTTTCAAGGGTAAGCTATTGAAAAACAGTCAGAATTCTTTTCAATGTGTGGGTTTCCTACATTTAAATTGAGGATCGACACTGTCTCCCATGTGGCTTTACGGCCTTAATCAATAACTTCCTAATGTAGAGGCTTTGTCTACTCTTTGATTTTCTTTAGTCTCTCTCTGGTGTTCAGTGAATCTTGAATGCAAATTCTACATGAAAGACTTAAGAACAAAGGATTGAATGTTATATCTACTTAAAAAAAGGTAAGCTTGATTTGTCTTTAATAAGGCAAATTAAACCTGAATCTGAGTTAATTAATGCTGTTCAGGAACAAGCACTTCATAATGCTCAGATTCCCTCAGCTTCACAGACCCATTAGAACATTTTTTATTTACTGTATAATAAAATCTATGATTTCACAGCTATGACCAAGTGCATCACTGCAATATCAACCTGTGCTACTGATCTGAGACAACAGAGGACCTGTCCCTAAGCCCCACCCTCAAATGCCACAAGCCAATCACATCTATTGCAGCCAAACACAATGCACTCATGAATTTGCCTGGCAGACCTCCATCAACAAGAATTAGAAATGTTAATTTTCCTCATGGTTTTATTGAAATAAATACAGATATAACCTAGAAGAACAGTCCAACGATGTGCATGGGGTAAAAGTTACACTGATAGGAGATGTTTCAAGAGGTTGGAGACTGAAGTGCATTTTATTCTGTTCCCTTGAGCTAACATAAACATAGTGAAGTTCTTTTGGGTTATGCTATGTGGCAGGCCAAAATTTCAGGATGGAAAATATGCCAATTACCAAATATACAATAAGTAATTACATAAACTTACCAGCCACTTTATTAGGTACACCTTGCTAGTACTGGGTTGGACCCCCTTTTGCCCTCAGAACTGTCTTAATTCTTTGTGGCATAGTTTCTACAAGGAGTTGGAAACAATCCTCCAGGATGTTGGTCCATATTGATATGATAGCATCACCTAGTTGCTGCAGATTTGTCGTTTGCACATCCATGATGTTAGTCTCCTGTTCCACCACATTCCAAAGTTGCTCTATTAGATTGAGATCTGGTGACTGTGAAGGCCATTGGAGTACAGTGAACTTACTGTCATGCTTAAGAAACCAGTTTGAGATGGTTTGAGCTTTATGACATGGTGCATTATCCTGCAGGAAGTAACCATCGGAAGATGGGTACACTGCGGTCATAAAAGGATGGACATGGTCAGCTACAATACTGAGGTAGGCTGTGACGTTTAAACAAATGATGAAGCAGGACTGTATTTGACACCGAATCATGCCAGAGAAAAACATACACCTTCTGGATTACAGTTAGCATTCGTTTCATAATGTTAGCTCATAAGATCATCTGTCCATCTTTGTATCTTTGCTCTTTGGGAATCAGACACTAGTTTTTACCGTGGCGAAAGGTTGGAGTTAAAGTCCATTCAACTGAAAATCATTACTATTAACCTGGGCAAGGTGTTGGCTGTCCAAGTGAGCTCAGGGGGCAGGGCAGCAATTCTACATGCAAACATTGTCACTAGGGGTGAGTATTTGCAAGAACCTCAAGATACATTACACATCACGATACTTGGGTCACGATACGATAGTATCACGATATATCAGGATATCAGGATATTGTGATATATTGCGATATTCTACACAGTTAACTCAGAAAAATATAGAGATGATGTATATGTAAATCACACAAAACACTGGTGGTGTTCCCGCTATATTTCACAGCAGCAAGACAGAGCTTGCAAACGGCATTTCCTTTCTTTAACTCGCTGTTTGTGCTCACAGAAACGTGTGAGCAAGTCGTCTTTTACTAACAACTCAGCTAAAATACAAATTTTTATTTTTGACCAAAAAATCGATATTAAGAGTTGAAGTACCGATATTGTAATGGATGTCAAAGTATCGCGATATATTGCTGTATCGATATTTTTTCACAGCTCTAATTGTCACCAATGGAAACACCGTAAGAAAATCTTATATTCACTTGTTAGTTGTTTAAAGAGACACTTATAGATGTGAGGTATAGAGCATTCAAATGAATTCTGAATGTTACAAAATTAAGATTTCTCTCAACTTAAGAGAAATCTTTAGTGTTTTTGATTGTCTGGTCTTGATTAAATCATTAGGGAACAAGCATGAGCTCAAGTTTTGTCATATCTAAAACTGCTTGTTCTCCCTCCAGGTTAATGTAGGAAACTTGAATTAAACCACATTAAACATGCCAATGTTCTATAAGGGTCCTTATTTAAGAGTGCGTCATTTTAAGAGACCTTATGACACCTAGAGTGATTTTTAAAAGCTTAGCTTCTGGCTTTAATAGGCATGAGGCCTACCCTGTTATGTCTTAAGAACAATGTGTACCTTCTGATCGGGACAGCGTTTCTTTCACACGCTTGTTGATGCCATCCAGCTCTGATGTTGTGGCTGTGAGTACTGTGCCTCCCTCAGTTTCTCGCAGCTCGTTCAGCTCCTGTGTCAATACAAAGGAGGCCACATCAAAAAAGAGGTCTGTGTTAATCAAAGCATCCCGCTTCTGACTTGTATGAATAAAAACAAATAATTCAAGACCATCCATTTATAACAGTAATGCATTTTAACATTACATAAATCATCTAATAGGTTTAAAAAAAAAATCAAGCTTTCTACTTGATGGTTATGCAAGTAAAGGTGTTTTTTTTTGCATCTATAATAAAATAAGGCTTTAGCTGATAACAAACCTTAGATAACACTCTAACCTTTTCTTTGCAGAGCCTATCTATAAGACTTGCGTAAAGTTTCTAGTGAATTTAAAGAAATATCATACCTGCTCTACTTGGTCAAGGCGCTTCCTTAAGTTTTCATTGAGATAAGTTTCCACTCGGGTCATGATGCCCTCAAGCTTGATCCTCTCATTCAACAACTGTCTGTTGTCCTGTAGGTGGACAGGGGGGACAAAAATACATTTGTAAACCCACAACATTATGATATATCAAAGTTCTTCAAAAAAAAATATTGTAAAAGTGTGCCAACAGTGTGAAAGAAATGGAAATAATGCACATAATCAATGCACAGATTGGGCACGGTCTGTCTTAAACTTTATGTTTTGAAAACTACTGATGGTACATGGGGCCATGTTTATTTGCATACATTAAACTTGTTAGCATCGAGCAATGAGCAGACACAAGAGCCGACTGGAGTCTTGAGGGGTTGGGACATTTTTGTCACAGTCACAATTGAAACAAAACCTTAACCCAGTTCATACTTTAAGCTATCAACCACTGTATTTCCAATCAATAGCCAAGTGCAAGTAGGTGCACTACAACAACGATGGTAGACTACTGAGTTCTGTTTGTTCTGCTCACATTCAGTCAACATTTTCTTTAAATTAACTTGCTTTGAAGTTTAGGGTTACTTGGAGTGGCAACCCTCCGCTCTTTCATTGCTCACTTTCAGTTGATCACAAAAACAGAACTCTGCTTCTCCTATAACATGAAGCTTATCTGCAATAACTGAAGTGAACGTTGCTTATCGTGGGAGCATGATAGTAACGCGTAAGCACTTGAAGAGAAGGCATGTTAGACATCTGTCTTTTTAAGAGTGGTCATGTATCTTCACAGTTTTAAGTTAAAGCCACACAGTGATTGTGAAAGATGCTTGGCGCATCGGCATGAGTTTCATCCACCATCTAGCTCCATCATTCGGAAACTATGGCTGCGCCAGCCTGCCAAACTCATCTTATCAGAACCACGCATGCAGATATGGTCAGCAGTTTACAGGGAACACTGTAATTACCAGGTAGGCTGTTCAACCTCTCTTTCTTCTCTCTTAACTGCAGTCAACAATTAACTGTCAGGTAGACACTCACCAACATCATCATATTAGCTTCACTTAGGCTTCCTTAACTCTTTGATTGTGTTCACTTTAATCTGCACTATAACTTAATTACTTTTCTCTTAATTACTGTTTTCTTTATCACGTAGGGAAAGAATACGGGGAGAAGAACAAAACAGCCAACTGATGTCACTACACAGAGTATACTGCAGGGTAAACAACAATTTCAGCCTACGGGTGAGTTTATAGTTTCAAATTTTCTCAAAATGTGAACATTTAGTGTTGTTGCATTGAATGGAGGTGGTCACCATCAGAGGTGCAACGATTCACTGATGTATATCAATATATTTAGGGGTGCACGATAACTATCGGGCCGATAACAGGAAATTATTACGTCATTCTTATCGGTCCGATATCATTATGACGAGCCCTGATAACATATATTTTTTGTCAGTGCTGGCATTTGTTTTCTTTCTCACGAGACTACACATTCCAAAACAGCAGGTGGCGCCGTAGTACACGACCTGTTATTAAAGCACTAAAGAAGAAGAGAAAGTAGCAGCCCCTGTGCTAAAATGCTAACAACACGGTGGCGTTATTCAGTATTTACAGGGAGGTTAACACAACCGTGTGTGTAGAATTTGCCCTGCAAAGGTTGCAAAGAGTAGAAAGAAGTCCTCAATGGATCTTATAAGTCACTTAAGAGTCATCATCCCAATGACGTTAAAACAAAGCGGCAGCAGCCACTAGCCTCAGCCGCAGGCATTAGCAGGCATTGAAAACTGCAGAAAGCTTGCCAGAGCCAAAAGGCGCAAAGTTATAATAACAATGTCAGTCTGACAGTCTCCCAATCAATCGCTACTTTCATAGACATGTACCTGCCTGCTCTGTTTGACGTGGTTTCATTCAGTCTGATCCACATTAGGAACAGAAGTTTAGCCACAGACCACGGTGGACTTTACATTCTTAACCTATCTCTGATATGACTTATGTCAGTTCATATTTTTAATCTTTATATCAAACATCAGCTTGCTTTAATTCTGGCTTAAGCAAAAAAAAAAAACAAAAAAAACAAAAAAAAAAACAGACCCCTAAATATCTCCATTTGTTAAGCATAACAGCCTGTTATCATTTGGTTTTATGGGGGAAAACCTATGTCAGTTGTTTATGTATGCTGTACTTGGTACACAAACGTTTAACTAAAAAAAGTTAACTATAATAACAGTTATAAAGTCAGAATAGTTCTTTGTTTTTTGAAAAACATGAGTGATATTAGTTAAAATTAGTTATAAATATCTTTGCTCACTACATATCAACCCCTTCTTACCCCCAGACGTGTGCATAAACACATCAAATAAACTTCTGTTAAATCAAAAGTTGAAAAAAATATATCGGTTATTATCGGTTATCGGTCACCAGGAATAGGAAATTATCAGTTATCGGTATCGGTTCAAAAAAATAGTTATCGTGCATCACTGGATATATTGACTGGTTGATTGATGATCCAATCGGATCGATGGAACGTCAAAACATTGATCTAGATCGATGCTTCAAGTTATGCTTTTATTTTGAAATATCCCCCGCACGCCTGTTGACACTTTCCGCCCCAGGCAGCGTCTTCAACAAGCTAGCTGCAGACTGGCTAACTAGCAGCAGTGGCTTTAAGTTTTGCGGCTGAAGGAAAGAGGATTTCCTCTCCTCTCTCGGCTATGTGGACATATTTCAGACAGATGCTGCGGCAGGGCGGGTGTCTTCCCTTAGTTTGCCGACTACGTCTACATCTTTATCCGTATACAACAGCCGTATGAGATCCTTCACAGATTAAAAACAACTCACTCATTACGGCTGAGCTAGCGCAAGTGCTGTCTGCAGCAGACAACAGATACACAGAGAGGGATAAGTACCCTGCTGCAGGTCTCATTTGATACACTGATTTTATTTTGCCGTCTCACGATAGATTTATAATGAAAATATAAGCGTTCCAAACTTAACGTGGTTCAAGCAGGACGGCTGCTCTCTTCATATCCCCCACCCCCTCGCTTTTGTTATGAGGCTGCTCATCACAACAGTGTCTTTTGTAATAAAATTTTGCGCCAGTCTAAACCCTCCATTTATTAAAATCAAGGTAGCAATAAATAAAAATAATAAAAATTCATCACAATAACATCATATGCCCCATATTTAAATCATAAGATGAATAAACTAGAAAAATGAACTATCTGCAACATTAATAGGAGCCAGTGTAAAGTATGAAGGGCTGATATAGAGCAGAAATGTATGTTGAAGTCGACATGAAGTCCAAAATCTAAAATGGGAACACAGGCCAAACATTTTGATCATTATTATAAAGAGTTGCAGAAAAAGTTCATATTGGTGCTTTAGAGTGGTCTGAGGATTTGAGGAAATAAAAACATTTGGCACTGAAAATGTTTGCTATTATGCTATGTTATGTTATTAAATACAGAGACCTGTCTATAATTTCATTGCAGAAACGCTTTTTTTGCTGTAACTGTGAAATTTTTCCATATAATTGCCTGATATTGATTCTGGGCCCCATATCGAATTGAATTGAAATCGTATTGTAGCAGATTTTGTGATATCAGAAGATATCGTATCGTTGCCCAGAATATTGATATCATATCGTATTGGGATGAAACTGGTGATTTACACCTCTAGTCACCATTACTTATTCCGGTTCCAATACCAGCATCAGAAATATGTCCGATACAGCTTTAAATGCAGGTAATTGTACCGTACTTTATATTTTGCTAAGCCTTATAAACCAGAAATCAATTCTTCCTCACTGCTGGAAAGCACTGCATGCAAGAGCTATCATTTTCAGAGCAGAAAAGAAGAACCAAAAGACCCACTGCAGCTGCAAAGTTTGGAGGCTGAGTTACAATTATTCTCTGTACGTTTGTTAAAAACGTACAGTGTTTTCCCTTTGTGAGGGTCTGTCAACCAATGGTGAGCTGTTCTGTCACCACGTCATGCTGCCTGAATAAAGCATAATGGAGAAAGCCTACGATGCACCCTGTGTTATTGTTATTTCAACATTTAGCAGTAAAAGCCTCATTTATAGGTATTAAAACAACTTACGTATCACAGAGAGGTTGTACATTATGATTCTATTTGTTGCGCCATGATCTGAGTCAAATGTAGGGCTAAAATAACTGCTAGTCTTTCACAGCACAGTGGGTCCAGAAAATTCACACCAGTATCAGATCGGTGCTCAATACTGGCCGATACCCAACGCTCTTTTAACGGGGAGAAAAAAAATGGTATTGGAACATCTTCAGTCACCATATAGACTATGCCTAAAAATAGTGCACATAACCTTTATGTGCACCAATACTTCAGTCCAGCTGAATGTTGAGTTGATAGTCATTCATTAAGTAGTCTTATGTAGCTCATAATAGAATTTACCATCCACCAACACAGCAGAACCATGCATGAAAGGCTCCATGTTGTGGGGGCCGGAGCTGTTGCGCAACGATTGCAGGAATGGCTGAGAGTTCATTGAGGTGAGAGCTGAGAGCAGCTGGCAGTGAAATAGAAAGAGGAGGCAACACTGGATCACAGGAACATCCCACACACAGCTGCTCTCACCTTACACAGGTTTGAATACAGTAGCAGGAGGCGGAGAAAGCGAGGAAACAACAACAAAAAAAGTAGGTAACTGCCATGATCCCTGAACTAAATATAAGCAGGCAGGAGATGTGGATGCACCAACTGTTTCCATTTAAAAACACAAACACCACTATTAAGTCTTAAGATATGTTCTATTTGAAACAAATAAACATGTCATCTATAGTCAAACTGCACGCAGCTGGGTAAAGCTTTGTTGTCATATGCAAGACGATACCAATGATGGCCATTACACTCAAGTGTGTTCATTGAGAAGAACCATGAATCCCAGTGTTTAAAACGCACGTTAAATGTCCTATTTATCTACAAAGTGGCCTGTATCCTGGATTACATTGCAGGTTGTGGGTCTGTACTATGCAACAATCAATGTGAGCTGAGCACTGATCTGCTTTAAAAGTAGCTGAAAAATTGGACAGTAGCTACAGAGCTGCACAGGAAGAATCATATATTGTGTGCTAGGGCTGGACAATTAATTGAACTTTGATCGTGATTTCAATTTTGGCTTCTCATGATCATAAAAACATTATAATCAAAGAAAAACGATTAATGTGTGCTTGAAAGAGTATTTTTGGATCGTGTTTTTGGCTGTGTTATTAGTGTTTTTTGCATGTTGCAAATTTTGCAAGTTTTACAGCAGTGTATGTAGATTGGATATTTATTTATAGTTTTTTATTGCTATTATTTAATATATTGTTTTTATTTTACCTGTTACTAATTTATTTTTGTTTTTTATTTTAAGTTGTGGCTCAACAAATACTCAAATTTTGAAATCAATGAAAAATGGTGTTTATTAATCGTCATTTCAATATCAACCAAAATAACCGTGATTATTATTTTTGCCATAATCGTCCAGCCCTATTGTGTGCTTGGCTGGATGCATTGGAAATCGAATACAGTAACATTTCTTCCCCTCTGTGAGACCCCCTCATGCATCTTGCATACCAGTGCAAGTTGTATCTGGAATTTTACACCAAGTACATCACCAAACCCTTTCACTATAAAACATTTTTAATCAAACTTAACAGATCCAGTAAGAGACAGAAATGAATGAAGAAATCAGGGTCATCAAGCTACGGATAAGGTTTAGCGCGGATGTAGTTATAGCATGAGTTTTAGAAGAACTGGACATCATTTCTTTATTCAAAATAGAGCGAAAAACTGCAATGAAAGTTTTTCATGGTGGAAAAGATGTTTTTGCTCTTCTTCCGAAATGTTTCATTTACCAAATGGCTTCACTGATAGTGAAACACAAAAACTGTTGCCTGCTGACCTCATATTATGTAGTTTATTCACCAAGGCATGGCTACTACATCACAGGTTTTGCTGCTCTGATTGGCCAGTCAATGTGACAGACAGAAAATGTGCCCAGGCATCCTCCAAGATTTGTTTTAAGGTTCAGCCCTTCCCAAACATCACCTACGGGCTGTTGCCCAGATGGATTTCAAGTATATCTCATTCATCAGGCATGTATAACAATCTATCTGGTGTGTCAGATTAACAGAGGATATGCCCGTGTTCAAAGACCCTACTGACCTGCTGGAGCTGACGGATCTCATCATTGAGGTCATCAACACGCCTCTGATCCTCCAAGCTCAGCTGGGAGAGCAGATCTGTTCCCAGCTCAGCCTTTAGTGACTCCCTGGTAGACTCCATGGCGTGTAGACTAGCCTCCAGACTCTGGAGACTGCGTTGCTGGAGAGGGAAATAAAGAAGGGAGAATTAGTGAGAAATATTAAGCTTTAGTAAAAGAAAAAAATAAATAAATAATAGAATTTGAACACATTAAATTTTTTAGAGCTGTTAGCATCTGGAATCATGTGTAAATTTAAATTATGACATAGTGATTTCTCATGTATATGAAAACCTTAGGCATGAATGTCTTTTCTGACTGCTGCCTCTTCTCCTTCAGCATCTTCATCTCTGACAGAATACTGTCTCTGGAGGCTTTAAACTTCCTCTGTTGTGTCTCGATCTGCTGCATCTGATTCATCAGCTGGTCAATCTCATTGTTGATTCGTGGAGGCAGCCATTAAGGAAATATAAGGCAATATTAATGTTTTCCATAGTTGTACAATAAAAACTGCACTATCTTTTAGGATAACATTACAAAAAACACAAGAGGGAAAGGAGAGTGCATTCTCATTAGCAAGTACAAAAGGTCACAGGGCAGCTTGTAGGCCTTTTTGTTTAACACAGAGTGCTTCAGTAGAGATCTGGTCTCAAAGGAAGGACTCTGTCATCTTTGATAACACAGCAGAGGATTAAGGAGAGCTGCACATAGGCAGCATTGGGCTAATTTAACAGACAGGTCTATTGATCCTGCAGGACTACAACACTCCACCCAGCCTTTGAGGTTTTACAGGACTCAATAAACACTGAAGCCAATCAATTAGCTGAATTAAAAGGGGGGTTCTGAAAGTCAGAGGGCTCTTCTGTCTGCTTGCTAGAGCAAATAGGAGCAGCTGAAATCAGGCCACTTACTGCCAGGACACAAAAACACTGCATTAATCTCTGTGATGACAACTTCAACTCTTATGAATAAAGTATGAATCAGAATGAATCACTTCAAAAAAGAAGTCGCTAAGGGTTGTGGCAGTGCATTCACAATTGAGGCTCATTACTGCATGACCTCAATACTTCGACTAGAAAAAGTCGCTGGTGGCTAAATGAAGAGGGCAGCTATGATGAGGAGTGACAGGCTAGGTGCATCAGTATAATGTCATGCCTATCGAAAGGAGAGGTGGACAGTGAACAACAAGAGGCTTTTAAATAATTGATCTGTTCCCTGACTCACTGCTGCAAGAGTGAAGGACGAGCACCATGTCATCGGCTCAGTCATCCATTTCGCCTGCCTACTCAAACATACATACGTAATCACCAGGTGCACACACACACTCAATAGTGGTGTCAAGACTAACGCACACAAAATAAAAACAGGTGTGCAAACAAAAGGATAATCATACCATGACCATTTCCATAAACATATTGTACACGCAAACACAAATCCTATGAGTTGCCTGCTCTGCCCTTATGGGTTGTCTAGCAGTGAGTCATGGCTCTGGCTGATATGACCTCGCATACACTAATCCTTCTTGACCTGCTTATACACTCCCACTGCATCCAAACCAGCTTCCTGCTGGCTGAGGTGGCGACATAGCCCTGATGGATTTAATCCACATTTTGAATACAGGTGACATCCCACTGTTATTGAGTGAGGGTTGCACTCAGAGGTGATATAACCTCCTTCAATAGAGCTCCTAAATAGAAAAAAAGGCTTTCATAAGCTACCAAGAGGCAAATGAATTCATTTTTTAGTCTCATCAACAGAAAATGGAGGTCATCTTTTCAGATTTATATAGATTTAAGCTATCTGATATTGATTCAGTCCTGACACAAATAAAATGAACAACCACATCCTCATCTCCTACATGCCCTGGAAAGAACACTGAAGTAGCATAATAGCTGTTTGAAATCCATCTATGACTCAACCCATTAATTATAATCAATATATTTCCAGAATACAAAAAAAGTTTCTTAGATGATGACCATTTGGTAAAGCCTTTAAAGAAACAGCATGAGTCACTTCTCAGTGAAAAACTCGTCTCCACACTCTGGCAGCTGAAGGAGAATGAGTAAGATCTCTCTGGCTCAGAGGTTTTCATTGTTAGTTAGACTACAGCATAGTTAGCCATTAAATCTTTCATACAAATTCAACAATGGAATTCCAGATGGAAAAAACATTAGCTTGATGAATAAATCCATTCCATGTAATCTGAAAAAGGATATGTTCGATGTTCCTTCGCAAGTTCTCGTTGAGTTTTGCCTCCAGCTCACCCAGCTCCTCTTCAGCCTTCCTCATGTCTTTTTGCAGCTCCAGACGAGACTTTCTGGTATCATAATAACCTCCTGTCAAAGCTCCACGGTGGCTCACCTGGTCACCTGGAAAGTCACAGCACAATGCATCAACAAGTGAAAGAAATCAGTAATTTCACTTTCAATTAAGTCTATTTTGAGGAAAGTATTTTACTTTGAAGCATATTTAAAAGCATAAAGTACCAAGTTAAAAAACAAAACAAAAACAAGGACATTCTAGCTTTCTGTCAACAACATGAAACGAGCCAGTTGTTTGGCTTTTGCTACACATGGTCAGTAGCACACAGCAAGAGAACAATTTCACATTACATCCCAAAACATTAATTGCATTTCACTTTATTATAAAAGGTGTGACTTTAGCTGAACAACCTGTTTGGAATTGATTTATTGGCCTCTATCGATATCAGCCCCAGGCATCTCTACCACAACAATGCTGCGCAGCATAGGTGACCTTACCCTCCAAAGTAATACAGTCCATGGTGAAAGCTCTGGCCAGCTGAGTGGACACCTCCATGCTGCGACAGATCAGGGTCTTTCCAAATACGTGCTTGAAGGCCTTGTCAAAGTTGGGGCTATAGCGCAGCTTGCTTATCATGGGGATAGCATCCTAATGGGGCAAAAACATGAAAAATGCATTGCATGTTAATCAGAATACTGTCTCTCAGTGAATGGGTTATAAAGAATATGTTTGTTTTAACTTGGAAATTGACAACACATTGTGGTCTTATTTCCATCAGATAACAAAAAGGTTGTCGTGAGAGTAGAATATACACATACATTTTTTTACACTCTACACATGAACGTAGTTTCTTCTATGCTAATTGTAGAATAACTGATAACAGCTTGGTGTCAAGGTCAAAGTTTGTAACATTCAATAACAGCAGATGCAATTTCTACAGGGGTCTTACATTGGTCTCTGGGTAGGCAGTGTCCCTGACGTCCAGCTTGCTCAAGGGCAGGAATGTGACTTCTCCTGGTAAGTTCATTTTGTTGAACTCCATGAGAATTTTTGTGCTGACCTCATCAGTCTCGACAATGTGGTAGAACAGCCTGGAAAACATTACAGCAGGTAGATAGACTTTGAATGTTAACAAAAACAGAAACAAATCACACATTTGGACCAATAAGCACTACTTTGCTTTTTACATGGACACAGAAGTTTTGGAGCAATAAATGTATGCATTATTGAAACGTAAGCTATTGCCTCAGACTCTCTTCATCAGATACGATGAAGTTTGTGAGTCTGTTCAATTACAAAAAAGCTGGCACACTGAAAACATGTGTGTTCCTGTATCAACAAATGGAGCCTAAACTGTTATCTGCTAGTTGAACTTCAGTGACGAGGATGCAGATGAAAAATATTTTAAACCCCAAGGTAACTCGACCACATGACACTACACAATATGTACAATTTCACACTCCACGCTCTAAATGTCCACACATTTTTATCATGCACTACAATACTTTTCTATTAGAACAAATGAGATCTGTGACCAATGTTTGGCAGAGGCATTCTTAATAAAAACAACAGAGGGAGCTGGCAGGAAAAATATAAAAAGCAACTCTCACCTGGTACCAGCTGTCACCTCCACGCAAGTGTAAAAAGCAGGCTCACACTCAAAGTTATTCATGACGATACCGTGGTAACCGTTGATGACATGCTGGTTGATGCCCTTCCGACGGAAATGCTCAAGGACTTTGTTGATGCTGTCAATGCCATTCAGAATAGCCTAAGGGAGCAAAAACGGAGTTAAAAATAATAAAACTTGAAACTACCTACCAAAGTATGTCCGATACAAACTCATAAAGAGGAAGAATTTACAGCAAGCATATGTCATTCAACACAAGATTCTTAAACTGTCTCTAATATAGCAATATAAGTGCTGGAATGTGTGGAAAGAGAGGCTCCTTAAAGCAAAGTATTGTGGGATTGCCCAGAAGTAAAAGTATTTTGGAAAGGTGTCCAAAATATGGTAAGTTTAATCTTAAATGAGATGAGATGGCTTAAACCACTGGTTCTCAACTGGTGGGCCAGGACCCAAAAATAGGTTGCAGAGCTGTTTTCAGAGGGTCACAAAGGTGTGTATGGAAAAAACTGGAGCATAAAGCCCATGATGTGCAGGAGGTCTAAGCCGACAGACCCATGTTATTTTACAAAATTTTACACAATAATGGGGCTAATTTGGTCGTTTTCTCAAGATCAAGGATGTTGTCGCATGCACATTTGCAGGACGGAGCCTGTGCAGCTGGTACAGGAGTATGTGATTGTCACATCAAGTCATCCTTTCTTGTTTCATTATTATAATTCAGCGTGCAGAATGATAAAAAGTCCTGTGGAGCAGACAAAAAATGTGCACGGCTCCACAGTCCAGCTTTTTAACAACTTGTTATCAGTTCTCAAACTACAGCATCTTGATAGTAAAAATATTTTTCAAACTGTAAGTGATATCTTAAATGGCGCTGTTCGTAGGTGCTTGCTTGAAGACAGGGATTATTGCTCCACCATCACCGCGTAAAAAATGACAAGGAGCAAACGCTGTGCTCATCTCACTGTGTTCATCTTTTTTCAATGCTATTAAAAATGCCTAACCTAAAAGACTGTTCTTTAAATATTAGTTGGGAAAGAGTGCTTCATAAATTGAACACTACTGATGAAGTCCTATTGAATTATATTATATTACAGATATTAAAGAGAAAATTATAATGACGGATTGTAAAACAGTACGACAGAATTTTTACAACCCTTTTTGTCAAAATGAACGACAACAAAAAAATCCAGCACAGCCTCTGGATGACACACTTGTTCCGACTATTTAAGTCATGTTTGTTGCATTTATAGTATAAACTTCAATAGTATGGTTAAATAAATTTAAGTTAAGTTGTAAGACACTTTCCAAGACTAATTTTGTGTTGGATATTTGTACCAATATGTGTTGTGCTCTGTAATGTACCTGTCTGTTCTTGACATTTAATTAAAATGTAAATGAATAAGTAAATTAAAAAAAAAAAAAACTTGGTTGGTTTTTTCCAACACAAAAAATGAAAATAATGATAAAATTGATCCTGACAGCAATCTTTTTTCCTCAAAACATGAGGGAATTTATAAAAAGATTTTTAAAAAAGCAGCTGATTGGAACTATGATGCAACTCCTAACACAGTACAACCTACTAAAAATCCAGATTCTTCAATGCAAAGCTCTAACAATAAATTGAGACAGGTCACAATAGAGGGCAAAAGTAATGAGTAATATCTAACAAAAGTTAAATGAAAATAAAAAGTGCACCTATAATACTTACTCTCATACTCTCATCCCTAAGAGCTGCATTAAAATTCACTTGAGGGATTTATAGTCTAATTGTAGTAGGGATGAAAGATCTGTGGTAGTGCTCCTTTCAAGTGCCACTTCTCACATAAACTGTACTTTATATTTCCCAAAATAAAAAAAATATGACCGATACTCTGTAAAAATTAAATGTGAGAGGCGGCATCTAGATTTGATGAAAGGCTGGAGACAGGATGAGTCAGCGGGGGGCCAATCTAAGACAAATAAATGCAGGACATTTACCCATGAAGCCTCTTATTACCTCAGCACATTATTCCGAAATTACATTTGATTGATGTTTCTGCCCAGGAGAAACAACTGGCAGTTACTGAACGGGCAGAGAGGAGTGAGTCATATGTAAATTTAGCACGCTGTGATAAGGTGCCAGTAGCAGGGTAGATGAATGATTTCATTTGATATACCTGTCCTGACAACTGGGTGAGTCACAAAGTGAGCCTTTTGCACTGTTCAGGTGGGCTCATTTGAAGAGAAAGAGGCAATGTTTCACTTGGGGTTTGATTCATCATTACTTGCCCATGTTCCCTCTCTCACAGTACTTCTTGGAAGTGCATGTGTGAAGGTTTAATAGATCTGTGGAGCAGCAGATCTCTTGGTTGAAGGATGTTTTCACAGTTATGTTGTGTGCAGACTAAGTTGCCTGTAGTTACATTACGCAAGTCAGTAATGACACAGTCATGTACAGTGCCACTGACCTTGCCGGTGGCTGCTCGAAGGAGCTGCTGTTTCTTTTCCAGATCCTCTCGTTTGGCCGCCAGTGCCTGCTGTTCTGCATTCTCCTCACGCCACAGGTAGCTGGACAGACACAGACAGTTACACACTGTTACACTTCTTGTACAGGAAATCAAAACCAAACTGTAGCCACTCTCTCTTAGAAATAAAAAATGAAAAACAGTGTGTTAAGGAGACTGGTAAAGGTTATGTCAGTGTGAAATATTTTTCAAGAAAATAATTAGAAACTAAAGAAAAAATCTTAAAATTAAAGCAGAAAATCTTGAATTGATGCCATAATTGAAAAAGTCTGTCATTATTAGGATGTGAATAAACACATTTGTATTCAACAAGGTTAAGAGTGCCCCTTCATTTTACATTACTTTTAGCATTTACATTAATTTTGTTCTGGGCCAATCAACTATCATCTCCAAGTGTCACAAAAATGAGATTTAATAGTCATATTTGAATAATTTAAACAATAACACTGCTAAAACAGCCCACCTCTTGTTTCTATTATGAAATCTATTTGTGAAATAATATTATTTTTTTGATCATGCAGTCCTAACAGCTTGCAGCTGTGTGGTTTGTGTGTGGTGTTCCTTCATTATGCTGCCTCTTCACCCACTGCACCTACACAAAGGATCACAGTGAATTAAGGGATGCACAAAGGATTTAATACCAGGCAACGCAAACATATTATTTGTATCTGGTTTTACCTTGCAAAGCTATTTGTCATAAGTATCTCAATTTAATGTTTTTCCTGTGTAATTGCACTTCTGAACCTGTTGTGGTTTTTACTTGGTTATCTTGAAATGCCCCTTATGCATTTTCTTCTTTTTTAATTTTCAGGCATATTGCCTTCTTGCACAAAGTGCATGTGCAATATATAATCAAAAATCCAGGATCTCAAAATATTAGAATATCACAAAACATCAGTCCAAAAATGGATTTATGATACAGAAGTGTTGACCTTCAGGAAAATTATGCTCATTTATGCACTCAGTAATTGGTTGGAGCTGCTTCTGCACAAATTATTACATCAATATGCCATGTAACATGGCATTAATTAGTCTGTGGCACTAAAGAAGGGCGGTTGACTGGCTGCTCAGTGTGACTAAGATGCTTCAATAGTAAACCAAAATGGGTGCTCTTGGAAAACAGGGGTAAAAAAACTGTCCAAAAGAGCCAGGGTGTTACGAAGCCCAGGTCACTCTGATAGTAGCCTTCAGCTTATCTTTAGAGTCTGGTGTCTCTCATCTTCCTCAGAGATTCTCTATGGGGTTCAGGTCAGACCAGTTGACAGGCCAATCAAACACAGCAACACCATAGTCAGCAAACCAGTTTCTGGTAGCTCTGGCTTCCATGTGGGCAGGTGCCAAGTCCTGCTGGAAAAGGAAATCAGAATCCCCATAGAGCTTCTCAGCAGACGGATGAATCAAGTACTCTAAAGTCTCCTGGTAAACTGCTTGACAGTGTTGACTCTGGACCAACAGCAGCGGGTGACATGGCACCCCAAGTCATCACCAACTGTGGAAACTGAAAACACAGGTTTTCAGGCACTAAAGGATTCCAGGCTTCTCGGATCTTCCTCTAGACTCTGGGACCTTGATTTGCAAATGAAATCAAAATCTACTTCATCTGGTAACAGGACTTTGAACCACTGAGTGGCGTTCCAGTTCTTTTTCTCCTTAGTCCAAAGGGAAGCTTATGACGATGTCTGTGACTGACACAAGGGACATGTAGCCCATTTCCCGGAAACGTCTGTGTGTGGTAGCTCTTGATCTGCCGAATACAGCCTCAGTCCACTCCTTGTAAAGCTACCCTAAATTCTTTAATCTGCTTTGTTCGGCAGTTCTCTGAAGGCTGAGCTCATCCCTGTTGCTTGTGCATCTCTTCTTTCCACACTTTTCCATTCCACTCAACTTTCCATGTATGTTTTGATACAGCCTCTGACAACAGCCTGCCGTTTAATCAGTGACCTTCTGTGTCTTACCCTCCTTGTGAATGGTCAGGTCAGCAGTCTTTCCCATGATTGCTGCTGTGTGGACTGAACCAGAATGAGAGAATGAAGGCTCAGGAAACCCTTTCAAATTGTCTTTTCCATTATGTTCTAATGATTTGAGATAGTGAATGTGTGTAAGCTGTAATCATCAAGATTAAAACAGAAAAGTCTTAAAATGTTTCATTTTGTATGAGATGAATCTAGAATTTATAAAAGGTTTACTTTTTGAAGTAAATCACATGGAAAAAAAAATATTTTTTTTTTACATGATGTACATGAACATCCACCCTCAAGGACCTTTAAAAAACAGAGGGATATCTAGCAGCACCATCTTCTCCGTTACAAAAATAAAGCTCATTATACAGGTGAAGCAAGAATGCTGGCAGACATTCATAACGCACAATAATCTGCTAAGAGACTGAAGGTTGTTACCTGGAAACAGCATATTGGCATAAAGAAAGGGTAAATAAACTTTCTTTTGCTGCATGCAAGATGCAGACATGGCTTATGTGATGGTTTGTGTGGATTAAGAAAGCTGCACTCTGAACGACCTATAGAGATCAAAAACAAACTTTAAACTAAACCTGAATCAGTAGATGATGTTAAGGAGGAAGTACGCAGGTAAGATTAGGTTCTTACTTTCGTTCGCTCTGGAGCTCGTCCTTCTTGTTCTTCACTTCATAGTACTTTTTGTCCAGTTCCTCAACGCGGGTCTTGACTTCATTTAGATCTTGATCAAGTTTCTAAAAAGAACAAGTTCATAGAGTGTCACGTATCAGACCTGAGAAGGGGTTATGTTACATGTGCAGGGAAAATAATGTCACAACTACATCCTACAGGAGCATATAATATTTCTCTCAAAAAATCAAATCTATACAGATTTGACAGAAAAAAAGGATGAATTAACTTCAGATAATCATCAAAAAAAAAAAAAAAAAAAAAAAAAATATTAATACAGGAGAGTTGAGGCCAATATTGATTAAAAAGATGAAAACCATTAGTTTTCTGTTTGAGGTCCCCAGTATAGCAACTTTAGAAATTTGTTAACAGAAAGAAGCTTTACTGATTTGGAAAATGCAGTAACTTTTGTACCTATATGATCATGAAAAAGGTTCCCCAAAGGTATCTTTTAAAGATAAATAAATTAGCTAATATTTCCTATGATTAAACATCGTCAACCAAATCTAGACCTGCAGTGATGCTTTACAACACACGCTGCATCAGTGCTTCAAATCATGTCAACTATGGGGTCAGCTGGAAAAACAACAAAACATCATTGCCATTTCACTATTTGCCCTTTTTGCATGTTATGTGCCTTCAACAAATTTTCCTCCACCACCAGTCTTGCACTGATCCTAAAAACAGAACTCCTTATTAGACTACACATGTCCCTCATTGTGATCTGCAATGAAAGTGATGAAAGATTTTTGATTTGTCTTACATTATACTGCTCCAGGTTCTTCTCCTTGTTGGTCTCAGTGTCCTCAAGGTCTTTGTGGATGGCTGCGATCTGCCTCTTTTTATCGTTAATGGCCTGATCCAGAGACTTCAGCTCTTTTTTGATCCACTTGTCCCTCTCCTCCTTTGAGGTGAACTGGCTGCCACGGCCTTGCTTGGCATATAAGTCTGTTCTTTCCTGTGTAGCTTGGGCCAGCCTACAGAGGTAGAAGCATAGTCACAAACTTATCAAAAGTTAATGCAGGTTGTCATACTGATGAGACTTCTTGATTCTCATAACAGGTACAGTTTCTCATTTCTTAACCTGTGTGGATGTTGCCTTTATATTTTACAGCCCTGTTGCACACTCCTCCTTATCAGTATGAGTGCTTTAGTGAAGCACAAAATGTGCAAACAAACTAAAACACATTTGATCAAGGTTACCTTTGCATTTTTAGGATTCCACCAGTTTGAAACTTCTCTGCATAAACTACTTTGTAAGAGAAACCATGAATTTTTCATGTGCATCCACCTCTTGATCTTATGCTGTCAAAATGTATTCATGAGGTGATGAGTGACTCATCGAGTTACACCTGCTGCTCAAGGGACTGTGGCTGAGAATGAGTCATCCCTACCTGGATATGCCCCGCTCCTCTTTTTCCTTCACCATGTTGAATTTGGGTTCAGTCTCCTGTAGCTCTTTCTGCTTCTCCTCGATTTTTTCCAACAGCTTTTGACGCTCTTTCAGCAGGCGTTTCTGGAGGAGTAGGATCAGACAATTTTATTTAGGGATGTGGAAGGAAACAGAAAGGAAACACGACTGCAGGAACACGGACGGGCTGTTGTTAGAGAAAAGCTGAGGGAGTGTTTTATTTTAGAAAGTGCGTAAATATAATGCCATATTCTGCAGCCAGTCTGTACAGAACATTTTCAACTATAAAAACATTTTACTTACTGGAGGATTTCCACAGATCTGCTCTGTTGTTTGGATGCAATACAGCACAAAGGATTTTAATCTAAAATCCAAAAATGGCGCAATGTTTAACAATAAATACAATCCACCCACCTCTGATATCATGTCTTAACAGCATGCAAATGTCAGGCATTGCACTGCACAGCACCACGTGCTTGCCGTCGTCATCTTATCAGTTCAACATTTTATTCTCTGCCCTGTAAATTTCAGTTTCTACTTTAAAAAGTATGACATCAAGCACTTTTATTGTGAATATGGACAAATGGTAGCACTTTGTATTGATGATCTTTGATAGTTTTGAGTTAAATACATTTGCCTCTGAGTAGACACAAGTTGAAGCATACCATTTTAAATATGGATAAAGATATAAAGAATTATGCACTACTATCTCTACTTTGTAAAACAGGCCAGCAAGTTTTTTCAAATGAGCAAAGTAAAAGAAAATCAAGGAAATATTCCTGTCAGACGCCTTGTCATCTACCTCTTTCCTCAGCCATCTCAAGCTAAATAAGGGAAAAAAATAGGAACTGGTGACTAATAAAAAAACATTGCTTGCAGGCTGTCAGGATATTAGAGTAGGTATGGATATGATCAGGCTGATTTTTTTGCCAACGCTTGCGTTGTGTGTTGTGAAAACACAGCGTGAGCTTATGATGCTTGTAAACAGCCTTACAAATTAAAAAAAAAAACAGGGACACAACAACCTATTTTGCACTCACATAAGACCCTGAAGTAATACATGGTTATCATAACAGGGAATATGCATGTATTACAAAGAGCCAAGTCCTGCCTAAAGTAAACCTACAGTTAAATGGTCATGCATCATCACCGTCAAGATTTTATTCTTAAATCTTTGTTCTGACACTTCTTTATGAATCACAGCTTTTGCCTGGATTTTGCAGCAGCACAACAAACAACTATTGATTCTGACAGATGTTTCTGTGTGTGGGGGATGACGGAGTGTCGACATATAGAAATGCAAACTTCTACTTTCTCATTCTATCCAGGCCGTCTCAAATTCAGAACCATCAGCAGCAAGTGACGCAGTTCTGCTCTTTTTGTTTTTTCATTTTGCTCCAACAACTTTTGGCTGATTTGGTGCCAGCTGGAGCCAGGTGGGCTTAATCCAACTAACAGCCAGCATGCTGCTTTGGACCCATCCCGGTTCACACACTGACTGAGCCAATAAAGCCGTTATGTATGATTGTACCATTGCCGCACACACGTGTGCTCACAGACACACACTGTACACAGTGCCATATGGAGAACGTTCAGTGCCAGCTCTGTACACATAAGCTGGTTCCAGGAGTGATGTATAGTGAAGCTGATGAAAAAAAGACTGATAAATGGGCTGTTGCTTCCTCTGTTGTGGTTCAATTCATCCCCCTATTGGGCCAGCCCACGTTTCACTGAAGGGACCTGCACTCAAACTGTCAGCTGCCCAATATCCTAGAACAAAGTAGTTGTTCCAGTGAGGAGCAAGACACATAAACACAGCTACTGGTTTAGATGATTTGGGGCTTTATGATTAATTAATCAAGAGTATATTCAAGAGAATTCAAGTCGGACTGATGAACAGTGTTCTGGACAGCTGTCAATGGGAGACACAAGCACACAACCTTACCCCCAAGAGTCTTCTGCCATTTTAATAGCAATGTGCTCTTAGAACTGCCAAAGATTACATTTTTTTAAAATCAAGATTAATCTCAGAATTTGTGTTGCTAATCACATCCTTGTTGTTAGACTTCTTTGCATGTACAACTGTTGTTTGTATTATTTCGTATTTTTCTACTGTCTCAAACTGAGGGTTCCTGTTAGGATACAGACCTACTTTTATAGCTAAAATGAAGATTGTAATGTGAACTTAACCACAGAAAAAAGAATTTGTTGTGGATTGAAAAGGAAGAACGTGACATTAAAAAGGTGAATGTTTAATAACACAAGGTGCAGATGTTGTTCACTGAACTGTCTGTGAGTTTTTAAAGTGCAATGAGACATTAAGCAGCATTGGTGGACTTATTTTACATCACTGTGGCTGCAGGGAGACGCTGACATGGCTTAACCAAAGTGTGCTGAAAGTAAAGCATGTGATTAATCACAATAAAAACATGTGTCCATTAGTTATGGACCAAATTTATTGCGGGTGATAGGTTTAATCTTGAAAGCTTCATGTGCTAGTAATTATAATTGTATCTTTGTTGCAAAGTGGGCATTGAAAATATGTTAAACAGCAATGTTTTTAACTATAGTACATTTTATCTGAACACAACAGCTAAATCAACACTTGAGTCAGATGAAGCACAACCAGCTATCACCTACCATAAAAAAATGTATTACATTGGATTCAGAACATATTTGTTGCAATCTAAGGTATAACATAAAACACATCAGTCTGACATAAACGTGTGGGTAATGGCTCATATGTGCTTTTAAGATTGCCCGTTTATCACACTTTGTATTGTTAGCGCAGTACTGAACATAATTGCACAATTATTTTCCTCATATTTTAAAGGACTTCAGTGGAACACCATAATTTGACAACACTCCTTGCTATTGCTTCAGGGTCTGACTTTAAGGTTTTGCCTACTTGCCCTTCAGGGCAAGTGCTTCCCAAATCTACTTGCCCCATCTAAATTCCTACTTGCCCTGTCTAGGAGGTACTTTTTCTAGCTGTCAAGTGCATACATTTTGCTCACAACATACTTAAAACTAAAATCCATTGCCTGTCAACTGTCAAAAGCAATACACAACACTTCTTTCTAAAGAAACCTGTATTTATTAGCTATGTGTTAGGCCACTGAAAATGATATTTAACTTTGTACAGATCAGTGCAATGTGAAAGCTGCACCAGGCTATGTTCTGAAGAAATTCAAACTCATATTTCATATTTACAATACTAATAAGGTAATAATACAAACTCAGAAATATTTTTTCGTAACTGATGAAACAAACTATTCTCAGAGGAAAATCAGGTCAGCAAAACACTGACACTAGAGAGGTGGCGGGGTCTGCTACATATGCACCAAGCATAAAATGGTGCTTTTCTTCTGTTTTTATTTGGTTTATTCACCATGAAACTGAAGAAATTTTGCCGACAAGTGAAAATCAACCAATTAAGATTTTTCTTGTTTGATTAAAAATGTTTTCCCCAAAACTACATAGTGCCCCTTTTAAGTGCTATTTCACAGTTCCACTCTGTAACTGTAACAGTTACACCAGTGGTACTCAACCTTATTCTACCAAAGAGCCACATTGTCTAAAAAGTACTTTAGCGAGAGCCACAATGTAAACCGGAAATGTAAGGTAGATAGTAGATCAGTTAATCTGTAGTTGAAATTAAATAAAACAGTGGATTGGTGGATAATTATGAGGTTAAATGGGATACAAATGTCTGTATAGAGTCAGAAGAACCAATCTGTCACTGATAATGAGCATGTATTTATTTTATTTATCACAGACATCAGGCTAAAAACTTGTATCTCAATTTTTCATGATTTTAATTTGTTCTTATAAATTATATTTATATCATTTTATAAATTATAAAATTTTCATTCCCTAAAAGTGATCATTTTGGAGATAACAGTCTTTGGCCCAACACCAGCATTAAGTTCCACCAGGCCCAAAGATCTTTTAAGATGTCAGAATGTGCTGAGTTTGAGCTCTGAGATGCTTTTCAAAGAAAATGATTAATTATTGTCGGCTATTTGGGTATTAATATCTCACATTGGGGCATTTACTGGAGTTCTGTGAATTCATTAACACAAAAGAGATGCTTTCTAATTTTTTTCCACTCATTAATCCTTTATTTAAAGGTAGAGGGGCCTCATATTGGTCTTTACCCTGGGCCTCCAAATGACTAAAACCAGCCCGGCCTCACACCTGCAGCTATCCAGACACATTGTTTCACCCTGCCTCATTTTGGAGCTTTGGTTTTATATTTCTGTTCTTCTGACAATATATTACAGTCAGTAGTGCATTAAAGATCAAACAAACACCCATGTTTGGACAAATTTCACTAGATATTACGTTATTTCCAAGTGTGATCTGTGTGTTTTGCTTATTGATCACGTGCATCAGCATAATTGTCGAAAGATATGGGTGTGAGAGAGCATCAGCAGGATGTGGCTGGAGAAAAAGTTAAAACAAGGAAATGGGAAGCTTCAGATTAAACACGACAGTGCACCTCAATGAATGAGCAAACTGAAGAGATGCAGCACCGGCGGGCTTCCTCTGCTCTCTTCTCTCACACACGCTCCTCCATCGAGCGCATCCGACAGTAATAAAATACGGATTCAAAATAATAAACATTTAAATTTGGAAGCCAAAGCCTGTCTTCTGTGTGTGGGTAACAGATTTATTGATGTGACCTACTATGAATCTTTACTGATGACAGTGTTTACCTTCATAAAGATTTTTAGTTAAAGTTTGTGCAGCTGTCTGCATGTCAGCAGACACGCTTAGCCAATAGAGGCAGCAACACACTGCATCTGGCTACTCTGGGGCTCCATAGCAACAGAAACGAGAGAGGAAATAATAAAATGAATGAATAGAAAAGCTCAGAGTCGTGCTTGCCCAATTGGGCAAGTCCTTACAAGTTTTGCTTGCCCATCGGCTTTTTGAAGTTGCCCCGGGCATTTGGGCAACCGTTAATGTCAGACCCTGTGCTTGTTTACTTTCACTTTAGCAATGGGATGACCTTTTGTGAATACTGTACATCTTTGGTGGAAGTTTTTGAACAATGACGGGAAAATCTGAAGACTATATGACAACTTGACTTATTAGAAACCTGAGGGCAATCCAGTGTGCCATTGAGTAATTGTCGAGCATCAATTTCCGCAAGACTGGCAGTTAAAATGCAGAAAACTTTGCAATAATTTGTAAAATGTCAACATATGAAACAAAGAATGCGTTCACACTGTTGTGCAAAGGAAAGACTGACAGAAGCTGCATCTGTCCAGATGTCTAGCACAACAGCTTGCTTCATACTTTTCTTCAACACGCATGATTTGAGCAAGGCAGGAAATAATGGAGGTGACGGTCAGTGGAACACCTTTAGCAGACTAACCACAATTGAGATATATATTTCACTTGTGCAAATTTGCATATCATAAACAGCTTGACTTAAGATAAGGTCTTTACATTTATGCTGCCTCTTTTGTTTAACAAAGAATTCAAAAAGATATATACCATAATTCCCATCAACTGTGAAAAATATGCCTGATGTGCAACTAGCAAGAGGGATTAGCGGAGTGGTTTCAACAAAAACATGACTACTGTCTATCTTTATACAGACTGATGATGCAGGGGGGTAGAGGAGGGTGGGTGGTGTTGGTGCAGCATCACGTGTGCAGAGTGACGCAGATGGGAGGCTTCCGTACCCTCTGTTCGCTGTTGCCTGCCAGCTCGTCCTGCAGGTCCTTGGCCTTCAGCTCGAGCTTGGTCCTCTGCTTGATCTGCTCCTGGCGCTCAGCCGATAGCTGCTCCCTTTCCTCCTTCATGGCAGAGATCTTGGACTTCAGCTCTCGCACAACACGCTCTGTCTCCTACAGAAAAAGAGAAATAACAAAGACACCAGTGGTGAAATTTAAATCAAGGAGACAGGAAAATAATAAACTCAGATATTTGGAGGATAAAACAATAATAAAACATTTCTAAGTAAATATTATAACTGCTTACCACAAATATTTGTTTCATAAACAGTGGAAGCCTTTACCTCTACTTTGTCTCGGGCATCTTGCTGAGCATCACGCAGCTGCCGAGATTTGTCTCCGCAAGTCTCTCTCTTGGTTGATAGCTGGAAAAAAAACATACATAACGCAGTTTGGTTACCGAAGCTTACACTCATGCAACAGTGGTGAACTTTTTCCTTTAAGTGGGAACACTCAAATTTCTATCAAGTAATTTTCAAAGTTCTGCCATCAAGAGTGATGTTTAACTAACTATTGAGAAAAGTAGGATAATTGTTAGGCATCATACTGAGATGTTAAATACCAAGTGTAGCATGTTTGTAAGCACTTGTTTTCTCCTTTTGATTTCTTGAGTTGCATACCTCATCCAGTTTGGCCCGGGTTTCGTTCAGCTCTTGGTTGTAGATGGTGTACTCCAGGGCTCTTCTCATCTTGTCCCACTTCTGGTACTGCGCCAGCTCCTCCTTCTCATCCTCCAGGGTGTGCAGACGCTCCTCAATGTACTTCAGCAGCTCATTGATCTTCTCTCGCTTCCCCTCTGGAGAAGAAATACAACAGGTTGTGTTTTTTTGTTGTCGCTTTTTTAAAGAAATGTCAGGCGCACACACACACATCTAGAACTCAACATTTCACTTTCTGGGATGTTTATCACACAAGTCAAAATTTACTAAGAGTTTGTAGCAAGATTTCTGCTTTATTATTACCAATTTCCCACTAAAATTAGCGTGCAAAAGCAGGTTTTTTTAAACGTGAGTAAACCCGCTAACAATCGGCAAGTGACTCCTTTCCCATTGCCAGCAGACCCGGGTCTGATGGCCAGCAGACAAGCTGGGTGGCTGGTTTTTGTGCGTGTTGTATATAGTTATGTCTCGCACAGTCCCTGTGACCCAGCGCCGAATCTCCTCTTCTCCACTGATCAACAGAAGCTCTCTGATCTCCCTGTCTTCCCAGTGCTGTGCCATCTGGCAAATATAAATCTCACACGCTGAGTCAAAAAAAAAAAACAATGCTCATCCCTCAGCTGCCAGCGTCCTTTTGTTGCCCCAAGTTAAGGGCGAGATATTATGACGTAGGCACGTTATGCCAAAGTCATCCCGTGTTCACCCAGGTGTGACAATCCCACTGGAGCTGATCTAAGGCGAGCCGATAAAAACCAGTGTCCATTGCAGGGTCAGTCAACGCGGGTCTGAATGCCGATTAGAGCCTTTCCCACTGCCAACAGGAGCGGATTGTTAGCGTGTTTAAACAGGTTTTTTAGCCAGTGGGAAAGGGGTTTAGGTCACATACAATGCATGCTTTAAGACTGATTCTTGAATTAATCTAGTAACAGCGATGTTGACAGGTACACATTCTTCACTATTTACGCATTCAAACGCCAAAAATCTTGAGTCGCATGACTTCCTTTGAACTTGCGGACTTTCAGTAAGGGATATGATGGGACACTCCCACGTGAGAGCTGAACCACAAGCAGAATCCCCAATTTTGAGGGATTTTTTCCTTTGTTAACTGTCAGACAGCATCTCAGATCATCTAGACAACAGCAGGAATGACTAATGCCCCCCAACCACCCCTATCCATCGCTATGACCATAGGACTGTAACGTGTGAGCATATAAGTTGTGATGGCCATGAATCTTGAGAAATTCAGTCCCACAGTGTGGCCACGACTGGCAGAGAGTCGACTTTAAATTTCACAGTGTCATTCAGCTTTTAAGATTTTTCCTTCAACTAAACTAGAATTCATTTCAAATGGGAAAATCACTCAAATGTGACTTAAATTAAAGGTATTTTGTTAAAAAGACCAAGACTAAATTAAAAAAAACTTCCAAATTTAACACTGCTTTTGACAATATGAATTATTTTCTATAATGAAAGAGTACAGCCTTCATGGCCATCATCATTTCACCACTGTGTAAATGATGCAGCTTTATTTCTTGCACACCTGAAATTTTGCATTCATTACAAACAATAAGATATTTATTAATTAAATGTAATAACTTTACCTTTATAAAGTAACTTCAATTTCTTAAAAAAATCAGAGAATATAAATATAAATATAATAGCCTATAGTAATAACCTTTATTTATAAAGCACTTTTCAAAACAGACATTACAAAGTGCTTTACAGAAGACATACACCGCAGAACAGATTACAATCAACAAATTCCATAGGGACAGTTTTGTTTATGCACCAGGTAGGTGCAAATCCCCAAGGATCTCAGAGTGCGTTCAGGGGAAGTTTAAAGGTTAGCGATGTAACTGGGACAGAGATCGTCGAGTGCTTTCAAAGCGGTTAATAAAATCTTAAAATTGATCCTATAACGTACTGACAGCTAATGTAAAGATGCTAAAACCGGCGTAATGTGCTCATGCTTCTTTGTTCTGGTTAAAATACTGGCAACAGAGTTCTGCACCATCTGTAGCCTGTTTAGGGATTTTTGATTAAGAACAGTAAAAAGGCTGTTGCAATAATCCAGGCGGGATGAAATAAAAGCATGTAAAATTGTCTCTGTGTCTTTAAAAGGTAAAAACAAGCGAATCTTTGAAATATTTCACTGTAAGAAACTATTTAGTGCTTTGCTCTTAACTGTGTAAATGAACACCTGAACTTTTATGCAGTATTGAATTTAAATTCAAACACGGCACTTTAATAGTTCAGGCTTAAATGTGTGAATGAATGAAACATAAATATTCAGGGAACAACAATTTTCTTGGGTACAGATTAGATTTCCATGGGACCCACTGAGATCACCTCCTGTGGGTGCCTGGGGCTGACTTCAATGAAATCCTGTCAATATCACAGTAATAATAGTCATAACTCATCTTGTAAGGTCTTTAAAATGCTTTTACCTGTCTCCTTCATGAGAGAAATACTCTCCTCTTTGCGTTCATCATACACACGAGTCCCTGCCACCTCTCTCAGCAGCTTCAGACGCTGGGAGTCAGGTGCTGTGGCCATTTGGTTGATCTGCATAACACATTGACACAAAATAATGAGTGTTTAACCAAAACAACATATGCAATCCAACCTAAACACGTCAACATTTCAGGTGATCACAGATGCCTAAATCAGAGTATTCTGTGAGGTTGGCACCCCCTCCTTTCTCACCTTTCCCTGCTTGACAATGTAGTAAGGGTTACTGCGGGAGAAGCCGGCACTCTCCAGGAGGTTCATGACATCGTTCTTACTGCAACAATCACAAACGCCATCAAACAAGATATTACATTGATTCACAGAGTGGTTATGTCCTGTGAATGCATGGACAGTTACAGCAATACTTACGTCACCATCTTCTTATCTAAGAAGTACTGGTCTTTCTTTGCCCCAATGACGCGGCGAAGGGAGACTTCTTCTTTGTCAATCTAGGGGGGAGAGACATTAATCACCGGTCAGGATGAGTAACACACACACAGCAGCAAAACTGTGTGGTTATGTCACAGTTTTATCAGGCAGCATGATTACAGTTTCACGCCCATTTGGAGGCAACCTTTCGATCACTACTGTGGCGTAAACATTGTGTTCACATCACAGAGTACACATTGTGTGTACTGTGGGCACAGCAGTTGTAAGCAATTTAGGGCAACGGTTCAATATGAATGGGACAACACAATACAGTGACAATGGAACAGTTTTAAAGTGGATGTCACTCTTTTGCTGCATGACTTAACACTGTATTGTATAATTTATGAATGAAGCATTACAAACTAATCAGTACACCTGTAGCCTATGCTCAAAGGCAGCGGTTTTCAACTGGTCAGATATCAGGACCTACCACCACCTTCTTAAGAGAAATCGCAACCCAAATTATATTTGTTCTGTAAATATTTCTAAAATTTTAAAACAAATAAGTGAAAGGAACATGTGCAGATTAACAATTTATGTATCATGTGGAGGAGGGGACAGAGCAGGAGAGGCCAGTGTGTAGCAGGAGCAGAGGTGTAACTGGTGAGCCTGAGAGTGAAGCAGTGAATGAGCTCTGTAGAGTATCATAATATAAGCTAAAAAGTATCATTAGACTGTGGGTCCCCTTTATTTATGAAGAAGAAAATGGTTTCAGATTAAATCTGTAGCTCTTCTATGATCTGAAGAATGAAAAGATGGTTAAGTCCTCTTACTACACCTTAAAAGTTCTCAATTGAGACTTCTTTTACTTTCTGTGTTCATGAGTTTTGAAAAGCAGCTTCAAATGTGGGTTTATTGTCCTCATTCCAATAAATCTACGGGACTGATGACAGTAATTTCCTACTTTCAGCATTTATTTTACATTTGGAAATTTTTAAATTTAAAGATAATAAGATGAAAAATAATAGCATACATTTTTAGAATCACTTGCCTTTTCTCAAGAGCAGGCCAGATGTGATCCACCATACTCACCCCTGACCACAACAGAACAGTGAAACATCATTAGATGTGCCTTACTGCTGAGCTCTCAGCAGAGACTTGACTTCTTCCAGTAATCTGTAGTGTAATTCTCTAACTGTATTTAGTCTCTCTCTTTTTGTACCATCCTGTTGTGAATCCTCTTGGTGTTCAGGGATGTTTCTGTGAGCCTTTATTTCCCTCATGCGAGGCTGAAAGTCTCTGCTGTAAGTGTACAGGATCAGGAATGATTTTTGAGTGATTTAAACTTCACTGACCATGTTCTTTATCTACATATGTGATGATGAGAACTGCTGTTCTGTGTTAAGATGCTGAGCACAACAGAGGAGTTAACTTCTAGAAGTCTAAATTTGGACACTCTATTGTGATATTATTCAGTAATGTTACATTAAGGTCAGTATCTCCATCTGTTGTCCTTGTTCAGCTTGAGTTTACCATGTTATGCTCTCAGCAGATTAAAGGAGCGTTCAGTATCTTTGAGCTTAGTCTAGAGAATGTTTTGGACATTATCTGTTGTTGTTTTGGGTTGTTGACATGAACAAGCATTTGCATAAAGAAAGCATTTTTGTCCACTAGTGTTGATAAGGGTATTTAAATTTTCAGACAAGACCTGTATGGTACATTTAGAACCAATAAAAAATGCAACTGATTTGCGATTAATCTCTAGTTAACTATTAAATTTGTGAGATTAATCGCACTTAAACATTTTTAACGATTGACAGCCCTAGTAATTTCATAAGGAATTTCATCAATATCTTGGAAAAACTTGCTTGTTATCCAAAGAAAAAGAGATAAGTTGAAATCTTGTGACAAACACTGAAATCTACTCATCATGATAGGAAAACCTAGCATGTATGTGCTCTTAGGATTTCCATACAATAGACTTTTTACTGGATTATTTTCTCTGGCACACATTTTGAGACCCACTTGAAAGAGCTTTGTGACCCACTTTGGGTCCCGACCTACCAGTTGAGAACCAATGCTCTAAGGGCTTCAACAATCAAAACAATTTGGAAGTTTACTAAAATTTTTGAAAGCAGCAAGTTGTAAAGAATCTCAAATGTTAAAACAGCAGCAAAAGGATCAGTTTGAAGACTTTGCCAATCTTACCGGTAGCCGGTTGTCAGAGTTGTCAAATATAATCTCCACAAAAGCTGAAATGACACGAGGACCAGTCCCCTCCTACAGTGACAAAGGAAAAAAATATTAATGTTATCAATGTTTAATGTTGTTAAATATTAAAACATTAGGCATTCTGTGTTTGCATTTATAAAGAGTCTTGTATATTGAAATAACAATAACATTTTTTTCTGTATAACCTATGGAAAACACAATACCTCAACGTGAATAAGGTCTCAGTGATATGGCTTAAAACTTAAATCACAGTATTTTTCTTTTCTTTTGAAGTAGCATCATCATATCATGGTATTACAAAATTAAAAGACAACACATTAAAATGCATATTCAGGTGCTACAACCCTCCTGCAAGATGCTGATGACTGGAATCTGTCTGAGCTGCTGTCAGTGACATACCACTCTGCTATGCAAACAGCTTTACCGTTGATGATACTGATACCAGTTTGCCACCCACCACAAACATGAATGTGACTGCTCCCTTTAAAGACTTCTAACATATCTCAGGTATTAATACATAACATAAGCGTATCGATGCAAGCAAATTGTACAATAAACTTCTACACTGTGTTAAATTAACAACAGCAGCTGTTTTGGCTAACATGCGTCAGTACTTACATGGAGCAGGGCCAGACGCTGCTCAGGTCGCAGGTGACTAAACTCATCGCTGAGCACAAACTGAATGGCTAAGAAAGCAGAAAGGACACAATGTATTAAGTTGTGACAAAGAAACTGAAAGAAAATGCCTGAATGAAATACATTGTGACATTTATGGTGGTTTACTTACCATAGAAAAAGTTACTTTTTCCTGACCCATTTCTTCCAACTGTAATAAAAAGAAACACAAAAGCGGCATGGTTACACAATTTCTGTTATACATATTTTTTAAACTGAGGTCTAAGAATATCAAAAATATTCCAAAGAAAGAGAAATTCTTAATTTTTATAACTGTACCAGGACGTGTTTTGTTATGGTGGCTACCATCGGTTGGGAGTAAAATCACCGAAACACACATTTATAACATGTAAACCCACACACTTGACATTTCCAGCAGCTTGAGACAAGCCCTGTTAGATGCCCTTCTCAATACTACTTCTTAATTTGAACTGAGGAATCAGTTCAATAAAAAGGCACCTCATAATGGCTATTTACTTAAAAAAAAACACATTTTGTTTTTATTCATACATTTATTATAATAAGGGAGAAATGCACTTAAAAGTGCACTTCTGAAGTTGTACTGGAAGCAAAACTTAGGCAAATGAGCATCCTTGGATCCCAGAGTGTATGTGCATTCTGGGATTGCTTCCAGCACGAATGCAAAAGTGCCTTTTTAAGCGCATTTCTCCAACCTTATGAGAAATTTATAAATGAAAACCAATAACTGGTTTTCTGTTTTGTCAATACACTTTATTAGGTGCCTTTTTTATTGAACAGAGTTCCTATTCAACACAAGAGTTAAATAACAGAGGTAGGCTGAGATGGGCAGCACTGTTCTGTACTTATCATGAGTAAGTGTGTTGACTGAGTGGCCCCAGGTGGTGGAGTTTACATACTGTGCACTGATGTTTTAGGTCTGAATTAGGAATGGTCAGTAAAATGGCAGGTGACGCACAGTAAAGAATAATACAAGAGAATAAGGACAAAGATATACGGATACCTACCGATGACATTATGCTTTGGACTAAACGGGTCAACCACAGTCTGGTCCCTGTAACTTCGGAACCCCTGGATGATGACCTGCACAGGAGTCAAATGACCAACGTCAGAACTAAGTCCATGGCATCCTCCCCATTAAGACAATACGACCATATTTAGTAACTACAAAAAGTAAGTGGAACTATTACAGTAGAAACAACAAGCTATTCCTTAAAGGTGGCAACAGACTCCTAGAGGAAGTTAGATTAGATAAGACAATGTATAGAAAAGAGAAGGCATTTGCAATAGGCCCTGAGCAGCGGCCACTACATGAACCGCCTCCATTTAGAATACTAGCGTGTTTGCATGTTTGCCAACATGCTCAAATACCACCAAGAGAAATGCAAAGTACAAATCTTGCGTTAAAATGAAATGTATTCGCCGGCAACGGGTTACTGTGCAATATACAAAGTCTGCCGTTTGGCATAGCTAGCTTTAGCCTTGTGGCGTTAGCTTAGCATCCCATGAAGGAGGATTGACACTGGATGTTAGATAGCCTCAGCTACACGAGACATAGTTTCCTTTAAACAGTAATAGATGAGCTTTTCTTCACCTCTGTAATCCATTTGAATATAGTCTTTGCGCAAATAAAGGTACTGGGAACATACAATCCGTAGCACAATATAAAAAAAGCTGAATACACGTTAGGCCATTGATATTCGCTAACATGTACCACCTCGGAGCCGTTAGCTTACCTGTTTGATGTACATGGTTGTCTAAGCCGGTCGCCTGCTCGGCTGAACTTGCAGACAAGCTCCCTCCCTCCACTTAACTAGAGAAGTCGGGAATTTAAACCCCCCAAATAATTAAATTGATAAAATTTTCTGCATTCAAATTTGGCGAAACGCTGTAGCAACAGAGAATAACATGGAAAATGGCGGCGGGGGCGGGATAAAATGGGCCGTACTATTATGTCAAATCAGGGTTTTCTAAAATGAATAAACGAAATTATGGTTAATACTAAAATAATGAGGACAAAAAAATCACAATAGGATATTTTATTTAATAACACCGAATATGTTCAACTTCCTTTGCTTTGTTTTTGAAGGTAAAAATATCTCTTCTGACTCTTTCAATTTTATTGTGTCTCCCTATTTTCACCATTGGTACAGTCTGACTGCCTGCTTTCTAGGCGCCAAAGACAGAAGGTTTACTAATGGGACTGGTAGTGAAACTGATGTCAGGAAAAACTTAAAGATATTCACCTTCAAATTAAATCAGAATTACCGTGAGATATACTGCATTGCAAGTTGAGAAAGTACAACTTAATCATTTTTCAAATTGAAATTTCGACGGAAGTTATATAAATGTGGTTGTTTATCCACATCCTTGTTTCAATTTACAGTTTCCCTGATGGATTTACCCCAACTTGATGAACAATAAACCAAAAATTCTAGGTATGCCATCTAATTAAATTGTTCTGTACTTTGCTAGTAGGCTACTATACTTTCTTTAATTTGTTTAAGGCCTACTCTTTCACTGCAGGTGTCACTGTTGTTTCTCCTGTTCGGGTCTATCCTGTTGGATAAGCCTAGTTAAATGCACTATCTTAAGAACTTCTGTGAGGGGGTTCTGCAGTTAGCTTAACACACTTAAATTAAATTGATGCCTCTATATAAGCTAAAAAGGCAAAGCAGAGCGGTCGTTTCGATAAAGTTGTTTTGTATGCATGTAGCCCCTGCATGTAACCCTTGCACTCCAAATGTGAGTTGCACATAAGACATTGAAAATAGGCAGGGTGAGATTTTTGTCAGAAAATATTTCTTACGTACACATGTTCAGGATAAGATCAAAAAGAGGAAAACCCCTATTTGTCAGCAGTGTTCGCCAAAATCACCATAAAGTTCCTCTCGGGAGCTTTATAGGCCTCCGGTTGTTTCTGTGTTTGCAGAGGGGCATGCACCCACTGGCCAGTGGCCACTGAAAATTCAGTTTTATTTTAACTACTACTATAAAAACAATGCAACATCACGTTGAAACTTTTTTTGGTGAAAACATTTATTAAACACATTGACATCCACATTTTTTAAAAAAAATCAGTGTATTTTTTTTAATAAATTAGGTTTAAATGCCTGACTGTATTTGTGAATAGGCCAAAAAAAAAAAAAAAAAAAAAATCACAATATCAACCTAAGGCATGTATATTGCAGTTATCACTGTGCTGTGTTGTTTCTCCACAGCAGTTGAGAAGACCAGAAACAGCACTCATATCTGTTTGCCAGTCTCTCTGCTTTGCTGGTTTTAACAACAGGCAAACAGAGAGCTTTTATTAGATTTTTTTCAAGTAAGACTACAAGCAGTCACAGTTCATTTTAAGGCAGTGCAGTTATTGGGCTCAGTTTGAACTGGTGGTGGACCGGGGACTGCAGGCAAGAGGTAGGGAGGGTGAACACAGGTGGCTCAAAGTTTTTGGTGCTGAAGGTGGTGGTGAAGTCATTGGCAAAAAAGGAGGCAGACTCAGGTGCGCATGGTGTGGCAGGTTCAGGTGTGGCAGCATGAGCCGGGGCCGTGGAGAGGACTTCTGACTCAAACTGCAGCAGCTGACCCATGAAACTGAAGTTAGGTGAGATGACTGCTCGGCGCTGCTTGATGATGTCGAAGGCCGCATCCAGCCGCAGCTGCTGCGTCCTCATGATGTAGGCCATGCAGATGGTGGGTGAGCGTGAGATGCCTGCCTCGCAGTGGACCAGGACCTTACCCCCTGATTGCTTCACGTGATCTAAGGGAAAAAAGGGGAACAAGCAAATGTCAATGATATGTGAGTATGAGGCATTTTTAATTGTATTTGCAAGCATCAGGGAAAAAATAAGGGCAAGCCAAAATTATTCATATGGCATGTTTAAGCAAGAGCCGAGCAAAGTACTTTACAAAGGCAAAAGAGATACAAATCTAGATAAGGGTTGCACAATATTGGATTTTTTCCCGATTTTCAATATGCAGATAATTCCAAACTTATTTCAGCCATTGCTGAAAATTGCAAAGAGAGGCTGAGTGAAGCAGAGCTGAGAGAGGAGGGAGGAAATAGTCTGTTAGTTTTACGTTCAGGGGAATCATTCAAAAGGTTCAGGGCTCATGATGGGCCTGCTTAAGTGCATAGTGCCCTTGGCTGGGCAACCACCTATATCTGCTGGTACAGTTGTACGTTGTGCTGACATTTAAAGCATGTATATGTCTTATACTGCTGGTATGTATGGCCGATATATTGGGTGTTAGTATCAGTAGAATATTACATACCTGCCAATTCCAATATTTAACTTCAGTCAGGAACACTTTTGTCATAAATTTGACCTTTTATTGCAAAATGGTATATAGTTTTATTTGGCGGAGAAGGTTCTGCTCAAAAGATGTGCACTGGGTTAGTCAAGCAGCATGCTTTGACTTTTCATGGAGTGCATAGCTAGAAACCCCCATATGGATGGATACATTAAGGACACTAAATACTAATAAAGATACTAATTTTACTGCTATTTTTGTGTCTATAATTATATTTATTGTTTAAAGTCAATTGATTTGATGATAAGGTTACAATGAGTCAACACAATAAATGACAAGTCAATTTTTTTGTATAACAATTTCCTACTCCTCACTCCCACTCACAAATTTATGCAAACACGTCGCTCCTCATCCATTTGGTTCAGTCTCCCTCATGCACACACACAGAGCAGGATATTGTAGACAAACAGGGACATCAACCTTGTCAGCATGCTTAATTTACAGGAATGCAGAGATGTACATATACTCTATACCAGTTTCAGTTGTGCACGCAGACACTTGTGAAGCACTTCTGAGTCACAGAGCGCAGCTGTACCCGAGATTTTATTTCTCCTACACTGCTGTGGGGGTGTTGGGTACTGCTGCACAGTTCAGTGTGGCACAGAGATGTATGTTCTTGTTTAGAGCTGCACCACTCCTACATAGTTATCTGTACGTTCTCATGCCTATCCTCATCTACCTTCTCTTATCTGTATGAGGGTTGCACTTGAGACATTTCAAGATTTAGCTCGTTCTTACACCTACATGTCTCCTCTCCTGTCTCTTTCAATAGTTTCATCTACACCTAATTCCACCTTCATATTCATCCTTTTTTTGTTTCATAGAGAAACTGACAGCTCTGACAGTCCATATAGTAGGTTAATTTCTTATCGCTAATAAAAACATGAATGAATCATGATCTCCCCATCTGGAGTGGAGGATGCACAAGAGAGGGAAGAGGGCGGGAAAAAAGGAGACAGCAGCAGTGGGTGTTTTAATGACCATCCTCGGGTGATGGGTCCTCATTGGCTGGAGATGCCACAACATGAGCTGTTTTCATCCAGCTGGTCGATAATATTTATCATCCCCCCTTTGGACGTAAGTCACTGAGGTCAGGAGGGTATCTGATTGATTTTTTTTCTTTTTTGGGGGGGGGGCAGATGAAGCTCGGCTGAAGATTTATGTGCCCTACATTTGTAATCACTTGGCAGTGTTGATAAAATTTTAAGGCCTTCACTGAATGTAGGCTAAATCTTAATTCAGAAACATTTTTTTTGACCTTATAACAAACAAACTCTTACTACCTGAAAGTAGGCTGCATCCCAAAACAATGCCAAAAAAAGAAAAAGGCAGCTATTAAACAGTGGTCAGCTAGGGTGGCAATGGGTGAGCTTTGTCCTTGGTTGTGCCTGGCTAAAAATAGTCACCAGCACATTGTGTACATCTTTTGCTGCTGCTGCTATTATCCTGCACCTCTCTCCTCTCCTACACGCTGTGCTCCCTGTCCTCAGTGATTCTCACCTGCCTGCTACCAACAACAGTGCTTTGTGTCAGTCATCCACCTTTTTATCCTCCACCTAAACAACCATGATTGTGTTTGAATGTGTCAGTCAGCCCCCATCCATCCAGTTATCCATCCTCCTCCTTCGCCTCCACCCCCGCCATTACTAAACAGGGACAGCTCACCCAGTTGTCACACTGACTGGCCACACCCGGCACAGTAAGCCACAGAGATTAGGCCTGGGAGGCGATGACGGCATGGGAGCGTCTTTTTGAAGCTAAGACGCTGTGGGGGAGGAGGGATGGAGTGAGGTCGGAAGGGAACGGGGGAAGTGAGCAAATCCTGAATGAAAGCAGACTGACTGGATATGTTTGTGGGGGATTTAAGGCAGGCGATCAAGTTAAACTGATTACAGCGAGGTTACTTATAGCCCTCTATTTGTGAATGGTGACTGGTGAGAGGCAGCAAAAAGGGGGCTTATTTGAAGCCAGACCTATGTTTAGATGTCTCACCAACTCAGCTGATTGTTAATTTTTAGAAGCAGCAGAAATATCAGGATGCTGGAGATGATGCCTTTCCAGGAAAAGACTCCAGCTTGGGTGGGAGGTATTTACTTCCCTTCTTAGTGGGCTAAATACTTCAAGCACTGAGCATCATCTCAGAATAACAAACAGAAACCCTGCATTTACATCTTCAAATCTAGGATAAGACAAGAAATGTTAGATTCCCTCCAACTCACCAATAAACTCTATGGCCTCCTGGAAGTGGGAGCTGATATCGGCCATGTGGTTGTCCTCCACTGGGATCCACTTGTAGTCGTAGTGGCCCTTGGCCGGCTGCAGGTCTCTGCGGGACACGTTGAGCAAGGCCGTGATGTGAAGGTCGCTGAGATAGTCCTGTCTGGAGGCGTGGTAGGCACTACCGAGGTAGAGGAAAGGCAGGATCTCTACGGGTTTACCCTGAGAGGGAGAGAAAAAAAGAGACATTTAGGCATCTGAGAAAAGCACCCAAGCCACAACATCCAAACACCTGTCTGCCTCATGGGCTGTAGGCTGGGACATTATGTTCCCCAGCAGACAAAACGTACACAATGCATTCAGCTTCCCTTGTTTTTGTGTAAAATCAGTCATAATGTTTCAACACAGGCACAATTAAATGGCATTTGAGTGGGGAAACAGCCTCATGTTTTAGCACCACAGAACAAGAAAGGTCAGAGATGAAAGAGTGTTTTTCTCTATATGGGGTCGTAGCATCATTCAGAGCTCTCTGCCTTTTCTGAGCAACATGAGCTGACTGTGGAGCAGTGAAGGTCAGAGAATATCATATGAAAATGTTTTGATGCCATATATAAATCTCTGAAAGTGCCTTTTGTGAGGTAAAAAATAAACCCTCTCTGTAGGAAGCAGTGCATTGTAAAGGGTGTTTCTATAGCCCACCTGATCATAATCTGGTTTGTGGTGACAAAGCTTCTCGCTGTGACTGATGACTCTTTTCTCAGTTTCAGTTCCGCTCTGGTCGACGGTTTTCACCTCAGTGCAAAGTTCAGGGTATTGAGAGTGGAAGTTCTCGTATCCTCCTAAGAGAAAGGGGGTAAACCGTGAGCACACATGAATAAGCTTAGAATATTTCTACCCCTTCCCCCCTGACACGCACGTAGATATCTTGTGAAATGGCAGCGTTTATGAAACAGTCTTAGCATGGGATTATAACCTTTATAACCTGATTATGAAGACGCGTAATTAATTACAGGAGCTCGCGGTTGAACGGCCGGTAATCCTTTTAGGGCAACATCCTGAGGACGCAGAGGTGACAGACGGAAATGGATGCGTTTTAACACATCACAACCTCAGGTGGACTCAGTGGGTTAAAATAAATTGTCCGAAGGGAATTTACTGTTCTGTTTCGTTTTTATCAATGAAATTCATTACACCACCAATTTGTGTGCGCTTCTCCCGCACTGACTCATCCGCTCCGTTGACGCACACAGGACATTTATCTCCACAAGGAGCAAGAGAGACAAAAATGTAAGCAGCTCTGAGGATGACTTGATCTTAAAAACGTTACAGATCAATAACATGTTTGAATAATAAAACACTCTGTTTTAGTCCTTTAAAATAAGGACCCTCATTTAAACAGAAACTGCGCAAAACAACCGAAACTACGTTAAAGTTCAATCTCCTTAATGAGAGTGTTAAATTAAACCCCCCTTTAAAAAGCTGAATGTGATAATAAGCCTGTAGAGTAGTTTTAGAGCTTGGATTATGTATTTTTTTAGAACAACAGACAGACTGAAACAGACTCCCCTCATATTGACCTTTTTGTTGGCTAGCTAGGCTATTAAAAAGTAAAAATCCCAAAGCTCTCACCTTTCAGGAAACAGATGTTGGCCCCGCTCGCTAGATGTGACAGGGTGTTTATTACTATTTGTGCTACACTGTCCTTTTTCAGCTTTTGCCAATGGGACGTCCGGTCATCCAGAGCTACGATAGCCGATATGCTCCCCTCCCGAAGCCGAAACAGTGCTCTCTCATCCGGGATAACAAACTGCAGAGGCACCGGCCCTCCTCGGGACCTCCGGACCACCACGGAGTTAAGGTTGACATTGACAGAGCCTGTGATATTAGAGTTCGTGAATGAGAAGTAAGGTCGACAATCCACAATAAGGCAGCTCCCACACTCCTTCCTGATGATTTTTCTCAGACGCCGGCAGTCGATACTGGAGACCTTCATAGTGATTTCTTATTATTTATTATTATTATTATTGCCTGAAGAATTGAAAAGGATAACTCCTGAACGAAGGATACGGGCGAGCGAGGAGTCCCGCGCGCGTTTGTGCCTACATGTCCTCCAAGGGGATTCCGGCCGATCAGTTTTAAGTGAATGGAACCTCCGGCGCTTGACGTCACGAACCATATAAGGACAACGGCGTGGTGTAAACGTGGAGGGAAAAAAACGCCCACATCTGTGACTAGACAGTGGCTCCGCCTCCGGCTCTGATAAATACGAAGCTCCAATACTGCAGTGTGTTTGATTCAAGCATTACTCACTGTTTGTCCTCTACATACACCTGCCCCTTCACTCCTCCTGTCCTCTAGGTTTACCGCTTACAGAACATCTCTGGACATACAGCCACGGATTATTTATTTATGTAGGCTATGGTTAAGATTGGCTTTGGTTGCCACTGCTTCTAATAGTCAAATTATGTGTTTATCAATTAATATATCAATTTTTTGTACTAAACAATGTAGCGTAAAGTTCTTCACACATGAACAAATTAATAAAAGAAAAAATGACCAAACCTTATTCAGAGGTGGAAAGAGTGTAAAACTATTGTACTCAAGTAAAAGTGCAGTTACAATGCCTATAGTAAGTATCACCCCCATAGGTGTTTTAACCTTGTATTGATTTTAGAAATCAGGCATGGTCAATAAAAGTTGTTTTTTCTGACACACACACACACAAAAAAAAACTCTTTAATGTCAAATTGAAAAAAGATTTCTACAAAGTAATGCCAATTTAAAAAAAAAAATCAGATTGTAAAATATGCATAAGTATTCACCCCCTTCAGTGCAGTATTAGATTCCCCTATGGCTGCAATCACAGCACTGAGCCTTTGTGGATAGGTCTCAATCAGGCTTGCACATCTAGACAGTGCAATTTTACTCCATTCTTCTTTACAAAACTGCTCAAGCTCTGCCAGGTTGCAGGAATTGGCTTGAATAGCCCATTTTAAGGCCCTGTCCACATGGAGACGAACACGATGTATTGCCGTTTCGTTTTGAAAAAGTTTTCCGTAAAGACGGGATCGTTTCAGGAAATATCTGCGTAAGCATGAAACCAATGGAAACGACTGAAAACGCTGTAGTGCATATGCCAAGCCTGTACGTGGCGCTGGGCTGCTTCCACGGAAATGCACCAAAAGAGAAGAAGAACATCACAGAAAACTGACACAAACTTTCTCCTAGTTGCCCTTCTGGTTGTTCTCCGCGTTGGATTTAAGAACAGGTGTGTGTGTTTCGCGGTGGTGGCAAAGGAGCATCAGATTTTCCTGTAAAAGCCATAACAAGCTCTGTAGCTTCTGCAGCGCGAACACAACCGTGTAGTCCACTATTATTGTTTTGGCCGGACCCGCGCAGATGCCTTAAGGGAGCTACGCTGTGTGTGACGTGATCGTTTCAAGAAAGATGCGGGTAATCGTCCACACTGAGACAAAAAGGTAGTTGTTAATGGATTTATGCACTCTGGGACCCGTTTTCAAAAAGTGTCGTTTACAGTCACCCAAAACGCTGTTTCTGTGTGGATGAAACGCCGATACGACAGAAAACTTATGCATATACGCCTGAATTGGTCTCCGTGTGGATGGGGCCTAAGTCCAGTCACATCTTGGACTGAGTTCTGGGCTTTGACTCGGCCACTCCTGAACATTCACCTTGTTGTCTCTAAACCATTTCTGTATAGCTTTCACTGTATGCTTCAGGTCATTGTCTTGCTGGAAAATAAAGAATCTCCCAAGCCGCCCTCCAGGATTTTACAATATTTTGCCACATTCATTTCACTCTCTCCCTTTACAAGTCTTTTGGGACCGGCTGCCGAGAAGCATCCCCACAGCATGACGCTGCCACCACCGTGCTTCACAGTGAGGATGGTGTGTTTGTGGGGATTTGTAGTGTTTGGTGTCCGCCAAACATGGCATCTTGTCTGGCCAAAAAGCACAAACTGAGGAAACGCTATCGAGTTAAAAATGAGGAAACCTTAGGGCAATGTAGAAATAAAAAATCACATAAAATGAAATAAAAATAGAACAGAATAAAGAAAAACTCTTAATAACTTGGCAAAATACGTTAAGATAAGAAAATAAGACACTTAATGAGAGCTTGATTAAATATGATCAAATTAGAGGATAAACAACAGAAATCTGGCCCCCCTATGATTGGCTGTGTGCCACATATTGTTATTTTATTTTATTTTATTCAGTTTAATCATTTTTTCAGGTTGTGCTGCAGGCTTCCTGTATATCTCTTTGCAATTCACTGTGAAACATTTGCTTATAGAAGTAGTTAAATTGTGAATTCCAACGTCTTCTTTGAATTCCTTGAACATTAAACATAGAGGACACAGCAGTACGTTTTCACCCTGTTATGTAACTTGTGAAAAATGAAAATATGATGTTGATGAATAGGATGATATGATCTTATGATTACTTTTTCTGGGCCTATTGGGTCTCAAGTATCTCATAAATGAAAAATCTAAAACACCAAAACTAATAAAAACTAAACTAAAACAAAGTATTTTGCAAGATAAAAACTACACTTAAATTGAAAACATAAAGTGAATATGAGATTAAGATAAAAACTAATGAGGGTAAATAAATGGCATACATGTTTTTATGTTGGCACATCCAGAAAACTTTACAGTCACTTTAGAGGATAACAAACCATCCAAAATCCAAACAGGTAATCGGGACTTCATTACATAGAAATTTAACATTATGTTTACCTTTTTCCAAACAGTGTTAGATTGTTTTATGGGTACTATGAATATTATTGATATTAAGTTGAGTTTTATTCATAACATCTACAGAAAATTTGATCTCATCGTTTACCAGGTGATTTGAGATGAGCAAAATGTTAGGAACATCTTTGAATATATCCAGTCCAGTACTCCAACACTTCCACTGCTTTTGTGATGAAATAAAGTCAAATTTCTGATCAAAAAACCAAAAATGTTTGAAACTATATTCATGGTAGAACTGCAGCTTTGGATTTCACAGGATTTCCTATTGTTACGACTGACTGTTGTGTGTCCTACAGCACTGGATTCTGTTTGTGGTGGTGCTTGACCATAGTTGTGTTATTTATAAGACCACTAAAGCTATGAGTCATTTTTCCACTTTGCTTGTGAAAAAAACAACTCAGACTCTGTTGCACTGACCTCCTGCAGAAATACACAAGAAACACAAAATGTAGCAACTAGCAGCAAATATTAAACCCACTGCCAGAAATTTAAGGTGTGCTACTCTCTCATTTGAACCATAAAGCAGTTGTGAAATCTTGCTTCCTTCGATTACATACCATCTCCAAAATAAAAAAAATACTGACTCAGCAGCACCTGGAAAGACTCATTCATACCTTTATCTTTTCCAGATTGGACAACTGTAATTCACTCCTCTTCGGTCTCCAATCTGTATAACAGAACTTTTTTTTATTTTTATTTTTTTTATTGCAACACCAAAAACTTTGTGTAACAAACAAGTACACAAGACATACAGGCAAACAGTGACAAAGTACAGATGAAGTACAGACAGGCCAGTTGATTTTACAGACTAATTGTAGTTATGTAGTAGTTATAACAGAACTTTTAACACCCCTATAAGCCAGCCAGCAGCCTCAGTTCTGCAGGGGCCTCCTGGTTGTTCCAAATTTAAGACTTAAAACTAAGGTGACAGGGCCTTCTCCATCAGGGCCAAAAAGTTTGTACTGACCTGAGGAGATAAGGCATGCAAAAACAGTGGCATCTTTTAAATCACTTCTGAAAACTATTTTTATAGACTTGCTTTTATGTGGTGTTGCGCTCTTATTGGATTTTTTTCCTCTCACAGAGTTTTACTTTCTTTTAATTTCCTGGCATATTTCAATTGCTCTTAATTGTTTACTTGGCTTTATGCCATTTTAACCTAATTTCATTCAGGAACGCTCTTGTCATACAATTTACCATTTTATTGCAAAATGTATATACAGTTTTACATGGTGGAGAAGGCTCTGCTCAAACGATGCTCTCTATGTTAGTCAAGCAGCAAGCTTTGACTTCACAGGGAGTGCATAGCCAGAAACCCCCACATGAATGGATACTTTAATGACTATACTGAATACAATAATATTGGTTCAAAAGCAATTAATACATAGTAGCATGAATCTCAATATGAAGGTGCAACAAGCTTTGTGCTATAAAGGAGGAGGCTGGGGGGGAGGAGCTTAAGCATTGCCAGCAGCAACAGTCTGGTGCGTCAGCATTAATGCAAGCAGGGATTAGTGAGAAGTATGTCATATTTAAATGGACCGCTGTATTGAGAGAAAGAGTTGTGATTGGCTGTGAGAGCTGGGAGGTGATAATTGGGATCAGGTGACCGTCAGCTGATCACAGCTGGGTGTATGACTACTGTGTCCTGCATAAACTAAGGCTGAGCTTCATTTTATTTCCTTGCCCTTTGAGCTGTTTTTAATTGTTATTGCCTTCTTTATTTAAACGCTTTTATCCCTTTTATTGCTTCTCTGTTGTATATCTTTGCTATTATATTGATTATCTTTACTGCCTTTATAGTTAAAGAGCTTTTTATCTAACATTTTTTGGCCTCCATTATTTACTGCCTTTTATTGTTATCTCTCTTTTTTTTTTTAATCCATTTTGTTTCTCTTTATTTCTCACATCTTAAATTTTTGTCCTCTTGGTCTCAGCCTGTGTAGCTGGGTTATTATTATTTTTTGGTACTTATGATATCTATGATATCTTAGTTTTGTAGTATCATATGCCTGCATTCTGTTTTATGTCCTGTGATGTCTTGGTTTGCATGGCATCTTATGACATCTGGGTTCTTGATGTCTTATAATATTGTTGAATTATTATCTTGGTCAGGCTTTTGGTGAGATTCTTTAACTGTTTTGGTTCTGCTGATGTTGTTTGTGTGACGTTTGTTCTATCCTTTTTGTCTTTTGTTGCTTTGTTCTTCTGTTTTACTTTTTCACATATCAAAGCACTCTGTAAACCTTGTTTTTAAAAGTGCTATACAAATAAAGTTATTATTACTATTATTATTATTATGAAGTATAGCAAGTGCAATGCCTGCTTGTTAGTGCTACAACACACATCCAGTCTCCATACAAGCTGGAGCTCTGACTTCTAGGGGCAACTTTGGCTGGTACTTAATAAACCACAGCCCATTATCCAATTCTTTTAATATGTGTGTGAAAAATTCTTCAAAAGCAGCGACCTCTCCAACAATGGCTGAGGTAAAGTTAGGTGACTAGATCAGCTGAGGTGACAGCAGGAAAGTCAGCTTTGCTCACCTGTCCCTACACGTGCTAAACCCTTAAACATGCATACAGTTATCTCTCACCATTAAAACAGTAGCTTTAAAAATGATTATCATGGATAGTTTTCCTGACAATTTAGTAGCTACTGTGTTACATCCATATTTGAAAATAATGGGAGTATGGCTCTCCACAGGAATTGATTCCGTTTGGGTGCCAGCGTTACTTTTCAGCCGCTGAGTTTGTTGATTGAATATTAAGGAGATGATAAATAATAAAAAAGCTGCACCTTTATCCATTATTGATGTTAACATCCAAAGTGATATCTTCATGTCTTGTATTAACGGTCTCAAACCGAGAAGTAACCAGATTTCACCAATTTCAAATCCACACTTTACCACCTAACAAACAGTGTCTAGTTGTGTATCACACTGAAAGTAATGTAAACACACAGATAAATACAGACACTTTGGGGGAACACTGCAGAACAAGACTGAAAAGTAATACTGTATTTAAAGTGTTATTTTCTTACAAATTCCCCACTGAGTACCTTTTCCACTGCATCCAAGGGGATTTTTCCCACTGAGACAACTTATGAATCATGAGGCCAGAGAATCATCAGAGAACTGACAGGCCGAACAACAAGCCACCAAAAGCAACCTCTGACTTCCGCTCTGACCCATGTATAGCTGGCTGAACCTGCTTTATATCCTTCAGCATGTAAGCCTAATCCCCTCAAACGAATTAACTGCTGTAAACGTCACACTCACATGACGTGCAATCGATGCTGCAGCTCGGGCCTGTGTTTGGGTTTTGTTTGAGCCTGTTAAGAGATAAGCATGCACCTGAAGCCCAATAACCCAAGTGAAAGCATTCTCATACATTTCACCGATTCTCAACCCAAATCAAAACAAAGATCACTGCAGTTTTGTTTTAAACCAGATTAAAGTTGAGAAGACTGACATGACTCATTAATAATATGCTAAGACTCACAGGCCTACAGGTCGCAGCCAGTTAGCCTAGCATATAAGGCTTGAATCCAAGGTAAATGGCTAGCCTGGTTAAATCCTATGGTAGCACCACCAGTCACGGAGCATCTTTTTGCATTTATATAGCTACTAACATCAAAATTCTATGTGATGGTGTTTAACACACTGTTACAGTCAATGAAAGTAGCACAGAGCATGTGATTTAAGATTGGTTCTGACATGTCTCTTAACCACACGACTGATTTTCACATTCACTGTATCATTCAGTGTACAGCTGAGCATGTAGGCCCGTCATGACACATTCAGCTGCTGCGAATGAGATAAGTGTTGAAATTTTTGGTCCTACACATGGCAGTCTCAGCAGCCAATTTACAAACTTCAGGGCTTGTTTTCCAAGATTTCTCTGGGCATGCTGAATGTGTGTAAGAGACAACAAGAGTGTTTATGAATGACGTAACAGAGCCATCTCAAAAATCAGAATATCATGAAAACAAATCATATTTTTTCCTATGATTCAATTCAAGAAGTGAAACTCATATTCTAGATTCATCTCACATGAAGTGAAATGTTTTAATAATTTTTGTTTTAATCTTGATGATTACAGCTCTCACAAATTAAAAAAATCTACTATCTCAAAATATTAGAATATCACTAAACTTCAGTCAAATAAAAGGATTTGTAACAAGAAATGCTGACCCTCTGAAAAACTATGCTCATTCATGCTATCAGTTATTGAATGGAGCTGCTTTTGCACAAATTACTGCATCTATGTGACATGGCATGGAGCCAATCAGTCTGTGGCACTGCTGGGGTGTTATGAAGCTGGTTCTGATAGTAGCCTTCAGCTCATCTGTATTGTTGAGTCTAGTGCCTCTCATGTTCCTCTTGACATATTTCCTGAGATTGTCTTTGGGGTTCAGGTCAGATTGGCAGGCCGATCAAACACAGTAACACCAGTGTCAGCAAACCAGTTTCACTGTGGGCAGGTGCCAAGTCCTGTTGGAAAAGGAGATTGGTATCTCCATAAAGCTCCTCAGGCAAGAAGAGCTCTAAAATCTCCTGGTAGATAGCTGACAGCGGTGACTCTGGACTTGACAAAGTTCTCTGAGCTTCCTCCAGACTCTGGGACCTTGATTTCCAAATGAATTCAAAATGAATTTTAATCTGAAAACAGGACTTTGGACCACTGAAGTACAGTACTGTTCAGTCAGCCATTAAGACATAAATGATTCCAGCCTAAACAAGCTACTGTAATAATGGGCATTTTAACATGGGGTATTTATGGTATGTGGCCTCTAATGCTTCTGTAGTCAGCCTCAAGAGGACACTCGAGGAACTGCAGTTGTTTTGCAACCACGGAGGTTGCTGCTTGGCAATGCCTGACAACCAGACCATACAGTGTGAGCACATAATTTGGGATCTTTGTATGCACAGTAAACAATTCACTGAGACATTCTGAGTTCACATTCTACAACATCATTTATACAATAGTACAGTTCATGCAGGTTTAAGGAGCTTTATACGTACCCGAAGGCAGATTTGGCTGAGCCAGGCTGTTTCCTGTGTAGTTTTTTAATGACCACAATGCACTGCAAAAAATCTGAGCAGGTGTTTTTCTTGTTTCTTGTATACAAATATCTCTTTAAATTTATCACACATTCATTTAAAAAGTCTCTGTACAAAAAACAAGAGCTGAATTAGCTACTGATGAATAACTTAAATGACTTGTGTCATGCCTTGACATAAGACAAAAATTTAGTCATATCCTTCCCAGAAATCCCCTGGCAACAATAATACATGCATTATTTTTATCCCAATTAGATTATAATTCTCTTTACATTTGCCTGTACAACAAAGTCTACATAAATTACAGCTAGTCTGAAATGTAACAGCAGACTCCTCAACAAAACAAGAAAGAGAGACTATATCACTGCTAGCCTCCCTTCACTGGCTTTCAGTAAATTTTAGAACTGATTTTAAAATTTTAGTAACTTCTAAAGCACTTTCTGGTCCATCACTGATCTCCTTTACCTTTTTGAGTCTCTGGTCCTCAGGTAACCAAGGGGGACTGGGACTTTTTCAAGGCCTCCACTATCTCAAAAATCAGCCTGAGGAGACCAGACAGGCAAGTTCCCTATCTTCTTTTAAATCTCTCCTAAAAGCAAATTTATTTGAGTGCTCTTTCACTGCATCTGAGTTTGAGCCTAGTTTATATTGTTTTATTCATTTCTGACTGACTTAAGTTTTTAAACTGAGTTTTAACTTGGTCTAACTGGGTTTAAGTTAGTTGTAACTTATTTTATCTATCTCTTATTTTTTGACACTTACCAATATCTTCCTGACTGGTAGTTTAGGTAATTTTATTTTTGTCCCATTGCTATAATTCTGACTGTGAAACACTTTGTAACTCTGTTTTAAAAGGTGCAATTTAATTAAAGTTATTACTGAGTAATAATTCTGAAGTTAGATACTAAATTAAGTAAATTATCTCATTTTAGAAAACTGAATTAAATTGGGTAGTTATTATTTTCATTATAATCAATACACCTTTTTTTGACGTTTCATACCTGGAAGCCTAAAATAGGATTGTTTCTTTCTTGACTTGTTAAGTGAATGTCACTTTAATATACAGCGGTGGATTTTGGATTTTTGGGGGGGCAGGAGTCTGTATGCAGTGGGAGACCATAGCACAACAGTTATCATTAATTTATAGTAATTATGTGATCAATACTGCATCACTGTAACAAAACAGATAAGGAATTATTAACTATTTAAACAATTATTATATAAAGATACACAAGCGTTAATGCGAGTGAAAATGAACTTTTTTTTCCACTTAGAGGAAGCCATATAGGCATTTTATCAGATTTTTTTTTCACTTTAAAGGGCACAAAAGAAAGCACTTTGTCATATTTACTCATCTTACAGGCCACCTTAAAGAAAAAGTGTTCAATGTTGCCCACTAACATGGCACCAAAGAGAGTACTTTGCTAAGTTTTTCCACTTCAAGGGTACTACAGAAGGTACCTTGTCAAAAGGACACATTACAGTTTGTCATTTTTTCAACTTATAGGTCAAAGATAGCTTTTTCTCACTTTTGTCCTATAACAACTTTGTCAAAATTTGTCCACTTACATGGCCACAAAGAGAGCACTTTATTAAGTTTTGTCCACTGAAAAGGCTGAAGAAGGTACTTCATCTAGATATTACAGGGAACCAAAGAGTGCAATTTTTCTTTTTTTTTTCCACTGAGAGGTCACCATAGAGGTCACTCTGACAATTCTTTTCCACTTACAGGACACCTCAAAGGGCACTATGTCAAATTTAGTCCATTCTCAAGATGACAAAGAGGGCCCATTGTCAAGTTTTGTAAATTTGACATTTTGTCAAAATTTGTTCACTTACACAGGAGAAAAGAGAGAAGTTTTGTACACTTAAAGAGCTGAAGAGGCTTTGTCAAATTGTGACATATTGCAGGGCCCTGAAGAGAGCAGTTTGTCATTTTTTTGTCCACCTACTGAGCACCAAAGAAAGTACCTTATCTTGTTTATACACCATAAAGACAACCAAAAAGGCACTTTTGGAGCATTGTTTTGAACATTGGAGCACAGGTGGACCCTTGAGTTCACCAGTGCTTTAATGAGTTAATTTAGATCTCTTGTTAAAACATCAAACACAAACACTTGATTGGATTTGTGTTTTTTACAGTGAAAGCCAACCAACTGCTGTCTATTTTCCAAGCTAATTGTCAGCAAGAAAGCCTTACTAGTATATTTGAGCCAAAAGGTTGAACTATTACATAGTATTATTATTATGAAGACAGGGTTTTACCGGTGGAGCCTCTCCCCTGCATCATTAATTACACACATTTGAATACTATTTGTGTAATTATGCTTTGCAGAATATTGGTCCAGTGAGCTTGAGATTTTAAGTCAGAGTTATGGTAGAAAAGCAGACACTCCAAACTGTAAACAAGAGTCTCTGAAAGCCTCTTTGGTGAAATGAATCCAACAAACATGTGTTACATCATGTTGTGTCTGCTGCATGAACGCGTGGGAATGATAACTGGAGCAAAACAGAAAACACAGAAAAGAGAGAGAGACAGAGACAGAGAGAGAGAGGCATGGGATCCACATAAATGTGACAAATGGAGAGACAGCAAAGCAGACACAGCGACAGCTCCAGTGACAGAAAACCAATAAACAAAAACAAAAGCAAAAACATAAACAGCAATTTTTTCATAACTGTATCGTTCACTGCTGTGACTCTGCATGAGGTGTAAATTCCAGTCATGCCTGTCTCTGATTAGCTGAATGAAAAGGTAAAGCTGAATGGAGAGATGAATGAGTGATAGAATAGCAGATAGATACATACATAGAGACAGCACAAGGAAGAGAGAGTAAAGATGAATGGCTTCGGCTGGGGTTGGGTGGAGACGTGCTGGACGGAGGATTACAGGGACAGCAGGCAGCATGCCATATGGTCCAGTCTAATCTGGGCTTGTGACATCATGGCTGGTGAGGGGGGAGGCCCACCATCCATCCGCTCCCAAGCCCTCGCTTCATTATGGAGTCTGTTAGTGTCAGCTGTAAATAACAACACAAGACCCACATAAGCAGAGAAACAACTTTCTGCTAGTTCTGTTTACTCCACTTTCACTCTTTCTCTCTGTCTTCACCTCCCTCTTGTCCTCTGCAGTTTTTTAAGCCATGCATATCACTCCAACAAGGTTGCTTGAGAAGCTTTGTAACTGAGCTAATTGCTAGGAAGAAGTTGGGTATTCTAATAAACCAGGCACAATCCTGCCAGCACAGAGGATCCTGCTGTTGTCAGCTGGTCAGCTATTACGGCACCACCATGACTGTGTCTGATTGTGTGTTTTCACCGTGTCATCTGCTCATGTCACAGAGCCACAAGTGCCAGGCTAAATCGATTAATTCATAAAAGTATTTGAAATGTCACGAGCCACTATTGTCAAGCATTAAGAAGCTATGGTGGTCTTATTTTACATCACTGTGGCTGCAGGGAGATGCTGCAGTGGGTTAAGAAAAAATGTGCTGAAAGGGACAATAAATCATGTGATGAATTGGACCTTAATTAATAGCAGTTAATGTGAAACTACAATGGTAGATGTTAAGGCTCTGGCTGGACTTCAATTCTAGTTTAACATCCTTTACCGAAATATGATCATCCTTATTACTATGCAAAAACTGTTAAGGATGTAATAAAGTTAGCTTAATATTAGGGCTGTTAGGTTCATTACATTTATTCTGATTAATTAAGGGCTATAATTAGTGGATTATTAATTGCATGCTTTATTGTCCATTTGGTTAAACCACTTCAGCATCTCCCTGCAGCAGTAGTGATGTAAAACAGTCTGACATTGCTCCTTAATGTCTCATTTCACCTCACAGATGGGTGCTTGTTTATCTTAGTGGGTACAGCAGCAGCCCATATACAGAGGCCATAGTCCTCAACCTTGGTGCTGTTTGGTGCATGCATTCCCCTCACTAACTCTCCTAATATTTCTTGTCTCTCTTCAGCTATCCTATCTACATGCACTGTGTTCAAAATTATTATGCATATACAGTTTTAATTAATTGGTTTCTAAAGTCTGTATAACTGGCAAGCAAAAGGATTTTTCATTTCTCAACGATTATATTGTAATCTGGATTTTATTCGACAAAACTACTAATGATGACAATTCAAGTAAATGATGTGGTTTGGATAGTGTCTGCCTGTATTTCCTTTGGGGATGCCAGGATTACCTCCCAGAGCTGCTGTTTGATGTAAAGCGCCATCCACCCTCATAGAGCTTCCTTTTAAGGATGCTCCTCAGGTTCTCAATAGGGTTGAAGTCATGAAATGATGGCAGCTACACCCTGATTTTTTCTACCTTTAGGGCAATGGCAACCAAGTGTTTTTTTTTTTTTGTTGTTTTGTGAAAACAGATTTCTACAAAGTAATTTCAATGAAATAACATATGTAATGTTTAATAAGTGACTGTGTAAGTATTCAGTCCCTTCAAGTCAGTATTTAGTAGATGCACTTCTGGTTGGTCTATCCCAAGTAAACAGCACAAAACATGAACGGCTGTTTCCTGTTGCAGTGCACAATTCATTATGTAGCAGTCATTCATTTAACGTACAGTGTTTTTTTTGTTTTTTGTTTTTTTGCAGCATGGGATGGTGCGTTGTCTTGCATGACAATGATTTTACTCAGGAAGGCATGGTTCTTCTTTTAATACCATGGCAGTGTTTCTGAAACATGCTGTTAATCAGCTTGAACCCTTTCTCACAGCAGTGGATCCTGGCATTCAAAATATATAGAAACAGTCTATTTATGCAGATTTTGTTTCCTGTTTTTTTAAGCCATGAAGAGATACTAGTGTTCATTTCAGTCTTTTTCATAACCTGATGAAAAATCTTAAAGCTGTGAAGTATTTTTGTATAAAAACTTTTTAAAGGATTGACGGGTAAAACATGGCCTGAAATCATCTACTTGCTTAACTTCTTCAGAGTTAAGTAAACGAGTCAGTAACATCCAGAACTGTAATAGTGTAATATTTTCAATGTTAATCATTTTCTTAACTAATTTTAGATAATATTCTCACCAGTTTCACACAACCATTTTTCCCCACTTGGACTAATGTTATCAGCACTACATGAGAGAAGTGTTTTTAACTTAGCAAGAGAAAAACAATAACAGCATGCTGGAGGAAGGTGGGAATGACCATAAAGGACTTGTTTTATATACAGTATATTCTGTTTAAGCCTTATATAACCAAGAGAAAAAATTGAGTTAAAATCTCACAGAAGAGTGAGCAAAGTTTTTAAAGGAGGGCCATATGAACAAGCAGAACATGAGATACACAATGAAATTAAAAGACATGAAATAAATTAAAACAGCAAACATTTGTGAAAATCCACATGTCAGGTGCAGCCATTCGCACAAGCCTCAGGTCAGTTCACTAAAAATAAATGAGGTTTTAGTTGTTTTATTTGACATTTGTTACTAAAATGTTATATTCAAGTAAAAAAAAATGCAGTTCAGTTTACCATTTGCACCTCAGTCAACCCACTTTCCCCACTTCCTATAAAAATAAAGTTGGACATCTCAGTTTAAGAAAAACAATAATAAAACCACAGGCCTTCTTCTTCTAACCTTGCAAAGCAGATGGGTGGCCAGATTCCACGTCTGTCATCAGGCAAAACCATCAAAGCACCAACCTGACAATGACTGTGCCAAGTCTGGAAACGGACCTGACCAGTCAGCATCATTTTCAGACAACAAGGCGATAGCTATGGGCGGGGTTTAGTTCTGGAAGCAGAGGCTGCTGCTGCTGGTGTAGGTTTTTGCTCGAATGTGGCTATAGTAAAACATTTTGGGCGAAGGTGCAAAACTGAAAAGTGGAAAGGCAATGTCAGACATCATAGCTAAGCCGTGATGTGCACAAACATCAGGATGCTAGAGACTAAAGTCGGAGGAACTGAAATAACTTGATGGTAAATATGATTAAATAATTACAAGAAGAAGCAAAAATAAAAAACAAATAAAATGGATAAAAGTGGCAGAGTAGAGTAGAGTACCTGAAAGGCGATAATTGGATACAAGCAGCAAATTTGAAAGGATTAAGAAAGGCAGAAAAGGGTTAAAATAGGAGGAAAATGGTAAAAAGTGGTAAAATGGGTGGTTAGTAAGGTAGAGAAAATGATTAAAAAAATAATAATAATACAAGAGGCAAAAATGGCAAAAATTGGTAAAAGGAGGCAAAAATGGGTCAAATGTGGAAAAATATGAAAAAATGGGCAGAAAAAGTGATGAAAAGGGATAAAAAGTGGCATGAATAAGTAACTTGAACATCAGAACCCAATAATAGCTGGACACACTTTTAAGCCAAGGTAATCTGAGGTAAATGTTAGCCAGGATGCTAGCATGAATGCTACTGACCCAACACATACTGATAACATCAATAAATCTAGAGAGCCCATTCACTAGTTCAGGGGCCCAGGCAATTCTTGGGGCAGGCCTGATCCCATGCAGTGGATGTATTAAACAGTCTATCTGCCAAAAAGAAGCTGTTCCAAATGGGCATACTTGAAAAGAACCACTTCATAATTCATAGGATATAGACAATATATCCTAAAACAGAATGTTTAAGGTGTGGATAAGAGAGGAAGCATGTCTAACTCAAAAATAGGGCACATGATTTATTGTTTACATTATTTGCAGACAGAACACTTTCAGCTGTTTTTCTGTGTCTTTTTTACCATCTTTTGTCACAACACCTTTTATTTACACCGGACAATAACTGTTGGTCAGACAGCCTTAGTTCGGTATGCGGGTGCGTCAGGTCACTTCCTGCCCAAATTCTCCCTCTTTACCACGTGACTTATTAAAAGCACCAAAACACAATGGGCTGCTTTCACAGGGACATGTGTGCCCCCCACCTCCCCCAAATACACAAATTCCCCCTTCAGTGCAGGTGCTTCCTGGTTCTCTAACAGAGGCTGCAGATGATGATGCTGTTGACCATTGCTCATCTCTGACGTTGGAATCCCACTCTGGCTCCAAAAAATGACTCAAAAACAAAACTCTAAGAGTAGAAACACACGTCACGGTTTTCAGGACATTCACTGTAAAGCCACAGTCATTTCTGGTAATTTCACAAGAAAGAAATCGTGTCAATAAAAGAATAAAACAATGTGAGAAGTGTGTTTCCACACAGCTGATTAATGAGTAACAGCTTTCTGTTGCATCAGAGTGAGAATGAGGGTTGTGCTAAGGAAATGCCTGTGTTATTCTGTAAACACACTTCTTAAGAAATGCAGGCTCCTGCTTAAAATGGTCAAAAACTGAAACTGTCAGAATCAGAAGGAGGGGTTATGAGTACAGGGGATTTGTCTGTTTTTGAAAGTGAATTATGACAAATACTAAAGAATGAACAAAAATAGCAGGCTACTGTGAGTGAATGGGGTCTATTAAAAAAGCATTTCAGGACATCAAGGCTGGTGTTCCTATGATAAAGATTCTATTTCAGTCTCAAGAAACGTAACCACATAAAAATCTGGGTGAAATGAGTCAAAGAACACCTTTCCAGGAATACCCAAAATAAACTGAATGCTGTGTTTGAACCATTTGGAGTACAAGCACAAACAATGCGTCCTTTGAAAGGTAACACTGAAGTTTCTTCCCAAACTGTCAGACTCACCTAGGTGCTACTTGTATTGAGTAATATGAAAAAAATATCGTGAACCAGAGGCCTGTAGATGAATGCAGCTGGGAGATTTTAGCTTGAAACTTAACTGGACCAAAGCATGAAACCTCACCTGGCTCAAGTTGATAACAATAGAACAGAAAATGAGTAAAATGAGTTTTACACCTGTGTTTTTAGGTTGCTACTCCTGAATGCTTTAACATACAGGCATCATCTTGGCTCAATGGAAAGGTGACACATAGAGGAATCTCGACCACAGTCCAGAATTACTATCAGTATAACTGGAACAGAAATAGAGGGCTAAATAAAATACAGTGCATTTTTGCAATTTATTACAGAATACCAGTCACTACATGGCTGGGGTAGGCACTTCCCTTCAACACAGGACCTCATTGGCTATTGTAGTCTCTAGGCAGAGTAAGGAAAGTCCCAACTGGCCACATAGGGCATTAATCCAAAGGTCAGAAGTTGGCAGTCATTTCACTATGTACAGTGTATTCAGAACCTTCTTGCTTTTTCAATTTTGTCATGTTGCCGTCTGATGCTACACTCGAAAAAAAATATTCTCATTAATCTACACTCAGTACCCCATCATGACAAAGTGAAAACAGAATCTTAGAATTTTTTTTGCAAATTTATTGAAAATAAAAAAAAGTAAAATATCACATTGACATAGGTATTCAGACCCTTTGCAAAAACCCTTGAACTTTAGCTCAGGCGGCTGGTTGCCCTGCCAAACTTAGAAAGTGACCTTAGTCACTACTCATACTAAGGTCCTTCTCCCCTGATTGCTGAGTTTGGCCAGGCAACCAGCTCTTAGAAGAGTCCTGGTTGTGCTAAACTTCTTCCATTTAAGAATTATGGAGGCTATTGTGCTCTTGGGAATCTTAACCCAGCAGACGAAGCCTTTCCCAGATCTGTGCTTTGTCACAATCCTGTCTCTGAGCTCTGCAGGTAGTATCTTTAACCCCATGGTTTGGTTTCTGCTCTGATATGCATTGTCAGTTGTTAGGCCTTCTGTAAAGTGGTGCATGCCTTTTGAAATCATGTCCAATCAGTCTTGAACCCTGGGCAAAAATCAAGAGAAATATAGGAGGTACCTGAGCTAAATTTCAAGTGTTTTTGACTTGCAAAATTCTAAAATTCTGTTTTCACTTTGTTATAATGGGGGAAAAAGTGTAGATTAATGATAATAAAAATGTTTTTATTTATTTTTTTTTTTATTTGTTTTTTTACTGTAGCATCAGGCTGAGTCCTAAAAATTTTTAAATCAAAGGGGGTCTGGATAGTTCCTGAAGGCAATGTAGCCATGCTAATAACTTCCTGGAAAAAATTACATTATTACAGCCAGTACAATGGACTATCAAGGAAAAACAACAGCAATTTGAAACCATACAAAACCAGTCCATAGATCTTTATGGATGAAGTAATGTTTTTGGGCAGGACTGTTTTAGATGGAATTTTATGATCAGGAGAGTACAGTGAAGCTTTATATAGTGAATGATGCCACTTTAGTTTTTGTTTGTATGTAGTCTGACAAATGCATGCTGCTTTAGTGGTTTTATACTAGACTAGTTTACATGGCCAGAATCCTGAGAACCAGCGCTTTCTGGGGATGTATTGCGTGTGTTATACTCATGAACATTTATATAACAGAATAGTTTCTAGGAAAATCTGCTGGCCTGTTGGTGGGCTGTCAGAATTTAATAAACAACATAAATAACTTGAGATTCAAGAAAACAGCAGGAAATGACTCACTATCACAGGAAATGGAGTAAAATCAAATGTAATGATGCATGTCTGCGTAGGAGTTTCTTATAGATCTGGGAGAGCATAGTTATGGGGATTGAAAAAAAGTTTTAAATAGTGAAAGTAAAGTGTTGACAGTTATAAGTTCTGGTCTGAACTCATTACCCTGTCAATGTAATTAATAATCCTAACATGACAAGAGCCAACTTTATAACTAATTACACTGAAACTAGGCCAAAACAGTAGAAAACCACAGAATCAGGAGAAAAGTCTGCTGTGACATTAGACTGTAGAGAGAAATGATAATTTTGAGTAAATACAGATGAGTGTAGGAGTGTCCCAGTCCTTTAAGTGTTGGTAGCAATATCAGTATTTACTCCAATGAGTTTCTCAGCCAAGTCAATCCAAAAGAATTTCATGCTGGGCTGTTGTCATGTAGTCACATGTCAGTTCTTGTTTATGCGTTTTTAATGAGATGCAGCAACAACACACGTCAGCATGCTGAGTATCACACACTCAAGTCACATCACATCCAAAACACAGCAGCCAAACAGAGGCTGCCAGATCCAGTGCCAAACAGGAATGTTTGGCATTCCTGAGATCAAGTCATGATATGACGGTCCAGATGACACATGCTGAACACACACACAAGAGCACTTCAAAGGCCTGACTCACCCCTCCCTGTTTCCACCCACCGCTCACCGTCATGTCATGACTCTTCGAAGAAAGACAGAGACTGAGTGTGTGCCTGTGAGTGTGAAGATCAAAAACAAGGTAATTCACCCTTTCCTTGTCGCCAAGTGTTGTTCGGAGAAAAAGTCGCTGTGAGTCCCTGGGTGAAAGTTCCTGTGTGTATAAATAGTTGAAGCCTCAGGTGTTGTTATATTTGGCTTCGTTTGTTTGAGCTGCAGAGGTGAGAGAGATCTCTGGGAATTCACAGCTGAACAGGAGGTGTTGTCACACCGCTCTGTGACGTGACAGCTAAAATAGAGCACACCTGGTTATTTGTTTGTTTCGATACATGTTGACATTTTGTATCCAGATGTTCTGTTTAAAAAAATACCTGAAAGCAGAGCTGAATTCTCTTTGTTCTGCTGTGAATCACAGCCTGACCTGGTTATACGGGTTTACTGCAGAGCCCGCGTTCATCGCATCTCTTAAATAACACATGCAGACCTGTGAGGGCAGATGACCATCCAGAGGAGATGAGTACATGTTCTTCACCTGCTAAATATTCACACTCACACATCACCCAGAAGCACATAATCACACAAAGACATGGTCAGTGTGCTATTTTCTGTCAAGACTGCTTCTAATGTCTCTGTATGACTGTATTAAGTGGCCTTGTGGGCTTTATTCACATGTAATCAGAGAGTATAAACAGCACAGATGTGACCGAGGAGAAATAGACCCCCATTCAAAGAGGTGCTCAGCTGTGTGGGTTGGCTTGTCTCTGCTTTATTACCATTGCTCCTACAGATACCCTAGTATTTAGCATTACCTGGGGTACAAAAAATTGATTGGTATGATTTGGAAAGGCACAAAGCTCTCTGGAGAAGTCCTCACAGCTGACAATGCATATCAGAGCAAAAACCAAGCCATGCAGATTTCCCACAGGACTTTAGGAGACTATGGTGGGGGGACCCCGAACCTTCTAGGGCAGGGGTGCCAAACTTGAGGCCGGGAGGGCAAATCCAGCATGTGCTACAGTTAAACCCATCCGGCAAGATCAAATCATGTTTTAATTACAACTGGCCCACCAGTGTTTGGTCTGCAGATTTCCTCCAGTGTAAAAATGTAAATGTGACCTCTATGATTTAAAATATCCTTGTTAAGTCATAAAATTTTGAAGAGTAAAAACAATTAGATAAAAAGTCAGGAATGAGTTAAAAGCAAATAATTTGTGTTTTCATTTCAGATTTTTAATTTTGCATCTCACAATTATAACTCAAACTTGGGATTTTGACCTTTTATTTTTTATTTTTACCTTTTCAATTCATTAGTTTAATTTTTTTTTTTTTTTGTGACCTTTTCCAGATTTAAGGGTTTAAGTCACATTTTGCTTTTGAGCTCATGATTTCAAATTTTATTTCATATTTTGGCCTTTTAGATTTATATTTTTAGATTTTAAGTCATATTTTTACCTTTTAAACTCATGATTTAGTTTTCAACCTAACATTTTGACCTTTTCATTTCCTAACTTTAGCTTTTAATCCCATATTTTTACCTTTTAAACTCATGATTTTAACTTTATTTTATAGTTTGACCTTTTCTATCTCAAATATTTCCCTAAAAACGTTGACTTTTAATTTTGTGTGACCTTTTAAACAAATACTTTTTTATGTCAGGTTTTGAGCCTTTAAACTTTTCTTTTTTTTAAATGTCAAAATCATTTATCATCATTGCTGATTTATCTATTTTTTTTTTTTTTTTTTTAAGTCATTCATTACTTGTGAAAATGAGGTTGACACTTTATGAGCACACTTTATGACACTTTATGAGCATGCTCCCCCTGGAGAAAAACGGTGACATTTTAAAGTTGCACAAATCTTTTGCATTTCAGAGCAAATAAAATTCTAAATCTATAGAAATATTCTTCTCTTTAAAGAAGTAGTGAACACTTTGACACGCCTGGGCTAGAGCCAACAGCCCAAACAGGTAGTGATCAGGACCACCACGATCCACCACCACACTAAAGCCTGCTTCAGGGGACTCTGGAGGGGAAAAATCCTCCACCTCAAAAGATCACTCTGAGGCAGCAGTGCTGTGGGTGTTATGTTTTACTCGAATTGGATCCCAAAAGCAGGTGGAGGCAGGCAGATTTCTCACACTAAAGATTATTAACAAACAAAAAGTAAAGCAGGCTGTGGAGGCAGGGTCCAGGCTGGTCAAGGCAAAAATCTTTGAAGCTGCAGCACCACGCGGCACACTGGAAAACCTGAGCACAGGAGATGAAACAAAGGTAAAACAAAATCCAAAAGGGTCAGAAATTATCATGAACACTGGGGAAACAGAGAACGCAGAGCTCTACCATACAACACAGGATTATCTGGCAGTGTAGTGGAGTTCAGACTAGGGGTCTGTTTGACTAGTCCATTTTGCTTAGGAAGGTTCCTAACTGAGTGAAACGACCCGGAAGTATTTTAGTGTCGGCCATGATAAAGGCCATTCAAATTCTCCAACTGAAAAGGAAAGGAGCTTCATTATTTTCTTTATCATCTCCTTTAGCCTAGGAAACACTGGACCATCTTTTACCAAAGGAGAGATGAAAAGACGACCCACAATTCTTTGCGTAAACTTAATTTAAAGTGACGCACCTATTGACCGTTCATCAGAAGAAGTGAATAACTTGACTGTAACCTTACTAGCCCCCAATTAAACCATAAAAATTCATTATCGAACATATAATACATATGATAAATGGAAGGCAGCAGGGATGAACAGAGGAATATTACAGACATGACAACTTTATCATTCAACTTATGATAATGATTTTATTTCTTCTCATCTCCATTTTATTCAAATAGTACTGATCAGTCAGTATTTTAAACTGTATTTGTTTTGCTATTTTGAAATGTTAAAGTAAATGTGATAAACTTTTGTAAATCACAACCAATTAAAGCGATAAAGTTGGCATGTTGCCATATTGTGAATATTATATCTATCATCATAATTACACAGGGAAGATGCGGTTTATAGAGCTTTTCACATAACGAGCTGAAAGAGAGACGAAACCAGAGTAGACTCTGAAATAAAATTAACAGAGACAAGAGAATTAAAGAAAAAATGGATAGGTAGGGAATAAAGCAAAACTATTTAATATTGTTGTGAAATAAAAGGACTTGAACATTATTCATCTAGTCGTATTGGCTTAGCAGAAAATTCAGATTAAAAGAAAAGTTTCTACTGTTCTGGACATTCACAGTCACAGTTCCTCATCCTGAAGAGACTTTGGCTTATAAAAATCTTAAGGAGCTCATATCTCTGACGTTTTAGCGTTTCATTTGCAGCACATAACAACCATAGACTGTAGAAAGAATTGGGCAAACCCTGTGTGATGTCAGCTGTCTGCTCACAATAGGCGGACTCAAACGGCTCTTGTAGCCAATCTGCAGAGGCTTCCATATTGAAATCACGGTCTCAACCGAACTTTGGATCGCCCACTAAACGCGACTTCCTGTCAGCTACCTAGCTGGTATTCTGGTTGACAGAAATGTAGCTTCTGCCTGCTGAGCTATCTGTCAATCAAATGGGACGCGCCAATCAACGTGAAGTGAGGTTTATCCTACATATAATCCAAATGATTATGGTACAAAAAAATTCACTCCCCGTACAGTGAGAGCACAATAAGACACTAGCTAATGAGACACATTTGGTGTTTTGAACCAGGCTGTAAACCAGTTTATTTCTAGTGTTAAAACTGGCTGTTTAACAGGTGTCCAGACGGGACTTCCGGTGTTCCTGCAGCCAGCCTCAAATGGAAGTAATCAAATCACAGAGAAGTTTACAGCAGCTGTATTCTAACCCCTGAAGAAATTCTGAAATGACTGGAAAAAATAAAAGAAGTCAGAAATTAATCAAGCATAACATTCAACCACTAAAACGAATTTTTCTGTTCAGGAATGCAAGTAAATAACTATAATTTGACATATTAATCAAGAAATAATAATGTGCTTTACTATTTTTTCAGGTTTTTTGGAAATCAGTGAATTTGAAAATTCATGGATAACAATAATAATTATATTTTAGCATTAAAAATATCATTTGGGTTAAAGAGCTTCTACATATTGGTGTATTAACCATTGCAGAAACATACAAAAAAATGATTTTGGTAATTACCAATGCTGTTTATTTAGGGCAGCTGTGGCATAAACCTTACTTTGGTCAGGGTTAGGGTGGTCTGATAAATTTGTCTCTCTCTCTCTCTCTCTCTCTCTCTCTCTAATAATTCTATATATATATATATTTGGACTGTAGCATCAGGATGCAACATAGGAAAATTAAAAGTGAATGGGGTCTGAATACTGTCTGTCTGCAATGTCACATTTGGTCTTTGGGTGAAAGTCCTGATGTGACATATATGTCACTGCAATATTTTCCTGATTTGTTTCATATAAGTTCATTCCACTAATGTGGTCAGAAGAAGCTAAATTTAATAAAAGACCTTACATTAAGCAACAAAAACAAGCTTCTCAAAATTACCTACTTCTGTGGTAACCTGGCACACACACACGGAGCTTGAAAATTTTATGAAACACACATTTATATGATCAGTCACATGACCACATGTGTAGTATGTGTCATTCAAGGACTTCATGAGGTTTCATTGTCATAAATCATGCTTTACAGCCAGGGTGTGCCTCATCATTAGATAACACATACAAAGTGTGTCATGTTTTTGTTTATCCTGTTGCTGTACTAACCTGACACACCAGATAGACTATTTCAAATTTCAATTGCATTCACATAGTCTACATTCCTCTGGGAAAGCTCCCATAGAAAGTGCTTGGGAAGGGCAGGACTTTAAAAAAAGAATCTCAAAAGGTAGTTGGAGGAACGCTCTGTTTGCCACGATCATAACGGGCCAACCAGAATGACAAGACAAAATGATGTAGTACTTATGTGGTACTCTAGAGCTGACCACCTCTGCTGTAGATTGTTATGGCGGAAACTCTGTGAATAAAACTGATGCCAAAAAATCTTTTAACCCTTTTTAGCTGCTGTTATAGAATTGGAAGGATTAATAGTCACGTACAACAACCCTGTGACACAACACTCACTGTTGAATGTAAATAAGATTATTGTTTTTCACAGGTAATCACATCTGACTTCAGTCTTTGTGCTCTACTTTTATAAATACTGAAAAAAATCTTCTGTCTGTTATATGTTGCCAATAAAGTTAATTCTGACTCTTGTGACTTTCTTTCTTTGGCTCACATTTCTAAAGCTGTCTCCTCCTGCTTCAGCAGGGCATTTAAAATCAGAGCAGAAATGTTTCTTCACAAAGCCTCACAGGCTTGGTAATTCATCAAACTGAGAATGTGAAGGAGCTCGTTTGAATAAAGTCACCTCATGTCTGCCCGCTCTGCATTATTCCACCACTTCCTCAGCATTAAATATAACAATGCCTCTGCAAAGCCCTGCTTCCTCTGCAGCTTTGCTCTTTCATTTTAGCATCTATAAATATACGTATATATGTCACTATATTGTTATCCTTCTTCACTTCTGCTGAGTGCAGCAGGTCACAGAGGAGAAGGAGGAAAGAAGCCTGAAGATAAATACTCAAAGGGGCAGCAGTGGAAATGTAGCTGTTCATGTCTCAGAGTGTGTTAAGGCTACTTTGAGGAGGAAATAGATTAAGCTTTTGATGATGAGTCAGCTGATGGATCATCACGTTCAGAGCCCTGCTGAATAATTCTTGACATGCCCATGTCTACACTGAACTTTAGAACAAAACAATCCCAGGTTAATGAATAAGGGATGCTGAGGGCTTCTTACATCAAGGAGTGAAACAAAGCTGTAAGGTGGAAGCACATTTTTTAAGAGGCTTTGTTGAGTTAGTTATCAGACACAGTGCCAGTCAATAAAAATTTCCTTCTTTTACATCTCTGGAGGTAACGTCACCAGAACCACAGGACAGAAAATAAACAGATTTAAAGGAATAACAGCCTTCCACTTCCATCAAGCATTTCCCAAAGCCTGGCAAAGACTTTGTTGTTCCAGGAAGTACGTTCTCGTACGAGCTCGAAAACATTCCTGAAGACAATCGAGTGTTTGTATCTGCAGCTGTGTCTGTGTTTCACATGTGAAAGTCAACCTAAAGAAGACAAACTGAGCACTGAGATGTACAAACACTGTCAAAACAAATTGAACAAAATCATGTATTTAATCTCAGAACTGTTTGAGATGTGGTAATCACGCTGTAGTTTTCCCAGACAGTCTTCACTTTGTAAAGTACGGAAGAGGATTTGAAACTTCTTCTCAGAATAATGACTTGAATCTCAGAATTCTGACTTTAATCTCAGAATCCTGACTTTAATCGAAGAATCTTGACTTTAATCTAAGAATCTTGACTTTAATCTCAGAATACTGACTTTAATCTCAGAATTCTGACTTTAATCAAAGAATCTTGACTTTAATCTAAGAATCTTGACTTTAATCTCAGAATACTGACTTTAATCTCAGAATTCTGCCTTTAATCTAAGAATCTTGACTTTAATCTCAGAATCCTGACTTTAATCTCAGAATTCTGACATTAATCTAAGAATCTTGACTTTAATCCCAGAATTCTGACTTCTTTTCAGAATACTGACTTTAATCTCAGACTTCTGACTTTAATTCTAGTATACCGACTTTATTCCAAGAATTCTGACTTTTTCTCAGAACTCTGACTTTAGTCCCAGATTTCTGACCTTTTTTCTCAAAATTCAGACTAAATCCCAAAATTCGGACTTTTTCCTTAAAATACTGACTTTAATCCCATAATTCTGACTTTAATTCCAGACAGCTGGCTTTTTTTCTCAGAATTCTGACTTCTTCTCCGAATTCAGACTTTAATAACCAGAATCCTGACTTTAATCTCAGAATTCAGATTTAATCACAAAATTCTGACTTTTTCTCAGAATTCAGATTTTAATCCCAGAATACTGACTTCTTCCCAGAATTCTGATTTGAATCTCAGAATTCTGACTTTAATCCCAGAATTCTGACTTCTACTTGGAATACTGACTTAAATCTCAGAATTCTGACTTTAATTCCAGAATTCTGACTTTAATTTCAGATTTCAGACTTCTTAGAATTCAGACTTTGATCCCAGAATTCTGACTTCTTTTCAGAATACTGACTTGAATCTCAGACTTCTGACTTTAATTCCAGGTACTGACTTTCTCCAAGAATTCTGACTTTTTCTCAGAATTCAGATTTTAATCCCAGAATTCTGACTTCTTCTCAGAATACTGACTTGAATCTCAGAATTCTGACTTTAATTCCAGAATTCTGACTTTAATTTCAGATTTCAGACTTCTTCTTAGAATTCAGACTTTAATCCCAGAATTCTGACTTCTTTTCAGAATACTGACTTTAATCTCAGACTTCTGACTTTAATTCTAGAATACCGACTTTATTCCAAGAATTCTGACTTTTTCTCAGAATTCTGACTTTAGTCCCAGAATTCTGACCTTTTTTCTCAAAATTCAGACTAAATCCCAAAATTCGAACTTTTTCCTTAAAATACTGACTTTAATCCCATAATTCTGACTTTAATTCCAGACAGCTGGCTTTTTTTCTCAGAATTCTGACTGTAATAACCAGAGTTCTGACTTTATATCTGTAAAATAGCAGAATTTTCTCAGCAATTAGGCTGTTTTTTTTTTTTATAAAGTGTGAATTTAGTTCTACGTGGGAAAAGTGTGCACACAGGATCAGTCAAAAACATAATAAATAGACTCAAGAGGGAAAAAGTATATTAAAATAATAACAGTCATGGTAATGCCATTTGCTAAGATAAGACAGTATCACAAGGTCCAGTTAGTGGCTAATCTTGCTACCATTACACCATAAGAACAAAAGAACACTATGAACAACTCAGAGAAAAGGTTTTTGAAAAATAGATGTCAGGGGCTAAATAGAAAAAATATTACAAGGAACGGAACATCCCCCATCAGAATGATAGGAGATGTTGGCTTCCTTGGCTGGGGACCTCCAGCAGGCATTGGGACGGTTTGCGGCTGAGTGTGAAGCGGTCTGGATGAGAATCAGCACCTCCTAATCTGAGGCCATGGTTCTCTGCTGGAAAACGGTTGATTGCTCCCTCTGGATGAGGAGTGAGTCCTTGCCTCAAGTGAAGGAGTTCAGGTATCTTGGGGTCTTGTTCATGAGGGAAGGTAAAAGGGAGCGTGAGATCGGCAGGTGGATTGGTGCAGCATCAGCAGTACTGCAGGCGTTGTGGCGGACTGTTTTGTTGAAGAGGGAGTTGAGCCGAGAGGCAAAGCTCTCAATTTACCGGTCGATCTACCTCCTAACCCTCACCTACAGGGGCGTAGCCTTCATTTCAGAAGTGAGGGGGACAGATTGTTCAGGAGCAAGATGATTTTTATTAAATGATTTATTGAAAGATCCCCTCCCATTCAATTGCACCAAACAACCAAAAACACCTGATGACTAGGGAGAAGCATGAAAGTGAGAATTTTATGAAATGTGCAAAATAAATGAAGAAAAAAATGTCTCAAATGATTTGACCTCTTCACAACTCTCAAAACCTTTTAATCCTATGACCTCTCCAGACCCATTTCAATTTGCTGCAGCATGTGTCAGGCCACCGAAATTACATAAAAATTGCTATTTCAAGGTCAAAATGTAAGACTTTTACTTGAAAATCTCCATAATTCTATGGTAAAAATGCTTGATATTTGGTCAATGTGTAGTCAAAGTGGTCCTGAAGACACCTGGACTAGCAAATGCCAGAACTTATGGAAAACAAACAAATTACAGCCACCCAAATTTTGGAAAAGTTGCTATTTAAGGGTCAAAACGTAAGACTTTTACTTTGAGTATCTCCATAATTCTTCACAAAAAATGCTTGATATTTGGTCTTGTGTAATCAAAGTGGTCCTGAACACACTCAGACCAGCCATTGTCAAAACTTATAGAATTTCATAATTTTACAGCCTCCCAATTTCATAAAAAGTGTAATTCCAGGGTCATAATGTAAGACTTTTATTTTGAAATTGTGAATGACATCATCAAAGGAACCTTTCTTAATATTGTGTATATACATTTGTTTTAATGTCTTATTTTGAAAACTGGAAGTACTCTTGGGTGTATTTAATTGTCGCCAACTTTACGTCAGCTTGCGTTGGGCCGTTTCAATCAAGTGGCAACCTCCGTTCCTGAAAAATGAAACCAATGTGGAAGAGCAAAAAATTGCTATACCACGAGTATCCATTTGAGGCTGGCTGCAGGAACACCAGAAGTCCCGTCTGCACACATGTTAAACAGCCGGTTTTGGCACTAGAAATAAACTGGTTTACAGCCTGGTTCAAAACACCAAACGTGTCTCATTAGCTAGTGTCTTATTGTGCTCTCACTGTACGGGGGATGAATTTTTTTGGACTATGATCGTTTGGATCATATTTAGGATGAAAGCTGATTGGCGCGTCTCATTTGATTGACAGATAGCTCAGCAGGCAGAAGCTCTGTTTCTGTCAACTGGAATGCTAGCTAGCAGGCTGACAGGAAGTTGCACTTAGTGGGCGGGCTGTTAGGTTGATCGGTTGAGACCGCGATTTCAATATGGAAGCCTCCACTGATTGGCTTCAAGAGCCGTTTGAGTCAGCCTATTATGAGCAGACGACTGACGTCACACGGGGTTTGTCCAATTCTTTCTACAGTCTATGGTTTCAATGCATTTGCCTTAAAGTTTGGAGTGAGCGGACACCTAAAATTTAGTTTTGGCTGATTTGACCGCGGACTTGCGAGTGACGGCCAATTTTACCGCACTGATTTACTGCTGCTTTACAACTCAGAGCTGAGTCAGGGAAGGGGACTGCTCACAGAGTTAACTAACATTAGCTACAGTCGCTAACTAATGCTAGTGACAGTGGCTACATTTAGCCGCAGTTAGCTGTTACTTTAGCAACAAAGCTGTCGAAGTCAGTCCACCAGGGACCACATCGTTACTGTAAATGGTCTCCGTAATTGTTATTGAAGGCTGTTTGCTGCTCTGGTCAGGAGTTTTTCACTGAAAAGGTGCTGTTTGTTAGCCTGTCTGTTTGCTACCCGCTTGGCAACGAATTGGGCTTGCTGCTTAGTGCAGCTGAAGCCAAGGCTGCAGTGGAAAACCAGATCATATGTTCTCCACAAAACACACGACCCAGTTTCACACAAATCACCGAATAAAGTCAAAAAGTTATGGTATGTTTTAACAAGTTATAAAGCCGTGAATGCACAATAGTAATCTGTGAGGTCCAGTAAGGAGCAGCACTGGTTGAGTTGTTTTTATACATCGATGGTAGCGCCAGGAAATGAAGAAAGCATTTGACAAATATTCAGTATATACAAATATTCAGTAAGCCCCCGAGTACAGGATGAGTCATCAAAATTTTTTATTTGTTTCCAGAAAGTTAACAAACTCCAAAATACTGTTAAAGTCATTGAAAAAGCAGCTTTTTTGCTGTTTTTGGTCTTGATAATTTCATGTAGGTGAGATATGAAGCAAGAAGTCCGGGAAGAAAGCACCACAACAGCTACTTTGACTTAAGAGGGCCTTTAATGTTCGTTCAAACCATACAGTTCACCTAGCCCGCATCCTCCCCGTGGCATCCAGAATCAGAGCACCTGTCCCACCGTCAGTGCTCACTGCTCCCAGAAAGACATGCAGCGCTGTAGCCTACAAGCCATGGTACGTTCATGGCAACTCGGAAATATGAGGATCAACTTGTTAAAATGCATTTAACGTTTTCAAACTCAGAATTACAGGCCAGAAAAGACAGAAGGGGCAGGTACAGGAAGTGCGGGGGGACGTGTCCCCCGCGTACCCCGCGTCCGCTACGCCCATGCTCACCTATGGTCATGAACTCTGGGTAATGACTGAAAGAATGAGATCGTGGATACAAAAGGGTGGCTGGGCTCAGCCTTAGAGATAGGGTAAGGAGTTCAGACATCCGGGGTAGCTAGGAGTAGAGCCGCTGCTCTGATCAAGATGCCTCCTGGTCACCTCCTCGTGGAGGCCTTCAGAACACGTCTGGTTGGGAGCAAAATAAAGGAAAACCCCAGAGGACAATCTGATTCAGACTGCAAGAGAGCTACGGCTTAGGACAATGACCTGAAGAATACAGTGAAAACAACACAGAAATTGTTTAAAGACAACAAGGTGAATGTTCTGGAGGGGCTGAATCAGAACTCAATCCATGAGAATTTGTTGCTGGACTTGAAAAGGGCTGTTCAATCTCCCATGCAACCTCACGGAGCTTGAGCAATTTTGCAAAGAAGAACGGAGTAAAATTGCAGTGTCCAGATGTGCAAGTCTGATTAAGACCCATCTACACAGACTCAAGGCTGTGATTTCAGTCAAAGGTGCTTCTAAATAATGACTTGAAGGGGTAAATATTTATACAGTCACTTATTTCACATTACATATTCTAATTTAATTGACATTACTTTGTAGAAACCTGTTTTCACTGTGACATTAAAGATTTTTCTAATTTTGTTTTGTCAAAAAATCCAAATCCCATTGACCGTGATTGATTCATAAAATCAATTAAAGGGTAAAATATCCAAGGGGGTAAATACCTTTTATAAGCACTGCATGTTAGACCTGTATGTTTCACTAGAAATACTGCTGCTAACTCAGCTGTTTTACATCAGAGAGTTATTTTCAACAAGGCAATTGTTTTCTGACATCCAACAAGCACACAAAATCAATTTCCCCCTCATGCATGTGGTCTGGCCTGCTTCTGGTGTTACTCTCCTCTCTTTCTGCTACCACTATGCACATGCAGCTTTGATACAATAGTGACGTCTACTCCAAATTGGTCCATAGAAATAATTGAGAAGTGTGGCTCATCAAATATGACCTTCATGTGAAGACATATCAGAGCCCCCTCTCTATCTCCTGCAGAGATAGGGGATTATAATTACTATATATTTTTTTTTATCAGTGACCGGAACTTGAGAGTCACTCCTGAAGCCCGACCCCTCCTCTCCTCTGTCTGTCTGTCTCCTTTTTCCACCCTCTCTCTCTCTCTCTCTCTCTCTCTTTATTTTCCTCTCTGCCCTCTCCTCTTATCCATTGTCGTCTGGCCTCCCCCCATCTTCATCCTCCCCTCTCATCACCTGTGTGGGAGGCACAAAGCCAAATCCACTCAGCTGGAATTAAACTCACTGGGACCTTACAGATTGCACAGCTCCGCTTTAATCACACGGCACACACACACCTGCACACAAACACAAAGAATCACACACAATCATCACACAGACGCTCTCCCACTCAGCAGATGGAAACAGAGAGCCGGTGATGGAAAGATGTAATAGATAGGAGTGCTGGGAGCCGGCAGTGATCAGGGAGTGCCCACGTCACAGGAAGTCAGTGTGGACATTACTATCACATACAGTGCTTAACAAATTTAATAGACCACCTGTCATATTTGTCTCAAAGACCATCCAGCATCATGAAGTGCTTTAATGTGGACTCTTTCATTTTCAGTGAGCTCTCCACATTTTACCATTTTGAACAGGAATGAGGGGTTTCAAACTGAATTCACCCAAATTTGAGCCCGCTCACCGGGCTTCTCTGAGAAGTCAGAAATTAATCAAGCATGGTGTTCAACCACTGGAACTGGTTTTTCTGTTCAGGAATGCAAGTAGATAGCTATAGTTTGATATATTAATCAAGAAATATTAATGTGTTTTGCTATTTGTTCAGTTTTTTGTGGATCAGTAAATTTGAAAGTTCATGGATAACAACGATAATTGTATTTTGGCATTGGGGATGTCGTTTCAGTTGAAGAGCTTCTACATATTGGTGAATTGACCATTGCAGAAACATGGAAGGTGATTTTGGTGGTTGCCAATGCTGTTGATTTGGGGCAGCTGTGGCATAAACCTTACTTTGGTTAGGGTTAGGGTGGTCTAATAAATTTGTTAAGCACTGTATATGCAGTATATATGCAGAAGTGCAACTACAGATTGTTTATTACAGACAGCAGGTGGCATTATGATGGAAACAAAAAACAAATACATGTTGAAGCGGATGATTGTAGGTAATCAGATGTTAGAGTTAATAATAATAATAATAATATCTTGAATTTATAAGTTAGTTTTGTGAAAGCTCATGATCCTGAAGAAACATGGTAGGAACATTACAGTTACTGCTGTATTCCTTAAGGCTTTAATATTCAGCATAAGAAATACCAATATTTTTGACCCAGTAGTTTTTTTGTCCTCTATATTTAGACTACAGACCAGTGTTAATAATGGCACCTATTAAATCAGTTCACATCTTGAGAGTGCATTTTGAGTGTTTCACATTCACAGTTATTATACATTTTGGCTGATTAAATTAGTTTAACTAGAATAAATGTTGTGATTAAAAGTAAATGCTAAATTGTAAGGAGTTTTTACTGACTGACACCAGTGCTGCACACTTTAATAATATGTGCAATATTAAGTAGCATACAAAATAAAAAAAAACGTGTTTACAGTACTGCTTGCAAAATAACAATAAGTTATATTAAAAAACAACAACAACAACAACAATAACAAAAACATTTTTCTTTCAAACTTTTTGAAAATAAAGGTAACTCCTCAAACTGCAATAGTTTCTCCTCTGTACATTTAAAGGCCTTTCTGCAGACATTTTGTAAAACCAATGACTGCAGCCTTTTATGCGATCATGTACTTGCACAGCCTATCACGATTGCTGTTAGATTGAATGTGCAGCACTAAATAAAACTAGACTAAAACATGTTTGAAATTGTCAACTAAATCTATAAAGGTAAAAAAAAAAAAAATACTAAAATGTCGATAAAACGTAAGAACATTTTCATCTAGAGACAAGTGTTAATTTTGTCGACTAAAACTATGACTAAAAATCTTGTTGACAGCCTTTTTTACATGACAAAAACTCAACTAAGGTGGAATCTCATTTCTCCCCTTAGCCCTTATCTTAGCCCTACCCCTTGCTTTTGCGCATTCATGTCAGGTTAGGGGTGTCCCAATTCTTTTTTTTGAATTGAGGGCTAGGGCTAAGGGCTAAAGGCACATAGCCCTTGTAATGAAGATTTATCAGGACCGCACTTGTTCACTTGTGAAATGGCACAACGGACTACGAAGGAGGCGCATAAATGTAAAAATATTTTCGGCACGATAATTATAGAAAACACAACAGTTGTGTTTTTCATATATTCAATCTTTAGCCACTGGGGTTCAGTTTTAAGCAATCTCAGCTTAAAACCAGCATTTTCTGCTTATTTCAAGCCTTTTGAAGGGTTCTGCTGAGTTACTTATTTCTAGATTTAACAGTCTTATTTCAAGATATCATATCAAGTCAAATTATCTTGCTGCATGGACAGAAAATTTCACTAGTTTTGAGTACCTTTCTTCTCAGATTTAGTGTTTTTATCTTATATCAAGGCACCCATTTTTTGCAGTGTGAAAACTGTACCCATCTGATTTACTGTATAGTCTAGCTTCCTTGCTAGCGTCCCAGCCTGTTCTGCCTAAAGGGGCAACACACTGAAATCTATGGAGGCTAATGCCACTATTGCCAAGTACATCATACAACCTAACTTCAAAAATACCGAAATATCCCTTTAATTAAGAGACCGTGATGGTCATCAAGAAAGGATCTGTGCAGAACTAAAAGAACTCTGGTTCTGCTGTCTCAGATTTAGGTCTTTTTTAACTTTTACTTCAGAACAGTTATTTTGGTAATTAAGAAACTGCGACAAATGAATAATTAATACTGATCTTTTTTTAATAAGCATAGGGCAGGGTTGCTTTTGGGGAAAACACACTGATTTAACTTGGAGGTGTCTTCTTTCAGTTTTCACTGCAACCTTACAGCTAATATTTTTATAAGACATCATGTTGTTAGAATTTTCTTGAGTAAAAAAGACATAAGAGACACCACAAACTGGCGTCAGGTTCAGCACACGCTCGAGTGGGCTTTGACATTTCTTCTGTTTTTAACGGTCTGTCAGAGGAGCTGAGGTGGGGCTGGGATGGTGACTCACACTTTGTCTGTCTTCATTTAACTTCCCCCAGTCAGTGAGGAGAGGATAGAGGGTGTGGGAGGGCTGACTCTTTGTTTTAGTTTTTTTGTAAATCTCTATTTTATGTGAGCTGTGACTCCCCAGGCTGTCACCTCAAACCCACTGAGTCTGAGAGGAGTTTGGCTCTCTAAGAGGACATGAAGGTTACACATCCCTCTTAGCTGGAGGCTCAGCTTCTCCCCTCCCCCATCCTTCCTTCCAGTAGAGTTATCAGATAAAATGAGGGACCTTTTTTTATCTGGAAAACCTTCCGCCTTGATTAAAAGAAACCATGGCTCCTAGATAACACTGGTTTGTCGGTGGAGATGGGGTGAAAGGAGAGGCAGCCCATCTGTTAAAGCAAGATGGCATCCAACACAGATGTTAAAGTTCCTGATCCAGGTAATGTTGGCATAAAAGTAAAGCATAGATGCTTTACAAAATCATGTAAGCATCTAGTGAAATACAAAATTAAAAGCCATTGTATATTATTATTGGAATTTAACAGTAGTCAGTGTCCTTTATCACAGTGCAGATGTACAGATGTGCTTTGCTGCTATGAAATTTTGCTAATAGGTAATCAAATTTGAGTAGACCCTAGAGATTAAGATCTCTTTTCGAGGGGGTCCTGGGGAGACCTGATAATACAAGTTGCAGGTTACTTTTGCTGGTTAGTATTTGTTTTTAAATAAAATAAGACATTAAGGAGTAACGGTGGACTTCTTTTACTGTTGCTGCAAGGAAATGTTTCACCAAAGTCTGTTGAAAGGGACAAAAAAGCATACGATTAATTACCATTCAAAATAAATCAATGCACTGATTGAGGATCATAGTTAATAAATTTCAAAGTGAATAATTTGATAGCCCAAGTCATAACATTCTGGCTTATAGTCAAATCTAAAATAAAACATTGACTGAATGGTACTGTGGCTGATAAGGGACAGAAGGGAGTGGGCCTGCTCTGAGTATCCATTCCATCCATCCATCCATCCATCTCTCCATCCATCCATCCATCCATCATCCATCCATCTATCTCTCCATCCATCCATCCATCCATCCATCTATCCATCTATCCATCCATCCATCCATCCATCCATCTTCTTCTGCTTATTCAGGGTCAGGTTGTGTTGACATAGTAAGTCAACCCAGACGTCCCAGACGATGTTTTCCAGTTCCTCCTTGGAGATTCCGAGGCATTCCCAGGCCAGATGGGATATATAATCCCTCCAGTGAGTTTTTGGTCTGCTTTGAGGTCTTCTCTTAGTAAGACCGGCCCAGAAGACCTCCACATGAAGGCGCCCGGGAGGCATCCTGATCAGATGCCCAGACCACCTTAACCGACTCCTTTCAACATGAAGGAGCAGTGGCTCTACTTCAAGATCCTTCCAGATGTCTGAGCTGCTCACCCTATCTCTAAGGCACCAGACACCCTCCTGAGGAACCGTATTTTGACCGCTTGTACCACAATTTCATTCTTTCGGTCATTACCGAGAGTTCATGACCATAGGTGAGGGCTGGAACAATGACCAGTAAAGTAAAAAGAGCAGGAAACTGAGGCTACACTTCCCACAGGCTCACCATACTTGGACAATAGAAGACCGGAAAAATGTTGCCTGGTCTGATGATTCTTGAGTTCACCTGTGACATTCAGATGGTAGGGTCAGAATTTGGTGCATACAACATGAAAGCATGGATCCATCCTGCCTTGTATCAACAGTTTAGGCTTGTGGTAGTGTCATGGTGTGAGGATATTTTCCCAGCCCACTTTAGGCCCCTTTGAACATTGATTAAACGCCACAGCCTGCCTGAGTATTGTTGCTGACCATGTCCATCCCTTTCTGACCACAAACTACCCATCTTGTGATGGATACTTCCAGCAGCATGTTTTAGGCTCAATCATCTCAAACTGGTTTCTTGAACATGACAATAAGTTCACTGTACTCCAGTGGCCTCCACAGTCACCAGATCTCAATCCTCCAACAGAGCAACTTTGGGATGTGATGGAATGGGAGATTTGCATCATGGATGTGCAGACAAATCTGTGTGATGCTATTATATCAACAAGAACCAAAATCCCTGAGGAACGTTTCCAACACCTTGTTGAAACTATGCCATGAAGAATTAAGGCAGTTAGGAAGGCAAACGGGGTCCAGCCTGGTACTAGCAAGGTGTACCTAATAAAATGGCCGGATAGTATAGGTGAATATTCTACATTGAACAAATATTTGGTGGTGTTTATGTCTCAAACCAGAATATAATATAACCCTGTGGATATAAAAAGGGATACACTGCTGTCAAAAATCTATTAAATTTTGTTGTTTCGTTGATTAAACCCTAAGAAAATGGAGTTTTAAGTGTTTTATCATGATATTAATTAAAATGTGCAAATCTCAGAGGACTCAAAGCCTTGATCTTTTGTGTTTATACACCCAAAACTTGAGCCAACATGTTGCAATGTGAGATGATGCACAGGGCATAAATTCTTGTGAATGACTGAGTCACAGGCGACAGATGTGAGGCAAGCTTTGTGGGCAGAAGACTACATTCAACCTTAAACCACAGTTTGGGCTGATCTCCCACACCTTGATACTAAACTAGCACATTCATGATCCAACAGATACTTCAAGTTGTGGCCTAATATCATGAAACTAGTGGCGGTTAACCTGAGCCATGATCATCCTTTTGGGAGTTTTGCCATTTCAGAGGGTGTGTTTTCATGGTAGGATAGTTTAGAAAGTGTTGAGTCATATGAATTATCAACATTCCTTTTACCTCAGTGAATCTATCGATTCTATTTGAAGTGGAGGTTATTGGAGGTTTTGTCTTTGAATCATCATGTTAATAACAAACAGCGTATTTTAAAAAGAGATTATCTAATAATGAATCTCTTATAATGACTGATTTGATAAGCTGAGGAATTTTGAAGAATAACCTGTGTGTGTGTTTGTATATTTGTGGGTGCAGAGGCAGTTTGAAATTAAGCTGCCATGTCGTCATCAGCAGTGAGAAACAGACATTAATCCTCCAGAATTCTGCAGGGACAGAGGAGGGCAGACATGTGGGTCAGTGATGCCGGTGCTGAAGGCATGGGGGGATGAATGTGTGCGTTTGTGTATGAGAAGATTTGATGACAGCAAAGCTTACATTTTAGTTTAACAGCCTCTGACCCACTTTTGGAGAAGTGTGCAGCAAAGAAACAAGTGAAAAATAAGCAGTGAGTATAAAAAATGGGATTTAATAAAGCATTAACTCAAGCCAAGCAAGTTTGCACAAGCTTATTTGCTTCAGCTGATTCATTCATGCATCATGATGATGGGCTCATTCATGAGCTGTTTGGCCTCCAGATGGTTTGTTGTGTTATCATCTTTCATCTAAGATTAAATAGATTTCAAGTTTGTGTTTGTATGAGAGATAAGTTCTTTTAAGAATATGCCTGTTTTTTCCAAAATCTTTAATCTAATGGTTTTAAATGGTTCATTTGATGATGTGAGACTAAAATTCCTGACTTGATTAAGTCATTCACTAGTGTCGTTGCAGTTGTTCTGAAGTCTTTAGACACATCTCTCACTAGTTTGCACACTACTGTCCGATAGTTGCACACAGATGGAGTTCTCAAGCAAAATCAGGACAGACCAGGTACAGATCCAGAGTTCCAACTTTTTCTGCACCAACTAATAACAATATCCCATGACAGAGTCAGTCTTTAATGTATTAACTGGTGCTAGTAAAGCATGCAGTTCTTACTGCCCAATCCAAAAATATGATTGTGTTCATTTTCTATCTAGAGACCCATTAATCAATCATCAGAAGACTGTTATTTAACTTCTATGCAGGAAAATTCTCTCTTTTTGACAATAAACTTGAATTATTGAAGAAATTGAAGTTTTACTCAATCCTCTAATATTTTGGGATGTTATTTTTATTCTTATGAGCTGTAATAAGATTAAAACCAAATAAAAAAAACCTTTGAAATATTTTCCTTTACATGTGATGAACCTGAAATATTATTAAGTTTAACTTTTTGAATCAAATTACTAGAAAGCAGAACTTTTTCATGATATTCTAATGTTTTCAGATGCATCTGCTTAAGCTCAAAGGCCTGCTGATTCATGGTTGGTCAATACCACTTGACTGCAAACATGCTAGAAATAGAAACCAGAAAACTTCTAATATCAAAATCCAGAATACAGACCACACATTCTGTATTTCAATAACCTTTCAGTTTTAGGCCTTGTCATTATTTTTCTAAGGTGACCTGTTAAACATTTAAATCAATAAAATCGGTGAGTAATTTGCAGCTGTGTCCAGCCATCGTCAACTCATCGATCCTCTGTGACTGGTCTGCTCACCGATTAGTGTGGATCATTTATCATCTTTGTGGTGAACATCCATTGATTAACTGTTTCACTGTTTGCTAGATGTCAAATGAGTACAGTTCCAAAGTTTGTGTTACATCATGAAGCTCATGGGTTCATTCAAAGCTGTTGTTGAATATGTTTGCTCATTCAGAGATGTGTGATTTTGAATTGGATAAATTAGATTCTGAGTGAAATTCAATACTGACCAATAAGGAAAAAAACACAGGAATGTGTGAATGTTATGAAGGGTGGCATTTGACCAATCATTTGTGATGGTTCTTGAGATGGTGATCAAAACGGTCCCTCATGAGTCAGCCAGGGGAAAATAAATCTCATCCCTGAGTCACAGAGAAAGGCATGATGAGTAACAAAAGCCCTCCACACATATACTGAAAGGACACCAAAACTGAGAATAAAAAGATGTATTTTCTGGGAATACCTGGGCTAAGTCATTGTGTCTCTGCAGTGAAACAGCATCATTTTTGTACTAAAGCAGATGAAAACAGCACAAAAATAGCAAAGCTCGGAGAATAAGTCTATCTTTATTCACAATAACACTACAAAAGAAGCTGCCATGGTCAGTGTCCCAACAAGGCTTTTCACTGTGGTTGCCTTAAAATTTCTGTCTGCCAGCAACATCTGCCTTAAAAAAGAACCCTATAAAGCCCTTATTCACCAAACTGAATAACCCATTTTGCATTTTTTTCAGTTTCCATCTAAAGATCTTAGTTTTTGGATTCTATCACTACTTTCCCTCTCCATAAACACAGACTGAACAAGCCCAGGCATGTCCTCTCACAGTTTCTGATTCTCATTTCAGGAAGATTTTAAAATCAATGATGAAACAAGACAAATATGAAACATATCTGTGCAAAGAAAAGGTAACTCACTGCACTTTTACAAATTCTCTCCATGCTGAAATAAACTGTCCAATAATGCCAGTGTTATTTTAATTTTTAATAAAACTCTGTTGGATGTCTTCAAATAGCAATAAATAAATCAAGATTTCACTTTTTTGTCCCTATAGGGTAAACAGAGCAACAATATGATGAAAATACCACAAACCATAGGTGATTTTAGATCCTTTCAGGGGTGCTGAAGTCCCCCTAATTTTATTTCAGCAACCCCTAGAAATAACAAGGGCCACATTGGGGGTTATTAGAGCATGAACAGCCTGCTTCAGTCATGCCACAGCATCTCAGTAGGATTTAGGTCTGGACTTTGACAAGGTCTCTCCAAAACCTTCATTTTGCTTTTATTTTAAGCCATTCAGAGGTGGACTCACTGGTGTACTTCAGATCATTGTCCTGCTGGATAATCCTAGTGTGCTTGATGGCTGGACATTCTCCCTCAGGATTTTCCGGTAGAGCAGGATTTGTGGTTCCATCAAATACGGCAAGTCGTCCAGGTCCTGAAAAGCAGCCCCAGGCCAGCACACTACCACCACCATGTTTGTCTGTTGGTATTATGTTCTTTTTATGAAATGCTGTGTTAGTTTTATACCAGATGTAACAGGCCCACACCTTCAAAAAGTTCAGTTTTTTATCGTCAGTCTACAGAATATTTTCCCAGAAGTCTTGGGGATCATCAAGATGGTTCCTGGCAAATGTGAGACAAGCCTTTGTGTTTGTTTTTGTCAGCAGTGGTTTTGGCAGTTGAATTCTCCCATGAACGCTGTTTTTGACCAGTCTTGTTCTTATTGTTGAATCATGAACACTGACCTTAACTGAGTCAAGTGAGGCCTGCAGATCTTTAGATGCAAAGTGCTTTTAAAAAAGTATACACCCCAGGGCGCAGGTGGTCTAGTGGTTTAAGGCGTGCCCATGTACGCGGTTGGCCCAGGTTCAAATCTGGCCTGAGAAGCATCCCCACAGAATGATGCTGCCACCACCGTACTTTACATCAGGGATGTTGTGCTTGTGTAACCTTGCAAAGCAGACGGATATGTGTCCATGTTTCTCACTGGTGAATCCATCTTGCAAAGCTCCCATCTGAACCGTTGTGGCCCCATTAGAAAGTGACAGGACCAATCAGCATCAAGGGGCAGTACTTTCAGGTGCAGCGGAGTCGTGACTTAAACAAGCAGCAACAAGAGGCCGGTGCAACTGTGGCGGAAGACATTAGTGTGGATGCTGCTAAGGCACCAGTTTTATCAGAAATTGGTGACATTTCTTCGTTGAAAGAAGAAAAAAGAACAGCAGTGAGTTGTTTTCTTTTCAAAAGCGACTAAAGTTGTGTACTCACGTGTCTACAGTTGCCATTGTTCGCGTTATGCAGTTCTGTATGGAGTTCACTTCTTTGGTAGGGGCACAGCTTGGTAGCTGCTACGTCACGTGTTTTGTTGCTCTGATTGGTCCGTAAAGATGTGACAGACAGAACGTTCATCCAATCAGCCTCTGAATTTTTTTTCAAAGGCTCTGCCTTTTCCCAGACGCTGTCTATGAGTGGTTTTCCAGATGGATGTGTGTTTCAGATGTATGTTTTATAATTCGGACACTACTAGCACCAGTTTGCTGGAGTTCTGTTGAATTAGGTCAGTCATGTTAAAGGGGGTAAATATTTATACAGTTCCCTATTTGACCTTAAATATTTTTGTTAAATAGGCATAACTTTGTAGAAATCCGTTTTCCCTTTGATAGTGAAGAGTTTGTTTCTTTTTTATTTTTTGTCAGAAACCCATATTATATTTTCCATAATTGATTTATAAAATGAATAAAAGTGTAAAACATCCAAGGGGTGAATAGTTTTTATAGGCACTGTTGTTCTGGGTTCTTTTGTGACTTACAGGATGAATCATTGATGTACTCTTGGAGTAATTTTGGTAGGAAGGTTCAGCACTGTTCCAAGTTTTCTCTTTCTGTGGATAATGGCTCTCACCATGGTTCACTGGAGTATCATCTGTTGTTAAACTTCCTCAGAAAGTAGCATAATGTGTGACATTTTGAGCTGTTTTAGCCTACTTCAATTTGCCAGACAGGTTTTAATCAAGTGATTTCTTTATTTAACAAATCTGGCAGTAATCAGGCCTGGATGTGGTTGATACTATACACTCAGCAGGGAGGGGGTAAATCATTTTTTCCCATAGGGCCAGGTAGACTTGGATGGCTTTTTTCCATTTCATCATCATTTAAAAACTGCATTTTGAATTTACTCTGGTTATCTTTGTCTGATATTGAAATTTGTTTGATGACTTGAAACAATCAGGTATGACTAATGTGCAAAAAAAGGGTAAGAAAAAGAAGTCAGGAATTGCTGCGCCCATAACATTCTTCTGAGCACGTTGTATCACTCCTTTAAACCTGGAAAATCTGGCAAGACGATCTTTAGAGCCGCTATAAAAATTGTGACTACTCTTAGCTTTGTTTGAAGGGGGACTCAGGTCCACATCCAGGCAACACATCCTGTTGTAGTTTAAACCCTGCTTTAGTTCAGCTCCTTTCTCCCCAGCCACACAAATTGCTATCACATCACAGTATGGTCTAAATGATCTTAATCTATGTCTCTTTGTCATAGAGCATTTTGAAGAGCACAGGCTGATCAGCTGTGATCAAGGATTGTGTTTGGTAAATTGTGGTTGGAGTAACTTGTTTTTTCTGCTCTACTAGCCTTCCAGGAAAATAAACTGCCACTGTGTGTTTGTTCTGTGTCGTAAAAATCAATTTGCCCAGTAGAGAGGTAAAAGAAAAGGTCATTTCCTGTCTCCTAAAAGTCATGCCACTGACGTACGCTAATGGACATTTAATGTACCCCATCCTCTAACGGAGCATTTTGCTATGATCCCTCCTTAGATAGAAGTGCAGGCCTATAGGCTCTACAGCCAGGTTATATCTCCTCTTTGTTTGTCTGAGTTTAACCGCCATAAATGTGAAACTAGGAGTCCTGATATGAAAGGGCTCCGTGCCGTCTGTTCATTAAGGAAGCGATCAATGCCCTGGAAATGAGCCCTTCCACCTGAATTCAATCAGTGAGGGAGCTCAAGCCTGTTATCATGAAGTAGCTCTGGCATTGATGAAAGGGGACGAGGCAGGCAGACGTCTCCCCAGCTGAGAGGAGTCGGGCGGGGTGGAGACTGGAGAGGCATTTCCCCTACGAGAGGAAATCTTTGAGAGGATCTATGAGTAGGAAGCACCAAGGTGTCCAACAGTCACCCTTTACTCTGTGTGAGACGGTGCTAAAGGAAACAAAATTAAGTTGACATGATCATAAATCAACCTAACTTAATAATGTGATGTTATTATCACATTATGGGATTTTTTCAGCTTTGGTGTCAGGAGGCAAGGAGGACGGGTTGTCTGCAAGGAGTCATATACAAACTTTATTATACACAAAAGCTGGCATGTGTGGTAAATTTACAAAGCTACTGTAGACGGTTAAGATGACAGAGTGTGTGAATCTGCAGACATGATAACAAGTCTTAAATTTATGAGATCAAAGGGTAATTTTCTAAAATATTCTAATAGTCGCAAATTATTTTAGAGTTTTCCAACTCTATTCTCGTAAAATAAAAACTTTGATCCTATCATTTACTATTATTCTAGTAAATTTCTGACAAAATTTATGTAATTTTCTGGCTTTTGTTTTACATTGCAAGTCTAATCTTCTCATCACACAACCTACAGTGGAGAATGTCATCTTTAAACTATACAATTTTTACTTTCAGAGTCTAATTCCTTAAAAATGAAATAAATAGGGGCGAAGAATTAAATAATAATCTGTTTATCTGTAGGTTTATTCATTTCATATTCTACTAAATCAATTTTGCTTTAAGGCAAATACAAAAGTGAGGCATCCAATCAGCATGCTGCTGGTAGATACAGCGCATTCAGGAAGTATTCAGTCCCCCTTCACTTTTTTTTTACTTCGTTATGTTGCAGTTTGATGCCACAGTTGTTTAAATACATTTTTTTATCTCATAAATTTAAACTCCGTACTTTGTAACGACAAAGTGAAAACAGTGTTGTAGACATTTTTTGCAAAGGTATGAAAACAAAAACTGAAATATCACATTAACATAAGTATTCAAATGCTTTACTCAGTACTTAGCTGAAGCACATTTGGCAGCAATTACAGCTTTGAGTCTTTTTGAACATGACCCAACAAGTGTTGCACCAAAAAAAAACAAAAAAAACTGGATTCACAGAAGCTAGGTATGGAGTTCTGAGTTCCTTTTATAAATTACAGATCAGATTACTTATTTACTCTCTTGTAATTTTACGCATGTGTTCTCCTTTTAAATAAATGTTCGGTAAGCTAGTATTTTAAACTTTTATAACTTCACTGCACATGCAGGTAGTACAGCAGACATTGTGCAATCTTTTAATTTTTCCTTTTCCGATTGTGTTAAGCGATTCACGTCCTGTGCACCTCCAGAGCTTTGAGTGTACCAGTTGCATATGTTTTTACTGTGATGTTATGAATTGGGTTTCAAATTAATAATATAGTTTAAATAATCTTTAAAAGGCTTTTTTAAAACCAGTATGATTCACGGAAACTTGATAAGACGAACGGAAGTCTGTGATGGAACAACCTGCACTGAACCTGCAGGATAACGTTCCCTTACGCTCAGACTGTGAGGTTTTAGACTTTTCTTCATTGATCTTAAGCACTCAGCCCTAATCATTATTTCTCCACTACTAGCGTCCTTGTTAGAGACTGTGATTTAAAAACATGTTTACAACATTTTGACATGATAGAAAGATTCATCACGTTAACATCCATACTACAATCAGAGTACTAGCATGCTAGCTGATAGGCATGCTAATGTTTTCATTCATTCTAGACCTTACTGTCCTAGTTGTGGATGTAGCTTGAAACATAAAGTTTGTTAATGTGGGATAGTGTTTGAATCATGTAGCTCACATCGTGCACTGTTATTTTTGGGGCATCTTGGAGAGGCCGTGTAAAAAAATGGCATACTTGCAAAGGGATGGGATGACAGTAGTTGGGCTGGTTAACTCCGAATATGGAAGCACGTGTGCATATACCCTATTCCTAAGCCATTTTGTGTCCCTAAAGTCGTAAGATATTCATGCAAAAAAAAAAAGTGAGAAAAAAAAAGCTCATGGAGAAATGGCAGCAGGCAGGAATTAAAAAAGCTTCAACCTAAAGCCTTGGTGAGTAGTTTAACACAATGCTCATGTACTGTCTGTTTCCACAAAGCAGTCTGGCTTAGTTAAGTACAGTTTGTCCCAGTTTAGCACAACTCTGGTTTAGCTCTTGTTCACTCTGATAATGCCCACCTAGCGATGGGAAATCTGTCTCTTTTAAGAGATCAAGATTATTTGGCTTAGCTCAGTGGAGCTGACTGTTAGGCTGCCAAAAGGCTCTTCACTTGGTGCCAGTTTAAAATTGTGGATTAAGGATGTGGGAAAGGAAACTGGCACTCAGATAGGAACTAGCTACTGTGGCTCACTTTAAAGAGCTGTTTCATACAACAGACTTGTTCTCAAAGTTTGTAGAAAGTTTCTGATGATAACTGCAGCGTAGAGGTTCATTCAGAGCTGTAAAGTACCAACTTAAATCTGTCCCTGTTCAACTGCTAATGGCTGTCCCCCACCTGCCTAAAACTTTTGGACAGAACAAAATGCTGTTTTGTTTAAACTTTGGACCAGGATGACTACGGCTGGATCAATTCTTACAATCTTACTCAAAGGTTTTAAACACAAATTGGAGGTTTTATTCGGATAAAAACCAGCATTGGATTACCTGATCTTATCCAGTTACATTATCTTTTGTTTCTTTGATCAACCTGACTTCAAGATTTGAGCCTTTTAGAAGGCTTTGATCTTTTTGGATTACATTTAAACAACCAGGCCCTGAATTTTGACTTTGGATCATTCAGCTAAAAGTTTAAGATGACTGGACACAAGTCACTGGAAATTAAGTGTTTATAAGCAGAGATACCCTGGTAGATTGCTACTAGAGGCCTCTTTTGTGAAACTGGATAAATAAAAAGTTGTACTTGTGGTCTTGGCTGGGAATAAGATGAACTCCATGAACCTCCTCTATCTCTTCCTGCTGTTACCATATTCTCACATTCTTGTCAGTGCTGAAATCACACCTAAAAACACCACAATCAGCTCAGCGGCGTATCATCGTGACCTCAGACAGTATCTGCGCCGTAGGTTAGTGGTACCATTTCCACTCAGACCACAGCAGCTGCTGTGAGAGTGTGAACGCAGGCTGGCAGCAGCATGACGGTGACTCACCTTTCAAAATGGATGCCAGCTGAAGAAAAGCTGGTTGTGTTAGTGTGAATGTAGAGATAGAGAAAGAGGTTGGTTGGAAAAGATGCAATAATAAAACTCCCAGAGTTTTGACTTCAGGTGAAATGGATAAGATGAGCAGGTGAGGTTTAATTCAAAGATGACAGTGGCGGTGGGGTTGGTAAGCGGAGGTGATTGGAGATGAAATCTATGAGGTTTGATGATCAAAGTGCAAAATGTAAGGATGAGTCAATAGGCAAGTTAATTGCCATCTACTGGGATAAAATAAGCTTTCAAGGCATGAATGTCAGAGTGTTGGTGGGGTGTGGGTGGTCACTCCTCTGACTCATTCGTTTCTTCATAAAGGGTCTTTCATCCATATTTCTTGTGTTCCTAGTTTAGGGGCCTTATGATTTCTGTGCTCATGTAATTGATGGATTTGCTAAATTGGGCGATAGAAATGGAATCTACTGTTAAACACAGAATATTTAATAAAACTACGTAATGACCCTTTTAAAAGCCTCTCCCTAAAAGGTCCGTTTCCCAGTCCTACATTAGGGTAAAGGTCAAGATTCACTTTGTTATCCCTCATGAAGGGCAATTTATCAAACATTCAGCCATGCCAATCATACAGCATAAAATCACAATAAATAGAAGCTTAACGACAAAGTGGATGATAAAATAAAATGCCGCAAAAAAAAAAAAAAAATAATAAAAAAATAAAAAATACAGATTAAGAAATAGCACAGGCACACAATAACTCACACCAGTACTATAACTGGTGGCCTGTCTGTTTGTCTTGATTTGCAGGCCACACTCTGCTCCAATTATCCTTGATACCTCTCAGAAGACTTCTTGGTTGTACTGGTTTGAAACTGGTGCCAGAAAAAAATCATAAATATGAACAGATTTTCAATAAAATGCTAAATTGTTGTGCCTTTCACTTTAGTTTGACCTGCCCCAATTACATCACTTCCCCTGTATAACCTCACCCTCCCACATACGGGGGCTGCGCTGTGATCCGCAGGCAAATCGTACTGTGGGGCAAATCACTTCCTCTCCAGCCAATCAGAGCAGTTCCACTGCCCACACTCCAGTCTGGCGACGGCAACAACATCAACATTATGTCTCATCCTTCAGGGTCATCCGGTCACTTGGAGGTCCAAGTGCCACAAAGCTACAACAGTGTCATTGATGAGGAAAAGTTCATTTTTTCTTTTTAGGTAAAAAGCCCCAGAGTTTTACATGAAACCACACATTCTGTAAGCAAACAGTAAACTTTTAACTCCCTGATGTACTCATCCAATGGCAGAAGCGATAATATCATGGAATCATGCTGGAATGAATGACAAATCAACCCAAAAGGGTAAAATAATCTGCTGTTTACATACTTTTCATGCTTAAACTGGCAGTTCTCCTGTAATATCTGCCCTCTGATCAATGCTGCACTTTGCTGCACAGTGCTCTAGACACGCTTCAAGTGTGCAAGGTCGCATGCCTCCAGTTGTAGCAAAACTGTGGTGCAGCCATTGTAGGTAGAAATTGTGGGTAGCACATACCCTCACTCTTCCACACTGTCAAAGAGGAGACAGCCTTCGCTCTAAACTTTACCATTAGGCAAAGGCAGGCAGTGCATGGGGTCCCAGACTACTAGGGGCCCTGTGAAGACATAATTAACTTAACCCTTTCTCCTCGCTGATATTATGGCATTTAAGCAGTTAAAATACTCATTAAAAGCATGAAATATTGAGTAAACTTCGTCAGGTTATAGACTGTTAGAAAGAGAAGAATCTCAAGATTCTTATAAAGTCCTGCAGGAATGGCTCACAGACACACAAAAACAGAAACTAGCCCTTTAGTGAGAAGGAAACGGGAAAAAAAATCAAACTTGCCTTTTTTGCTTTGATAGGCCATTATCAGAGTTAGTCTGTTTAATGTTGTAAACAAACCCTAAAAGGGTTGAAAATTGCTTGTTGTCTAAATACATGTTCCACAGCACATTTTTGGAGGAAAAAATCTAGCAGTATTTGTTGGTCTTTAAAAAAAAAGTATTTCAATTTTCTTACAGCAATGGAATTAATATAACAGCCTTTAAGGAAGCAAATGTGTGTTACTGCATACCTCTGTCCACAGGGAGAAGAAGGACCAGATTGAATCTTTTTAAGTCATTCCAGTGTATAAAACTACACCATGGATTCAGACAGCTGGCTCTTAATGTAAAGTTGATCCTATTGTGGCTGTGGACAGTGTTTGGAATGTGGAAAGGGACTGTTTCCTGTTGGCCAGCTGACACTTCCTGTCCCAATCTAGCAACTGACACAAAACCAGCCTTGGATTTCCTCTTAACCAGGAAATGGTCACTCTGTTATCAGATGGGTGAGACTGGGTGCTATACACAACTAAGGCAACTTCTGTAAACTACAGACTGACATTCTGATTATTTTGGGTGCATTTTGTAGTTAATGTTATTCTTAAAGTATCTTAAACTTGAAGTTCTCTCTTTTACATTTTCCTTTTGAAGCTTTTCCTCGGAGTTTAACTCTTACACCACAGGGACAAATTATTCAGCCACCTGACTATTACACCAACAAGGACTGTAATGACTTTGTATTCATGGCCCCCCTTTTGCAGCTATAACAGCCTCCACATTTTTTGAAAGGCGTTCCACAAGATTTGGGGGTGTTTATTGGGAATTTGTGCCCGTTCATTCTGTAAAACATTTATGAGGTATGGAGGAGAAAGCCTGGCCCACATTCTCCATTCCAGTTCATCCCAGGGTGCTTGGGTCCTTCTACACCAAACTCATCAAACCATGTCTTTATAGTCCTTGCTTTGTGAACTGGGGTACCATCATGTTGGAATAGAAAAGGACCTTCCTCAAACTGTTGCCACAATGTTGGAATGCAAAAGCATTAAGATAGGCCTTCACTGGAGATAAGGGGCCTTGCTTAAACCCTGAATATCAGCCTCATACTATTATCTCTCCTCCACCATACTTTACAGTTGGCACAGTGAAACCCATAGCTGACTGCCAAAGTCACTCTACATTTCCACTGCTCCACAGTCCAGTGTCTGTGTGCATTTCACCACTCCATCTGCATGCAGTTGCTTGGCCCTAGAAATACATTCCTTGAAACTCCTGCTGCAAAGTTTTTGTGCTTAAATTAATACTAGCCGAAGTTCTTTAGTTCTGGAATCAGGAGAGCGTTGGCAACTTTCACAAATCATGATTGTACGTGGTCTTTCACTCCATGGCTGAGTTGCTGTTGTTCCTTAACGCTTCCACTTTCTGATAATATCACTCACAGTTGACTGTGGGATATCCAGCAGGGATGAAATTTCACCAACTATTTTTTCTTTGACATTTCTTCTCATTAAGGCTTAAATCTAAATGCAATTTATGGCTGAAAACTTGATAAGTAGACTCAGTTGGAGCTGCTGATTCCAGGGAAATTCCCAGAAGTCATTAGTGATGGGCTCAGATATAAACAAAATGTTTTGCAGGAAATAAAGTCAAAGTGTAAGTATAAAACCATGTCGTGCATTAACTTGAGGGGATTTGGTTGGTACACACAGACTGAACCACCACAGGCAGTCTTTGAGTCATCATGTCAAGCTCTCAGGGCTTGTCAGCATGAACCGCTTTTTAAAAAGGATGTTTGCTCATAACAGAACTGAGACTGCGCTGACCGCAGCAACAAAACTCAGTCCTGTCACTGAAAGCATTAAAATCTGAGTGCGTGAGAGGTTGAGCTGTCCTATGCATCGTGGTTAAGTATTTTTCCTGTGTTTTAAATAACTGCCACAGTTAGTCTATAGACAAGCATGTCACTGTTGAAGTCAGGAAGGACTACAGTTTCCTGAGGCAGATCCTCTTTCTCGGAAACAACTGTCACTTCCTGTTATCAGGAAAAACTCTCTGTGAAAATGAGTTTAAAAAGCAAATTTTAACTCAATGAAAGAGTTTATGAATGGGTAGTGCTGCTTTGAATGAACATTAAAAAAAAATCTGCTTGTGATTTTTCTTTTCTGAAGCATCATCAAGACATCTTTTTATATTTGTATCCATCTGCTTTGCAAGGTTACCTTTAATTAATGAAGAAAAAAATGCATGTCTCTCAAATTAAAGTTGTTTTGAGCTCTGCTTCCCTTAAATTAATAGGAGTAAGTGTAAGTGTCTTGCTAACAAAAATAATCCTAGAAATTCAGACCATGTCCATAGCAGTGTTAATTTTGCTGACTAATTATTTTCGTTATAGTTTTCGTTAATAGCCTTTTTTCCCGTGACGAAAACAAGACAGTAACTAATAAAAACAAGTGCACATAGACAAAAATTAAAACTAAATTAGTTGACATTTTAGTCAACAAATAAAAACGAGACGATAATGTCTGACAGATACTTTATCCAATCAGACCTAACTTCATCATGTAGAAAGTAGGGGCAAGTTAGGCATATATCCAATCACAACTGCTTTTGCTGTGTGTTGGCGGGGTAAGTTGAGGAGAGATCCAATCAGTCCACTAAATTTACTGTAAATTTCGTCGACTAAAATGTTGGGAAGTTTTGTCGACTAAAACTAGACTAAAACTAAAACAATTTAGATGACTAAATTATGACTAAAACTAAAAGATATTTTTGGCAAAAGACTATAACTAAAACTAAATTAAAAAGTGCTGTCAAAATGAACACTGGTCCATAGTAATGTTGATTTTAAATACTGAGAATTATGTCAAAGTAAAAATAGTATTTTTAATCAAACATCCACAGATGAAAAAAGGCTTTATCTTGTTTCTCTTATTTACTTATTTACACATGGTGAATACTAGGGGTGGGACAAAAAAAAAGCAATATGGCGATAATCGTCATCCAATCCCATCCATCTCAAAGAAGTGTACCTCCAGCTGGTGGTCATACGGTCTCAGCTGAAGGAGGAAAAAGCTTTGAGAGCAGGGCTTGACATTAACTTTTTTGCTCACCAGCTACAGTGGCTAGTGGTTCTGCAAACTTACTAGCCACTCAGTATTTCCACTAGCCACAACTTTGGTGTTTGGTAACTCTGAGCTATATGCCAAATTTGTTACAAAGGGTATGATATGACACATGTGCTCTACTTTCCCTCACCAATATGATCAATATCAGCTCTCCTCTTAATAAAGCACTTCTCCCTGTACATATGAAACAGCACACTACTGAGATACGGGTCAGACTGTTAGAGACAGTCATCTAAGAGTCAAAACTCTTAGATTTTTATTTTCTTAATGGATATCAAGTTTATGCTAAAATTAAAATACTGTTAACTGTCTGTTTATTAGAAAAAGCTACAGCTTACATTTGGAGAACATTAAACAACTGATGTATAATATAAGAAGAAAAAAAAATCAGCGTTTAGTTGAATTCTGTTTGACTCCTAAGTGATCAGTTACAGACTTTTATGCTTCCCCCTGTTTCTCACTGCCTCGGTGAACTGATTAAAAGTTTCAGAGTTTCTCTCATCTTTTATAACCGTTAATTATCGATATATGGCAAATTTATAATTAACCCTGAATATACAAACGCTTAAAAGTTTCAATGACATTTAAAGTATGCACACCTTTGTGGAGGTTTTTATCATTTAGATCGCCCTCAACAAACAAAGAATATAGATGGAGTATTAATTAAACAACATTTACACACACTGCCCGCCCTGGCTCACACAAGCGACAGAGACACACAGCTGGAGAGCACACACACACACACACACACACACACATAAATGGCGCTGATGCGCATGGAGAGAGAGGCACTTTAACACAGAAAGAGAAAGTTCAGGTCTGAGTTTATCCTGCAAATTCTGAAACATTTTCCCTAAACAGACAGAAGCCTTCAGTCTAACCAACACATCAGTGCGAGTGTGTGTCCGTATATGTCTCTTAGTGTCATGTTTGTGTGTGTCATACAGCATCAAAGCCCTTGGCGCTGCGTAAAATACGCACAAATGGATGAAGACGCCAGCCACTTTTCAGTTTATTTTGGAGGGAAGTTTGAGCTTTTATGTGCCGAACAGCCTCTCTGTAACAAGTCTAAATCATAAGGGCTAACTGACAAGCACGGTCAGAGTGAAGCATAAGTTAACACTGATAAATTCAACCCGCCATCGTGGCTAGTTAGAGTCACGCTGCTACCCGCCACGGCCAAAATCCACCCGCATTTGGCTAGTTGACGGGTGTCAATGTCAAGCCCTGTTTGAGAGTGAAGGCGGAGAGCAACAATGATCTTTATGAGAAGGAGATCAACGAGCTACTGCAGATGTTGAAGGCAGAGCAGAAAAAGAGACTGGAGGCAGAGCAGGATATCGGGGTGCTAAAAGAAAAGCTGTCCCGCAGTAAGCAGAATTCAACCACCCAAGAAAGGAGCAGTACCTTGCAGTTAGAAGCATTAAGGGCTGAGCTGCATCAACAGATGGCCAAATGCATGACTAATGAGACGGCCGGTTAGGTGGTGAAAAGGGAGATGCAGGCACTCAGAAAACAGCTGGAGATTCATACACAGAATCCAAGCCTGGTGCTCTTAGCTGTCAACTCAGAAAAAAAAAAAAAAGCTCATAAAGATACTTCTAAAGAGACCCCTAGAGAGACTCCTATAGCGGTCCAACAAGACGCAAAAATTTGTTAACAGCTGAGAGAGCTCTTGGATCTCATTTCCACTCAAATGACCGTCTGCAGGGGGAATAAAAGAGGTCTGACACCCTCCAAACAGAGATCCGGGAAGTACTGCATTAGCTGATCGCAGTGATCAACTCCCAAAAGGAGGATAATGGGACCTGCAGATAAAAGCCTCCAACAACACTTCTACTCACCTGCAAGTAGAGGAATTAACCAACTGCAGCATCAAGGAACAGGATTCTAAACTCCAGTTGGAGAAAGTCAGACTCAGAGTCAGACTTTGAAAAAGGAGGTCCAAAATGCAAAAGAAATTATTGCATCCCAGAATGACCACTTGCAGCGTGAAACATCGAGGGCTGACTCTCTCGATAAAGAGCTACAGAGTGTCAAAGGGCAACTCTTATACCCCTTTTCCATCAAAAGAACCAGGTGCTCATTAGGTGCTGGTGCTAGTGCCAGTGTTTAGTTGGTTCTAACCACGTTCTTCATAAGAACCGGTTTGGTTTTCTATCGGCAAGGAGCCAAGTTGGAGCCACGCCATTGCATCACCTTAAAACATCAGTATGTCACTGCATTTTACCCAAGGACGCATGCGGAAGTAAACAAAGCTACAATGGAGGAGTTTATCATATGCATGCAAGTCATTAACCTGGCTTTGTAAGCCTACATAAAGATCCAGAGCCAAAAATAAAACAACTGCTACAGGCTATCCATCTTCATCGGAGTCACAGGGAACGTTGACTATGTTTGAGAAGACAGGTAATTATCAAAGACATTTTGATTCATAACAATGAACGTGTTAGTGTTAGCCTTTGCTAGGCTACTTAGCTTTGACTACACTTGCATCAAGTTCATAGCAGTTAAACAAATGTAATAAATTGACTATGATATCTTTGTTTATCGTTTTAGATGGTCTTAAAGCTGATTGTGAAGAGTGCCTCCTAAAAGAAATGACTGCAATCTGGAGCTAAAAGAAAATGTCGATGACCTGCTGTGTACTCCATAATATTTAACCATGCAGATCGGTGATTTTCTTTGCGTGTGACTGAAGGCATGCTGTTCTATCCAAATAAACTGTCATGAGATGTACAGATGTTCGTGAATAAACAGTCCTCTTCATTGTGCTGTTCACCTTTAGTTGATGCTGTAATTGATGCTCAAGGATGCATGACAAGTTACTGTGACATTTGTGGTGTTTATTTTGAAAATTGAGTTTATTTTGTTGAGCTTCCCGTTTCCAGCTTCTGCTGGTCATTTGTGTTTGCTGGCAACTTACCTTATCTTCTCCCTAGGTTTCACCATCCCCCCATGGCACTGTGGAGAGTGGCCGCACCTGAGGCGAGTTTCTAATTAGAGGAGCACTGAAGTAGTGGCGTCTCCTTCTCCACAGTGCCAGAGTCTCGCAGACTACTCACCCGGGGTAACTCCTGCGCTCGGCTAAGTTTTCTCACATGAGTAATTTGTCTATCTCCAGTGCCTCCAGTGAGACGTTTACTAACGTGTTCTCTTTTGCCTTCCAGTGCCTCACTTGAAGATCTACCTGCCTCCCAGCACTAGCACTCTCTCCCACGAAGATTTTCCCTACCAGTTTACCTGAACCTTTGTTTTATTACAGATTATTGTTTGAACCTTTACCCGTCTCCGCACTCTGGGCTCCACACCTCCACTACACGTCACAACATTCACGTTTTAGTACCCAGTGCTGTTGTTTGACTTGTTTCAATAAATTCTTTGAGATGAGAAAATCATCATTGCATTCTTTACTGAAATGCCCCATTTTAAATGTCAGCATAGCATGAACTTTACTTTTTCCATAAATTGATTGAAATCAACAATACAAATCAAATATGTGCTGGAGTAGGGCAGTTTATCTGGCTTGGTATGAAAAAAGAAAACACATATGCTGTTATGTTTGAAACTAAGAATGTGTGGATGAACTCATTTTTGACACTATTAGCCCCTTTTCATTATTTCATTTGGTCATTTCTGCATCACTTTCTGCCCCTTTTAACCTATTTTCACCCATTTTGCCACTCTTAAACCCATTTTTGCACCTTTCCTGCTAATTGCTCTTCCTGTGTGCCACTCTTCTACCCTTTTTCACTACTGTGCCAGGCTATTTTGCTATATTTTTAAGACTTAACCCATTTTTGATACTTTTTGCATCTTTAAAACATTTTTTCCATTCTCTAACTCCTTTTAAACCCCTTTACCACAAGTTTATCCCCTTTGTTCCACTCTTGTTCTGAATACAGTTCAGGCATTGTTATTCTTTGTTAGCTTACTAGTGGCTAACTGGTTAGCAAACAAGGTTAGCTCCACGTTAACTTGCGTAATGTTCATAATATTGATGAGAGAATATTGTAGTAAGCGTATTTATAGTAGGCGAACAACAGGGTGAAATAAAACTTAACAGGATCAGTAATGGTGGTATGCAGGGCGGAGCCGACCGGCATGTACTCCTAAGTGGCTGTGGCCGACTTCAGAATGGCTGTTTTCCACCACGTCACGATCATCACGATAACCGCGCCCCCCACCCCCTGACGTAGTTGGTGCTTCGATCTGGCCCCTGCTCTGGCCCAGCAAAGAGTTGGTGCCTGCTAAGCACCGGTTTTTAACACCTGGAGCCAGTGCTTTGTCAGTGGAAACAGAAAGAACTGGTGCTAAACCAGGCACTAGCCTGGAACTAGCACTAGCGCCAACTCGGTCAAAAAGGGGCAACAGAGGCAGCAGAAAGAGACCGTACGATGGAGCAGAAGGTGAACGACCTGAATAAAGAGGTAGAGTTCAACCGCCAGCAGCTGGAGGAGAAGACAACCTCCTGCATTGTCCTGTGGAAGGAGGTAGATGACCTCCAAAGAGAATCTGAAGAAAATACTTCTTCATGGAGAAAACAGAAGAAGGTCTTACTCCATCATGGCGCCGTGAGTACAAACACCAGAAGAGACGACGCCTCACTCAGGCATCTCCCAGCTCCAGACCCACAAAGCCTGTAACAGGCCGAGTGGTGGCATGGATCACAGTAAAGACCTGACAAACAGAAGGGCGTAGCTTCATGTCTGTCCAAACGACATGTAATCCACTCTGTTTTCATGGGTTTTTCCAATAAATTATTTAAATTATGTAAATAAGTTCTTGTAAACAGTGTTGATTTTAAATGTGTCCTTAAGGCAAAAACTTCTGTAGTTGTAGTCACGGATGGGTATTTTTTCACCTTTATAGTGTTAGTTGGCAAAAACTCAAAACCTCCTGCCCCTCCTCAAGCCTACAAGAGAAGAATCAAGTAGGAACAGCACATGTTCCTGCCTTTCCTGTGTCTCCAAGGAAAGCCTGAGACAGGGAGAGAAGCAGCAAAACCCCAGAGCGGAGCAGTCATCAGTGATTAAAGAATGGCACTGATTAAGTCAGAAGCAGGATAAAGGAGGAGCTGTGGTGGAGGAGGGTTGCAAAAAGTGGCTTGTAGAGGGAGCTGCAAAGCATAGACAGGCTTAGGAAGTATGGCAGCTTGAGTGTGATAAGCCAATAGTGTGGTTTGAAGCAAATCAGCTGGCCATCAGCTGATGAGGGCTTGCGTGAAATCAGCAATTATATGGCCGACCTGAAGTAATGCTACATGCTCAGGCTTTGTCAACAGTTTTTATTCCTAAAGATCTACTCTTAGCTAGTCTGAGTCTAGTCTTTCTCATGGAAAAAAGGTAATGTAACATTGTTGGTCATAGTTTTAGTCTACGAAACCAACTATGACGTTGATTTGGGCGCGACACAATACGTCTTGTCTGATGGGTACCCAGGCCCACAATAGACAGAGGGCCTTAAGAAACCTGGAATGTTTTTAAACTTTTTTTTTAGTAATTAATGTCTCCAGCCTGAATCAAAAGCAACTAAATAAAATGGTTAACATACTATTTTTTTTAATCAATTAGAGGAAAATAAAATACCAGGGAGCCCCTGTACTACCCTTGAAAAATGCCCCCAAAAAGTTAGGATTTAAGGGTATATACTCCTGATCAAAATTTTAAGACCAGTTGAAAAATTGCAAGAATTTACATTTTGCACTGTTGGGTCTTATCAGGGTCTAAGCAGAGCTTCAAAATGCAAAAAAGAAGAAATGGGAGATAGACAAAACAAAAAGTTTGAGTAAGCAATTTCAATAAAACAACACACTGAAATAGGCTGTTCATCAGCTACAATACAAGATGACGAAAAGTACGTGACTTTTCAGACTAATAAGTACAGAGCCCCTTAAGGGACATAGGAGAAAAAAATAAAAAGTGGGAGAATTTTTTTTTTTTAAACAGTTAGCGAGTTCTTGCAAAAACATTGCAAGATCTTGCAAAAGTAGATTAAGGGCACACTCACACTAGGCCATCCGTACCGTACCGTGCCGTATTCTAACCATGCCGAAGCCCATTTCACCCCCTCCCCTGTCCCCCCTTTGGCCTGCGCTCACACTGCTCAACGCATCCAGGCCTGGGCACGGATGAGTCACGCTCCGACGTCATCACACGAAGCAATCACCGCTGATGAATTTGTATGTGTTGATGACTCAGTATGCATAAGCATTGTTTTTTAGGCTGTACAATAGCAACAGATTTTTTATGATACCTGATCTGACACCGGAGTTATTTCAGCAGACCTGGGATCAGTAACTACGTTAACTCTACAGAGCTCTATGAGGATAGATAGAGAGAGAGAGAGCGAGAGAGAGAGAAAGTGGTTCATAGCGGAGAATTATCGCTCGCAGCATATAATCTGGAGCCTGATCAGAGTTCCAAGCACTTCTGCTGAACAAAACCCCAATTTTGTAACTCGTATGAGCCCCTACAGTCATTCCTCTGCGTGTCCGTGAACTATTTGAAGCCCTCTGACATTCCTTTATGTGCTATGAACTGTGCCATTTCTCAGCGTAATTCTGGATGCCTGCTGCACCAAACAAGCTCTCCTGTCACAGGACAGCCTGTGTCCAGAGCAGGATTAAATGTTCAGTTAAAAGTTTTTTAGTTTTTTTTTTACCATGATAAGAGCAATTTTAACCATCTGATGAGAGCTGGAAGTATTAATAAGTGATGCTTCGTTCAAATGTCAGCGATCAAGATCACAATTTCACTTCTTGATGACATGAAATAGAATTAGAAGTAAGTTAATTCAGTGGATGATAGTTAGGCATTATAATTTTATAATAAGAGAGGTTAAATCAGCCGTGTGATTAACCCCGGCACACACACTTGTCCTCATATTTGGCACTTCCCTTATGCACAGAGGATGAAAGATGTTTGTGATCCTGTGAGCTGCTGTTTGCGGCTCAATCAAGGGAAGAAGCTGTATTACACAAACTAAAAAATCCTCTCACAGTCGTTAAAGCCTGACTTTGCTAGAAACTGGGGCAGAAATGTGGACTGGACTGGGACCCTGCTGTCTCTAGCATGCAGTTGCTGAGCTCTCTGCACTCTCAAGCAGGTCCTCTTGATGTTACTTCATGTTATGTCACATTCCCTCGCTTGTGCTCCTTCATTTGCATCCGTGCTGTACCTAGGCCCACCTTGTCCATCCGTGCCGGGGTCGCTAACTGTGTCGTGCCAAAGCACGGAATGATTGCACTCACACTGGCCAAACGTACTGGACTTTAGGCTGAAACTGGCCCAGGCACGGTTTGGATGGCCCAGTGTGAGTGCACCCTGAAATGACGTAGCAGCAACTAATTCCGGATCAAACCAACCAAAACAATGGTGGGCAAGCATCTGTGGGGGAGATCCATTGAATTTTACTTTGAAATTGTCCTAAAATTTAAAGAAATTCAATCCATGCTTAGTTGCAGGCATGCTTTTCAACTCAGAGAAAGGCATTTGAAGGCATTTTGGGTGAAAGGAGACTCTTTAATCATAAAACTTACTCGGATCTGGTGTACCTGGTTGATTTCATCAGTAACCAGTTGCAATCCTCCTGAAAAGCATGCCTGAGACTAAGCATGGGTTGAATATCTTTAAATTTTAGGACAATTTTGAACTTCTGTGAAGTTAAAAAGATAAGCACAGATTCGACCTTTACGCCATAATAATAATAATGATAATAATAACAACTTTATTTATATAGCACTTTTAAAAACAGTTGTTTACAAAGTGCTTTACATACAGCAAGAGCAAAAACTCAGAGAAAAATAAACATCAGCAATCAGAGCAGAATAGGAGCTCTGTAAAATCAAACATGAAGGGAAGAACATAATGTGGACATATAACAAGGAAAAATAACAAAAATGAAAATGACATAAGTAGAACTTGAATGAGAGTTACGGTAGAAGACTGTAAAATCTAAAATATAATGGCAATGAATGTGAAAAGCAATGATTCCTATGATAATATTCCAAAAGATATGGTAGGATGTGGGAGGAGGAGAGAGTTAAATTCATATATTCAAACAACCAAACAAATACATGAAGATAATGACGATAATGACGACATCGCATCAGTGGGGATAAAACAAAGATAAGATTCAAGACAGAAATGTAGTAGAGATGAGAACAGTTAAGTAAAATTGAAGTAGGTTAACAAGAGATAAAGAAGAAAATTAACATCAAAAGAGTATAAAATAATAAAAAGAATAAGTAGAGCAGTGTAAACAAAAGAGAAGTAGTGATATAGATAAATAGTTAAAAGGGACATCACATAAAAGAAAGTCTATAAAAGTTAGTTTTAAGGAGTGATTTAAAAGATGTCACCAAATCTGCCAGCCTTATCTCCTCAGGCAGGTCGTTCCAAAGTCGAGTAGCCCTGACCGCAAAAGCCCTGTCTCCTTTAGATTTCAGCCCCGACTTTGGAACGACCAGGAAGCCCCCACCCGAGGATCTAAGGCTGCGCAGTGGCTCATAGGGGGTCAGCATTTCAGAAATGTAGCCTGGTGCTAGACCAATACAAGCTTTAAAAGTGATCAGTAAAATCTTAAAATCAATTCTAAAAGTAACAGGTAGCCAGTGGAGGGAAGCAAGGATAGGGGTGATGTGATGTTGTCTGTTAAAACCAGTTAAAAGCCTAGCTGCTGTGTTCTGGACCAGTTGGAGGTGGGAGAGTGATTTATTTGTAATACCGGAAAGGAGTGAGTTGCAGTAGTCCAGACGAGAGAAGATGAATGAATGGATGAGGCGCGATGTCCAGGCTACAGTACGGGCGTATATGGATACATGACTGATTTAAGTGAAGCCTCGGGGCAGATAATTTGCCTCGAGGAATTTTTTTATTCGAATCACCTGAATAATTTGAGTAATCGTTTCAGCCCTACACCGAAGCACTTCCAGCCGTTCCACCGTGGAACTTATACTCCCATTGATTACTATGGTGTTCAAAATTTCGAAGTCCGAGAAAAACCCAATGGGTGCGTGGATCATCACCAAAATCTAATCGATTCTTCCCTGTCACCATCCCAATATTCCCTGAAAGATTGGAGAAGATCCGACTTTCCGTTCTGGAGATATCTTGTACACATACAAACAAAGAAACAAACAAAGATATGGAACCCTTTACATAACCACCTGCCGATTTCATCAGCTTGGGTAATTATTTTATTTTAAATCATGCATGGAGTACGTGTTTTTATTTAACTGAGAAAATACAAGAAAGCAGATTCTGCTTTTATGTATCACTTTAAGTTATTATTCTAAAATGGATCATTTATTATAAATGATTAATTCAAATCCATGTATTTCCGTTGTTTGAGCTATTTATTCCAAAAACGTACATAGTTCTTGTCTACTGTATTGAATAACGTAGCCGACTTGCCTCTGGCAACATGGCGGTGACATTGGCGTTTGACCGGCCAGCCAGCCAATCTCCCATCACATATTATGCCTGTGCTCAGTGATGCTTGAATTAGGATCATAAATCAATTTATTAAAATTAATGTTATGTAATTGCTGTGCTTGTTAGTCTGAAAAGTCACGTATTTTTTTGTCTACTTGTATTTCCTTCTTTGGCGGACTTGCCTATATTAATATGGCGGCAACACACGGAGGAAACAATGAAGACGACGTTCAGTTCAAGCAACTTTCGGTGTTAGAAGATGAGATATGTCTGCGATTTTCCGACTGCCTGTCAGATTGATCCTGGGTGGAGAGCAGACGAGGTGGGGGCCTCTGAGCCTCTAACTGTTTACACACTGACATCCTGCACACACAACACCCATAGGCCTGCCTTGGGTTCAGACATCAGTGAGTAATCTCAGCCAGTCTGTTCCTCTGCTCCTCTCTCTCCTCTGGCTGCTGCTTCCCTCCAGCAGATCGCACACCCGAGCCTATCGCTCAACCTACGTCATGGGAGGCGGGAGGACAATGAGCTGTGAGCACTCAGCCAACCTGGCTGCTAGACTGTGATATGAGAGGAAGATGATAACTGTCAGTGTGATGCTGATGATGAAGCTGATGTACAGTAACAAATGCAGGCCCATCTTGACAGAAATGCTCATCATAGCAACCGGTCATGGGATTCCTGGCTCTTTAAAGATGCGGATCGTTTGACTCAGCTCATGCAGCTTTTCATTTGGTACTGTTTTGATTTTTTAGTTAATCAGACACATTTGGCAGTTTTAACAATAAGCTATGTGTATGCATTTTACCTGATTGTAATTAAGCTAAGCTGTATATTTCCAAGAACAACCTTGCATGATGTACAGTGTATTCAGAAAGTATTCAGACCCCCATCACTTTGTTTTTCATTTTAATGTTGCTGCAGTCAATCTCATGAATCTACACTCAGTGTCCCATCATGACAAAAAGGAAATAGAATTTTTGAAAATGTATTAAAAATAAAAAACAGAAATATACTTTTTCTGAGATGTCTCTCAAAAGGCACACACCTTTCTATAGGAGACCTTATAAGGTGTAAATGGCAGAGTGGATCACGTTTTTTTTCAAGAGAGGTCTGGCTGCAGCTCTCTGCTGACCCTCTTGCAGTCATCACCATCAGAAGTAAAAAATTTTGTTTGGCATTTTAGAGGTGGTTACACCAGCGTATTTATGTCAGATTTTGCTACATAGCAAAAGCTAACACAGCTAAACTTTCAATGTAATTAATGTTACTAAAAAAGCAAATGTAGCAAAGTTAACTTTGGCAACATAAGCCAATAGCTTGTTACTTTTAATGAAACTTGTCAAATTGGCATGCCATACAAACATTACCAAGCACAAAAAAACAAGTTTACAAATTCGAAATTGCAAAGACATTTTTGATCTCTAAATTTTAAAGAACTGTTTTTTTCCAGCCACTTTGCAGATACTACACACAAGATAGATGGGTGATTGATGATTCAGATCAGCGCCTGGACTTTATTCTCTCTTGCTCACCCCCTTATCTAACTCTTCCTTCTCTCACTCCTGAAACCTCACTTAAAACACCGTAGTTTGCAGGTGTGTGACGTGGATATCAGCTATGGAAATATAACAGAGGCATAAGTTTGTAGCCTACTCACAGCTCTTAACAGAGACAGAATAAAAACTCTTTGTCAGGATGGATTCAGCGGCATTTAAAAGGAATGACGGAGATACAGGCTTGCAGTACGAAACTATTTGGCACCTTCTACGAATTTTCACAGTGAAGGCAAATAAAAAACGCATTGGACCCAGTATGCAATGTCCGAGTGCGTGACGTTTTTTCGGATTACAGATCTGAAATAAAACCCAGTGTGTAAAGACTTTAAGGTTCCTCAAAGCCATCCTCAACTTTTACATTGCAAAATAATACTCATCCCATTTCACTGATGACTGATTATGCTCTGATGTACATAGCCAATCATTTCAAACAGCAACGTAAACACCATTTTAACTCTTTTCAACCCCTTCACAATCCCTGAGGTGTTTACTTTCAAGGGGTTAAGTTTTTTTTTCATCTGAAATTATCATTGCATACAATCATTATACTCAAACTACTTCACACTATTGAAAATCTGCTGCACATCCTTAGAATAAAGGTGTTAAGTCCTAAGGAGTTAAACTGGGAAGATTTAAATGCTACTGAGCTATTGTATTACCTTAAAAGATATAAAATTTAACATGAAAAAATATAGGAAATTTGAAGAAATAAAATCTAAAGTAAAACAATGTAAATATGTTATGGACAGTTGGTTGCATTGACTATATTGTGTTAATTTGAACATTGAAAACAAGTGAAAGATTAAGAATTTGTGCTCAGTGAAGAACCAGATTAATATGTCATTGACATTAAAGAGATAGTGAACAGTTTAACATTTTTTTTAACTGTACACTGAGGTCTACAATAAAACACATCAGTGTTGGTGTTATAGCTGAAATTTGCACTAAACTGATAAAAATCGGGATGTTGCAGCTTTGAATTAGCTCAAATGGACATCTGCCTTGTAAAACCTTTTCTGAAAAGTTGGGGCTTATTTGACATAGAAACCGACCATCAGTAGGTTTCTACATCACAAACTCTCTATAAAAGATGAAGCGTTACTGCCTCTAACTGACTTTACCATTCAGAGACCACTCCCATCCTGTCCTGCCTGCACCTGCACTGTCTCGGCTCACAGAGCTCCAGCTATAGTAACGCTGCTGCTGGAGCCAACGGACCGAACAGGTTGTGCTCAGAACCACCACGACACTATAGCCTGCGTCAGGGGGACTCTAGAGGGGAAAACTCCTCCACTTTAAAACATCGCTATGAGGCAGCAGTGCCGTGGGACTCTGTGTCTCTCTTTGACAAGAGGACATCACTGTCACTCCCGCCTCATCTGAAAAGCCCCGTCCTTTTCCCCTCCCTCCTCTCAGAGCCAAACTGCCCACTTTCTGTGCATCTTTTGAATTACGGAGGTGGGCGTAGTTAGCTCTGAGCCGGGGGCAGAGGCAGAAATGTGGTCACTGGGTTGGATGATCTTTCATGTTATCAAGAGACAAACAACACGTGAAGTTCATCTAAAAGCCTTAACACAGATGACTCACCTGCATACACACCTAAATGGGTGTGTCCAGGTGATAACTTGATGGAAGCAGGCGTTTTGTCAGTTCACGTGTAAAGAAGTGGCATGTTTATCAAGATCTCTTAGTTTTATGTTGTCAGAAAAGAAAATTTAATACTTGTGTCACCATTTTTAAGATTCATCCACCTTACAGTGTGAGCTCTACAATAGCCCTGTTCCTAAAAAATTACAGAAGAAAGAAAAGCTATGACGGATTCATAACAAAAATAAGTTAGATGTGTAATAATGAATAGGTTACTGGAGTAGTCATGGGGAAATAAGGTATCGTGTAGGAGTGCTGTTAATGGAAGAGAGGTGTCAAGATGAGTCACAGCAGCACTCCCTGCTTGATAATGAATCCGTCATCGTCTCCGCCTGCAGGCCACCAAAGTAAAGCCTCATTTTAAACTTAACTTGGTTAAGTTTGTGCCAGTTACACCCGCTCTTTTCCGGTAATTTGTCACCTAAAAAATCCAAAAGAAGTTTGAAAAACTGAGCAAGAAAATTTTGGATTATCTTCATTCTAAAAGCTGAAAATTAAAAGCTGCCCGTATGAGATGGAATTTCCTACAGACCAGTAGCCTTTTATTTTTCTGTAAAATTAGTTGTAATTTTAAGTTTTGTGATTGGTTGTTCTAACATAACACAGGGGTTTGTGCTTTTTTTAACCACATGTAACTACAGCAGGGAACAGTCGGAGGGTTGGAGGACAGTATCAATTAATCTCAGCCTTTATTCTAACATGCTATTTGAGTAGTAGATTAAATACAAACTTACTGGTCTGATATAAGAAATCTGACATGCTTTCAGTTGTCTGTCTTATAGTAATGTTTATGTGCAAGAACAAAGGGGCCCCTCAGTACAACAGGCCAGGCCTCCATCTTCTCTTTCTTTTTGAGGTGACATCACTGAAGCACACATATGCTTTAAGCCCAGGTTACTGAATAAGAGTGATGTTTAGAGCTTGACTGAGCACCACAGGATTGATAATTTACATGCTTTTTAAGACAAGTCCAGGTGAGACAAGATGGTTAAAAAATTGTCTTAGGGCTCAGAGGGTTAAATGAACTTTGGCCTAGATTGTGCTCTCATATGGCTTCTTCTTTGCATGATACAGCTTTAATTTGCATTTGTGGATGGCATAGTAAACTGTGTTGACAATTATTTGCGGAAGTGTTCCTGAGCCCATGCAGTGATTTCCAGTTCTGAGTCATGACTGTTGTTAATGCAGTAGCGCCTGAAGTCCAAAGATCACCTGCATCCAATACTGACCTTTGGCCTTGTCCCTTGCACACAGAGATTCTCCAGATTCTCAGGATCTTTTGATATTATGTACTGTAGATGGTGGGATATTCAAAGGCTTTACCTTTTTGAAGTTCAGGAACTATTTCTGAAATTGTTCCACAAAATTTGTTAGCAGTTTTTTGAACCTCTGCCCATCTTTACTTCTGAGGAATTCTTTTGCATACTACCATCAGGGTGCCAGAAAATAAAGTAGAAGAAACTGAGACAACTTTTGTGGGCAAAAATTTAATAATTGTGAAGAAAGACAAAGGGTAGCTAAAAAGTTGCAAAAAATTGGTAAAAAGCAGAAAAAAATGTCTCAATCGTGGCAAAAAAGTCACAAAATTGGCTGAGAAGCAAAAAGGTGGCAAAAAAAAGTGGCAAATAAGAGCACAAAGCAGCAAAATTCAATTGTAAGGGGAAAATAAAGGTGAAAAGCAGCAAAAATTGGTTAAATTTGGTAAAAAAAAAAGAAAAGTGGCAGATTCTGGCAAAACAGCAAAAATGGGTTAGAAGTGGAAAAACCAGTTGCAAGTAAGGGCAAAAAGAATCTTAAATTGGTTAGTGCAAAAAAGAGTTAGTAAGTGGTGAAACGGGTTAAAATGTAGAATGTCCAAAGAATTTCATTAGCAGAAACCAACAAAATCTTAACACTCTTCAGGGACAAGGAGAGGGAGCTGATCACCATAACACTAGCATCAATGCTACTGATGCAACACATATACATTGCCAATATATTTGCATTAACAGTATGTCATATTAAAGTTTGCTGAACTTCTGACTTTAATCTCTTAATTCTGAGGTAAGAATTTTCAGATTTTAATTTCAGAATTTTTTTTTTCAGTAGCCCTAATCCTTTTCCACATACCGGTATTTTTAAGACCTGATCTGTTTCCGAAAACGTCACCCTGAAACCGATCCAGATGTTGTGTCCTACAACTTCCAGCAACAATGGGGTAAGTTGCTGTTTAATTGTATCAAATATTATATTTTGAAATATTTATTTGTGATATCATAAGCTAGTATTTGTAATAACTGATCGACGTGAAATAATTATTTAAGAATGATGAAATCACGTAATATACGGTAAAATCGGAAATTATTGTGTTAGAGATGGCAGCCAGAGAGAATTCCTCTCAAGATTCAAGTGTTTCAAAGTCATTTCGCATCAATTGAATGGATTTTCTCACTGCCCATATCCAAATAATAGAAAGTCAAACAATGAAACTTTCATTACTCATGTCACGTGAGTCATATGTTAAAAACAACATACCATGATAAATCTAAAACTCAAATAGGAAATAAGGACAAAGTACATACTTCTCCTTATATCTTGACACTGATTCTATTTAGAGTACTTAGAGTACATATTATGGAAACCCTCTATTGTGCATTAATGTATTTTCTTTGAATTGTCTTTTACCAGAGAATCAATTCCTGATGAATATGGAGGACAACAAAGACTCCACCGAACAGTCAGCTGAGCCTCCGTATATACCATCTAAAGTTGAGGTAGAAACGACAGTAAAGACAGTGTACAAGGATTTATTAGGAATTAGGCAGCCACCAAAAACACCACAGAAGCCATCAGTGACTCCCATGCAGCCAACACCACCAAGCATTATTGGAAAAAAGCATGGAAAGAAGGTACCTCCTCCTTTTCTAGTTGTGAAAGGAGAAGGGAGGCCTGCACCAGCTTCTCAAGAAGTCATCCTGAAGAAACGCAGGGTGTCCTCAGTGAAGGCTTCTGTTAGGCAGCAGGAAACCACTGATGGTGATGAAGAAATAGTAGGAGAAACCAGGAAAGCACTGCTTTCTCAAAAAGTCCCAAGTACCTCCAGATAGTTTGGTGCCAAAAACCAAGGCAGAAGAAACCACCAATGTTGTTAAGTGGGGACCAGGTGGGGGCAACACCGTACTGCCACCAATCAAGGGGAAAACAGTAACACCTGCAGATGCTTCTGCTTCAAAATCCATGGCAGTAAGTAGCTTCACAGAAAGTTTGGAAGTAACCACCAACAGTATCGAGAGGGGACCAAGTGGACACTATGCTGTACTGCCACCCATCAGGGGGCAAGCAGCAAAATCTGCAGATAGTTTAGGGCCAAAATCTGATCCAGACAGTCAGCCACCCGAACCTTCCAGTGCCCCGGTGCCAATAGTCTCAGGAAGATCTGTTCCACCACCAACTCAACGAAAGAAAACCTATGGAGGAAAGGATTTTGAAGTCAAAGGTCAAAGAATAGTCCCTAAACCAAAGACAGAAGCAGTAATTAACAGGGGGCTGGAGGGTCAAGGGAGGTATTCAAGAGCGAAAACACTGGCAGTGGCACCAATTTCAACCAACTTTTCTTAAATAAGATACAGTCATTTGCAGATGACATCCTCATGTAGACCTCAGTGGTCATAAACAAGGCAGATATAATTAGGAGAGAATGTGATGAAGAAACCCCCTAAGTCACAAAAATCTGTAACCGTTCTGTGGTAAAGAGGGAATAATGTGGAAATTTGAATTGGCCAATTATAGACAGTGTAAAAAATTTAGGTGATAGCAGCTTGTTAATAATCAAAGAGCAGCACATTGGATTTATTATTCAAAAATCAATGATGAGATTAAAATTAATCAGCTAAAATTATGTAAAATTGTCTTTAAAATGGTAGGCCAAAAACAAGATGGTAAAGTCAATTAAAAGGGGGCTGAGCATTTTTATTTAAAAGTCAGGGGGCCTCAAAGAGTTACACCACTTGTTAAAATGGAGATGGATGCCTGGGTTGTGTTGAGTACTGTTTGACACGTCTCGTGTTCCTCGATACTTGCTCCACTGCTGTGCATCCACGGCTGTGCATCCACTGCATTGTGTGACTGCTATTCCTACTGCTCACCTGTTGTGTCGCTAAAATACAACAAAATCAACCATAAACAAACTAAAACCAGGTCAATCAAAGAACAATAGTATGGAGTTACATCTGAGCCTCAATTCTGAGGGAAAAATGGGAAACTTTGAGCACAGAAAAACTGTTGTGCAAGCACACTAATATTTCTTTTTTGTGGAAAAAACAAAATTGATCAAAGATAAACGTCAGCAAAAAGAATCTACTCATTTCGTTCTATACTCTCACACAAACTCTTCCTCCGTGTGCTGGTACACCACAGAGCGCTTGCTCAAACCGTCATTCCCTCTCTCTGGTGGGGGGTTGCCGACAGTGGCAGCTGGTGCATTTTTCTTCAGGGAGGGGCTACAACAAAATACCAATTTGATATGTTATGCATGGAAGATACATCAAAAGATGTTACTGCACTGAGAGTTAAGTTATATTAATATGCCTTTTTTACATCTGCATTTGTTTGGTTGGTGAACAAATATTAAAACTAGAAAAGCACTCGAAGAGCACAGACCTCCGCCATTAGCCCTATCCCTCAATAGTAAGGAATCCTATAAAAAATTCCTGGATCCAGACGGTGATCCAGATCACTCCCAAAATCAAATGAGTTCTTCCTCATGCCATTTCTGACATTTCCTGACAATTTCATCAAAATCCGTCCATAACTTTATGAGTTATGTTGCTGACAAACTAACCAACAAACAAACAAACAAACCCTGCCAATCACATAACCTCCTTGGCGGAGGTAATAAGATGGCTATAATAAAGGTCATCAGTAGCCACACGTAGCTAACTCTATTACAGTCAATTTAAATTTTTTACTTATTACACATTATCAACTCAATACATGGCAAAATTATGTTAAAGAGCTGATTGAATGTTAATTTTAAATAGAAAGATTTACAAAAGGCATAAGGTGCAAGTAGTCACTGCTTCAATAGTGACTGGTTGAGTAAAAAAAATATATATACCAGATCTGAATTCAGCAAAAATGCATAAACCCACAAAACTATTATTTATTGATTGATTTACTTACTTCTTAATATTAGTCACAGCTTTGTTGCTTCATCCTGTTATCTGGCCGGCAGGTCCAAGCTCTTTAATTCTAAGTTTCTCCTCCGATGTCCTCCTCTCAGAACGCCTTTCTTAAACACTCAACTGAGTTTTCTTATTGCATTTTGCTGAAGTGTCTTCCTAGCATCTCTTGATGAGCTCAACAATGAACACAGGTGCAATTTCTGGCAGAAAGCCAGAGATGTACTGCATGACTTCCTATGTGTGTCTCAGATTACGAAGCGTATCTCTCTGCTGCCACCTGTTGGCATCTGGTGAGTGGTTAGCGGTAATCCCTTCGGGTGCGCAGTCATATTGCGCCCACAGAGCACCTTTCTCATGTATTGAAGAGGAGCGTATGCACATGCGCCGCTTTATAATGAATGTCTATAAGGCTCTCAGGGACAAAATAAGTGAACAGGAAGTAAAGGCAAATGCCAGCTACGTTCATGATCTACTGATTTATTGCACATTATACATTTAAATCTCTTTAAGAAATTATCTTTTTACAGTGCATGATAGAGTTTATTTATTGACCTTTAAAGCAAATGTTTAAAGAATTACTCAGTGAACTTAAGATCTGTTCTTTGTGGAGAGTCATGGGGGGGGCTGCACCCTAGTGCCCACAATTGACCAGCCGCCACTGGTTGCCAAGGAGAAACAGTTGGGAAACACTGCCCTAGAGTCGGATGCAGACAAACAGAGGAACAACGTGGATTCTGTCTTGGTTGTGGGACAATGGACCAGTTCTTTTCCCTTGCAGAGCTTCTAGAGGGGGCATGGGAGTTTGCTCATCCAGTCTATGTGTTTTGTGTATTTATCATCATGCCCCCATCATGGGCGGTTGTGTAGGGGGTACTGTGAAAATATGGGGTCCTGGGGCCACTGCAGCAAGCCATCAGATTCCTGTATGACCAAAGTGGGAGTTTTGTTTCCACTCTTGGCACAAAGTTGGACACATTCCACTTGTCAGGGATTTTATTTGTGATGTCAAGGACAGTTGGAGGGAGGAGGGTTTCCAGAATTTTATGTCTGCTGTTTGCATGAAGATGTGGTTTTGTTGGCTTCTTCAGCGGGGGACCTCCAGCAGGTTTTGCAGCTGAGTACAAAGTGGCTGGTATGAGAATTAAGCACCTCCAAGTCTGAGGCCATGGTTCTCCACCTGAAAACAGTGGATTGCTCCTTCCAGGTGGGGTGAGCCCCTGCCCCAAGTGAAGGAGTTTAAGTGTCTCAGGGTCATGCTTATTAGTGAGGGTAGAATGGGCTGTGAGATGGACAGGCGGATTGGTGCAACATCAGCAGTGTTGCAGGTGCTGTACTGGACTGTTGTGGTGAGCCAGAGGGCAACTGTTTGACCTTCATTCCAACTATAAACCTTTGGTGATGAACTTTGGATTATGACCATACTGGTAGATTTGAGATTCCTCAGGAGGGTGTCTGGGCTCAGCCTTAGAGATCGGGTGAGGAGTTCGGACATACAGAGGGATCTCAAAGTAGAGCCAATGCTCCTTTGCATCAAAAGGAGAGAGTTGAGGTGGTATGGGCATTTAATTTGGCTGCCTCCAGGTTGCCTCCCTATAGAGGTAGGGAGGGGTTATATATCTTATCTGGTCTAGGAGTGCCAGGGAATCCCTCAGGAGGAACTGGAAAATGTTGCTTGGGATTACGATGTCTGGGTCGAGTTCACCTGCTGCCAATGTAACCTGAAGTTGATGGATAGATAGATCCCCCACATTTGGCAGCAGTATTGCAAGTCTGATCTCTATCTGTACTGTGATAAACGTACGAAATACAGATGAGATGAATGCAGAACATGGACAGAAAGCTCCATCTGTATCTATTTTAAAGGTAGAGCTTAAATAAGCTTTTACTGTCCACTAATGTTAGGTTCACAGCCTCAGTTACCATAAAAACCATAGCAGAGCTTATCCTGTATCTCTCTCTGGAACAGGTTTGACCTGCCCCTTTTCCACCAGAATTACCTCCTTTACTGAAACCAAAAAAAAAAAAAAACAGTGTCCCATATGTCAGAGTTACTCACAAATAGTGGCTCTGAACCTACTCTCTGAAATCAGCTTGTGCTTTGGCGTCTTAGGCTTAGGCTCCAAACTTCTCCCTTGGTACTTTGTGTGACTCAAACACAGGTATAGCTGTCTTCGGCTAAAGGTTTTGTTATCTCAGCCTCTCCTTGGAGTGGGCTAGTCACAACCACTGCTTTGAAACCTCCCACGAGGCCTTTTGGGAGGGGACCTTTAAAGAAAGTTTGGTCTGGTAGCAGGCGATGACGGCCGAGGTGTTATTTTGAGCTGCCTGCTTGCGTATGAAGGTGTATCAGCGTATAACGCAGCTGGAGGTGTGAGTTGGTGAAGGAGAGGAGGAGGGATGTTTTCACATATGCACTGCTCTTAGGTGTTAATGTCTGAATCATGCAGCCCTAAACATACACTACGTATGACTGTGTTTCTTTGCTGAAAGTGTGTGTATGAACGTGTTTATGAAGCAGCAGAGGCTGTGTGTGTGTAAGGAGTGTGAAGCAGGTAGTGCAGGAGGGTGTGTGTGTGTGTGTGAACATGTGGGTGTGAGGCCTGCCTTTGTCAATACATGAACGGCATGAGTCTTTGAAAGGTTTTGGATGACGCACATCTCAACAGGCAGCACACTTCTGCAGGAGCGGCGATGATCTTCAGATATGATCACAGTCAACCCTTGCCTTTGTACACGTGAAAGAAAACTCATGTCCAGGGCTGGAGCGGGACTCGGGACACACTCACACAAGGCATGGCATGCTAAAGCCATTTGACCCCCCCAGCTTAAGCAAAAGTCTTACCTTTATTGAAAAATGAAACAAACAAACAAACAAAAAAAAACATATGACTAACATCATTTGTTTGTCAAGTCTGTTTTGTTAACATATCCCTGGGGTTTTTCTGGGCACCTTTTATTTGGAACAGTTTCTGTTCTCTTTTTACATTGAATCCTACCTGTCCACACATTTAATAATTGAAATGATTGTGATAACAAAAAATCACCCCAGTACAGCGTGCTCATGAAGACATTAGCTAATGAGACGTTTTCAGGTGTAAACCAGTTTAATTCTAGTGTAAAAAAATGGCTTTTTAACATGTGTTGTGTATGGGACTTCCTCACGTGGACACTTGCCATATTGCAATTTTTTTGCACTACCGCTTTGGCTTCATTTTTTAGGACTGGAGGTGCTGCTTGGGGTAAACGTAACTAAAACAATAATTGCTCCTGCTTGTGCCCATCCTAGCTAGTAGGGCAGCCCAGCCAGCCCTGAAAGCAGCCCGGACCACTGGGAATTCTCCCAGTTCTCCAGTTCTCCAGAATTGCCACTCTGGGCCAGGTTATATCAGAGAGATGTTGCAGGAAAGTTACATGAAATACTAAAAAGCCTGGAAAATATATTCCTAAAAATAAATCAGACAAATATATATATATGAAAAAAGGTTCCCATCTAATACTTATCCCATGCAATAGGGCATAACTCATCATTTCCAACTTCCCAAATTTAAATTTTGCAGCTTTGAAAATATTATGATCTTTCCTAAATCAGCCAGCCATTTTCAGTTATCTAAAACCCCGTATTACTCGACAGCATAACCACTTCCTGTCTGCTTTTTTTTTTTTTTTTTTTAGCTTCATGTCATCAGTGACATCATCACAGGACACCTACCTGCTGGCGTCATTGTATGTTCAATAAGTGTGTCACAGTTTAAGATAAAAACAAGCGCAATAACAAATTCAGGAGGCATCAAAGGCCTACCTTGTAATTTTACCCTGGAGGCACCTTGTCTGCAATGAGTTTCATTTGAAACAGGTTCTGGCTGAATATCGACTTCAGGCTGCATGATGATAATGCTTTTGTTTGGTTTTTGTGTCTGTATGTGTGTGCACAGGCTGCATGACACACTACACAAAGCTGTTTTTGTACAGGTGACACAGAATTGTCTTCACACTGCACAAAATAAATAACATTTGTTTTCAAAAAGATAGACTCAATACCAAGGACTCGATATATTAGATAATAAACTGTATTCATTAAAAAAATCAAATGAATAAATGTAACCAAATTGGGCAGCATTTAAGAATAAGGACAGTAAAATGTCAAATCAAATGAGCGTGCTCCATTGTTAAATTTGGTGATGTGTTTATGTCAAAGTGTGCTGTGCTGTGTTACTTATTACATATGCTGTGTTACACATTCACACACATGCAAACACAGCCCAGATGACCAACCTTAAGGCTTAAACATACAACGAGAACAAAAGAAGAGGGTGAGACAGATGGGAAAGAAAAAATAGGACACAGACAGGAAGAGAAAGTCAATATGAGGGACAGAGAGAGAGAGAAAGTCTACAAGCACAAACTCTGAGCAAAAGAAGCCACAGAAAAGAAAGCACAAAGAAGAGGCTTTTAATATATAATCAAGTGGTGACTCATACACTTCTGTCAAAACGCTCACATGCACACAGCAACACGAACACACAAGATTCAAAAAGCTCCGGCTGCCTTTCTAACCTTGTTCTTTTCAAGTATGAAGCAGGCAGGCCTATGGGGACGCGGATGGCTGAGTGACCCAGCACCCCTTATCGGCCTGATGTAACAGCAAATGACCCGTTCAACTGACCCTCCAAAATCAGAGCATGCAATGTGCAAAGAACCCCCCTTCTACTTTGTACATGTGCCTCTCTCCTTATAGAACTTGTTTTTCTTTCTCTGTAATGACCTCTAGGGTTGATTCTGATAAGAAAAGAGCATCTGATTGGATGTCAGTTTGGAAACAGAGAATACACGCTTAAATATCAAAAATTTTAATGTTAGACAAAGATAATACAAAATACAGTTGTTTAAAGAAGAATTAATTTATTAAGGGGAGAACAGCCATCCAAACCTACCTGGCCCACATAAAAACAATGGGCTCTATGCATTAACTGCTTCTGCATTTGGCATTAGACCACTTCCACACTTCCAGTCGGTAGAAGAGAAAGGCGTATGATGGCAAATTCATTGCGGTTTACTCACTGTTTGCATGACTTACCTGAGCTGACTGTCAATGACCAGTTGATGAGCTGAAGATGTACATCGCAGCACGCAGCAACGATGTCCAGAAGTGCTTTTAACCTGTTTTTGAAACGTCATTTTAGCATGTTTGGATGCCAAGCGGTGATGATAGAGTAAACACAAACAACAATCGAAACAAAAAAAAAACCAATGAAACGGACAAATTAAGGCAGTATAAGAGGGTTTAGATTCCATTTTGGCTTAGCGCGTATCATTGGGCGGAAGTTGTCTTATTTTCCACCGGAAATACGTCACCCCCTGCTGTGCATAGAGCCCATTGCCCCCCCCCGTGTTAAAAAATGAATTAATTGTAATTAACCTCAATTTTTGGAAAGCTAAAAACCCCAGTGAATCAGCCCTCCCCGGCTGTGATTTTATGAAGATGTCAATGCATGTGTGTTGGAGCAGTAGCATTGGTGCTGGCATCCTGGCTAACAGTAAAGTCATTTTGAGACTGAAAAGTCCAGACAGGAAGATGACTTCAGATGTCATCTGAGCTGTACACAATGGGGTAGACCAAAAGATGGCTGATGATGTCTAAGGCCATGTTTACAAGACAGCAATCCGCGAAAAACTGAACTGTTTTTGTGTTTAGTTTGAAAGACGTTAAGAGCTTGAATTCCAAGGTTTGTATAACAACAGCTGTGCACATGGATCCATAAAAACAACTAAAAACACTTGAGCACACATGCTAGGACAGTCTGTATGCTGAGACTAAGGTGCCAGATAAATGCCACATATGGCCCAAAAGTTGATGCTCTTAGGGCATTCATGGTAAAAGCAAACAAATCATGGAATAATTTCCAAGTTAGCAGGAAATTAACAGTTGATCTTTAATTTTTGCACTCCATTGTGAATGGGGAAAACACACAGTGGGTGAGGGCATGCAGAGAGGCTAAGAGAAATTTGCAGGTTTTGTTAAATTCAAATGCAGAGGAAACATGGCTACCCTTAGCTTCCAGGAGGTTAAGCCACATGGACTAAAAAAATGATTTTCTCTAACCTTTTTTTCCTCAGCCATCTTGAAGTTTCAGCTCCTTTACCAAATATATACACAAAGACATCCCTCGATGAAGAATGATACCGAGAAGTCACTCTTCCACTCATTGTTTACAAGGAAGTCGGAGGCTCTTCTTTGTAAGCATGTCAAGTCTCGGCATGAGGGCTTCTTAAGAAGTGTGAAAGAACGCTGCAGTGTGTGATTCACCCTCCTCATTTCCTGTTGACCACTGTCAAGGAGCCACAAAGTGCCACATGGATAAAGGCCGACAGAGAGCAGATTTGCTCTGATTAGAGTCTGATAAAGACGAGGGCGAAAACCTGACTCCTTCATTATCATGAACACCATTAGCTGGGCCAGTTCTCATTAGTGGCGGCGTGTGTGTGATGATAAGGTGTGAATGACGCTGAGTGTCAGGCGTGACAGATCTTACATGGTCTCAGTCTCACATCTAATTGGACTGATGTGTCTTGAGTCATGTTCTAGTTGTTGCTTTTGTTGTTGTTGTTGATGTTTTTGTTGATGACTGGTTGGAGGCTGCTTGAAAAGAAGGAATAACAACAAAATGTCTGTGATTCTTTTTCACACAAAAGCAAACCCACACAGGCACTCTCACACCTTCACACATTTCCAGGAAAGCTCTGCTGCACATATTTCACCAACACAAACACATGAAATACACAAAAACAGCTACACACAAGCAAGGAAGCATGTCAATGCAGTAATATTGTCCATCCTAATATCTCACATTCACTAGCACACACCCACACTCTCTTGATCTCTGTACCACACGCTGAATTTAAATTCCACTCACTCCTCTCCTCTGAGAGGGGGGTTGGTGCTTCTGCTGGTGGTCTTGACGTATCCCTTATCATCTGGTGCTCCAGTGCAACAGCCAATCATGGAGGATTAAGAGAGCAGAAGAAGAAGAGTTAGTCATTATCCTGGTATGAGCGTCATCAGCTGTGAGCAGTCATCGCGGTGCTGTTAATTAAACGGTTGGAGCCTCACGTTCACTAACAGGAGAAGATGTCAATGAGAGAGAAGGAAAACTTTTAGAGGGTCTTCAAAGCAGATGGAGCTTCCTCCATCCTTTGTACACACGTGGACTTAATTGTTGGTACCTCATGATGGTCACTGAAATAACTTAAAACTGCCAAAGTAATAATAGATAAAAATTGTCTAAGAATTAACTAATGAAAATCCGACATTGCTCTGTATGGTGGCTCAAGAGTCATTTTAAATCATTTTAAAAAACAAAATAATGAAAGTGGCCTGGACAAAATTGATAGCACCCCTTAAAAAGACTGAAAACAATGTGACCATAGGGACATGTTAAACTCAGGTGTGTCCTGTAATTGGCATCACATGTGTCTTTGAACTTGTAATCAGTCAGTCTGCCTATTTAAAGGTTGTAAGTAACCACTGTGCTGTTTTGGTGTCATGGTATTGAACGTGAACCACAGAAAGCTAAGGAGAGAGTTGTCCTAGTAGATTAGAAAGAAAATCATAGACAAGCATGTTAAAGGTAAAGGCTATAAGACCATCTCCAACCAGCTTGATGTTACTTTGACTACAGTTGCACATTATTTAGAAATTTAATGTCCCCAGGACTGTAGCCAACCTCCCTGGTCATGGCCACAGAAGGAAAACTGATGAAAAATTAAAGAGGTGGAAAAAAATGAATGGTAACCAAAGAGCCCTGAACAACTTCCAAAGAGATCAGAGGTGAACTCCAAGGTCAAGGTACATCAGTGTCAGAACGCACCATACGTCACTGTTTGAGCCAAAGTGGACTTAATGGCAGACTCAACTGTTGAAAGCAAATAATAAAAATGTCAGTCTGGGATTTGCCAGAATGCATATTGATGAGCCAGAAAGCTTCTGGGAGAATGTCCTTTGGACAGATGAGACAAAACTGGAGCTTTTTGGGAAGTCACATCAGCTCTATGTTCATAGATGCAAAAATGAAGCATACAAAGAGAAAAACACTGCACCTACTTTGAAACATGGAGGAGGTTCAGTTATGTTATGGGGCTGCTTTGCTGCATCTGGCGCAGGGTGGCTTGAATCTGTGAAGGGTACAATGAAATCTCAAGACTATCAAGGCCTTCTGGAGCGAAATGTGCTGCAGTGTCAGAAAGTTTGGTCTCAGTCGCAGGTCATGTGTCCTTCAACAGGATAATGACCCAAAACACACAGCGCTAAAAACAGCCAAGAATGGCTTAAAACAAAACATTAGGAGCTTATTTAAAGTGTATTGAGGCAAAATGTGCTGTGGTCAGATAAATCAAAATTTTACATTCTTTTTGTAAACAACCTATGCTATTTCCTGTGGACTAAAGAGGAGCGGGACCATCCAGCCTGTTAGTGCACACAGTTCAAAAGACTACATCTTTGATAGTACGGGGTTGCATTAGTGCCTTTTGGTGTGGGTAGCTTGCACATCTTGAATGGTGCTATCAATGCTGAAAAGTATATGGCGCTTTTAGAGAAGCATGCTCCCATTAAGACAACATATCTTTAAGGGAAGGTGTTGCATATTTCAACAAGACAATGCTAAACCACATTATGCACTCATCACAACAGCATGGCTTCACAGCAGAAACGTCCAGGTGCTGAACTGGCCTGCCTGCAGTCCAGACCTTTCCCCGATAGAAAACATTTGGAGCATCATGAAACATAAAATCCTGCAAAGAAGACCCAGAGCTGTTGAGCAGCTAGAAAACTACATCAGACAAGAATAGGACACCCATAAAATATGGTTTTATAAGATTTACAGATGATTGCATTTTGTTTTTATTTAAACTTTACACAGTGCCCCAACCTTTTTTGGAATTGGGGTTGTGAATCTATCAGGTCTTTAACATTCAGAGCAGAACACTTAATGAAAACAGGTTATTATGAGAACTTGGCTCTGCTCTAATGATCCATAAAAACAGATCCAGCCTTCACTCCATCACTCTGAAAGGCTGATAGAGACAGGACCGCACTGATGCTCCATCTTGTCATTCATACCGACAACACAGTGACTCATCAGCCCCCGCTTTGTCTTTTTTATTTCATCAGACACTACCACGTCTCCCCGGCTGTACTCTCTTTTGTCACCTTTCCTCTGTTTTATCTGTGTCGTGTAGCTCTTTTTATTGCCCTTCAATCTCTTCTCCTTCTCACAAACACACACATACAGTCAGATGCCTGAGGATGATTTGCTGCTGACACTTTCCATGATGTGTTCCTGTATCAGTGCTGACACATTAGCTGGTGTGTTGAGACAGCCATGCTCTCACTGTGCAGCAAACACAGACCCACATTCAGAGATCTGCTCCAAAAAAACAAACCAGGTGCACTGCAGGTGAATCAGCCTCAGAATAACCAGGTGTGGGAGATAGCCCTGTCTGTCATGGACAGAAAGGATTATATTCTGTGTGAACTGTTTTAACTCTTTGAAAATTGACTTATTCAAAGCTACCAGAAACTCAAATTCACAATACAGCTTCTCAGCAAAATTGTATGGTTTCTTTACAACATTACAAGAAGATATAATAAATATAGATCAGTGTAGTCTGTATGCTATATATGTGGGACTGCTTAGAGTACTCTTATTTGTGGTTGCTGATGGTCTGATTTCAGTCATGGGTGCTGAGAGACATTGTTGTGAGTCCAAATAAAGACTGCATTTAAAAGAAAATGGGAAATCTCCTCCAAAAAAGCCAAAATAGTTACAGCTCTCCCTGGTTCAGTGTAGTACAGGTCATAAACTTCGTAACCTCAGGATCAGTCAAGCAAGACAAGATATTCTATTTTTAGTCCTACAAGGTGAAATTCCAAAGTATCTATCTAATCCGATCTATGCAACCTCCATGGTAACGGATGGGACAGACTATAAAGCCAGATTACATATAAAATTAATTTTCCTCAAACATGCAATGAAACTCAGCGGTAGTTCATGCAGGACACAGTAGTCATACGCCCAGCTGTGATCAGCTGATGGCCAGCTGATCACAGTTATCACCCACCAGCTTCCACAGCCAATCACAGCTCTTTCCCTCAACACAGCAGTCCATTTAAATATGGCGTACTTCCCACTAATCCTTGCTTGCATTACTGCTGATGCACCACGCTGCTGCTACAGCTTAACACACCTCCACCCCAGCCTCCTCCTTTATTCTGTTTTCACTTTGTCATGATGGGCACTGAGTATAGATCAATGAGAATAAAAATGACTAGCATCACGCTGCAATATAACAAAACTGAAAAAAGTGAAGGGGGTCTGAATATCTTCTGAATGCATTGTATATACATACTTCTTTATACACCTAGAAGTAAAACTTCTGTTTATTTACTCCATTGTGGATTTGATTATTAGCCATATTGTCAGAAGTATCAAAGTGAAGCCTACCACGAGCTACCTGATAGTGAAAGGATGATATAAAATATCAACCTTGTTTCAAGAAAAACATAGTTTATTTGGGATCTCAGCCAAGTAATATGTTACATTACCTACAATCCTAGGATCACAGCAACATGTCTGGCCTCTGACCTGGCCAGGTGGGACCTTCTTTACTCTGTCTAGAGCAGTGGTTCTCAACTGGCCGGGCATTAGCCTTACAAGAAATAGGGATCCAAATTCTTTAAAATGTTCAACCACTTAAATTCATTATGATAAAAAAAATGGTACAGTTTGGATCATAAATGGAACATAAGACATGGGACAAAAGAAATGTGTTTTTAAAAAGTTCACGATTTAAGAAGCACAAGTATGCACACATTTTAAATAATTTTTTCTCAAGATAGCATGGATATTTGTCAATTTCTCAAGGATTTTCCAAATTATCTTGGCAAAACCAGCTTTGTTAACCAGGAAAAGGAGATTGAGATGATTAAGGAGATTGAGAGAAAAAGACCCAGATTTACTTGCCAACACAAGAAAAACTAAAAGAAAATGTATAGATATTCTCTATGTCCACTTAAGGCTTTTATTCTTATTTATTTATTTATTTATTTTTGGGCACATATTTGCGACCCACTGGAAACATCTTTGTGACCCACTTTTGGGTCCTGACCCACTACTTGAGAGCCACTGTTCTTCTAGAGCCTACAAGAGCCCATGAGGATCTGGGTTGAAGTGAAGTGCTCGTCTCTCTTATGATGTCACCAAACTCAGCCGTATAGTGAAAAATGTGCTATAATTGATCTATTTCTATATATCTGTGCCGGTAATACTAGTAGTGATGCCTTTGTTGAAGCATTCAGGAGTATCAGCCTTTAACTGTAGGTACAGTGTATGACCACAAGGGTCCTTTCTAGAGTCTCCAGTTTGAAAACATCTTGGCATTTCCTCATAAAAACAGGTGAAAAATACAAAATTTCTGTTAAATTGTTAGCAGCTTTGAACCTGAATGACTTCAAGACTTCACGCTTTGGTCCAGCTGAGTTTTCCAGCTAAAACCTGCAGTCATCTACTGGCCTTTGGTTCACAGTTAAAATTCAGGAGGATAAGAATAACATTTTGTTTTTTGTTTTTTTACTCAATACCAGTAGCAACAACAGCAAGTCTGAAAGTTTGGGAGGAAACTTCAGAGTGTTGCCTTTTAAAGACACTTCGGTTGTCCTGTACTCCAAATGCTTCAGAGTGTCAGGATGAGCACTTTCTATTTTTACATATCATTTTCTTTATGTTTTCCTTGGAAAGAAAACACGAACAGTCTTTGTGACATGTATTTGACAGATTGCTGTTCATTCTCCAAACAGGCTGGTGGTCACACACATCACCTGCCAAACCCTGAAAGTCTGAGTCAGCATGAGTGTGGATGATTATCATGTGAGACATCTCCAGGGCAGCTGCTGTGACTGGCTCCATCCCTTCTGCCCGCCCTGCTCTCTGCATACAGGACTTTCCTCTGTCTCAGCAATTGCAGCGTGGTGAAAGTAATCATAGGACAGGATGTGCACAGTAAAAACTGTATCTGTCTGCCACACAGAGCTGTAAAAACAGAGAAAAGTCTCATTTGAAAGCTTTTCTTACATTTAAATGTTCAGCTGTGACTGGGAACATTTTACATCAGTGAAAATGAATGAAACAGCGTGTGCAGGAAAACCAAAACTATTTTCTTTGAGACACCAAAACATGAAATACAAGGAAAAGAAACTGTGACATTACAGGTGGTCATGCTATAGGGGAAAAAGTGTAAGTCTTCTGTTTTGGCACAGGTGGCTCTCTCAGCTGCTCAGGAGACAAAAATCTCTGCAACCCCCCACAAACACAGGATGGCTCAGAGCCATGGCTAAAAAAGTCAAAACCTGCAACAGACCTACCTGTAAGCTTAGAAAGTCTTCTAATAAACGTTGTAATTATATCACTGACAGTTGACTTTGGAATATCCAGCAGGGATGACATTTCACCAACCGTGTTATTGCGAAGGTGGCATCAATCACAGCACCCATTTCAGTCACTGAGCTCTTCAGAACGACCTTTTTGTATAAAAATGTTTGCAAATGGAGACTGCATGTCTAGGTGCATTATGAAACACCTGATTTCATTTGCTTCATTTGCTCTCTTCCTGATATTTTTTGTGCATATATTTTTATGTATTAGCTATGACTATACAGCAGCTAACATTAGCATTTAGCCCCTTTAATGATATTTCTTTTCTTTTTGAAATCCATCCAGTAGAAGAGGTGTGTGATTTCTCTACATTTAAACACTCATCTTGAACACATTCATATAAGCCTGAGCAAAAACTCACTGGATTGTAAAAATTTAATACAGGCTATATTTTACCAGGATAAAAGAAACACTAAGTTACTCTTACTGGCTGAATTATCACACAACTGACCTATAGATGCAGGTAAAATAAACAATGTTCGATTCTTTATTGAAACTGCCAGAAAAAGAATCATCATCTCACTACTTCAGTAGTGCTAATCTTAATATTACTGTTCCTTTATGTACTGGGTTAACTAACCAGAAATGCAATGCAATGTTTTTGGTACCATATGGAGCAGATGTAAGGTGGTCTTGAAGGAAAGTGTGGGTAAAAAAAAAAAAGTGAGGCTTGGTGTCCACATTGCCATTTTTATAATATAGATGTTATCAAACTGTTAAAATAACATGGTTGCAATTTGATGAAAATAGTGGTAAATTTAATCGTTTTGATTGTTTTTTTTTTCCATCACGTATCATTACCAGGATAAACATTTCCATTTTTCATTTAAGGAAAGAGGCCTGAAGGGTATAAGTCACAAAAAAGTGATGATAGAAATTAAGGTGATAAAATTGTATGTGATTTAAATAAACATTTATGATGGGCAAAAAAATCCTACACAGCAATACCTAAAATAATTGAATGCTGTGTTTGAACCATTTTGAATAAAAGCACAAAAGAGGTGTCTCTAGAAAGGTAACACTCCAAAGTTTCTACCCAAACTGTCAGACTCACTGCTACAGGAACTGGATAATGCAACAAAAAACAAGATAATATTTTTGTTGTCTTAATTTGTACTGAGAAACAGTGGCCTGTTGATGACTGTAGCTTGGAGGGAAAACTCAACTAGACTAAAGCATGAAGCCTGAGGTAGTCAAAGTTCAAAGATGATAACAATAGAACAGAAAATGAGGATTTAACAGCAGTTTATGTGAAGAAAGGTCCAGGCATTTTCTAACTGTAGACTCTAATACAGTGGACTATTGAGACATTAAAGGCCACATATTATGTAAAATACACTTAACCTTGCAAAGCAGATGGATATGCCCGTTTACGTGTTTCTCACTGGCGAATCCATCTTGCAAAGCTCCCGTCTGAACTGTTTGGGCCCGGTTAGAAAGAGACAGGACCAATCAGCGACGAGGGGCAGTACTTTCGGGCGCAGTGGAGTCGTGACATAAGCAAGTAGCAACAAGAGGCTGGTGCTGTTATGGCAGAAGACATTAGTGTGGAAGCTTCTAAAGCACCAGTTTTATCAGAACTTGATGACATTTCTTTGTTAAAAGAAGAAAAAAAGAACAGCAGTGAGTTGTTTCTTTTCAAAAACGACAAAAGTTGTGTACTGACATGTCCACAGTCGCCATGGTTCGTGTTATTATATGGAGTTTATTCCTCAGTAGCGGTGATGACGTCACGTGTTTTGTTGCTCTGATTGGCCCGTAAATATGTGACAGACACAAAGCTATCCAATCCCCCCTACGAAGTTATAATACATACACTTAATTCGTCTGACTGAGGTTGGAGTTTTTCAACTCTGAAAACAATGGAGAAAATTCCCAATTCTATGACAAAATTTGTGAAATTGTAAATATTAACATCAACATCAATTTCTTGCCTCAAGATTTCCCAAAAGGTAGCATAATGGAAAAAAATAGTACCCAAAAGTTTTTAAAAGCTCTCTGCAGTAAAGTTTAAACATTGAAGTCCAGAGTTAAGTGGAAATGAAAATTTTTTTTAACCAGAAGTCACAAAAATGACATGTTGTGAACAATGAACTCACACCTCGTTATTTATTAAATTTAAATTTATTACATTTTGTTCCTTTTAATCCTTCATAAAATTATTCATAAACATTTGATCAATTAATCTCAGGAATAAATACATCATTAATGCTACTATAAAGTCAAGTTAAATTGATCCATTTTTCACCCAGCTGTCTTCTTTCAGAAAAACAATCACAAAGTGACATCTTGCTTTATGACACATAGAGTCACAGGGCTCATGAGAAGTATATGCTTCACTGCCGGGTTTAGTCAGTCTGGATGAAGAGGGAAGGAGAAGTGAAGCAAGGAGACACATTCAGTGAGTAAGTGGAGAAAAGAGGAAGGACCCCTGCAGCCTTTTTATTTCATAAGCAGAGAAGTCGTCACCTTCCACAGGCTATGACCAGACACACTGCATGAGGAGACAGAGACGTGAGGGAGGATCAGAGTGAGAAAAAAGAAAGTAGAGAGGAGAGAAACTGTGCCAAAGAGAAGACAAGAAGTCAGTCCATACATCATTCAGCCTGACACAATATTCATGGCTACCCTTGTGAGTGTTCAACAAGGGCAGCCTGCCTGTGAAGTGAGTGGCATCGTGACCGAGTCAGCGCAATGGAAGTGTCACCTACATGTGTCAGCGCTTGTTATCTCTCTAGATGTGTGTGCATCTGCAGAGAAAAGTGGAAATGACACGTAACTCCATCAGCAAAATGCTACTTCCCATTTTTGCAACAATCACTTTTAAAGAGAGGATGCTCAGCAGAACAGAGCGGGTGGGTGGGACAAAAACCTTCCTTAACTACACAGGAAATAGAGATCAGTCATGGCTGTCCATCTGTCATTCTGAGAGGCAGACAGGAAGGCAGTGAGCTCTGGTTATTAGTCATACATGAACCTCCTGATTGTCTCCATTGTGACCTGAATGACCTAGACATGCTTCTGCCGCTCATTTGCTTTCTTATCTGAAGTCTGCAGATAAGAGAGAAAATCAAAGACTGGCTTCAGCTGTCTCTGTCATGTAAAAATAAGTAAGTGATGCAGTTTTACTTACATGCTAGAAGTTGTAAACGCTGCAGGTTTTCACCTCAAGCCCCCTCCCCACCATAAACACCCCTTACCTCGATGTGTCACTCAAGCTGCCTGTGTTTTTATCAAACGCCCTTGTCTGATGTTTGAATAGCTCCGGAAACACCTTCCTCCCACACCTTTCCATGTACAGCTTGGGGGGAAGGGGGCATATCCATTCATTCTCAAAGAACACAACCTTCATAAAAATGCTATGCTCCGATGGTAGAGAGGGTGAACTTTTCCTCAGCCCCACTTCTTTCATTTGTCATAAAACTGTCTTGAAAAATAAAGCTAATGCAGAAGAACTGTAGTACTTCAATTGCCCACTTGAGGCCGTATGCAGAAGCCAAAGAAGTCACATAGACATCCATTCAAAATGCATGGATTTATTGCAGAAATAAAGATGTTATCAGTCTGGTTTAAATAATGAATTTGGTCTGAATAGTTCATGTCTTCATTGGCACATACTTTACAGGGGTTGGAATTTTTGTCCATACCTCATTCAAGTGAGTTTTATGAATGGTAACATTTATTCACATGAAGGCATGTGGCTGGTCTAACTCAGGTGCTACAGATGTTTTTCAAGAGGTTAAGGACCCACCTTTCAGGTGACAAACATCTGGCCTGCTGCTAACCTGACACATCAGATATACTGTTTCATTTATCAATTGTATCGATATATTTCACATTCACCTTGGCAACCTCCCACACAAAGTGTTTGAGAAGGTTTGAACTTTTTGAAATATTCTTGTAGGTGATTTGATGGATGTTCTGTCTGTCATTCATGACAGCCCATTCATTCTGGGCCAATCAGAGCAAAAAGATAAAACAAGGTAGTAGGCAGGAGCTTCACTAAAATGTTTAGAGTTGACAAAATGAACATTACATGGAGCTTGTTTGTGGCATGAGTCCATTCAGGAGAAGTGCAAAAACATCTTCCTTACCAAGAGAAGCCTTCAGTGTGGTTCTTTGCATTCTATTTAACAAAGCAATGTGGTCCAGCTTTAATAAAACTACCACTATACTATAGCTACATCCGAGCTAATTACTACACTAGTGGCAGCCACTGCTGTCAACTTGCAGTACAACTAAACCCCGCCCATAGCTACTGCCTTGTTCTCCTAAAATAATGCTGATCACTCAGGTCTGTTTTCAGACATGGCACAATCATTTCAGATTGGAGCTTTGCAAGATGGATTTCTCTAATGACAGACATGGAATCTCGCCAATCCATCTGCTTTCTAAGGTTAGCCCACACGCAGATCATGTGCTGTGCATTGCACCTCATGAGCTGCCCTGTTTTTTTTTCTTTTTCTTTTTCTCCCCATCAGGCCAATGTTTGACCTCAAATAAACTTTATCTGACGTCCCACATTAGTACAAGTTCATACATTACCAATGCACTTCCATCTCTAGTAGAAGAGTAACTTTATTGTGATCCCTAAGCCTATTCTTCTTTCCACTCTCCACTGTATCTCTCTAAAGCGTTGGGGCAAAATACAAGTTATTAATATATGAAATGTAAAACAAATTAAAACACTGTGCATTGTTGCTGCTGCCATTATCTTGCTATACATGTAATTTCTAGACAGTTCTGCCAGGGTTTAACATAGCCAACATGATTAAAGAATCACTGCAATGTCTGAAGTAGTTGAACACATGTTAATAATGTATGATCACAGCTGAGTGCTTTGATAAAGTCCTTATTCTAAGAGTCCTGATCCACTCAAGGCTATTAAAAAACCCAGAATGAGAAGGATGGAGGCACTCACAGACACATCCGAGTGTTGATTAAGGAAGAATCCATGTCATTGATGTATGATCATTTCAGCTCAGATATTTAAGTAGTGATTGATCCAATTATTTCCAACAGCTATGATTCCTCTTTAAACGAGCTTCAGATAGGTTTCAACTGATAACAATGAAGCAGCTGTCACTTCAAGTTTTTAATGGGCTGTTTGAGCTTTCTCTGACTTTTCTCTGATTCAGAATTACCTGGTAAATCCACCAAAATACAATGATCGTCTCTCCTGTTTGACTCAAACTGAAAGCAACAATGAGATTAAAAAAAAAAAAAGCTCAATGCAGAAACAGAAATGCTCAATTTCCCACACTTCATCGTGTTTCCTGAGAGCTGGTGAAAATACACTTTCGATGCTTTTGTTTTATACACCTTATTGTTCAAAACATCAACAGTCCACTCAGCTCATCAGGCTATTTCCTATTCAAGAAGAAGTTGTGTTAATCATTTCTTGGTGGTGGAATGAATCACCAAGTCCCCAAGTCTCCTTCCACTTTCAAGACAACCCACTTTTGATGTGAAGATAATGAAACTGATGATGACAATGATGCTACTCATGCTGACACTACTGAGGCTAACATGCCTGTCAAACTAGCTGGGACAAATAGTTCTGTGTGAGAAATAGATGTTCAACATGTAAAACCTGTGTTTGTAATGACCACATCTACGAATCAGACGTCTATTTCCATATAGATACATGACACATGTTGAAACTTAGAAATGTTACATTTTTCAGGAAAATATTAGCTTATTGTGAATTTGATGGCAGTGAGCTGGCTCAAATTTGGGTTAATTCAGTTTGAAATCCCTCATTCCTGTTCAAAATGGTAAAAAATGTCAAAAAAATAAAAATAAAAAAAATGTGGAGAGCTGACTGAAAAGGAGAGAGTCCACATTAAAGCACTTCATGATGCTGAATGGTCTTTGAGACAAATATGACAGGTGGTCTAATAAATTTGTTAAGCATTGTATATATATTGTTTTTTGTTCTCCTTACTTTTCCATACTTGTACTGTATTTGTAATACCACACACATTTTAGTTGTTTTCAATATACACCGCATTCCAAATTATCATACAAATGATATTTTTCTCTGATTTTCCTAAATAGTCAATGCAAATGACAGCCAGTATAATTTTTTAGCTCATCAGCCATTAGAGCATAATTAAAATTTTATTTGAAACAAAACCTCCCAATGATAACCTTTTTTTTTCAAAAATAAAAAACTCAAAATGCACTGTTCCAAATTATTATGTAGTGAGTGAATTTGCAGCATTAGGAGGTCATATTTACTGAAATCAAAAGCTATTTCAGTGAAAAACATCCTAACAGGCCGAGTTCCATGTTAACATAGGAGCCCTTCTTTGATATCACCTACACAATTCTTGCATCCATTGAACTTGTGAGTTTTTGGAGAGTTTCTGCTAGAATTTCTTTGCAGGATGTCAGAATAGCCTCCCAGAGCTGCAGTTTTGATGTGAACTGCCTCCCACCCTCATAGATCTTTAGCTTGAGGATGCTCCAAAGGTTCTCAGTAGGGTTGAGGTCAGGGGAGGATGGGGGCCTCACCATGAGTTTCTCTCCTTTTATGCTCATAACAGCCAATGACACAGAGGTATTCTTTGCAGCATGAGATGGTGTATTGTCATGCATGAAGAAAATTTTGCTATGGAAGGCACGGTTCTTCTTTTCGTACCATGGAAGAAAGTGGTCAGTCAGAAACTCTATACTTTGCCGAGGTCATTTCACACCTTCAGGGACCCTAAAGGAGCCTACCAGCTCTATCCCCACGATTCCAGCCCAAAACATGACTCCACTACCTCCTTGCTGATGTTGCAGCCATGTTGGGACATGGTGGCCATCCACCAACCATCCACTTCTCCATCTATCTGGACCATCCAGGGTTGCACAGCACTCATCAGTAAACAAGACTGTTTGAAAATGAGTCTTCATGTATTTCTGAGCCCACTGCAACCATTTCTGCTTGTGAGCATTGGTTAGGGGTGGCTGAATAGTAGGTTTATGCATGACTGCCAGCCTCTGGAGGATCCTACATCTTGAGGTTCATGGGACTCCAGAGGCACCAGCAGCTTCACATACCTGTTTGCTAATCTGACACACCATTAAACTACTAATACACAGTGTTTGGGAAAGGGCAGAGCCTTTGAAAAAAAAAAACTCGCAGAGTGATTGGATGAACTTTCTGTCTGTCACATCTTTATGGGCCTTTATGGGTCAGAGCAACAAAACATGTGACGTGGCTGCTAGCCCCCATCAAGGAGTAAGCTCCATAGAGAACTGCATAACACGAACCATGGCGACTGTAGACATGTCAGTACACAACTTTGCCATTTTTGAAAAGAAAACAACTTACTGCTGTTCTTTGTTCTTCTTTTAACAAAGAAATGTCATCAAGTTCTGATAAAACTGGTGCTTTAGAAGCTTCCGCGCTAATGTCTTCAGCCATAACGGCACCAGCCTCTTGTTGCTGCTTGCTTACGTCATGACTCCGCTGCGCCCAAAAGTACTGCCCCTCATCGCTGATTGGTTCTGTCTCTTTCTAACCAGGCCCAAACCCCTAGCTCAGGTTTCATGCTTTAGTCTAGTTGAGTTTTCCAGCTAAAACCTCCCAGCTACAGTCATCAACAGGCCACTGTTTCTCAGTACAAATTAAGACAACAAAAATATGATCTTGTTTTTTGTTGCATTATCCAATTCCTGTAGCAGTAAGTCTGACAGTTTGGGTAGAAATTTTGGAGTGTTACCTTTCTCGAGACACCACCCCTCGTAACTGATTGGTCCTGTCACTTCCTAACCGGGCCCAAACAGTTCAGATGGGAACTTTGCAAGATGGATTCACCAGTGAAAAACAATAAGCATAACCATTTGCTTTGCAAGGTTACCTGTTTGCTGCTTTTTTAAATGGCAGCTGCTCTCTTAATCTGATGGATTTGTCTGGCAGAAACTTTCCTCATTATGCCTTTATCTGCACAAATCTGTCTGAATCAGCCACAAATTTCATCGGTCACGCTTAAGTTGTCGTGAAATATCTAATGTTTTCATTCCTTGTCCATGGCATTGCACTATTTGAATCTTTTCAGCAGCAGAGAGATTCTTTTTCTTTCCCATATTGCTTAAAACCTGTGGTCTGCTTAATTATGTGGAACATCCTTCTTAAGTAGTTTTCCTTTAATTGGGCTCACCTGGCAAACTAATTATCACAGGCATCTGAGATTGATTTCAGTGATCCAAAGAGCCCTGAGACACAATACCATCCATGAGATTAATTGAAAAACAAAAAAATGAATGTTTGACAATAAAATCCAGTTTGCATAATAATTTGGAAAACAGTGTAGGGTTTCCCAGAAAACTGCCAAATTACTGCTGACTCTTTGCCACAACTTTTTTTTCGGGGGTAATGCCCCCTGAAAAACAGCTCGATGACAAACTTTTGGGTCCTGACCCAGTATGAGATCTACTTTAGAATAAATGACCTTCATTTGACTTCTGAAACACATAGGAGAAAACCAATCACACTGACTTCCCATGCATCAAAGCTTCTCTTCATCCTGCAGGATTAACCACTTCAACTCAAACCGGTGAACAAGCTGCTAACAAATCTCTCGCCTAAAACGTCTTAACGGTTTCTGTTGTATGGATGACTCACAGGTCGCAGAGCACAACCCTTTCATCCACTGATAATGTGTTTGACAAGATGCAAACAGGAAGGACTATAAGAGGGGGCGGGACCTGAGGAAAAACAGGAGGGGTGGGTGAAGGACTTGACTGGGTGCCCTGGAGTCGAGGACATGACGTGGAGCAAACCCCAAAAAACCCTCTTCCCTGCAACTACAATTCCACTCCCTGCCCATCACACTGATCCACCCACACACCTGCCTCCTCATTTGTCAGGATAACACATCTCAGGGCCTTGGCTACATGATGCCTGTCACCGCAGGAACGTGATGCACCCCCCCATCCGCCCGCCTGCCTCCCTCATCCATCAGCAGTGAAGGACATTTGTGGGGAATTGCTTTCTTGCTCTGATAAGGCTGCTGTGATGTCAAAAGCCCGGTCGCCGTGGGGATGATGACTCATGCTCATCACTAGAAGAACCCTCCCCTCTCCTACCCCCCTTTAGCGTATCCCCATACACTCACCCCACTGGCCTGCTTCACTTATCCCCCTCCTATTCCCCCGTGGAGTCCCACTGCTGCTTCACTACTGCTATAATTGCTCGCCTGGGTTCAGCTTCTCAGCGAGGAAAGGCGCGGGGGGTAAACAACAAAAACAGAAACAACAGTTATGATATGGAGATGAGGTCCAGAGTATGAGTCAGAGCTCCTAGTGTCACATTCCTCACGCTCTCTGTCCCCATCCAGGAAACCAAAGTCATGCCACAAACATTTTAATTAGATAGAGTAGCCAACTTTGTACAACCGGAAATTCAGACGTCACTTGATAAGCAGCAACTTTCCTGTTGGCAAAACTCTGTTGGCACAGATATATGAAATTAGGTCGGTGCATTTTTACAACCAACACTCCCCTCATGCTAACCCATGTTTTGTTGAGGTGAATGTTAAAAATAAACGAATAAATCCACTCACTGTCTTACAAGGGCCTCCTCAATCCATGGTTGCTGCTCCATCCCAAAGTCTGATACTGAGGAGGAGAAGACTCACATCTTTATTGTGTAGGGCTTTCTGCTTTGCACCTATGAACCACTGTTATCCTATTACCATCCCGTATGAAGAATGCAAACAGAGAGGCTCTATCTATACTCGGTGCCAGATCCACCCAGCCTGTTCAATGGCCACATCTGACCCATGTATTTGACACACAAGGACATCACCTGTTGCCAGGTGAGCTCATGTCCTTTATATGTTTGTAGTTTCTAACAAATCACACAAAATATAGAAATATTTCATCAGAAAGTTTAAGTTCTGCCATCCCCCCTCCCCCCAACATATTCTTCTTCATTACATTTTGCTGCGTTCCAGGCAACCCGTAACTCGTGTTTTTCCCACCTGTAACTTGTGAAAGTGCAATGGAAAGGCAGTCGAACTCGTAACTTCCCACCCGTGAACTCGTACCAGATCAATGTACTCCGAGTTACGACTTGTGACGTCACATCACTGCCTAAACAATATGGCAGCGTTTCAAAATAACAACAAATACTGTAAAATATAAAGTTTAAGCTTCTGTTACCTTATGCGCCATTTCCCCTCCTCCGTTTCACTCAAATGAGCAAGTTGCAGGTTCCTTTGGTGATTGAAATGATTAAGCATAAATCTTATAATGTCTGCCATGTTGGTTTGTTTACATACCAGAATTCCTTGCACTCAAACCGAAGTTGTAATTTGCCTGGAACGCTTTCAGGTTGGAACTCAGAGATTTCAACTGGGAAATTTCTGAGTTACGGGTTGCCTGGAATGCAGCATTAGGCCACATTGCTCCACACTGTCCCTTTGTTTTGGGCCCCTCCTGGTCAAAGTGAGGGCTCTCAACACTTGTCTTTATTTAATTTCACCCAGGATCTGATTTTAAAATTGCTGATCTGCGCGAGGAAGTTCAACAATGTCAGTTATTTCCTGATCAGAATTTGGCGGGAACTTACCAGCTAAAAAATGGTAGAAGTACATTTTTGATAAGAGAGGTTGCAGAATAATGTTATGTTTGTCAGTTAGACTCCACAAGTGGCCCAAAAGTCAAACGTTATATTTTGGCTAAGTGCTCTTATTACATAAGTTTTTATTTTTTTGTTTTGCAAGACTCAGAAATGCCTCACAGATTTATTTTTCCCCCTCCAATACTCACAGTGGTTGTGGGCTCATAATCATCATAGTCTTATTTGATCAATGTTTAGTCAAAACAGATTACCTTTATTAATCACAAAGAGATTTAAATAGCTTAAAGCTATATAAGAAGAAACAAACAAAAAAAAATTACATGATATCCACATACAAACCCACCATGTGGTCAATAAACCTGAAAACAACAACAACAACATGGTTAGTGATGTGAGCAACAACAGTGATAATACCATTACATTTCCAGGAGGAGGAATTTCCTTCAAGTTTTAAGGTATGGCAAAGCTAGGTTAACCTCGCAAAGCAGATGGATTTGCAAGGCTCTGTCAGGCAAAGAGGATTTGGCAGATTTTTCATGGGCGCAACTCACATACTGAGCTCTGCTGCTCATCTCACAAATGCATGTTCCTTACAAATGTGGCACCATTTACAAGGGAAATAAACAGGCTTTCCAATGGTATAAGATTCATTGCCAAGAAGCCTTGTTAGAAAAAAAGACATAATCTACCAAACACAAATTTCCTTACTTTTGGTGCTAAAAATCTGAAGGCTTCTGCACACTTAGTACTGCAGGAACATTTGCACAAAAATTTGAATAATTTGAAGACATCTCTGACTCGCAACTCAGAAGAGATGTGATAAATTACGCACCTTGTTAAAATGTTGATGCTGCAAAAGTCCTTTATAAACTGGGGAACACTGGGGTTAGGAAAGATGGAATTAAGTTTCTGCCTCTCTGTCATGCATAATAATAACTTTAATAATAACTTTATTTGTATAGCACTTTTAAAAACATGGGTTTATAAAGTGCTTTGATGTGCAGAAGCAAGCAGAAAAACAAAGCAACAAACCCAAACAGAAGACAAGAAGACATGACATGACATGCAAACATCAGCAGAATCCAAACACTTAAAGAAACTAGCCAAAAATATGGATGAGATAGTAATTCATCAACATCAATATACATCAAAACTTAGACGACATGAGATGCCATGCAAACTAAGACATCACAGTTATCAATCATACTGCATAACTAAGACATCATGAACATCATCAGGATGCAGGCAAGACACAGACATCAAGTACCATAAAACAATAGTAACCCAGGCAATGCAGGAACCCAGCTACACAGGCTGAGACTGAGAGGACCAAAATTAAAACGTGAAAAAATTAAAAGAATTAAAAGAGAACCAAGGAGGAGTAAAAACAAAACAGAAGATAAACAAGAAAAGGCAGTAAAATGTAATTAAGAGGGCAAAAACAGACAGTAAAACGAGCTAAAATAAGATCTAAAACGGTAAAAGCAGTAAAATTGCTAAATATTATAACAGAGGTAAACAAAAGGGAAGCAATAAAGCAGTAAAGTGAGGAAGACAGTAATGATTAAAAACAGCCAAGGGGCAAGGAAATAAAATGAAGTTGACAGGGAGTAAAGGTGAGATGAAGAGGAAATTAAACTAAAATAGGTAAGAATCTGTGAGAAGATAAAAACTAGATAAGAAGAAGAAGATGACATCACATAAAAGCAAGTCTATAAAAATGAGTTTTAAGAAGTGATTTTAAAGATGTCAATGATTCTGCATGCCTTATCTCCTCGGGCAGGTTGTTCCAAAGTCGAGGGGCTCTGATGGAGAAGGCCCTGTCACCCTTAGATTTGAGTCTCGACTTTGGAACGACCAGGAGGTTCCCACCCGAGGATCTGAGGCTGCGGGCTGGGACATAGGGGATTAAAAGCTCTATAATATAAGTAAAATCTTAAAATCAATTCTAAAACTAATAGGTAGCCAGTGTAAAGACGCTAAAATCGGGGTGATGTGATGCCGTCTGTTAAAAACTGGTTAATATCACCTTTACACACAGGAGGTCAGTGGTGTTTTATTTGCTGCACTGCTCCTTCTTTTCAGCAGAGTTGGCTGAGAGGAGGGGCCAGCTTTTCATTCACTATAAACTATTTCTAATCTTAAAGTTAATGAAAAATATTAAGTGTGCACTTGAGTTTTGCTGTGAGTGATGAAGTTTCCACAAATTTCTAATTTTGGTACATGCTTTACCTTCATTATGAGACTGGAATTCCTTTGATTCCGGTCTCGTTGTGACTGAATCTCTGTGGGAAGAAGAAAATTCACTTCATAATCTACTGATGTCACATTTCTACATACCAATACAAGAAAACCCAGATGTACTGTTCTGTTATCAAAAATGTAATAGATATGCAAATCCTGTTTTTTTGTTTGTTTGTTTGTTTGTTTTGTATAGGTTGTTTTGTGATCTGCAGTGCTTTTCTGCAGCCTAGTGGTGAAAAAGAATAATCTATAGCTTAAGTCTTTTAACTCTTCAGATAGATAATCAATCAATAAACTTCTTTTTTAGCATTATCATAATCACCATAAAACTGATTCAGTGATTTGATATTCATTGTGTTAAACACATCGTTACATCCAACCTGAGCAACAAGTAACCACAAAGTATTCAGCATGAGTCCTGTAAGCACTGAAGGCCAGGCGGACCTTGTCGAGTAATTAGCAGCATCACCTGGACAGAGAGAGAACAGAGAGAGAGAAGGGACAAACAATGCCGTGAACATACAGCTGTAACACTAAATGAATAGAAATATTTCATACTGTCCTCATTTAAGGAAATTTTAGAGAAACACAATTTGCTAGTTTTATGTTTGACAGCAACATTTAAAAATGAATGCCCAGACCTTTTTAGACTCTAACATGTGTTTGACTGCAGACCACGGCGACACTTGAAAGATGGAATCTGTTGTGTGAAAATGCCACTAAAGACCACATTTGAGTTTTCTTTGAAGTTTTGATTTTTCATCTGCACTTTGAGGCAAGCTAAAACTGCTCAGTTAAACAATGAATTGCTCTCAAATATATTTGGTGTAGAACCCAAACATGCTGAAGAGATTTCTGTCAATGATGTTTCGTTGCAAAAAAACGATGGTTAATGTCCACAGAATGAACTGTTTTTCATCATTTCAAGGCCAACACTGCCCCCTAGTGGTTTGTGCTGAGTAGTGTAAAGGAAAAGTGATGTCACCCAACAGAGATGTAAACAAAGAGGTACAGGATATGTACACTGCTCAAAAAATAAAGGGAACACTTAAATAACACATCCCAGATCTCAATGAATGAATTAGTCCAGTTGGAAATCTTTATTACATAGTGGAATGCGTTGAGAACAAAATAACATAAGAACGATCAACGGAAACCAAAATCATTAACCCATGGAGGACTGGATTCAGAATCATACTCAAAGTAAAAGTGGAAAAATAAGATCACAGGCTGATCCAACTTCTGTGAAATTCCTCAAGACAACTCAAAATGAGGCCCAGCCACAAACATATAGGCATGCTCCTGATGAGAGCATGGATGGTCTCCTGAGAGATCACCTCCTAGACCTGGGTCAGGGCATCAGTCAGCTCCTGGACAGTCTGTGGTGCAACGTAGCGGCAGTGGATGGAATGAGACATTATGTGCTCGATTGGATTCAGGTCTGGAGAACAGACAGGCCAGTCCATAGCATCGATGCCTTCGTCATGCAGGAACTGCTGACACACTCCAACCTCAAGAGGCCGAGCATCGCCATGTATCAGAAGGAACCCAGGGCCTACTGTACCAGCACATGGTCAGACAATGGGTCTGAGGACCTCATCCCGGTACCTAGGAAGTCAGGGTACTTCTGGCTAGCACATGGAGGTCTGTGTGGCCCTCCAAGGATATGCCTCCCCAGACCATCACTGATCCGCCACCAAACTGCTGGAGGATGTTGCAGACAGCAGAACGTTCTCCATGGCATCTCCAGACTCTCTCATGTCAGTCACATGTGCTCAGTGTGAACCTGCTCTCATCTGTGGAGAGCACAGGGTGCTAATGGCGAATCTACTAATTCTGGTGTTCTCTGGCAAATGCCAATCGGACTGCACGGTGCTGGGCTATGAGCACAGGCCCTACCTGTGGATGAGCGTCCTCATACCACCCTGTTTCTGACCGTTTGTGCAGAAACATGCATATTAGTGGCCTGCTGGACGTCATTTTGTAGGGCTCTGGTGGTCCTCCTGTACCTCCTTGCAGAACAGAGCACATAGTGGTCCTGCTGCTGGGTTGTTGCCCTTCTACGGCCCCCTCCATGTCTTCTGGTGTACAGCCTGTCTCCTGGTATCTCCTCCTCTTGACAGTGAGCTGGGAGACACAGCAAACCTTCTTGCCATGGCACGCATGGATGTGCCATCCTGACTGCGTATATCTTGGACTGATAAGAGCCAGACCTGTCCAATCAAGAAATCACTGATACTGTCTGTCAGGTGATATCAGTTGACAGTTTTGTCCTCCAGGGGGCAGCAGGATGCAGCCTGTGTCCCTGCCTCCTGCAGACAACAATCAAGGAAGATAGAAAGATTGCTCAGACAGGAGACAGAAAATATTATCTGTTAATTGAAAACTTTACATTCCTACAAGTTTGATCCACTTTATCTTAAAAATTCAATCTGACATTCCAAATTATGTGTTAAAATCCCCCAAATTAACCATGAGATTACAGCCATGGATTATATGTTGCTATGTAATATTTGTCACTTGCAGGTATTTTCGATCATGGTTAATGTGCAGAAAGAGTATTTATCAGCAGCATTGCTTATGCATTGTAGCACTTAAACATTAACAAACTTGATGTGCTGTAGAAGATTGTGCTTTCTCTAAAGATGTGCACTCACTAAAAAAAATAAGTCTCCTTCAACTCACCTTTTACAAAAGTGAAAGATGTGATTTTTTTTTTTTCGAATAAATTTTTAACTATTAAGAGACACACAGATAGACTGAGCCAGCGTTCCTGTTAATTTGTCATTTGGTGAAAAATGACTAGATAGATTTATTTATGACATTTAGGGAAGAATATCTTTATCTTCCATGTGCATGTCAAGGGTATATCATGGTGGTTTTCTTACAACATGGGAGGTCAAACCTTGTTTCTTGAGCTGTGATCACTTGAGGAGAACATCTCATGTGGTGGATGCTCATGTGGTTCCTTAAAGAGAAAACACTTTAACTCTCTCCATCAGGCTGTTTTGATCACACAGACATCATGTGAGCTCCAACAGATTACATGCACGTGCAGACTGAAGGAAAAAGACACAGACCCACACTAGTTTGACTGATCTGTCACCTGAAAACACAGGCAGGCTGTCAGTCTTCAAAATAAAATGCTTTTCTTTTCTCATGAAAAAATATAATTCCTGGAATTGTATCCTGTTGTGATCTGTGAGCAGGGGCATCAAATTTTCTTTTATCTGTAAAAAGCCATCATATGTGGGTTATTATTTTTCAAAAATGATGCCCATTTCACATGAAAAGTTAAGATATGGAGTGTCAGGTATCTTATAAATTCCCAGATTATTTTTAAGCACAAAGAGAATCCAGTTATCTAACGGCATTGCATTCTTCCAGGATGCTTTTTTTTTTTTTTTTTTTTTTTTGTCAGAACCATGACTGAGATATTTGACAGAAAAATTTAAATCAGAGCTTTTAAAAGCAAGCTTTTCAGAGCTTCGAAAACGCCTGCATTACTTTATTTTATTTTTTAAAAATCAGACTTAGATTAATGCCAATTCCTCTTATGGCCATTGAAAGAAAATTCAGTTATTTGTTGCTACATTAAGGGCTACAATCCCCTACAATGATATGTAGAAATAATTACTACCACAATTTGGGTGCTGTGTATAATGTAATTAAAAACAGAATTAATTGATTTGAAAATCTAAAAAACTCATATTTTATTCACAGTACAACATAAACAAAATAAGAAAAGTTGAAATTTAGACATTTGACCATTTCATGAAAAATATTAGCTCATTTTGATTTTGATATCATCAAAAGATTCAGAGAATCTGGACAAGTCTCTGTAAAAGGGACAAGGCCAAAAATCAAGGTCAATAGTAGATGCCTGAGATCTTCAGGCCCTCTGGTGGCACTGTTTTAAAAACAGGCATGATTCTGTACTGGAAAACACAACATGGGCTCATGAACACTTACAGAAATCACTGCCTAACAACACAGTTCACCCTACCATCCCCAATGCAAGTTAAAGCTGTATCATGCAAAGAAGAAGACACATGAACACGATCCAGAAATGCTGCCATCCTCTCTGGGTCAAAGCTCATTTAAAATGGACTAAGGCTAAATGAAAACTGTTCTTTGCTCCATTTAATAAAAGTTTGAAATCCTTTTTGAAAACCCCGGATGCTGTGTCATGCAGACTAAAGAGGAGAGGGACAATCTGGCTTGTTACCTGCACAATTAAAAAGCCTGCATCTCTTATGGTATAGTGTTGCACAATCAACGCTGAAAAGTAGATAGAGGTTTTATAGCAACATATGCTCCCATCCAGGCATCTCTTTCAGGGAAGGCCTTGCATATTTCAGCAAAATGATACTAAAGCACATATTGCAACCATCACAGCAGCAACTGGTCTCCTCACTCCTGAGATTTTTACAGACTGTTGTTAAAGAAGAGGTGATTCTGCTGCAAAATGGCAACCCTGTCCCTACTTTTTAGAGATGTGTTGCTTTCATAAGACTCAAAGTGATTTAGTATTTTTCATGAATTGGTGAAATGTCTCACTTTCAATCTTTGGTATAATGTTTCATTCTGTTGTAAAAATATAGGTTTATTTGATTTCAAATCATTGTATTTAGTTTTCATCCACATTTTGCACAGCACCCCAATTTTTTTGGTAATGGGGTTGTACTTCAATACTGATGGGCTCTCTATAAAACCCCAAGAAAATAGATCTAGACATATTCTTAGAAACAACCTAGTGTTTCATCAGTTTGAGTTACTGTGTGCAGATTGGGGCTGCACGGCAGCAAAGGGGTTGGTGCTGTTGCCTCACAGCAAGAAGGTCCCTGGTTTGCTTCCCGGTCAGGGCCTCCCCGTGCATGCGTGGGTTCTCTCTGTACCCTGCCTCCTGCCCGACGACAGCTGGGATAGGCTCCCCCCAAATGGGAGAAGCGGTACAGAAAACAGATGGATGTGCAGATTTAGTTGTGTCAACCTCAAAGTAGGGCAAAGTTTTACACCACCTTTGGCTGGGAGATATTGCTGAATGTGGTAAAGAGACATCACTACGACATATTTTTATTAAGAAGTAGTCACAGAAGCTCGTTTGAATGTAAGGTGTTTTTTAAGGTGTCTGTATTCCACTTTCAGCCTCAAAACAAGGCATAAAGAGGCCACTGGAGTCATTCAGGTTTGAAAATCTTGGTGTTTTTATTGTAAGTATTGCATCTTCAACTTACACAGCTAGAATCATCATCACCATCAGACTGCATGTTTTACAAAGGATGGCCACAGGTTCAGAACATCAGGAGGACTCCCTACTCGTCTGTTTGGGCTAGAAAGTCAACTTCCTGTGAGACCGACGCCAGCATGGAGTGTGGCTTACTGAAAAAAATAAAAAAATACTGCAACTCCCACTTTGTTGGAGCTGGTACACTTCTGGCCAAGCTGCAAATCTGAACTCAACATTCCTGGGAAAGTTAAACCCTGACCTGAACCGGAGTATGGTGCACATGTCTACACCTAACCTGAAACACAGAGGTAAAAATATAGCTTTGTGATCACCAGCTTATGAAGATATGATATTGTGTTGAATCTGCAGCACAGCCAGAAACTAGAATAACTCGGGCTGATCCATGAGCAGTCTGCAGTTATGACAGTTTAACTCTGCAAAAAATATATCTGCAAATTATGTAACAGAGCCTTCAGTTTTTACGCTTTCTACTGGACAGACTTATCTTTTTTATGACAAATCACAAGTCTGAAGAGCCCACTGAGATCAGTGCAGACACGTCATGGACCAGGTGTCTCTCTTACACTCAGCCTCAGTAAGAACACGGAGCATGCACGCACAAACACTCACATGAGAGAGAACACACCTGGCTTCAGTAAAATCTGTCCTTATTGATTGTTTTATCCCTTCTTGGAATTCAAGCTCAGACTTGTTTGCCACAGGAGACAATGAGTTCCAGAGAGTTTTCACACATTTTTTGTGATAAACAATGAAACCCAACACTAACAGAATCCTCCTATCATAGTACAACTTTTACTACATGTAGCGGAATTTCATCCACACTGCAACAACTCATATCTAAGTGGGGTTTTTGGGAGTCAAATTTCAAGTCAAAATTCAATTACACTTGTACTGAGCCACATTTAGTCAAAAGTTCATTTAAGATAAAAAAAAAAACCAATGAGACTTGAATTGCTTTAAAAGGCGGCATCACCTAGAGTGTTCCTGGGTCAAATTCCTGTTGGACAGGGTCTTTCCATGTGAAGTGCGCATGTTCTCCCCTGCTACCTGGTCTAAAAAGAACATGCTTGATAAGCTATCTGGTGGTTTTACATTGCCCGTAGCCATGACTGCTTGTTCGCCACTTCCACCTATTATACCATATCTTGTCATGGACTATGGCTTATAGTACGTGTAATGAAATACCCAGAATTTCCCCTCTGGGGATCAATAAAGTATTATCTTATCTAGTATTTTTGATCCAAAATGAGACAACTGAACCCACTTAAATTGGAGTTTTTGCAGTGTATGAGCAGTTAAATATACTTGTCATCAAACATGGGACCTTTTTTTTCTGTCAGCAGTGACGGCTCATAAAAACAACATATGAAGACAAAAAAAAGACAGAAACAAAGAGAATCTGAAGGTTAATAACTTAAACAGGGGAAGAATTAATGTAAACTATCCCTCAAAGAGAGAGAGAGATAAAGAGAGGACACTGAGGTGTTCTGAGGTGGTTTTAGAGTGGTTGTTTTTTTTTTTATATATATTCTAGCACCAAATATGGTGACTTTTTAAATCAGTGCCAACCTCAACACAGCTCCTCAAGAGCTCACAAACTCTTCACCTTAACAATGTCCTTTAGAGAAAGCAAAGGATTTGTTCTTTTGTGAATCTTTTATCCTCAATTGGAGGCCTTGTATTGTAAAGGTAAGACACGTTTTGTTGACTAAAATACAATTCTAATAGAAACTACAATCCTCGGAAAAGAGGAGAGTGGAGTTTGAGACCCCTTTAATTGTGTAGTAGCTGGCTCAGTATTTGCCAGTGAAGTCTTTGCTATCAATGAGCCTTGTGTGGAGATTATCCCCTCAATTACACACCTCCAAACACAACCAAACAGGAGAAGACAATTTTGTCTGTTAGCCAATCCAGTCCATTCAGGTCTGTGTTTGTCGGGGACTCCAGACAAGGAAGGTGACTCTTACCAGGCGAGGCTCAGCACTAGGAGCAGCTTAGGGGCCAATTACATTTCAAGTGTCCATTGAATAAAACATCAGAAAACAAAATGGCTACATTTCTTATCCCCTCCCAACCTCCCCAACCCATCCCAAGAAAGAGAAAAATAACAATGACCCATAAAATATACAATTCTTAGAATAAGGAATGAGAAATAAGCATCAAAAATAAAGAGTAAAATAAGACAGAACCAAAATAAGTTAAACTCTTTCTCCCTGTTGTTTGTGTTCTTTGAGGGATTGAGAAATAAATACTTAAAAGTATGGTGTTTTCTTTCTTTCAGGCATAAAAAGATTGATGAGAGAGAAAATGGCGGTGTAAGAAGAAAAATAAAAGACAAAGAAGTGTGGTTGAAGTGCAATTCTTAATGCCAGTGGAGTCTGGATGGCGAACATTGACATCATAAACACCCGTTTTTTCTTCCCTGCACACTTCACACGTTTCCTCCACAGATCACCATCAGTGGAATGCCACAAACAGCTTCCTCCCCAAAATCATGAACATTAAATAAACAAGAGGAAAAACTCTAATAAATAAAAGGAGTGCCACAAGAACTCTGCGTTCTCCACCAGATGTCCTACTGGGAGGTTTTCTGCAACTGGATGGGAAGTTGTTCTATTATCTTTTATCACTTTAAAAAGTATTTTTCTTTCTCAGGGCAGCGACAGAATAAAACTTCCCAATGTTTCCAGAACAAAGTGAGAGTGTCCGTGCCACATTCGCTGCCACTGTGAAGCGGGTAAAATCTTTCCAAAAATTTAAAATGCACAATAAACACAGGTCAAACAGCAACAGAGGCAACAGTTCTATCCATGAGCTCTACCTTTTTTTAAATCTTCTTTAAAGATCAATTTAATAAACTATTTGTATTTACAAAAGAAAAAAGGAAATTTGCTTTTTGGACGGTCACAGTCTTCAGGGAAGAAAAGAAAAAACAAGGAGGGAGTTCAAACTGACAAGACAAAAATGACTAAAAGAGTTATTGCTTGTTACTGCTGGAGACAAGTTTGTTGTTTGGATTTCTTCCTTGTTGCTGTTGTTGGTTTATTGTATTTACTTCTTGGTTTGTGCTGTATCCATGGACAGCTCTAAAGTAGGCAAGTGCAGGATAGCTTGTTGTAGCTGCTTGTCGAAGGGGGAAGAAACCAAAACGAAACACACAATACAATTTCCACTCTTTGTAAAAGCACTGAGCACCCACATTCGACAGGAATGCTTTTTATTCTTCTTTTGTGGTTGCTTTTCCTCCGTGCTCTGTTGGAAACAATCACGGCAGCCACACTTTGTTTGCTTTAAAAGCTTTGTGGTGGTGGATCTGATCTGCTCCCCTGTTGGTTTGTTTCACAATAGCACCAGTTCGAGCTTCTGCGGTGTAGAGCAGAGGTAATGAAAACAAAAAGGTAAGGAATTAAACTCAGGGGGTGAGGGGAGATGTTTATCAGGGCCAAGCTGCGTCAATATGGCAAAGTTCACCCACAGTGTTCATTATAGTCCAGATTACATGTGCTCCTGTTTATCCAGGCCCCAACACGACAACATTAAGATAGGATCGGCTTAATACACTCACATTCGAACACTCACCCACAGGAGAGAAAACCAAACAAAAGATCTGAATCATTTCAATATCACATGAATTTAAGTGCATTTTGGATTGATTTAGGGGTTGTGTGTATTAAAAACTCAGACTTTTTACAGGAACTAAAGGAGGTAAAATCATTTTTCAAAGCTTGGGATAAAAAACTTCTGTTTTGTACTCTTTAAATTAACTGAGTATATAATCTCCCTAATAAAGAAGATCAAATCCAGCTGGCAGTCTCGGTGTTGGGGTCCCTGGTGTGTGCATTGGTTGGGTCTGCTCAAAGTTCAGAGGTGAGGAAGAGCTCTGAGTGGAGCATCGCCACCAGCACCACAGGGGGACAAGAAGGGAAGAAACTAAAAGCTTGGAGCAAAAGAAGGTGCCAACAAGAACGCCATTAGCTGTGGCCTCCGTGGGTTGTGACTTGATACGTATGTAGACGTTGCTCAATGGACAAACGGATGGGAGGGCAGGCAGGTTTGGCAGGGAAGTGGAGGTGGTGGTTGTAGAGGTGGAGTTGGTGTGGAGCTCTAGGAGGAGAAGGCAAGTTTGACACTGCAGGAGGAGTAGCCCTCGTCACTGGCCATGCTCTGCAGGCTGCTGTGGTCGTCCAGGTCGCTGGTGCTGGCTGTGCTGACGCTGTCCAGCTCTCCATGGGAGAACTCCGTGCTTTCAACGTCCACCTCGATCTCCTCTGCAGAGGAGGGAGAGAAGAAGGAAACAAACACATTTAGTATACAGGAAGCTTATTGGTGGTGTAAACATTGGTTAAAAATCTACTAGTCATATGCTCATGCTGGATTTTTGTTTCGCTTTTTTATATCTGTTCCTTTTCTGCACTTTTTACTAGGTTACTGTAAATGTGGCTGGTATTTGTGCATACTTGGAAACTACTGAAAAATTCCAGCGAATTTACATGGATGTCTTTGCTGACATGTTGGTTAATGTGCACCATCCTAACAAGAATCAAGAAGACCAATTTTTGTTTTTTTTTACCAATTAATTTTAAAGTTATAAAGTGAAGACATAATATAAAAACAAATTTAAAAGACTTACAAGCCTTTAAAGGCTTTTACTACACATGCCTATCCTGATTTACCAGTTGGACTATTTCACAGACACATGGCATTGGATATGTCTCAAATCCATCAATTGCTCTTTGAAAATGTCTGGGAAGGACAGAACCTTTCAGAAAAATCTTTAAAGGGTGATTGAATGAACTTTTTGTCTGCCTCCTTCATTATGGGCTTATTGGAGTGACGATGTATGACATAGTTGGAATGTGTAGCTCTAGCCACAGTAGCTGCTACAGGTGCCAACTATTACCTGAACCAGTAGGTGTATAAAACTCATGCCCAAGCCAGTCAGGAGAAGAGCAAAACATATTTTCTGCCAAGAAAAGATTCACTGCAATCCTTTGCTCTTCTTTTATAAAGAAATGTTGTCCAGATCTGATAAAATTGCTTCTGTAGCTACATCAGAGCTAATGATTCCATCAACAGCCATTGTATACCGGCTTACAGCAAAGCTAAACCCCACCTGTAATTACTGCAAACTCGTGCTGATGCCAGTCTGGAGGAGAGCAGAAACACATTTCCTTCCAAGAAAAGCTTTCAGTGTAGTTCTTTGCTCCACTTTTAATAAAGAAATGTGGTCTAGTTCTGATTAATACTGCCACCATACTACAGCTACATCTGAGCTCATTGCTACCAGCTTGTAGAACTAAACCCCGACCTGAGCTACTGCCTCATTCTCCTGAAATGATGCTGATTGGTCCGTTTACACAGTGCTTTGACATGGTTAGCAACAAGAACAAAGCATCTAACAAAAGACAGAGACAACAGAACAATAATACCCAGAAACATCAACAAAACCCAACAGTTTAAGAACAGAAAACATGATCAAACACTGATCAGTGGAGTACAGGCATCACAGGTACCATGAAAACAATAAAACATAGGAGCCTAGTTCAGATCAGTTAATCTGTAGTTGAAATGAAATTAAACAGTGAATTGGTGGATAATTATGAGATTAAATGGGATGCAAATGTCTGTATAGTATCAGAAGAAACAATCTGTCACTGATAATGACCATATATTTATTTTATTTATCACTAACATCAGGCTGAAACCTTGTATCTCAATTTTTCATTATTTTAATTTGTTTTATAAATCAGTGCCATAGGTCGCCCTTACCTCTGTTAGTGGTTTTAACCAATTGTAAAGCAATAAAATATGTCAAAAGATACATTTTTTTCATTCCCTGAAAAGTGGTCATTTTGGAGACACCAGTCTTTGGCCCAACACCAGCATCATGAAAGTTCCACCTGGCCTAAATATTTTTTTAAGATATTAGAATGTGCTGAGTTTGAGCTCTGAGATGCTTTTAAAAGAGCTGATGAATTATGGTTGGCTATTTGGGTATTTATATCTCACACTGGGGCATTTACTATAGTTCTGTGGCTTAATTAACATAACAGAGGTGCTTTCTATTTTTTTCCACTCATTATTAAGTCTTTAGTTAAACGGCGAGGGGCTTCTTATTGGTCTTTGCCCTGGGCCTCCAAATCACTAAAACCAGCCCTGCCTCACATCTGCAGCTCTCCAGACACATTGTTTCACCCTCTCTCATTTTGGAGCTTTGGTTTTATATTCCTGCTCTTTTGACAATATTTATGATCATTAGTGCATTAAAGATCAAATAAACACGTAGGTTTGAACAACTTCCACTAGATATTAAATATTACGTTATCTGCACATGTGATTTGTGTGTGTTATGCTCGCTGATGATGATGCGCATTGGCATAATTGTCATAAGATATGGGTGTGAGAGAGCATCGGCAGGAAGTGGCTGGAGACAAAATCAAAACGAAGAAATGGGAAGCTTCAATTTGAACATAAGACGGCACACCTCAATGACTGAGCTTACTGAAGAGACACACCACCGGCGGACTTCCTCTGCTCTCTTCTCTTACACACGCTTCTCCATGGAGCGCATCTGACGGTAATAATATATGGATTTAAAATAATAAACTTTTAAATTTGGAAGTTAAAGCCTGTCTTCTTGTGTGGGTAACAGATTTATTGATGTGACCTACCATGAGCCGCATGTTGAGTATCTGGATGAGAATAATAAAAACTAAATCAGCTTTCTTGTTCTGATTTTATTCAACCAACTGAACCCTTCCGGGAGAGTTAATTTCAAACCTCTATCCAGGAAATGTGTGTTCATTATTTGAGCAACACCTCAGCTCATACAGAGTCCCAGAGAGGTACTGATATCACAACCTCTATGTCACTAAATGAGAATGAGCAGCTGGAGACTCTGATGGCCTCGTAGTGGCTAAATTAAACTCCTGTTTAAAGGCTGGAGCTACTCTCACCTTGGTCAGAGTCAGAGCGGTCAGAGCAGAGGGTGGAGCCCACACTGTCCATGCGTATCCTCTCGCCCTCTCCTGGGCTGCTCTGGGCCGCAGCACTGCTGCCTCCCCTCAGCAGCTCCAGCTGACGTTGGAGGTGCCTCTGCTCCCGCTCCAGAGACTCCAGCTGGTACTGGCTCTTCCTGTCTGTCTCTTCAAGTTTCTGCTCAGGTGAGAGGGGGGAAATGGGGGGGGGGTGAATCAGATATTAGATATTATGTGTGTCAGGGAGCAGAGCCAGGCTACAATGCACTTGTAAAATAGCGTAATGGAAAAAAGAAAGAGAAAAATGAATTAAGGTTTAAGGTTAGACATAAGTTGCAAGTGGAGTAGGCCAATAAAGAAATATCAAGGAGATAAGATTGAGAGAGAGAGAGCAGGAATGACAACTTAACCAGCAGAGAGCAGAGAGAGATACTTAAGACAGATGTGTTTAGTCTGTAAGGAAACTCCTTTCATCTCTACTGGCTGACAGAATACAAATATAGCAGCACAAACACACTATCTCCCTCACCTGTTTAAGCATTCAGTCATTTAACTTGTTGTGTCCCCTGGCTTTTCCACCTGCCAGCCCTCAAACCCCACAAGAATTTCTCTCACTGGCAAGTTTACACCCTCTTTATGCTTTCCTCCATTATTTCATTTGATAGGGGCCATGATGGGAGCTGGTACAACTGTGTTGCACTCTTAACCTTGCAGCATTGGTCACTGACGGTGACGAGCACGACTCCCACTGATGGGCCAAACAATAGGCCATCAACAAGAAACAGAGAGACTTAACTTGTAGAAGTGCAGAGTGTTGGTGGTTGTAGTGAGAGGAGGAGGAGGAGGAAGGGGGCACAACAACAATATTGGCTTTATCCCCTCTCCTTTCTCTCTGTTATGTGAGTACTTGTTTCACCAGGCTTCTCACATGCAGACTGCTTAATCTCAGGCAGTCACATGCCTGTTTTTAAAGTGGAGGCGAAAGCGTGAAGCAGGATGTCTTAATGTGTTACATGCTCTTCAAATCAGGCACCAGTGTCCATCTGGATACTGGTGATAACACTCTACAAGTACAGTTAAGAGTAGGCCTGGATGGCATGGCTTAAATGTCATATTGGCTGGTTTGATTATATCACAACATAGAAAGAAGATAATGCTTTTAAATGCATACCAAGTATTACAACCCACCTCTTTAATTGGGAACTAGAAAACTTCCTATGAACACATTGTCTAAATTGTAGCATCAACAGTTCCCTTCTCAACGCTCTTCAATATATAAAAATACTTAAATGATCTTGCAAATAATTGGTTATTTATACCAACATATTGATACATTTTCCCCTAATCCTCAAATTTTCTTGCTGACCTTGAACACATCATACTATCATCATCATACATTAGTGAGCTTGTTAAGTTGCACTAATTTATGGCTATCCAGCCAATTTTTACACAGACTTCATCTTTAACTGATCTGATGGACTTGCTGTCAGTGACAGGCCTACTGAATTCTGTCCGAGGTACTTCTGTCTTGTCCTTGTCTTTGTCTAATGTTGTTTTTCACTGAGACACGAAGTATTCCCCAAAAGGTGGCATTTTAGTGGGGTATATTCAGGCTGTTGCTGTTGTTTGCTGTGGTCTTCTGGTTGCCAGGACAGTGTGGGTCGAGCTCCTGTTTTCCTGTTCCTGTATGAGCTCCACATTAAGTAGACGTCTGTATCATACCCAGAGGCCTGCACCGAATTGGTGCAATACAAATACATGTACCTATAAACCCCTACTTAGAACAGCGCAAGTAGGTGATGAGAAATCTCTGCAGAAGGTAGTCAAATCTGACAGTAAAGGTCAAAACCAGTACGGTCTCAGCAGGGACATGGCACATCCTAATCTGGCTCCCATCTTTATTTAGTTACTTTGCAAAATACTTGCTGTGTGTGTCATCAGTGTCTAATCATGAGCAGCTACAGATGTGGGTGGGCTCATTGTCCTTACCTTTATGTGTGCTTTGGCTTTGTTGAGCAGGCCCAGGGTGGTGTGGCGGTTGCAGTCGGGTCCCAGAGGTATGAGGGCCTTCAACCGCTCCAGACACAGCCGCAGGTGAGCTCGTCTGCAAACAGAATAGACAGAGAAACAGACTGATTAGATAGCCGACAATGCACAATAGGTTTTGGGTGGTAAAAAGCTAAGCTAATATATCAGCTATAAAGATCATATGGATATTTGATGTTTTAAGCTACTATCTGCTGATACAGAGATCATTCCACTATTATTATGCACCCCTAGTTGGTCGAAAATGATTGCAGAATGGTTCAGAAATAAAAACTGTTGAACTATTCAAGTATGGATTGTTTTTACTCCATCTCTCTCTCTCTTAACCATCCCATCTTAACACAATAAGTATCCTATTGGATGTAGGCTCATTACAACAGACTATATTCTTACTTTGTAAGAATCCACCAGCTACAAACGAGGCTCATGTATTTTAAATCCCCGGCTTATAGTTCAACAACACAGCAGGTAACATATGATTCATGTCTCGTGTCAGCCTCGAGACGATACATTATCCTCTGCTGGTATTTGTTCCACCCAGCTTTGGTTACCCTCCTTGCCTACATGACTAACAACAAGTTTCAGCTTTGGGGCAAGGTTGGGTGCTGGGGTGGTGTAGTTGAGGAAGGAAAAGGTGTAATGGACCTTGCTTGGCTCTTCTACTCCATCATCCTGACAGTTCCTCATTCTGTGACTGCAGACAGGCTCAGGGTACTATCTATCCTGCTAATGGCTCAGAGTTGAGAGGTAAAGAGAGATAATTGTGGCTATAACACAATCAGCGCTCCATTAGCAGGAGCTGCCCTTTCAGCTAGCCTGAAGGGAACAGTGGAGAGACATTAAGAGTCAGTGGACTCAGTGGAACGACCAAGACTCAGGAACTATCTCTAAGGGGCACCCAAAGGAGACAAACCCAGGAGACCAGAGCAGGAATTCTCTGCACTGATTACGCCAGGCCAGACAGCTTCCTACTACGCTCTGCTGCTTTAAGACTGGAGGAGACGTGTGAGTGCTGGCTGGAGTGTCTCTGTGTGTGTGGGGGGGCTGCTGATAAGAACACAAGAGCAAAGCGAGCCATTACACTCGTGCAGAACGTGTGTGATTAAACGGCATGCATGAGTGCTGAACGTCAGGGGTGGGGGGATGAAAGAGGTGATGTCCCAATTCAGTCTGCAGTGATAAAAGTTTAAAAGTCACGGAACAGGTAGTACACACACGCTCACAGTCTGGGTGAGTTTGATGATAACCATCAGTTGTGTGAGGTCGTCTGCATTTGTAATCAGTTCTATGCACAGGATAGGGCAAGAGTCCAGCTTGGCTTTGTGTCTATCTGTATTGGTCTCATTTAAATACCAAACAACTCCATCCATCCACCGCACATGCACGGACTCAGATATCAGCTGGCAATTAACCACATTCCCTTTTTCGTGGCAGCCTGAGGGGGAAACACGCTGCTCCACCTGGGAGACATCTAGGACTCGCGACAGAGAGAACAGCATGGCAGAATATCTGTCCCAGAGATTCCAATCATGACTGTTTTGTTGAGCACTCTAATTAAGATTATGATTCAATCATGTGGAAACAAGGAATTAAGTGGATTTTTCTGCAATTTGCCATGTTTGCCAATAACCATTTTCAAATTAAGTAGGCCATGTACATGAAATATTTCATCATCCCTGATAACGCCAATAAATAATTTATTGTGCAGCTGTAGCTGAAGGGCTGACACACATATTTCACAACATGATAGAACACACACACTGCTAGTACTTCCAATTACAAATCTGATTTTTGCTTCCCACGATTATAAAAGAAAAAAGTTATGATTACCGTGCCACATGCTGCGATGTGCTCGTTTTGTCATGTGTAGCAACAGAGCGCACGCGCTCTCTTTTTAGAACATAGTGAGTGCTCAGTGTTGTGCCTGAATATGCTAAATGTTCTTAATTTTGGGAACAGTGAACAAAACATTTCAGTTCTAAACCAGATTGAATTGATTCAGGCTCCATGGGGAAGGGCCTACAGAGAGTTGAAAACAAGCATGTTTCACGCATGAGTTGCACGCTTCAATTGGAAGTCGAGGCGACTTTCAGTGTGCCATTTGTTGTGCTGTATACGGGGAAATAGTGACGGCTGTCCACGACTGGACTTCAGTCCCACCAGCTGCTCCTGACTAGTCAGATGGATTTGTGACATGTTTGACATTTTGGTCGTGTGACTCCTCATACTCCCACAGTGAGAGCAGAACCACAAGCAGAATCCTCAACTTTGAGGTATATTTTTCTATATAAACTGTCAGACAGCATCTGAAATCATCATGAAAACAACAGGAATTACTGTTTTAATCCAGAGCACACTCACAAACAAACAGAGACAAGCACATTCACCTGCATGCAGGGACAAGCTGAAGGACTACTTCCAAAAACACTGAATTCATCTACTGGTGTGCATACATCCTTGTTTTAAAGTTTACTCCTGTGTTGCTACTAGGGCTGGAAAATAAATTGCTAATTACATTAAATTGCAATATGGTCTGCTGTAATTTTCAAATCACAGGCTATGCAATATTTCTTTAACATGAAATTTGTAAAAAATATCAGACACAATTTTTCTTTTTTTCTTTTTTTTTTTTTTTTTTTTTTTTACAAAAATCCTACTTCTCCTCTTCATGTATATTCTCTTATTCAAAACAAGAATAAAGAAATGATTATATCCTTCAATATAGCAATTGATATCAGGCTGAAATTGTGTGAGCCAAAATTGTTAAATACCACATTTTGGTTTCACTTAATTCACACTGCTAATGTGCTTTGAGCTCACGCCTCCATTGCAAGACCTGATGTATGTTATGTTATGATAAAATGATGTTAGGTCACAGAGCCTGTGAAACCTGACAGCAATGTCAATAATCTAAAATGTCCTGACATGACTTGCAGGCTAATCACAGATGATTTTTGAAGAAAACAAAATCAGGTCTTTAAGGACCTGGGTTTTGATCCCCAATATGATCTGTTGACGAGCATTATTTCAAATTTATTTGAGTTCATATCTTTTCAACCTTTTTAGTATGGAATCTTCCCTTATGAAGTCTTTAAAACCTAAAACATGAACCCTTAATCATACAAAGCTGTGGCCTCCTCTCAAGGCAACACAATGATTTACTTGGGTCTAATCAACTGAAATTCAAACACAGATACAGTTAGTAATTGTGTTTAATAATCATGATCTGAATAATAATTAAAATAAACATGATTATGATTTTTGCCCTAATCTAGCAGCTCCACTCATAAACAGCCCTTTTTAGATATCTTAAAAGCTGTGTCCTGCTTATGCATGTGTACACATTAAGAACATGTTGTTCACATGAACTTCCTGATAAAGACTGTACAGTGAGGGCAGAAGAGGACACACACGCAGCCATGTAAGGGTGTAACAGGCGTCAAGTTAACAAACTCCAGACGTCCAGGACCACAATCTTCTTTCCCTTTACTCCCATCAAGATTCAAACAATCATTCCAGCAAACAACCTCAGATGACCTCGACTCACCACCACTCATGTGTCTCCCACCCTCTCGTCTACCCAAACTGATATGATGAATACAGAATAAGCTGAGGGGTACACTGACCCTGCAGGCATCTGAAACTCCAGACAAAATCTACCACTATGACTCTGATCTTTAAGACTGGAGCTGCTGATTCACCACTTTTTGCCAAGTCGGTGTGAAACCACAAAACATCATTCCTCACCCACATGATGTGGAAGAAAGGAGGAGGGGGAAGAAGTCCACCATGATGTCACCTCATCCAGCACACTGAGTCCTGGTTTTATCATTTCCACAGGTACCTTATGTACTGTGTGATCTCCTCTTACAGGGACACATGCTACAGGCTGGCAGCATAAAAAACACCCTGGCTGTGCCTTTTATTGATAAATAGACATGTGAGACGTGCGCTTGACATTTGTCCTAATCTCTGGGTGCAAGTTGTGCTCTGCAGTGGAGCACTGTGATAACTGTAGAAGTCCTTAAAAGCACAGGAGAGAGTGTCTGAGGACAGCATGTGACTGTGGGAGAGAAGAGACAGAATACTGGGCATACAACTTTGTAATTCACAGATATGACACTGAATTGCCTGCTAATGGAAAATCAAATTAAAGAGTCTACTCTCAGGGAGAATAAATCAACCGATTATGACCTTACAAGCACCTTAAGATAGCCATGGAGACTGGGTTATCATGAACCACCAGCACTATCTCTAACAGTCTCACTTAAGGTTTAAAGGTCATGAACTACCGATGATGCCCCTGAGAAAGAGTCCTAATCCCAGAGAAAGGCTTGTTCATCATGTCAACCCACAGCCAAAGAGCTTACACCATTTGCAGCTTAGAATATGAGTGGCGGCTTGCAACCATAAATACCTACAAGCTACTGCCTACGCCCTCAAGTAGGCACGTAGCACAGCAAGCACCAGAGCCGGCTGTTTCCCAGAATTCTTAGAAAAGACTGGTGATAGTTATAAACAGCTATGGATTCACTGTGAAGCACAATTCCATGTCCTTGGATGCTAAGGCTATGGACTAGTTAGGTAAACCTGGTTAATGGATGTGATCTCACAAGGTGACGAGCTGTGTCAGTAGGTTGCTGTAAATGTGGCTGAGGATGAGCCATCACTTTGTGCTCTTCTGGGAGACGCGTGTGCAAGTAATGACCTTTTAAAGAGGAAAAAGCTTGTAGTCAAAAGTAACGTCAATTTAAACTGCAATAAAAGCCTGTGTCCATTAACACATTTCTTATGTGCTCACAACACATGTTTAAAACAAGGCCTTTTGGTTACATTTCTCTATGCAGAAATCACTTCTTGCCCCCCAAGGGGTGTTCTCGGCTGTTGCATGATCTCATCTGTAAAGAATCAATGAGTCAAAATCATCTCAATTGGAGATTTTTTCAAAATTGTTTAGCCTTAGTTTAATCTCTCTGATACTGTGTTGGTTATAATGCGAAATGATCTATTACATGTGTCTGTTGAAAAATACATAAAACTTAAAATTCATCAAATAGCAATCCCAATATTAGGGGCAAAAATACTCAATTAGATTATCTTCCCAAATCGCTCGGCCCTATCATCAATGTCACTTTCCTCTCACTGCAGAGTCTATATCAGGAAGGAAAAGGACTTATCATGTCAACTTTATCAACACTAGTAATGAAGAGAAACTAATTTGTCTCGTCTTTGGAGGACCAGAGCTGCTGCTAATGTCAATGCAGGATTCCAGCAGCTCCTTTCAAACATGTCTCACCTCCACACTCTCATTCCTATTTCCAACTCTGTCTACTGTCCTCTTCTCCATTAAAAAAAGCATAAAAAGCTCAAAAATATGTCTTAAAAATATATAAAGCATGCCATGCTGACCACCTCTAATAGTTAATAGCTGTAGAAATGGAAGCATTGCAGGCCTACTATTAGAACTTAGCAACAGTTAGCATTGGAAACTGAGGTTGCCAGCTTAAAAGAGCTGTTAGGGGACACATACTCTTTGTTTGCAACTTTTAGCTTCAATATTTTGAGATTTAGGATTCAAAAATGCAACTATTATTAGCTCAAAGTTCAATCACAGGAAACTACATGGAATATTAAAACTTCTAACAGTGATTCGCAAGAGCGATCTACCTGTAAAAGGAAGCACGTTTGAAGATGAAAGCCTAAAGAATAAAAGGTGCAACAAGTGTTCAGAGGGAGTTAGCATTAAGGAACTATCTTTACTGCAGACTATCATTGATGTATCCTGGTGTCTGCTCTTTGTATTTCCAGTGTTTGATGAAAAGCTCAGTGAGGGGCAGGTTGCCTGAATGAAGAACTCTTCATCTGTGGCGGATTACATAACACGTGGCCAGTTGCTAACAGGACCTGTGCTCCAAACTGTCACGCACAGCAGGGAGATCAAATCCCTTGATACTAGTGCACAAGACAACACTTAGAGAAAAACCTTGTTTTTCCTTGATTCAGTTGGAGGGAGAATCTGGGTGTTTGGCAAGCCAATACAAATGTGTGCTCCATTATGTGTTTGGTTTTTTTGCTGCCTTGCAGGTATACCTCAGCAAACAAATACTTTTGAAATCCCACACTCTCTCTGGTAGTGAGGCATTCAGCTTCTGTGGACTTAACACGGATCGATTTATAATGGAGCTGGTTATTCAAAGGAAACATCACACACAGCTAAAGCTGAAACAACACATCTAAAGCTGCTGCTGATCTCCCAGATGTTCATGGGAGTTACCTTGGAGTTGAGGGTGAAAATGTGCTGCTTATACCAGCATTTATAAAGAACAGTCATTAGTTTGTTTTAAAAGAAGAGTCATAACGTCTCTTACACAATTATCTAATGTGTGCTTTCCTTTTAAAACAATCAGAACAGGAAAGCTGATAATTAAAAATCGAAGGAATCAATTTTAATTTTCTCCTTGTGAATGTCTGACATGTACCAACACTGCAAAATTAAACCAAAACATAGTTATTAGCTGTTGTGCAGCATTTACCCTCATTATTAAATCATTAGTCTGCAACATACTTAATAAAAACAGACAACTCAGGTGTGTTAAATCCTGAAGGCATGGCTTGCAGGCTCACCACAGACACAGACAGTGTCCTTTCCTCCTGAGACAATGGAGCACTTCCCCTCTTACCAGTGTGTGTTTGTGTGCAGCGCATGCATGTGTGTCTCTTTCATGCTCTCGTGTGCCCCTGTGGCTTGTGTTCCTGATGGGCCCCAGATGGGTACGCAGGCAGGCAGCTCTGCCTTTTGGCTTTGACATGTGAGCGAGCAGCCAGGCAGCCTCCGGGTCACTGCACCACACCTTTCCTCCTCTTCATCCTCAGCTCCTCTCATCCTTCCTCCATACCAGTCACGTGCATGACTGGCCCTGTTTCCTCCCAATCTAACAACTTCCTGTTCAGTTTAATCATATTACAAAGCTTCACCTCATTATAGAACTATAAAGAAAATAACATTACAGGTAACAACTTAAAGTCCTGTTTGGTTAGAATTGATCTTTAAGCAAATCTGTCGTCACTGCCGTCTCATTTTTACTGTTATGCCTGAAAACGTCAACCTGCCGCCAGTGCCACTGAAGCAGAGTCCTTTTTAAAGAAGCACTTTGAAGCTCTCCTGGTTGGTATGGGAGTGCTGCCCACTTTAGTTTCTGTGGAGCCTACGCACATCATATGTACATCCCTAATCCATGCAGAACAACAGCTTCACACTCAAACCTCTCTCGCCCTCGTATTAAAGGGCCTTTGGTGGCCCCATTGTACACAGCAATTCTGATATCTGATCTCTGTAGTGTGTGAATCCAGGATCTGACATAAACAGACATACAAATAATACTTTCCTTTTACCAGTGACAAGAAACAAATACAAGCTGGAATTTAACATCATCATGTTGACATGAGCATCAGCAGCAGTGGTGTCTTGAAAACATACAAATGATAACCACCCAGGGATCTTTATCATAAACATAGGAACTTGACCTACACTTCACTTTAAGAAACCGCATTCTTTTTTTCCATTAACTGACAGATATTATTCTCCTAAAGGTCCCTGCTGATTGGTATCAAATCTACCACACGTCTATAGCTGTAACTCTGTTCTACTGGTCACTTCTGACTACACTGAAGCCTATGTGTGTCATTTTGAATGTTTACATGCAGTTCATAATAGTTGATTTATTGAGTATGTCCACATTACACAGGGCTTTTTATATGGAACAAACCTAGATAATGAGGCTGGGTATTTGCTTGTGGGTGTCATAGACTGTAGAAGGAACTGGACAAAGCCTGTGTAACGTCAGCCGTCTGCTTACAACAGGTGAACTCAAACAGCTTTCGAAACCAATCCGTGGTGGCTACCATATTGAAATCGCTGTCTCAACCGAACTTTGGATCAACCTAACGGCAGGCAAGAGCCTGGCCACTGAGCTCGACTTCCTGTCTGATAGCTACCTAGCATTCTGGTCAGATAGGGATCTTCTGCCAGTCAAGCTAATTGTCAATAACATGAGACACGCCAATCAGTGCGCAGTGAGGTTTTTCCTAAATATAATTGAAACTGTTGTGGTACAAAAAAATTCACCCCCCTGTACAGTTAGAGCACATGAAGACATTAGCTAATGAGACAAGTTTGGTTTTTTAACCAGGCTGTAAACCAGTTTATTTCTAGCGTAAAAAACTTTTAACATGTGTGGTGTATGGGACCTCCAGTGTTTCTGCAGCCAGCCTAAAGTGGACACTCGCAGCATAGCAATCAGGACCGTAGGTTGCCGCTTGGTGGGTGTACACACTAGGGATGCACAGATGCATCCGTTCAACATGGATGTTGACCAATATCGACCTGTTCACAAAACTCAGCCATTTGCCAAATGATTTGGCACGAACAGACATCAGTTACCAATGTAGAATATTGATTCCTGAATAGAGCAGTTATTCAGGTTTGACAGAGATTAACATAACATTAATATTTTAACTTATTGTCTGACAAATCACATTTGTTAACATGAAGTAGGCCTGGTTAATGATCTACACTGGAGCCAGTCAGCATATTATTTGGTTTAACTCCCAAATGGCTGTTGCTCTATCTGTCTAAATATCTATGTAAGAGCAGAACATTTCAGATTGTTACAAATCACAAGCAGTGTCGAATATCTTTTTTGGGTTTACTTTGACACTAAAGTAGTTCCTGTGTTGGAAAGACTTTGACAGAATTTAAAAAGTGACCTTGGAAGTCTTCTTTCTTTATAAAAAATTGCAGTTGCTGCAGGCTTTAAGAATTCCAGCAATTTGTCACGCATTTTGGTACACACATAGCAAACAAACTGTTATTGAGTTACTACTGAGACAATTTGTTTTGACCTGATCTTGTCTGATGATAACAACAACTAGCACTCCAGTATTTTGCTTTTTCCTCTTAATCAAATAGTTCCATGATACCTCAACATTTTGGTGACATGAAACTCTTTCAAGGGTTGGTCTGGATCACTTTATGGCTGACATAACTTGTCTTGCTCTGATGCAACCTGATAATTTGAAGATACCTTGTGATGGCTCAGTCTGTGATCAGAAAGCCAACCAGAAAAGTATTTCATCAATTACTGCCTGTTCACTTTAGACACAGACTTGTGCAACAGGAAGGTATTCTATTGTCTGCTGGCAGTATTAAAAGGACAAGAGAAAGCATTTGATGGATTTGCATGCTATTTCTTTTTGTCAATGACTAAAATGCAGAATATAGCAATAAAAGAAATGCCTTTAGAGTGGCATAGACAGACTGAAGTGCTTTTGTTTAGAAAGCAAAAGAAGCCTAAAAACAGCACTGACAATGCCGCTACTTTTGCATCACCATTAGCAGATGCAAGGGAAAGAAGAGGGGAAAAAAACATGGCTGCCCTAGATTCCAAACTTGTGAATACGTAAATAATGGATCACTTCTCATGCCATCCAAGATGTCTGACATAATTACTGGACATGCTCTTAAAAGCGAGGGTCAGATTTCCAGCCCAGATACCAGTCAATACTCACTTTGGCAAATCCCACACTCTCAAACCCATTTGACATGCACATGAACACACACACACACACACACACACCCTCCCTATTTGACCTACTTCTAATACATGCAGAGGGGGAGGAAATCTGACCCTTCACCCAGTTATTACACTAATTACACATCACCAATGGCCGTCTCAGTGGTAAATCTCCTAAATTGACATGCAAGAGGAAATTAAGACATCATTACGACGGCCCTGTCAGGGAGGAATGGAAGTAAGAACTTTGCTTTGGAGTTCTTTTGTTCCTCTCCTTACATCTTCTCTAATGTCAGGGCTCACTTAAAGCAGCCGCTAATCAAGATTCACAGGCATGTCACAGATTACTGGAGTGATTAAGAGTATTTTGTAATGCAAAGCCTCATTTAAATTGTACTAAGCCCTGTCCGTTGGGCTCTACATGAATTCAGCAGCAAATTGTCTCACTAGGAGGAGGATGACTAAATCAGGATGATTAAATCAAATGCAGGGTGTTTTTTTCTGTGCTGTGATAATTATTTTCCAAAATGTTCCAGATCCATTATTACAGAGTTAAAAATAGCCAGCATGAGAAGCTGGTCACCTCAGATCCACATAGCACGCTAATTCCCACAGATCATACATGAAAAAGCAACGTGAACATGTAGCACACTGATCTATGCTCTCCAGATGGCTGCATACAATATACATGGAGAGAGGCGGGACTCAATCCACATTGCAGCTTAAACACTTGCTGCCTATAATGCTTTGCAGTAATGGCAGGTTGTTCTGTTAAACCCACAACTCTTTTAAAAGTTGGAGAAGCGAGAGCACAACAATTACAAACATTTTCAGGAGGGACGTAACCACTCATGATACAATCCATATCAAAGTAGAGTTCAGTATTTTTTTTCTACTTCATAAAGAGATTCAATTGAAGTCAATTCATGAATACAAATTATTAGTATTATTCTAATTCTCTGAAAAAAATATGATATTCAAATAATCCTTTTTCATTTTTGTTTTTCCACCTTATGGCCAGGATTTCTTCTGCAGCTATGAATGTGGGTTGAACTTCCAGTACAGTAACAGCATTAGAAAGAACACAGTTACCCAGTGGCTTACCAAAGTGACTAGTGGTTGTTTTGAATAAATACTTTCTCAATTTAATAAGTACTCCTCATTTTTTAAATCAAGCATCCAGCTTAATGTTACTATGAGCTGAAAGTTATGCATTATTCTCTGAAGCGCCTGAGTCCTGGTACTTGTTGCTCTATTCATGGTACTACTAAATAAGGTCAAATATGTGCCTTTTACAATGGTGCTTTAACCATGCTGTTTAGTGTCTGAATGCATCAGGGGTGTGATTTTTTTAAATTAATTTAATATTTACAGAATTAGACCGAAAGCACCAGTGGTTGCGCCCACATTTCACATAAAGTGTAACGTGGGCAAGGATGTAGGTGGACTAATGTAAGAAATACTAATAAGACCTTTAGAATGTTTTATCACATGGTCTAGAGCTCGGAGGTGTAAAATTGATATCCTAATATATTTTTGCTATATTCCGATACATGATATATATTTTGAAATGTCCTCTAAGCAGCTGATTGTTAATTCAGCCCCAAATGGCACTAGTTTGGTGATTAAAATAGACTGTTCTATTGGATTTTTAATAAAATTGTGTGCAGAAAGGGTAAAAATCAATATAAAGTCAAATTTAGTAGTTTTATTCTGAAAAGGACTTCATTCAGTTTTCTACCAATGAATCAAAAATATATAAATTATGAAATGCTCAGTCTTTAATAGTGTATGGAAAGTTCTGAAATGGTTTTAGCTATCTCTCCACCAACTTGACACACAGCTGTGTTTACCCAAGTGGTAACCTCCAGTCCTGAAAAATGAAATATAAAAATAAAAAGTGCAAATAATTGCAGTACAGCGAGTGTCCACTTGAGGCTGGCTGCAGGAACACCTGAAGTCTCGTCTGATTACCTATTAAAAAGCCGCTTTTTACTCTAGAAATAAACTGGTTTACAGCCTGGTTCAAAAAATCAAACGTGTCTCATTAGCTAATGTCTTCATGTGCTATCACTGTACAGGGGGGTGAATTTTTTTGAACCACAATGGTTAGATTATATTTAGGAAAAACCTCACTGCTGACTGATTGGCGCGTCTCATTTGATTGACATATAGCTTGGCAGGCAGAAGCTATGTTTCTATCGACCAGAATGCTAGCTAGCCAGCTGACAGGAAGTCGCACTTAGTGGGCGGGCTGTTAGGTTGATCCAAAGTTTGGTTGAGACCACGATTTCAATATGGAAGCCCCAGCAGATTGGCTTCCAAAGCAGTTTGAGTCTGCCTATTGTAAGCAGACAGCTGACGTCACACAGGCTTTGTCCAGTTCTTTCTACAGCCTATGTGTTTACCTTCCTCCCCTTGCTTCTCTCTCTGCTGGTACAAAAACGTGCATGTTTTTGATCTGACCTACATTAATCTATCAGCATCAGTATTGGTATCAGTTAAAACCGTGGTCACCAACCTTTTCCAATCTTATGATGTTACCAGAGAAAGCTACATCTAGCCACCCAAATTCCCTAAGAAAATAAACTATGATTTACCTTGCAATTGATAAATAATTTTAACCACATAACGAGCAGGTAGCATCGTTGATCTATCAAGGTGATAAAATGAAATGAATGTTCAAAGCTATGTCATTGACATGGACTGAAAATTGCTCATGAGAAACATTTTTTGTGTGCAATACAAAGTAGCAAGTAACAGTACATGATAATTGTCTGTGCTATAAGATTTTTTTACCTCATCACATCAATGTAATGACAGAATGGGAGAGGGAGATGTGTGTGTGTGTGCACCAGGCACGCAGATGTGCCTTTAGGCTTAACCTGTAGGCCTACTTGCCCCTCAAAGGCTTCAGACTCAACTTGAACTCCGTATTTGTGGCACAATGCAAGTTTGAGCCCATTGTCATTTCCTTGGATAACCCTTTGCAGCCAGAGCGCCAGCAGCCTATTCACTGTTGATAAGATGGTGAGCATGTCACCTGCTGTGACCTACAGAGCAGGCTTAAGGCATGCATGACACAGGTGGTTGGAGTGCTGCCTCAGACACAGGTGTTTTGATGAAGGCCTATAAGCCAAACAATGTTACATATGAGTATCAGTTAGTAAAATTCCATGTTCTCCTCTGCTTTTCACTCAACCACATATCTATTTCATTGGAATGAATCCATCAAAAAATGCAGGGAAACTCATGTAGACTAAACTGTAAAAAACAATTGGTAATGCTGCAATACAGCATGTAGTGAAGACTTTTTTGTTGCTGTAGTATCAAAGCAGTTAGTAAGTTTAATTCCAGGATGGTAATGACCTATGTGTTGAGCTCCTTAATTTGGCTGAATTGACAGTAAAATGCGATGCAGCTTCTAGATTATGAAAACAAACCTGAAATTTGCATTAACCAGCTGTCTGTGTGACATTGTGTCTACACTTGTGTGCATTTAAACACAAACACACACTGAACTATAGGAACAACAGTTCTCTGTTTACTCACCACTTTTGTTTTGTGGCTCACTGAGTTAACACAAAGAATAGTTGTTTTTCTGCTAAATTTGCTTCTTCTAGGATTCTCTGTTTTTTTATCCCCTATATGTACGTATTTCTCCCATTTTCTCTTTCACACATACTCTCCCTCCTCCTCTCACATGACTGCTGCCTGTCAGGGTCACATGTTAATCCATACAGAAAGTGGCACCTGACTGAAAAGGTTTTTTCTTTCTTTTTTTTTTTTTTTTTTTTTTACCAAGAGAAACTACTACTCACTAGGTTGACTGCTGGAACAGTCATCAAACAGAAACAGCCTGGCAGCAGGACCGGCGCCAGCAGTATGTACTTTAACCAACTCTAGCTTTATGATGTGAGCTATAAATGGCAGGTTCAGGAAATGACAAATGCAGATGGAAACAAGCTTTTATGTCTAATGGAGTCACATTAGGATGGTGAAATCACCATTCTAGGTTTACTGTCTTGTTGAAAAGTGATGATTTATGATTTGACAGATGGTTATGGCATTAGCTAAAGGATGGCACGTGATCACTAACTCGTGTTGTAGTGATACTACTCATGTAATTTATACCCACTGGACAATGCATCGGACCATGCCGCTTACTGTTGAAAGCTTAAGGACTGGAGGACTTTGAATGACATGCTTGCTAGTTGATCTGTATTTCTGTGTGTGTGTTGGCTCAAAGTTAGATTTCGTCCGCTGCTGATGCGCCAGTCAGTCTGTCACGTTTCTACAAGCACACAAGATTAGAGCAATCTTTGCCCCACAGCGATGGTAGGCTCTCTTTTTTTTTCCTGACAGACTGATGCTTCCCTCATTTCCTTTATGAAAGGCGGACAGATGGGATAGACGCACAGAGTCGGAGCGAGAGATAGAGAGGGTGAGAGATGTAGAGAGTGGGGGAGGGAGGGGAGGGTTTCTGTCTGTGTAATCTGCCCAGAAACTAGCCATGGGCACAAACGAGAGCCAGACTGTCAGGAGTTCCGCTGGGTTTAGCAATGGGGGAGTGACTCAAATCTACTCACTCGCTTCAAGTTCTGAATCAAATTTTTATATCAACACAACCACCCAAAAAACACACCACAGATATGCGTGCTTTGTGTCTTCAACAAGTGACACCAGTGTGATATGTTATGCATGGGTGGCATCAGGAGAAATTTAACCCCTAACCTTGAAAGATTAAAAGCAGCACTCTACTCACGAAGCCTCACTGAAGAAGGGACTAAGTGAGCTAAGCCAGTCATAGTGAGGTCTTTGTTGTGACAGTGACAGCAGGTGAAAGCCCCTTAGACTATTCACCTGAGAGTTAGAAAAGTTCTGTTAATCATCTTTATCTTTCACCTGGCATAAAGCTTGAATAAACAAGACAGAAATGCTCTTCTTCAGCCGCTTTGTTTTCAGATATTACTGACTGTGGCCAGATGGTTTCACATCAGTTATCCACCTGCCTTAACTAACAGCAAACTGTTACATTTACCAAGCATGGCCGAGGAATGATGGGATTGCTCATCTCTTTTCTGTGCACAGCATCTTTTTCCAAGATTTGGAAATTTAAAAAATATCAAAAAGTCTTGGAATTTTCATGGGAACTATGAGATATGATGACCCATATTCTAGTTACAAAGCAGCAGGAGGAAAAAAAAATAAAAAGAAAATGCAGAAGGAGTAAAAATTCATTGCTGCGTATGAGTGGGTGGGAAAGGGACTTTGATACTTCTGAACATTCGTGCAGTTGTGACCTCAATCCCAAGAAGAGATTCAGAGTGTGTGGAGGAGAGTGGAGGAAGCTTTCAATTGGTTGTAACACTAACGAAAAAAATCATATAGATTCTAGGCAGAAACCACACCTAAAACTTTGTCTAAGAATGTAAATGAGGATTCACAAATGTATTTGGACTCACAGATTCACACTAGAGCTGCATTGTAACTGAATCTTAATCAGGATTTTTTACCTTCCCACAGCGGAAGAAACACAACTGTTAATTATCTACTTTTTAAGTACAAACTCTATGTGGTCATCTTTTTAAAATATTTTGAATACATTATCCTATTTAGATCATGTTTGGTTATATATCTTGTTTACACAGCTTTCCTCATGATTCCTCTGTAACATGTGAGCTGAATGTAATTTCTAAACGTTGTTTCCATTCTTCATTCCTTCACCCTTTAAGTTACCACTGTAACTGCAGATGAACTGGATGTTTGTCTTTCAAAATAAAAGCATTTTCCATGCCAAAAGTAAAGAGCAACACTCATTAGACTGTACAAAGACATGTATAACTAGGGATGAAGATTGAAACCCTTGAAAGATGGGTTGTGGGTTAAAAAAAAAAAATCTGTAACATTTCAGCTTATTGATACAGCTATCCAGTCTCACAGGCTCTGTAATGTCATTCTATGATACCACTGGTGTAAAAACATCCATCACTTCTTGCAAGAAGAACATATGCTCAAAGCACATCACTATTGTGCTTCAAATTTAACCAAAGTGCAGTAAGGCTGGGCAATTAATCACAACATAGATTAAATGGCAATATGGCCTGCTGCAATTTTCAAATTGCAGAAGGTGCAATATTTCTTGATCCTGAAATTTGTGCCAAAACACATTTTATATCTTTTTTTTAATTGCAGCAGAGATGTTATGCAGTACATGCCATGCAATCATTCAAGTGTCATTTTTTTCAGAAGAGTATTGGAAAAATCCTACTTTCTTCATTTTTGTACATTTTTCTTCTTGAACATAAGAATGATATAAAAATTATCACTCCCTTCAATACAAAAATTCATATCCGATGTGCAATATGAGTCAAAATCATCATAAGATAAGGAACTTCAGAAATAATCGCATATCAAATCACAATCACAATATTTGGGGAAAAAAATTGCAATTAGATTTTTTTCCCCAATCATTCAGCCCTACCTTCACCTAGGTCTTGGTGTTATATGTTGAAGATTGAATCTCTGATTTTTTCACACCAAATTTGATTCTTTTGAAATGGAAAACAAACAATTCAAATGGTTTTGTTTTTATTTTATCAATAACATGTAACAAAAGTAAACTGAATTTTCCTCTATAGGTTGATGTATCAGCTGTAGACTTGTCTAAAAAAATCCCATGATGGGGGATGCTTAAATTAACTCCCAAGCTCTAAAAGTAATGCTGATGTTGGTTTATGATCTATGCAGGTAAACAAGACCATCAGAAGGCCATAAAGCTTTCACTTTTGGTGTTACTGCTCTAAGAAAATCTCCATTTTCCGAATCTTGATTGAATCGATTTAATGCCCAGCCCTACTCTCAACTGTCAGCTAGAAGAACAAAAGGACACTGCCAGTAGCATGCCCTCATATTACTGGCTCCAGCTGCTTCATGTCAGTTTTCTTCTTCACCTGCTCAGATAAGTGCTGCAAAGTGCTCCAAACTTTGCAGCGAGTCATGTTAGTTAAAAATATTAATCCAATCTGTGGTAGGATCAGCAGAATAAAAGTTCATCAGCTGACTTAACAAGCTCAAAGATAACTACATATGATGCGTTCAGATCACCTCAGTAAAAAAGAGTGATGTGAGTAAAATATCAGGGTGTTTGTAAATGTCACATCAAGAAAACAGAGATCAGTTTTTGATGAGAAACCTAAATAAATACAGTAGTGACAATGAGAAACATTTTTGTGTATCAGGGATATAAAATAGACCAAACAGACTGAATTATAACTTTTTAACTCAAGCTCTAGCCAGCTTATACCACTTCTATTGTAAATTCATTGTTATTAATTTGCCTGCCCTCCAAACAACAGAAAAGTATCGATAGTGGTATTGATAAGTACTCAGATCAAAAAGGACTATCAATAAGGCAATCATTATCAATAAAAGTCAATTATCTCCATACCTGTGGAAATGTCAGAAAAATAAAAGCACAGCAAGAGCTGTTTGCTGTGAAAATATTCAAGTTGAATCATTAACATTAACTGAATGACTTTCAAAAGCAATCATAATAGGGTAAAATGTTTAGTACTACTTGATAAAATACATTCTTAGATGAGGATTTATCCTAAAATCTAGTCTTATTCTTTGACATTCACTTCTTAGTAGGTCTTCTTTTTAGTTCATACATTGTGAGGCTAGTGGAACCGTTGGTGCAGTTAGGGGCTGCTGTGTCATATCTGAACAAAAATTAGGGCAAATGTTAAGGACCAAAATGCCAGAGCTGATTTTGTTGTCTCAGCCTAACCATTACAAGAGGTCAGCAGCAGGATATAAGGTTTTTAAGGTTTCAAATAAGCAATGAAAATAGAAATGTCTTTGAGATTTATAAAAAATAATTGTCAATCCCAATATTGATTAAAACAATCATGATTATCATTCCCAATGCTGCTCAACTAAACTCACAAGTAGTAAACAGAATGAAACAGTTGTTTACTACACAGATCAACAGAGTTGTCATGCTAAACCCAAGGATGCAACAGCATCTGCCATGATGCATAGCAACAGTGCAGATGAGGGATTTAAGACAGATCAGGAAAAAGTAGGAACAGAGGAAGCAGAGACGGAGCAGAAGACAGGTTGAGTTTGAAAGGGAAAGAATGAAAAAATAGTGCAGTAATTTGCCCTCCTCAAACAGTAGCCACAGATACATACACGTGCTCACACACAGACACACACATGCAGAGTTCATTCGAGTAGAGGAAGCAGGAGTGGGAGGGGGTGAGGTTAGAGGGGGAATGCTGGCTGCTCAGCAGGGCCAAGATACTCTGTGGCTGAAGCCCATCACTAACACACGGATTAGTTCACACGTGCACACTGCCTTTTAATCTGCTCCAGTGACAAAGGTTGGAAAAGAGAGAGGGAGATAAAAAAGAAAGTAGGTGAGAGACAAGGAGATGGAGCATAGAAACAAAGAGGGGGAGATGGGAGATGAGGTTGGATTGAGGGGGGTACATTTGGAAGAGAGAACATGCCTTTAGGTGGGCTTTACATCAGTGACAGTACCTCAGAGTAAGACCAGCCAAGTAGTCAATCTGACTACTGTATCATCATGCTTTGTCTGACTGGTTTAACTTATTTTTGGGAGTATTTGAAGTTAGAATGAGAATGTGCAACAACTGAAAGGAACTACGGATTAGCGCTTTCAGGGCATCAAATCTCTAATTAAGGCTGGGCAATTAATCAAAATTTAGATTAAATCACATTATGTCAGAAGATGCAATATTTCCTTTACCTGAAATGTGTCAAAATGTCAGTTAAAAATTAAATCACAATTGCAATATTGGGAGAAAAATTTCACAGTTACATTATTTTCCCAAATCATTCAGCCCTACTTCTAATGCACCAGGTCTCAACTTTTCCTGATTCCTTCTCCACACAGTGCCACATGACATCCCTGACCCATCCCTAAACCCTCACGTTCCCCTTTAGCCCTGACTCCCTGACTGAGGGCAGAGGCTTTGGATTAAAACTCCAATATGGCCCGACTCCTAAAAATGTGCCCAATGTAAAGCTAGGGATCTAGCCAGATGTTGGTGCTGAGGACAGGAAGGCAGAAAAGGGGGGAGGGTGAAGGGCTGTCCCATCAGACCATGTCCTCTCTCCAGCTGTGGATGTTTTTTAATACATCCAAAAGAGGATAGGGTAGGATTGAAATCCAAATCATCCAAATCAACACTTCATGCACAAACACACACTATAGTGCTGAACACATGGAGGCACACTCTCACTTTCTCCCTCACCTTGCTTGAACTCTCTAACTTGCTAAGTCACTTAACCCAGTTGGCACTTTCATTGTGCAGCTGAGGTTCTCAAAAAAAAGGGCATAAACTGATATTCAGTGTGCACCCTGATGTAGAGAGCATCTAAGGTGGATGCTAAGAGTGTAAATGTAAAGGGTGGGGGCTTCTCTTCATCTCGCTGTGCTCATTGGTGAAAAACTAACCTCTATGGTTGGTCAGAAGGCAGTGGTGTTTTCCCCTTTTTCCCCAGCTGTATGACTAAAAATAGAAACTGTGGTCAGATTTAGTCTAATTGAGTCTGTCTTGTGTATTCAACAAGCATCCTATTTCTCTCCTTTCTATCTTCATCTCTCTTTCCTTAAGGTACATATTAAGTTAGCTTGGCTGCTCACGTGACATTCTGCTCCAAGACAAGAAGGAGCACAGGAGCATTTTTTCCTGGAACAGCATGTAACCATAGCCTCATCTTTTTGACACAAAGTGGGCTTATCAGCCTTTTTAACATGCCATTAATGGCAGAGGGTGAGTAAAAACAATATGTACAATTAACAGCACATTAAGCTGAACACAGAAGAGCCTGAACATACAGTCTGTTTGTGGTTGATTCATTCATCACCTACAAACAAAGTGATATGACTGAAAATGTTCTAATTTAATTAAACCAGGACAGCCTACTTAAAACTTGCTGACCAAGCCCATATGCCCATTTAGTTCATTTTCAACTATCCTGTCCTCCCACTAAATGCTGCGCACATGCACTTTTTCAGAATAAGGGTGCAACAAAAAATGTCAAAATAGCACAAGTCAGGAGAGAGAGACAAATCTGGAGTAATGGGTGAATCTTCAAGTGCTGACATCTGATCCCCTGTGTGGTGCATTTTTACACCTGTCGAAAGAACATCTGTGCAGAATGGACTCTGAGGGTTCTAAGAGGAAATATAGTGACCTCATCTTTGACATTTTTTTTTCATATTCTGACAGGATGCTAGTGGGAATACCAGTCCATAGAACTGTAGCAAATGCATTGTAGTAGGCTTACTTTGTGATACAAGGAGGTTTTTTTCTGCAAGAAGAAGCTACAGGAAATGTTGTGCTTATTTCCACAGGATGCTTCTGATGCAAAAGGTCCATGTAGTCTAACTTTCTTCTGTCGTACTTGTCATGCGCCCTTCATGTAAGAATTTGTCTGATGAGGAAATGACTCTACTCTTTTTGTCTTCAGGGCTACGGAGTGTTAAAAGAAATCCAAACACAATGTAAATAAAAGCAAAGCTCCTCTCTTAATAGTATAAACTACAGAAATTTTCCCATGTCAGAAATCTGCAAGCAAGTGTTATGAAGAGGTATATCAATGAGGAGTAATTCATCCCTGCTCAACCTCAGTTGGGTGAAAATGAAACGATCTTTTCTTGGCCTGAGGGTGCTTTCTTGCAGAGCAAATTTAACCTTGGACAAGGTGTATTCACCGCCTCGTGAACCAAACTAACTTCATTAGAAGAATATGATCTCCTCATTACATCTGACTACCACTCATGCAGGTTTGAAAAGAGGTGTAAAACAACAGCCATATTGTGTCACATTCTGACAGTAGTGGCTGATTCTACTCAGACTCGAGTCTCACAATGTTAATCATAAAGCGGAAATGCTCCCTGCGCTCATGCTGACACAGTGGGAGTTTGGATAAAGCCTTCGTGCTTCTCAAAGCTTCCCTTAGTCAGGTGTGCTTAACCTATCCCTGTGCTCATCCCATCAGCCTGCCAATTACATCCTCTTCCTCTAACATGGTTGTTAGCTAAGACAAAGTCAAGCTACACTGTTAAGGACTAACACTGGGTGGCTTTGGGAGGTGGGGGAGCCGTGCCCCAGCACGTGTACATGCTCTAGCTGGGCTCACTAGACCAAAGATCAAGTCCCTTAAGCTGCTTTTCTGAGCCAAGAAAAGCTTACAAGTTGTCACGTTGGACAAAACAAATGGTCCCAGTTTTAGGCCCTGCAGGGAAGCTGGAGAATGGGCTACACTCACTGGGAAGACAACAGAAAGGCTGGTAAAGCAGTTTGCCTTTTTTCCTGGAACACAGCACTAGAAACTGTAACCAAGGCATGTTTGAATGCTCAACTTTGCCCAAGGCTGGAACAATGGTGCTGGATTTATAGCCCAGTGGTTAGAAAAAATGGACCTGCATGACGTCCTTCAATTCCAGCATATCGGAAAATGTGACATCTATTCTAGTGATGTTTTTGCCTTGGAACATGTTGCAGTTGGAATAGTTATGTTTAATATAACAATTTAAATCAAATTAGGACAATAAGGTCTAAAACCCAACAACATATGGTGAAGCTCCTTTTGTCAAATCTGACTTGTACGTACATACACAAAGACAAAAACACACACCAAGGTAAACATTCACATGATACAAATGATTGCAATTAAGCTAGTCCTGAACAATACAGTCTAAAAATCTAATGACTTTTTTTTTGGCCCCTTGCAACGGTATTATATCACATTATTACAAAATTTAAAAAGGGTGATGCATTTAATTGCATATACAAGTGCTGAAACCCCTTTCTCCTCCTTAAATGAGCTTGTGGTTGCATACTGAGCTCATGTCTAAGCATATGATTTCAGAAAGGTGATTTTTTTAAGTGTCTCCGTGTTCCCTTCTTTCTAACTAGATCCATAGTTTTAAGTGTTGCCTTTGCCCTGCTCCGGTGTGTTAAGCTGCCACTGACTAAAGAACATTTTCTGGTGTAGGCATTCACAGTTGAAGCATTTTAAGAAAAATAACAACTATGTGCTTTAACTCTGAAGACCTTGACAGAAATTTGCTTTAGCAGAGGTACCTGAGCTTGTTTAACGCCACAGCACACTTCTTTGACTCATTGTGGACTAAAAAAAGCAAGTCAAGACTTAAAACACCTTTAAAAGGTTATTTCAGTAATTGTAAGTTGAATCGCTGCAGTGCGGGGCTCAAGACAAACTGAGATGGTCTAATGCAGCATACGGAGTGTGTTACAGCCCTAGACTGGCCATGCAGAGATGCTTTGCAAAGCATGCACACCCGTTGTTTGTTGCTGTTATTACAGACGTCAAACTTGGAGAGGAAAGAATAACTGTTCTACCTATTTACTGTGCTTAATTACAGTGGTACGAGTGGGTGAATTTGGGTTAGTTACCCAGCAGCTCATAATGCTAGAGCAAAACATGCTGATAACAGGACTCAAAGTGTTACCTGTGTTGCTGTTGCCTGTCGTATATTACTCTGCTGCGCCAATGATAGCAGTAGAAATGTTTCTGGTGCACTACAACACAACATAGGCATCGGTGTTGCAAAAATTTAGTCGATCTGATGTTGGCATTCAATAAAGAGACTAAACACATCTTACTCTGCACTGCACAACAATATCTACTGTCATGACATTGTGAGTGGGACGATGCCTTGTTTATGTTTAAGAGCCCTAGGCTTTCGAAGGGTGAAAATGAATAAATCATTGAGAAACACACTCATTAGTTACCTGTTTTTGTTAATGTTTTTTGTTTTTGTTTGTTAGGGAAATGTTATATGTATATGCCCATGTATGTATGTTTTTATACATACATAACGATTAATCAATTAATTGATTGTTAACATTATAGATGATCGAGCTGGCAGGTTTCTTCCAAACGCCTAACGCTAGTGGCCAGTCTGTCACCCAAGACGGGACAAGATTTTTGTTGAATAGTCTGACATGGTGCCATCATGAACGACCAAAAAAATCGTGTAGTCTGAGCCGGCCTTTACATGCCACCCAAGAACAACCAGCTCCAGGCCCTTCTTAATATTCCACAGGCATGCACAGGAAGGTGTTTAACCCACACTGTTTGCCCAATTCGCCTCATAAAGAAACAAACGGAAAAGCTAATATTGCTTCTGCTTCCTTTGCACTGTGGGGAAAACAATTTACTGAGTGTATTATAGGCCTGGCCTGGATAAACATTATTAAAATGAACAGGTCAAGGTGGGGTAGGATGATGAATAAGCGATGTGTCTTGTGGATTTATTGTGGTAAGTTAAGGCTGTTGTATTGATTATCCATAAACAAAATCATCATTGGAGGGGAAAAAACAACAGGTTGACTAACAACAGATTAAACTCTGGAATACCTAAGCTGTTTGCTGTAAGCACCCTAACAAACAAGGACCAAACAACTAACCTGAGCAGAGGGGATTTGTTATCTACCTGTTTAAAGGAGAAGGGGCTAATAAGCAGACAACTGTGAGATCAAAGCAGAAGAGCCACTACAGCGTTCGTACAAGCCTTTTACAGTTAAATCCTTCTTAGGCGGTGTAATTTAGCAGCGACATGTGGAAGTGAAATAGGGCTGTTAGGAGGTACATGATCAAAGCAGCAGAGCCACCCTGTTATCTGGTCCCACTGCACAGTGTGAGCATCTGGAATGTGATTTTCTCTTCCCCCTCTTTGGGTCCCTTTCATCCACATCCCGTGGCCTCTGCTGTCACGACGACTCTACTCATCACAGAGGTTATCGAGACCTGCGCTAGCCATGCAAGGCAAATTGTCTCTTTGGCAGCAGATAAACAGGGTTGATAAGTGTTGAAAAAGGGCCCCAGAAAGGCTTGACCATAACTGTGCTGCTTCCAATTTACAAGACTTGGAAGTCTGCTGAATGGAACAGAGGCTGCCACTGCTACTGTTGTAGAATCATAGTATAAGCCTGACACACTTGGATGAACAACTACGCCTGATACATATAGCTTACAGTGAGGCATGTGCTTAAAGGGAATTGGATTAACTGCTGGCAAAAAGCGGGATTATAAATTATTCTGACTTTAAGTGTGCTTCTAAAAAGATGGATTACCATTTCAATTTTGCCCTCTTTCCCTGCTAATGAAAATTCAAATTTAACTTGTGCAGTAAGAGAGAAAAAGATCAACAACAATATCCCTGTGTCCTGCTGAAAGGTAAGACAAGAGTAGTGATAAAAAATGGGTGTATCTGGATCTGGTATAGCATTGTGCAACAAGACCCTATGATCAGGCGCTATTCTCTCACTGGGTCTATGGACCAGCAAGGTGGAGACAGGAAAGGGAAGAGGCAGAGGATGCAGGTTTCAATGGGTGTTGTTCTCATGACAGGAATAAAACAGTGATGCTGTCAAATGCACAAATGAGTGGGCAGATCATCTTTTTGTCTCATTTTGTCTGTTATCATGCATGGAGTTTCATTTCCCACAATAAAGTGATCCCTTTACTGGTTCATAAACCACAAATCAGTATTGAAACTTGTCACAACTGATCCTTTCTGCTTTGGCACCTACAGGCTTTACACAGGTCAGTTCTGATTGGAGGAAAGACTGTATAGGCCATAAATGGCCACAGGAACAGGCCGTACTATAAAGTGGCTGGCTGCAAGAATGTGGTAGGAGTGACGAAAACAGCCTTCACGCAGTTGTAGGAACAAACATCTGAGCTTTTTTAAAATGTATTTGCGTGGGTGGAACACAGGAAAAAATGCAGCCCTGCATGGATGCCGCAATCTGCTGTGGCCAGTCAGCCGACCGACCGGCAAGCCTTGTGTGGCATCACATATGAGCATCGAGATGACACATCAACTCCTGTCTAAATTTAACTCACTGGACACCTCTCCTTCCAATGTTCCCATCCTTTTAGAACAGGCTGCCAGGGAGAACGGCGAGAAAAACAGGCAGAGGTGATATGTAATTACACTGAATGGATCCAGCCTCCCACATCCTTTCATTGTACCCACACCCTTGGAGATAATGAAATGGAAGGCAGGCTTTTTTTCATTTACCATAAATCCTGTAAGTCTAGCCGCTCTTCTTTATGGTGTCAAACAAGCCCCTTTACAGTGTGACTCTTGAAGGCTGCAAAGTCACAGAGCATAAACACCAGCAAGCACCCGATGTGGGTGATGGACTCCATCTGATAAGGACTTCCAAGAAACCAGCGTTGGCTCCTTTCAGAAGATGTGTGGTAAACCATCACAAGCTAAGGTCTCCCTGAATACCCCACATTTCTTCAACTAGATACCATCTTGAATGCAGAGAGAACTGTATTCAGGACAGTGAGGACATTGTGTTCAGATATAGTGCTGAATTTGCTGACACTGCTACATTGAAACATCTTTCTATCAAAACAAACACTGAACTTTTGACTCTGCTCTGCCTGCATGCAACCTTGCCTGCCTGTCTGAGCCAAAGCCCTTCACCTAGCAATTAAACACTTGCGTAACAAAAAAGGTGCAAAGACTGTGCATGAAGGGGGAAACAGGGAGACAAGAAAGAGAAGTGTATGTCCTTTACTGAACAGAACTGGGTCACCTCATACCTTTGGTTTTAAAGACCTACTGAAAGGAAGTGCCTGCTTGACAAAAGTGCAAAATCATTGTTGGGGTAAAGTGAAAGTAGGACAAGGTCCAAGGTCCAGATCAGGGTGAGCATGTGTCAGATTAGGGTGAGCATGTGTCTGCAGGTGATTATGAAAATGTTTGGACTAGGGGTGTATGATATTAAAATTTCACATCACGATACTCATGATCTCAAATATCACGGCTAAGAAAGGTACTATAATTTTTGACACTTTCATATTTTTCTGATACCACATGCATTAAACAGCATTTCCATGATAAGACAGAAAAGTAACTATAAAACTGTAAACATTACAGTAGCCCTTTTCTGTTGTTTGGTGGAAAGACAAATCCAAAGACAATCTGTTTGTAACAGCAGTGGTATAAAAATTTACGATTTTGAGTTATAAAGTTAGAAGGCTCATGATCCCATCTTTTATATTGATATTATATTGCTGCTCATCCTCACAACTAGATTTAATCAAATGTCTTGTCGGGCCGTTGTATACTGCAGCACCATAGAGTCCACTGTTAGCTCCAAAAAGCGAAGTTCTAGCCCCAGTTAAACACACCCTGTTAAATGCCTGACAGCAGACAGAGCAGAGACACACACTTGCTCACCAACACACTCACACATTAACATACACGCTTGTCTGGATGTCATGTCCAACACTTTCAAAGCTCGTATCAGAAAAAAAGACAAAAAAATGATAAATAATCTATTTCTGTATATGACCGTAAAAAAGCAAACCTGTTATTGATAGAAAGGTTTCGTTTTGAGTGTTTTAAATATGGATGGACTTAAGGAAGATAAGAAATAGATCAATTTTACTCATGCAGCTCTTAATTTCAGTCTGTTGAAAACAGTTTTTTAAAGTACTTTAAAATAATCTAAATGCTTTAATTATGGTTATAATTGTAGCAATGAGTGCATAGTGTGGTAAATTCAAGATGTTGCAGACCATTAAAATGAAAGGTTTGATATGAAGTACATTAAAATGTACAGTTTGAGTCAGAGTTAGAAAAGACAAACTATGTGTAAGCACTGACAGCCTATTCAGCACGACAGGAGTTAGGTTAAACATTTCTGAATAGACCTGAATTGTTACTGCTGAGTTATAACTTTCAGTTGTATGAAGGACATATTTTCCACTCATGTATTTTTTTCCAAAATTAAAAAAAAAGTAAAATCTCGTCTCGTCTCATCTCATCACATGAGATAAGAGTGTCGTCACATCTCTGGTCAACCTATAGACATTTTTTCCCCATTCAGCTCAGTAAACAAACCTATATAGCATGCTGTCTGGACATTATAAAATGTAACATTAAAGTGCAGTTATCACTGGTGTTTAGCTTTGAATAAAATATGAATGGTATAATAATATGGTAATCTTACCAAGGTTATCATTAAGCTTACCTGTTCTTCTCCAGCTCATTATGTGTGGACCTGTAAAGACAAAAAACAGAAGTTGTCAACTTCACCTAATGCAAACCCAACAAGCTGATCACAGGCATGATAAAAAGGAAAGAGGTTTATAGTATTAATAAGAGCCAGATAAGCATGGGCTGAAAGAGACATGGTGAATCAACTTGTCAAATTTAATTTAGGAAGATGTTAATTACACCAAACGAGACCCAGTGCACTGGAGCCTTTATACCAACAAACGTCACGGTGACAATCAGGACTTCACTGTGGCATTACACAGCCACTTTTTAAATAATGCACTGCACTGCTTCAGCTGTATGTATGTGTGCACTGCTGGGCGAGTGTGAGCATGCACACATACACACTTGATCTGTGCATGCAGCAGCAAGGGTTCAGAGCTCTGTTAATAATGTAAAGTGAATCAGCTGGTTCCTAAGAGTCTCTTTGTGTGGCAACATGCTGAGGGGAGACAACCAGCCCTTCTTCCTGATGCATAAATGGCCAAGATCCCATCTACAATCACCGCACTCCACCTTGCCTTAAGGTGCATATGTTTGAGAGCGGCATGATGGACTCATTCTCTTTTGATTCATGTATGCAGCACTTTTCTTTAGTGGTGGTTATTAATACAGCAATATGCTTTTCTCATCCATTTTTCTTAGCTCAGCTGACAAAGCTTCTCTCTGAGAAAACAGACAATATGGAAAAAAAATCAAGATAAAAAAAGAGGGGGGACGGAGGGAGCATCCAAGGCTGTGGTTCAATGTGTAAAAAATGTGGCCCTGCCTCAGGAGACATTATTTTTTCAAGTTTAATTATTTACACCAATAAAAACACCATATGTCTCTATTTGAATACATTATTGGTCATATAGTTGTGTATGCAAGACTGGATGTTAAGTGAACTGTGGCAGTGTGTTTGATTTAACATGACAAGGTCCATAGCCGGGTTGAGTGGCTGCTATCACAGCAAAACACGGTGCTCATGAGGAAGCTGGCCTGCCTGTACCATTTCCTTAAATACTATGAAAGCGTAAGTGCTCACACGCATACTCTTGACAGGTTTCATCTTACATATTTTACAAGCCTGAAGTCATACATGGCTGTGCTCAGCATCAGCCGACCAGCCACATAGAGAAATCACTAAACTGAGAAATCCTAAAAACAGTCTTTCTTTGACTTCAGCTACCATCACAAATGTCTTTCAATGAGCTTACAGTTTGCACTTTATCTTTGCAGTGAGAATGGTGGCTTTCATGAACATGAACAAATTAAATCACTTTCTAATAGCTAGATCAACTGATATCTGCGATTGTTTATGAGTTCAGGAGATAGTTATGCTCCAAGAAGACAAATACCTCGAAGTGCTTAATCCGCGTTATCATCTGCCACTGTGCTTGCACTTTCCGTGTTGCTTGGAAACTCTCATTCAGATCTGTAATCTTCTCCAAATTCCAAGCATTTCACCACAATCACATTCTGTGTAGAGTGTTTAATACTATCATGCTTTTTGGGCTGATGATCACTCTCAGAAAGATGTTAAATCATTTTGTTACTATTCTATCACTACTGTGGTCACATCAGTGTTCAACAAAAAGCTGCAAATCTTATGAAAGACTTTAAGAAATCAAAGGATGGAGTTTAATAACAGATACATATAATGGGAGGCAGAACTAGCAAAGTCAGGTGGCAACAGGATAAGTATCACCCCACCCCCTGCTTCTCTGACCTTGTTTAATGCCACAGTGGGCTTCTTTGGCTCATCATGGACTTAGTCAAGAGTTAAAACACACCTCTGATAAGTTGCTTCAGCCATTGCAAGTTGAATCGCTGCAGTGCTGAGCTCAAAACTAACTGCAACAAGCCAGCAGAGATGTTGTGCAAAGCGAATACTTGCTTGATGTTGCTGTTATTACAGACATCAAACTTTAGGAAAAGGGAACACATCTTTTAACTTACTGTTGTACTTTACATTCATCACACGGACACACACTGGTGATGTTTGGCTTGTTATCTGGCTGTTCTTTAGTATCAGAGTTAAACATGCTGATGACTGGACACAGACTGAGCTGTTGTCTGTCACATATCACTCTGTTATGCTAATGCTAACAGCAGCATCGTTTAGGCCTCATGTGTGCACACGAACACTCAAAACCATTGATGACAGTGTGGTAAAAATCTTACCTACTGCAGAAATGTTGTCCGTGACTATACCTTTAGAATTTTACCAGGGATGCACCGATCCACTTTTTTTCAGTTCCGATCCGATTCCGGTAAATATGTGCCGATACTGACATGAGGCTGTAGTAAACCACCCAGCTCCTCTTATTAAAAAGCAAAAAAAAAAAATTTCATGACAAATTGAATTTAAATTAGGGCTGTCAAAACTGATGCGTTAATGTGGATTAATCCATCATCATGATTAATCTGATTAAAAATTTTAACGAAATTAACCCATCTACAGCGTAGAATGACTCAAAATCCCTAAAACAACTCTGGCAACGCGTTTCGGGCAGTTTGTCCAAGTAGGGTTACCGCCAAGCATGCCGCCGCGCATACGCATATGGGCCGTTGATCCAATAGTGACCAACCAACTCAATATGGAAGACGCTAAACAGCACGTTGGCCCTCTTGATGGGAAATTTGAGTACAAAAAAAAAAAAAAAGCTCTGTTGTTGTGTTTTTATGCACTTTTTGATGTGGTTTTGTCATGTTGCCATATTTAAAAGGGAGACTATGAATAAAAGTGAATATTTTTCATTGAATTGATCTGTATTGTTTCGAAATTTGACATTACCAGCCGCTTACTGGGTGCCAAACATGTCTGGCCAAGCTATATTTCTTGATTTAAAAATTTGGCCCAGTTGAATTTGTAACTGAATAGCCCTGGCATATATATTCCCTTCTTTCTGGAGTCTGTTTGCTTATGCACAATGAAACGTGATTAATGTAGATCGAAAATTAATGATATTTAATCATGATTAATCGAAATTAATCCACAGCAACCCTGTGATTAATCTGATTAAAAATTTTAATCGTTTGACAGCACTAAAAGTATTCCAAACAAATGTATTTGAACTACTACTAAAAAATAAATATCAACATTATCCAAAAAAACAACTACAGCTGAGTATAAGTTATAAACAACAATTACCTATCATTTTTTATGAACATGGGCTTGAAATCCCTGTCTATAATGCTCTTTAATGAAACTCCCGCCACTAGAGACCGCTGTAGCTTCAGTTAATGTCCCCAGCCTTCCTCTCTGATCCTTCACTGATGTAAAAAATGAGAGGCTCGGCAGTGGCTAAGCTGTTGGCGTATAGTAGGAACACCGCGGCATGACAGTCTTCCAAAGTAGTAAATACAAATAAAGTGATATGTGGGCTGTCAAGGGTTAAGCTCACATATGACTCCTCACCTGAAGTGAAAAAAGGCCAAATATCAAAGCATGATATTAATCTGCAAAGAGGAACGAAGGCGGGCAGCGCTAGCTTTCAATGCTAGCCACGCTGTAGAGAGTATTATCAGGCTAACGTCACACCCACTCTTCTTTGTGTTCTCTCATCTTTAGACTAGTTTTGACTATTCTAAATATAGATTTACGTTTAATCGACCAGGTATATACCGCTGAGAACATCCCTAACTAATCCTAGCTCAATTACACACAGACGGTCTCGTGTGACTCGACTGTGGTGTGTTTATGGTCTACCACAAACTGTAGGATGGATTTGGATCGGTCACTTGGATTGGCACCATCAGTCAGATATCCAATCTATTAATTACATCCATAGCGGACCCGATACCGATATTGGATTGGTCCCATCCCTAAATTTTACTCCCCACCACTAGATGTAATAATTTCCAAAATTCACACCCTGCCTGATTTTATTTCACAAAATACCCATTTATAGCCTTTCAATGTAAGATTCCTACTTCTCTTGTTAACATTTATCTGTTTGCAACATCCTGCAATCAGCTGCCTGAAACCTGATGAGCTGAATCCTAGGCAACATTATCAGATGGTTTGATTTCACCTGCATTAGCTCAGTTTTAAATGTTCTAAAGTGGTCTTGTTGTGTCGTAAATCTTTGGTCTGAACATTAAGAGGTATAACTGTTGAACCAGAAGGGCAGTACTAACCTCCCACACACCTTTTCCCCCCTTCAAACAATAACTTGCCCTCCTTGATCTGAGTCCCCAACAATGAGATAGTGAACTACACATTAGAACACTACAATCAGACTGCTCAGTCTGAGTAAGCTTACTTCGACTTATCATCATGAACTTCTTTAACTGCCTCCTAAATCAGACTTGTGTGTTTGGAGCTCAACAACAATGCAATACAGATTCTAACTGCCTCAAGGCCACACACAAGTGCAGCAGAGTTCCAGCAGAGTTGAACGCAAGTGTGCAAATGTGTGTGTGCATGAAACAGAGTGGGTCAAGGAGATAAAGCAAGCCTCTGCTATAAACAGTATACCAGAGGATGGAGTCAGATAAGCCCATCACTTTAAGCCTCAACACGCTACTGAGAAGGTAGCTACAGCTGGAGTGAGCTTCTGCTCAACGGCAAACCATGTTTAAAATACTCTCTTAGAGGTTTTTTTGAAATCATTATAAAGTCATTGTTTTATTGTGCTCATCTCAGTACTTATTTTTGAATGTGCTCAAACTTATCATAAAGCCCATACTTTGCATGAAAATTCCGTAGACACTACTCATCTTAATCAGATATTATGAGTAGCTAAACACAAATCGCTCCCTACCATTTTTCACTCAGATTGCACACATTGAGGATGATGAAATTGTGAGTTGTTAATGTTTCGACAACCCTCTTCAGCTAGTGTTAGTCTTTTACTTCTGTGGTAAGTTGTTATTTCACAAGGACAAATACACAACTTTGTCCAATCAACAAGACCCATGTTGGCAGTATCATAAATAAAACTGTTTAATAAAAGTAATCCTCTAAAGGTGTGCTCTATAAGGGAACTTTACAGCAATACAGATGTAAAAATAATGTTGTTCGGTTGTTGTGCAAGGTGTGCAAGTCCAGCGGGAATGAAATAAACAGCATCACAACATGAAGCTGAGAAATGGTGTTAAATGCAAAATGGTGTTACCTCACTGAATGAGTTGTGAATATGCCTCTGAAGGGAGCAGGGAAAAATATGTAGAAGCTGTATTAAGGGCCAGATTCTCTGTGAAAGGCTTTCAGTTTCCAGAGGATACATTTTATACTAAAGATAATTGTTGACACATCTGCATTGATAAAGAATAATCCCTATGAACAAGAACTCTCTGGACGCTCTGTGAATACAGCCTCAGACCTATATCTGATCATGACTGTTGCCATGCAGAACTAGGCAGCGTTCTGCGCTTGTGATGAGTAATGCGCAGTTCCTGTTTGTGGCCCGCTCTTACATTAATATTAAAAAGGCTCAGAAAGCAGGAGAGAGAAAGTGGGCTTTGCTTTTGATGTATGACAGTCTATAGACAGATCAATGTAAGCAGCCTAGCACCAAGAACAACACAATGCCAATAGGGGTTAGCTTGGGAGATTCTCACCTGCTTCTCTTACTTCTATGTTCAAGTTTTTGTTTATCAATGCAGGTATGATGCTTGACATGTGCCACAGCCTTTGTGGCAGCTGGCAATCTGATCATCAGGCTGCTTAATAAAAGCATATTGTTCAACATATGTTCAAAAACATTCATCAACAGCTTGCACAGTACTTTTAATGCATGTTGGTACATACAAACGTGGAAAAAAATTGGATTTATGATTTTCTCTAGTTGTAAGACAGTAAATCACTGGTTACTTTAAACACTTTTGTCCTGAAAAGCCTCCACGTATTCACCTTTAGATGTCTGCAAACAACGCCGGCCATAAATAGCTGCTCTTCTCCCTTAGGGCACATGACAAAACTACCACTCTCTACCACAGCGAAGAATGCGATTGACGTAGGAAAAAATGCGTATGACCACAACAAAAAACAACTACCCTATCCAATTTTGAAACAAAGTATATTTGTATGTGTGTACTCATCCGTGGTCGAGAGGAAAATACAACTTCAAAATGGTTCTTTTCGTTTTGAGACCTTCACTTTCACCGCGGTCCCTAACCTCAGCCACTGCAGTCCGTTTGACAATCAGCTGATGAAAAGCTAGCAGAGCCGTTGGTGCTTCCCCCTCCCCCAAGCCGACAAAACAGCTCTGTTGATGGTCATTCGTCCACGTATATATCCAAATCGTCTCCACAAGTCCACAACACGTCCTTTACTGACCTATGTACACATATTGTGCATAAAATGTGTTTCCTGACCCGTGGTACTGATGGCAGCACCTGTAATCACCCCTTGCTGACAGCTCGCTTGTTTACCAAACGTTGCTATAAAACCTTGGAAGTGAGTGTATAAACGCGTGCTACTTATGACACTCATCACCCCAGTGCATGCAGTAATAAAGGCAGATTACTTCACCATCATCTATCAGTTAAAACAAGTAGGCCTGTGTGAATAGTATGCTAAAACACAGAACAAAGGATGTCCAAGACGTGGTTCTTACCTGTTGTGGTTACTGCTAAACTTCTTATTTCTGAATTTTCGTTGCCTCTGGTAGTTTGTGTTCTGGCTTGATGGAAACGTCGAAGCATATCCGTGCTCACACTCTGTTGAAAGAAAAAACAAACAAAACAAATAAACAAAAAAACATACGTGGTTAACAGTTTTCTGACTTTAGACAATTTCAAGGTTGATGTGTGTCGCAGGTAAGAGCTGCTTACAACACTTCCTCTTTTCAAGCGTTCACGCTTACTCAAACGCAGTCATAAGAAGTGATTTACGCTGCCCATCGATTAGCATGCATTTTTAGCTACAGAAGATATTTAATGCACAATTACCTCTTTCTCTCCTTTCAAGATATTCCGCAGCTTCCAATAACCGTTGGATATTGATTAGCTGAACAGCCGTCATTCTTCCCTGAGGCTGGCTGCCGTTAACGTTAGCTTTGCTCTCTTCCGTCAACGAAACGTTAGCTTTGGCGACAGCAGCAACGGTAGGTCGCTTTTAAATTAAGGGAAGACAGTGCATCGGTAATAACTTCACTGGATTTTATTCTTAGCAAATAAAAACGTCGTGTAATTATCTAGTTCAGCTTCCTTGCTGGCTCATCGGCAGCCTTTGTCGAAAGGAGAGGGAGGGAAAAAATCAAGGGTTTCCAAGCTGGCTACAACCAATTCTTGCCAGGCTTTGTTGCTATAAAACCATTGTAGTAAAGTATTAAAAGTTGGTAGGAAAAACGATACTAAATGGCTAAAAAAATGTATATAAACAATATAAAATTCCCCCGAGGGAGCCAAGAGCCAGCAAAGTGCCTGCTGCTGCTCGTTTCCTCTCCTCTCCTGTTTGTTTACCTAGTTGCACAGCTGAGGGGCGGGCACTTAATGGGGGAAAGACCGGTCTGAGCGCGATGCATTCTGGGAAAAGGAGTATTTTGATGAGTTTGTAAATTACAGGCGACTGTGGACTATAATCATTATTTTCTAGTTTTATCTGCCTTCAGTGAGTTTAATTGACCAAAAGTCGCCATGTTACTGTATGATTTTATCTGAATCATACAGGGCAGCTGTTCAGAAGTTCATTCAGATGTTGTCATAGTTCCATAGTTCACAAAGATTCACGAAAGGCAAATATAGTCATATATCATAAAGTTTAATGGCGATTTTTGCTGCTAATTAAGTTTAAGGAGACAGCACCACAACTGTAGATTCAACAAAGTGTTCAATCATTTTCCCTTTTAAAAGTTGTGACAGAAATATGTTTCATTTTTCAGTAGTTGCAAAAATAAGGGAGGTTTTAATAATTAAAGCCCTACTTTTGGTTTAATCAGCGTGGTTACTGGACGCTTAAAACCAGTGATCAACTTTCCTATTGAGTCATTTATTCCTCTCTCCTCCAGTCCCCGCTGTCTGCTTAATCATAGCCCTACAAGTCCCATGATTCATCACGACCGGGGGTGTGTATTTCTCGGCCGAAGCCAGGCCCAGCAACACATGACGTAGCTCCCCACCGGGCGTCTGATTGGCGCACGTTTTTGACAGGCGTCGAGGGTTGAGCCCACATCTGACCAACTGCAGGGGAGCTTTGCGCCATGTGGAAGCCAGTGCGACACGCCCACAAATAGCAGGAAGCAAACAAGCGAGAGAAGAGCTGAGTCGCTGCGATTGCTGCTGCAGAATTCCCACGTTACGTTATTACAGGGGATATTTCTTAAAGGACTTTTGCAACGCCCGTTTACTCATAATGGTCCAGTTTCTACCCAAAATCGCACTGCGTGATCAGGTGCGTGCATACGGAGGCGAAGCAGAAACGTGTTTAACAATAAACTTGTTTGATTAAGGCACGACAATATTGAAAATTACTGCATTGTAATCATCACCTTTAAAATAGTATAAATTAACATGATCCACCATCAGTTACTTTTTTAGGCCACGGCTCATTTGCAATGGAAGAGACAATGCGATAGCTGCAGCACTGTATGAGTCTTCCACTTTTCACAGTTTAAAGGTTATAATCAAATCAAACAGCAAGACCAGATCTTGTTGTGTGTACTAAAAGTCAGAATGGGCATTTAGATACATCCTCAACCCCTTATCTCTAAAGTTTCATATTTTTCCGATCGTGTTTGCGGGGGCACAATGACATCATCATGATCCGAGCTGGAGGGCGCTGCAATGTGGCCAAATTTATCATATCGGATTGGAAGCAAACATGCACACCCACACACCCAATGATTATGTCATATCGCTTTATCAATGCTGTAAGAAAATATACCGCGAGTTGTGCAGACGAAAAGCGATGCATAGTTCCCAACAAGCAGATAATGGAGTCCAGCAAAGAAATAAAGCACTGTTTAATATACTCCCATAAATCATGGTAATGATCACTATCACTCCTATTAAGCTGGTTCGGACATAGGCAGTGCATATAGCAGACAGTGCTTAGTTGAATGAACTCAGCTCTTTGTTGTCTGAGTCTGTCACAATGAAGTCTTGTTTTCCTGAAATTCAGATGCAAATAAAAAAAAAGGATCAAACGCAGCACAAATAAACTCACTTCCGTCCTTCCTCTCGGCGCTCTCGAGAAACCTAGCAGCCTCCAGCAAAACTTGTACATTTTTCAGAAAAGTGTTGATCTGCTCCATGTGGGAGTCTTTGGAGTTGAAGACGTCATTGAAAGGACAACTAGACATCTCGAAATCTTGCTGATCCAAGAGAGACGCCTCGGAATCAAAAAAGAACTCCTCACTCTTCAAACCTCTCCTTTGCCTCTCACTTTTGGCCATTTTTCCTCTTAGTTTGTGCGGTAGTTTTTGTTCTGGTGACGAGCTGAGCGCAGTAAACAGTGAGGCAGCTACCAGTGGATGCTGCTCTAGTCAGATGGTTCCTCTTTCCTTTTTTCTTTTTTTATGAATGCGGGGTGTTTAATGTGGAACAGCAGCCAATGTCAGTAGATGGTGGTGCATGGGAAAAGCAGAGCCCGGCCCCCCTCTATCTGAGGAGTCCGCATGGTCCTAAAGCTCTTAGTCTCCCAGACTACGAAACAAAAAACAACGACTCAGTTTTACATATAAAAGTATTATTAGTATTACATATTAATGTATTATTCTTATGACATAGAAATGTAGGCTATTTACAGAGGTGGAAAGTAATTACTAGTACTAACTATTCATGATATCTTTGGGGAAGTAAAATTCTTTGCTACATTTTTAAAGCACCAAGCATTGTGTTAAAAATTAAGCGTTTAAAGCCAAAACGAAAAAGGCCAAGATTTTTGCTGATATGACACTGTCCATTAGTTTGGCTTTGACAACATAATAGTGAATAGCATGCTGGGAGAAAGTGTTTCTCCATTTCATCCCCATTGCATTTTACTTCAGATTAAGGTTCACCACACAACAGATATTGTGGTTGGAGATTAATATTCTTTTGCTGTTATTGCGCAATAAGGAGAGACCGTATTTCACCAAAGTAGCCACTCAGTACTAAGTAGGCTACTTTGAGTGAATTTTGAATGATTTACTTTTCTTAGCCTTGCCTATTCAAGCAGATGAATTGGCCAGATTCCATGTCCGTCATCAGGTGGATCCATCTTGCAATGCTCCAATCTGGGACGATTTTGCCAGGTGTGAGAACAGACTGGATCAATCAGTGTCTTTTGAGGAGAGCAAGGCGGTAGCTGCAGTTTAGTTAGCTGTTCTGACAGTCGGCTGGCGGTCCTGAGGGGTTAGCACAAATAGCTCTAGTATAGCAGCAGTTTTATCAGAACTCAACCCAATTTCTTAATGAAAAGAAGAACAAAGAACAACACTGAAAGCTTTTCTTGGTGGAAAAGATGCTTTCACTCTTCTATCGACCTGCTTTGGCATGAGTTGCAATATTTGGGCTTAGCTGTACTGTATAAGTCACAATGGCTGCTGGTGTAGCGATTAGCTCTGATGTAGCTGCAACGGTAGTGCCTATCAGATCTGGACATCATTTCTTTGCTGAAAAGCAATAAAGAACCCAACTGAAAACCTTTCCTCGCAGAGAATGTGTTTTTGCATGAGTTGTATCTTGCTTCATATTGTAGTTCAAGTAGACTGCCTGCCAAACTCATGTGACTCTTGGGAACTGCGCATGCCTACCACCTCCTTTTGTCTTGTTGCTCTGATTGGCCTGTATTGAATGTGACAATAACCCTTTGCGAGTTTCTGGGAAAGTCCTGCTGTTCCTAAACTCTTGTATGGCAGTTTTCCCAGATGAATGTGAAATGTATCTCATGTAATGGATATATGAAACCATCATCTGGTGTGTCGGGTTAACTTTTACTTCTGCTTTAGTGAATTTTAACCAACGTAAGTGTACTTTTACTTTAGTACAATAATCTTGTACTTCTTTCACCTCTGGTTTGTAACTTCTACTTTATACACAAAACCGAAGCTACATGTAGGTTTGTAATGTTAGGACTCAGTGGGTTTTAAAGGGCCAATAGGTATCATGATGGTGGTTGCAATAGAAGTAGTATGTTGTTATCACACATGCACAAAACTCCTGGGATGAGCTTCATGCATCTGTTTGTGCAAACAGTAACAGGTAATATTCAGTAGAGATGGAAGAAGTACAAGACTATCATAGTGCTAAAGTAGATCATTCAGAGTTTCCTCAAAGCGCCAAGTAGCTACTTTTGATACCCAGTGAGCTTCTACAGTGAAATATTGTTCCTTATTGTGCCCAAAAAAAAAAAAACACGAGAATAAGATGCATGTCTAAGCAGGGTGTTTATTAAATAGCATGCCTTAATCTCAAGCAAAATGCAACAGCTGTTTTGGGAGGAAATGTGGAAACATTCTCTCCTAATGTGCTACTGACTATCATGTGTTGTCAAAGCCAAACTACTGGACAATTTCATGTTGGCGGAAAGCTTGGATCTTTTCGTTTTGGCTTTTAGTGCTTAATTTTTTATACAATGCTGCGACATCCTCGAAAATATATCAAGTAAAAGTAAAATTATTGATTTCAAAATGTAACTAAAAAATACAAGTGCATAAAAAAGCTACTTAATTACATTAATTGGAGTGAATGTAGTTAGTGGTTTTCTAGTATTCAGAAAAAATTACTGCAAACAAGACAGCAATAGTGATGACATTTATATAACACATCTGGTGTGCAAGATGGCCAAACAAGTAATGATGCCTTTTCTTACTCTCTTCTGTCCGCAAATATGTTTTTTTTTTTTTCCATTTATTGGTGATACGTCCAATTATAAATTTTATTGCTATAAAGGGTGGGGGTGGTACTTAGGATGCATGATATTTCATTTTTGCAAATATGCTGATCTTTACAAATGTATTTAAGCCGATACTGATATTGACATAAATAAAAATGTAAGTCAGACCAACACAGTCGTTAAAACACTCTCAAGGATGGACAGAGAAACAAAATTCAGTCCTTAGAAAACACTTCAAAGTTTGGGAATTGAGGTTGAACAAATAAAAGACCTGCCTAAAACTTTACAAAGATATTCTGTATACATGAGAGGGAAAATGGGTAATATTTACTGTAGATGTGCACATATATGTGCAGCCAATATATTGGTTGTAATTATGAGCAAAATATTTTTTTATCTGCAGACATCGATAATAAACTTTTTTTTTTTTTTTTTACCAATGCCATACTGACAATATCATGCATCCTTTAAAAAGCTCTGTAACAATCTTGGGCCCCTCAGACCCTTACTCCTCGATAGGGAAAACTTCATGCTTTGATGGGACATATGTGGAAAAAGCAGCTCAAAGGAATTTCATGGGTAGAGCATCCTGAAATTTTCTCAGATTTTTCAAGAGTGCATGTGTGCATACAGCTTGAGCAACAGAGAAAACATTCACAAACTTTTACAATATAGGAGAAAGGCTACACACAGTTCACAGCTTTGCACTGATTAGTAGTGCTACTGACATATTACATGCTCTGTCAGCATAATGTTATTTTACCAAAAATAGCTATCTGATACAAAACTGTTCTTGAGTTGTTGGTATATAAAGATGGTTTGAAATTTAAAACTCATTATGACTAGGTCAAATACACAGTTTTTAAAAATATGGAAGTTTAAGGCTTATATGTTATTATTATGCAAATGATATTTTTCTCTGATTTTCCAAAATATTAATGCAAATGACAGTCAGAATATTTTTCAAGTCATCAGCCATCAGAGCATAATTCAAATGTTTTTGAACAAACTTCATAATGACAAAAATTAGTTTTAAAAAAAATAAAAACCTCAAAATGCGCTGTTCCACTGTTGTAGAAATTGCAGCATCAGGGGGTCATATTTACTGAAATCAAAGCTATTTCAATCAAAAACATCTTAACAGGACAAGTTCCATGTTAACATAGGAGCCCTTCTTTGATATCACCTTCACTATTCTTGCATCCATTGAACTTGTGAGTTTTTGGAGAGTTTCTGCTAGAATTTTTTTTTGCAGGATGTCAGAATATCCTCCCAGAGCTGCTGTTTTGATGTGAACTGCCTCCCACCCTCATAGATCTTTAGCTTGAGGATGCTCCAAAGGTTCTCAGTAGGGTTGAGGTCAGGGGAGGATGGGGGCCACACCATGAGTTTCTCTCCTTTTATGCCCATAGCAGCCAATGACACAGAGGTATTCTTTGCAGCATGAGATGGAGCATTGTCATGCTTGAAGAAAATTTTGCTACAGAAGGCACGGTTCTCTTTTTGTACCATGGAAGAAAGTGGTCAGTCAGAAACTCTATATACTTTGCCGAGGTCATTTTCACACCTTCAGGGACCCTAAAGGGGCCTATCGGCTCTCTACTCATGATTCCGGCCCAAACATGACTCCGCCCCCTCCTTGTTGACGTCCTGGTCTCATTGGGACATGGTGGCCATCCACCAACCATCCACTACTCCTCCATCTGGACCATCCAGGGTTGCACGGCACTCATCAGTCAACAAGACTGTTTGAAAATGAGTCTTCATGTATTTCTGGGCCCACTGCAACCATTTCTGCTTGTGAGCATTGGTTAGGGGTGGCTGAATAGTAGGTTTATACATGACTGCAAGCCTCTGGAGGATCCTACACCTTGAGGTTGGTGGGACTCCAGAGGAACCAGCAGCTTCAAATACTTGTTTGCTGCTTTGTAATGGCATTTTAGCAGCTGCTCTCTTAATCTGATGTATTTGTCCGTCAGAAACCTCCCTCATTATGTCTTTATCTGCACAAACTCGTCTGAGCTCTGAATCAGCCACAAATTTCTTCACAGTTCGATGATCATGCTTATTTTTTCCTGAAATATCAAATTTTTTCATTCCTTGACCAAGGCATTACACTATTTGACACTTTTCAGCAGCAGAGAGATCCTTTTTCTTTCCCATATTGCTGAAACCTGTGGCCTGCTTAATAACGTGGAACATGTGGAAAAGTGCATTTTGAGGTTTTTATTTTTAAAAAAATAATAGTTATCATTATGAAGTTTGTTCAAAAACATTTGAATTATACTCTAACTGTTGATGACTTGAAAAATATTCTGACTGTCATTTGCATTGATTTTTAGAAAATCAGAGACAAACGTAGTTTGCATAATAATGTGGAACACGGTGTATTAGGTTCTTCCCATGTCTCTATCTTACATAGAAAGTGTTGCAGTGATACAGTAAAAGGAAATGAAAGTGAGTGAAAATGATACTGACATTATACTCTGCCAGTGTAAATTTTTTTACCATTAGTTGCTGGCTGATGTAAAAATCTATTAGAGTTGTTGGTTTGTAAAATTGGTTTAAAATATATAACTCTTATGACTAAATCAAATACACACTTCTTAAAAATATGATTGCTTAGGCCTATCAGTATGGAAAGTTAGGCATGGGTCATTAGGTCCTTCCCATATCTCTGTCTTAGAAAGTGTTGCAGCGATATAGTAAAAGGAAATGAAAGTGATTGAAAATGAAAATAAGAATTGGGATCTGTATGACATCAGAAGCATGACCAAATGACTTCTTGCTAAGCCGTGGCCTCTTAGCTTACTTGGACAATTGTGATGTCGCCCAAGTTAACGTTACTGGTTTTCTGTTGGTTGGGCTTTAACTACAGCTTTTCACTAGAGTTAACATTGACGCCTGACTGTCAAAGAGCAAAACATTAAGACTGAATTGAAGGATGGAATTATGATCTAATGTTACAGAGCTGAAAATGGCCTTAACACTCGTGGCTATTAGCCAACTTACAGAATTTTGTAGAGAGGATGGTTTAAACCTTTTCCCCCTTTGGGAGATTTAAAAAGAAACTGCAGCAAATCCTGGGGCAGTGACTTATATTCAGATTTTATTGTATTTGGACAAATAATTGTTTGTGACACACCTTGACTCAGGCAACCCCCATTCCCAGAGGGTGCAGTTGACCTTACTATTTTCTATTGCTAGGAAAATCCAGAACTGATATTCAAGCACCTTATGGGGCGGCATTAAGCCTATAATGGTAACGCACCAAATGTACAAAATAAATGATTGGGCATAAGTTTAAAATCTCCAATCATATACCAAAGGCTTTGAGAGGTGAGTCCAGGTCATGTCTCAAGTAGCATAATGTGAGTAGTGCAAGGAGGAGCCATGGGGAAAGAGCAGGCCTTGATAGATATCTCTGGATTATATGACTTGATATCTTAATCACAAAAATGAGAATCAGTATGAATAAGGAGATTGTTTTTTATCCAGTCATGTTTCCTACATGGAACGCTAACAAAAAATCTAGGCCATAAATTTGAGTATACCCACATCTGCAAGCAACACTACATGGTTAGATATGATACAAAACAATAAGAAACAATAAAAAAATGAAACGATACTATAAAAAATTATAAGTAAAGATATGATACGGTACGATGTGATACAGTATGGTATGATATGATACGATATGATACAATACGATGTGATAAGATACGATATGATACAAGACGCTACAATATGATATGATACGTTGTGATACGATACAATATGTTGCGATACGATACGTTGCGATACAATACATTGCGAAACGATACAAAACGGTACGATACCATACGGTACGGTATGGTACGGTACGATACAATACGACATGATACGATACATTACGGTACGATACCATACCATGTGAAACGATACGTTACAATACGATATGATACGGTACCTATAACACAACACAGTACAATACAATTCAACACTATACATTATGATACAATACATTACGATATGAAAGAATACCATGCAAAAACTGCCATACGATGTGATACAATACAATACGATATCAAACAATACCATAAGATATGATATGAAATTTATCTTGGATGCGCTGTGCACATTTCACTGCCTCCATAGTAATATGTAGAGAACAGTAGTAGTGTGGTTAAGTGTACTAGGGCTAGTGTGGTAGAGTTAAGAGAATGCTAGAATTAAAGCAGCAGTAGCTAAAACTGATTTTATAAGAATAATAGAAAAAACCTAGTTTGAGCCTTAAAGTGAAGTGAAAGAGACATCAGTGACAAAGTGTATTAAGACCCTGTTTATAGATCCTTCACCGTGTGTCAGGAATGGTGACTGAGAGATAAGTCCTTCGCCTTGATCTTGTACCATTCTCAGAGGACCTTTAGCCGTTCTGTTTTTACACTGCGCCAGAGTCCGTTTTGAACCGGAACATGTTGAGGCTGTATTCAGCTCCGATACCCCCCTCCTCTGCCACTTCAAAGAGCCAGCAGCCGCCTGTGACCGTTTGATGTTAAGTTCACAGAGATAGAAACTTTCAAGTCCAACGCACAGGGGAATCTGTGAAGGTCCCTCCCGCCCCTGCTTCACCTCTCCACCCTCGGCAAGGGGTAACAGGAGAGGAAGGAAACCTATTTAAGAGCAGCCCTGTTTGGAGTTAAGAAGGTGCCACTGCCAGCAAACAAAAAGGAAACTTCCTCTTTGTGATTTTAGGTCAGTTCCACAGTTCAGGGTTATTGGGTGCAGTTTTGTAGGCTGTGCTTTTAGGGTGAATCTTTCCATACCATAGGTATTCAGTATGGGGAGACTTAAAGTACAGCATAACAAGATGTAAAGGCTTAATCATATTGCTTTCATTCTTAGTACGGGTCATCGGGGGTCACACGCTCAACAGGTCACAAGGCACCCCTGGAGCGGTTGTCTCACATGCTGCAGGGAGGGAGAAAAGAGGAATGATGAAAGGCAGGAGAGAGACATGCGTCTCAGCAGGCAACACCAATACGAAAGGAAAGTAAAGACTTTAAGAGCACTGAAAGCTCAGGGGTATGAGTGTCCATTGTTTGTGGTCTCCCCAACACATACAAGCCTAACCAGTCGTCTTCACGCTATCGTTCAGTTTTATGTATTTACAAGGTAAGGCCATGTCAGAATAAGGGCACAAGCTTTTCATAAAGAAAGGAAGAAATGACTCAGACTTCCAGAGGAGAGACAGTGACAGAGGCCAAACGTTTCAATGAGACAAGCTCATCACCCCAACAACCGATGGTTCCTGTGTATGTTATAGCAGGGAAAAGAATGCTAATATGTCCTGAATGGAGAGGAAGTGATGTGCCGCAAAAAGCTTTGTGTTTACATCCATTCACTGTGAATCCCTTTGATCGCTGAGAAATACAGCCAAAAGGGGCATGATTACTGTTAATAAGTTTACATTTACCACAGTTAAGCTCCAACCAAGGCATGAAATTGAACAAGAGGTATTTCATGAGTGTTGATATAAGAGTATCTTTTTGCTGTATGTGTCCCTCTCCATGCTCTCATCATCAAGCCAGTATCTACAGTGCCATGAAAAAGTATTTGCCCCCTTTCTCATTCCTGAGTTTTTTGCATATTTATCACACTCAAATGTTCCGGATCATCAAATCAATTTTAATTTCTCACAAAGACAACCCAAGTAAATAGAAAATGCAGTTTCTAAATGATGATTTTATTTATTGGGGGGGATCCAAACCTATCTGACCCTGCATGAAAAAACGAATTGCCCCCCTGAACCTCATAACTGGTTGTACCACCCTTTGCAGCAATAACTGAAATCAAGCGTTTGTAATAACAGGTGATGAGTTTTTCACATCACTGTGGAGGAATTTTGACCCACTCTTCTTCGCAGAATTGTTTGAACTCAGCCATATTGGAGGGTTTTCAAGCATGAACTGCCCGTTTAAGGTCACACTACAGGATCTCAATTGGATTTAAGTCTGGACTTTGACTTGGCCACTCCAAAACTATAATTTGGGGTTTTTGAGCCATTCAGGGATGTACTTGCTGGTATGGTACGGATCATTGTCCCAAAATGATGGCCGGACCTTGGCCTTCAGGATTTTCTGGTAGTCAGCAGAATTCATTGTTCTATTTAACCACAGCAAGTAGTCCAGGTCCTGAAGCAGTAAAGCAGCCCCAGACCATCACACTGACACCACCATGTTCAACTGTTGGCATGATGCTCTTTTTTATCAAATGCTGTGTAACTTTTACTCCAGATGTAGCGGGCCACACACCATTAAAAAGTTCAACTTTTGTCTCGTCAGTCTACAGAATATTTCTCCAAAAGTCTTGGGGATCATCAAGAAGTTTCTTGGCAAATGTGAGACAAGCCTTTGTGCTCTTTTTTGTCAGCAGTGATTTTGGCCTTGGAACTCTCCCATGGATGCCATTTTTGCCCAGTGTCTTTCTTATAGCTGAGTCATGAACTCTGACCTTAACTGAGCCCAGTGAGGCCTGCAGTTCTTTGTATGTTGTCCTGGATGAGTCATCGTTGCACTCTTGGAGTAATTTTGGTTGGCCAACCACTCCAGGGAATGTTCACCACTGTTCCCAGTTTTCTCCATTTGTGGATAATGGCTCTGACCATGGTTCTCTTGAGTCCCAAAGCCTTGGAAATGACTTTGTAACCTTTTCTAGACTGATAGATTTCAATCACTTTGTCTCACATGTTCTTGAATTTCTTTTGATCGTGGATGATGTGTTTCATTTTGAGATCTTGTAGCCTACTTCATTTTGTCTCACATGTTCTATTTAAGTGATTTCTTGATTCAACAAATCTGACAATAATCAGGCCTGGTGTGGCCAGTGAACTCAGCTTTCAAGGACTGTGGTTAATCACAGTTAACTCATGATTTAACGGGGGGTGGGGGGTGGGGTGGGGGGGTGTTACTTTTTCACATAGGGCCAGAAAGGTTTGGATTTTTTTTTTCCCTTGATAAATCAAACCACTTTCCTTGTGGGATATTAAAATTGGTTTGATGATCCAAAACATTTAAGTGTGATTAATATGTAATAAAAGAAATCAGGAATGAGAAAGGGGGCAAAGACCTTTTCACAGCACTGTAAAAGATTTTAAAAGCAGCTGTAAACAACTATTACAGTGCTGTGAAAAGTTATTTTTATTCATCGCACTTAAATGTTTCAGGTTATCAAATACATTTTAATAATAGACAGAGATAACCAGAGTAAATAAAAACAGCAAAAGCCATCCAAACCTTCCTGACCCTTTGTGAAAAAAGTATAGCCCACTAAACCCTATAAGTGGTTGTGCATTGTCTTTCACATTGCTGTGGCAGAATTTTGGCTCACTCTTCTTTGCAGAATTGTTTTAATTCAGCCCCACTGGTGGAATTACAGCTGTTTAAGGTCATGCCACAGCATTTCAGTCGGATCTGAGCCTGAACTTTGACTGGGCCGCTCCAAAGCATTTATTTTGGGAGGTTTTAAGCCAGTCAGAGGTGGACACCTTCCAAAAGGTTTGCCCAGTTGTATTCTGATTGTTAAGTAATGAACGCTGACCTTGAATGTCCATGAGCTGGCATGTGAATACAGCAGGAAAGATCTAGAGAAATTCAAGCAAGCAGGGGTTGTTGAAAAACAACATCTAGTTACAAGTGAGCAATGGGTGGGATCATAGTGAAATCAAGATGCTTCATACTCTTTTCTGCTTGCCAGTATGTTCTTTATCACTAATTGACTCACACTGTGCACATGCATCAGTTTAACATCAGTTTCAGCCGATACCAGCAAAAAATATGGGCATGAACAGATATCAGTTGCAGAAGTTTATCCATTTATCAATATAGTGCTGGCATTTAGCTCACCTAACTGCTGATTAAGAGAAGAGCTTTAATACTGGGAAGAAGGTGTGATTTGTTGCCATAGTCAACCATGAAAGAAAATGTTAGTATAGTGTGGGAGTGTTATACCAAAGAAGTAATAAAAAAGCCCATCTGTATAGACCTACAGCTAAATTGTTCTTTTTGTTGTTGTTGTTGTTTTTTTGTTTTTTTTACAAAAATCAAACATAATTTTTTACGATTGGTGCATCTCTTGTGAATGCGTTCAATCACATAAAGCATGGATATATAAAGGCAAAACACTGTCATTATAATTTTGGACACTGTTGCTTGATTTACTGTTTTCTCATCTTTTTCACGTTCTCGATCCTGCGCCCCCTCCTACCCAACAAATGCTGTCCTGTTTTCAGGTGCCTGGGTAAAAACAAGCAAGCCAAGATGTCAGGAGCTCCTACCAGACATTTTCTAAAGATTTCCAGGAGTGCATGTGTGGAAAAAGCCTAGAAATAAATGAAAACATAAAGGTGTAGAATGCAAAGCAAAACCTTGAGTATAATATTGCTTATTGAGTGGCATATATTGGAAATAAAAATTAAGAGCATGAGAGGCATGAGGTGAAACTGCTAGTGATTAAGATCATGATGTAATGCTAACAGAAATGTAAGACCACAGTAGGAAGCTCATTTTCAGATGAAAACATGCTGGAACTAAGAAGTGGATAATCCAATCTAAATAACAATTTTCACAGCAATCAAAACAACATATTTGAGGTCAGACTGTTACTGCTCATTTTTCCATATTTTGTCCACAAAAGTACCACTACCTCACAAACAGAGTTGTATATTAAAATACATTTTTGTCTTAACATATTATAGTTTTATTAGGGCTACTGGCATCAATGCATTAATCACGATTCATTAAAGTTCACAATTATTGCATTATTTTTTAATTGCATAATTGCATGTTTTATTGTCCCTTTCAGTACACTTTGGTTAAGCCGAACAGGAGCTCAATCACCTTTAGTTAAAGAACATGAAACAAAAAACATTTATAATGCAAGCAAATGGAAATTCAAAATGTGGAGGACAACCTTATCTTATACATGGATGATAAAGATGGTGATTGACAATGGAAATTCTGGGATTAAAAAGTGCAGTAGTTTGGCAGCTCTAGATTTGATTCATTTATATAATTTTTTTCATTTTTTTCTATGTTTGTAGTTTTTCAAAGTTCAGAGTATCAAAGTGTTGAAAGTTTTCAAGTTTGACATATAAATGTAATGCATTATAATTTGAGTCCAAATTAAGCCCTGTACAAAGGGAATTCTAATCTAACTGCATTTCACCTGGAGCACATATCAGAGTGTGTGTTTAGAGCTATTTTGCACTGTCCCTCTGTCAACATCATCCATTCATTTTCTGTGGAAGAGAATGCTGTGAAATAAAACATGCATATCTCCTGAAACAGTTACATAGGGATGAGAGACACTGACACAGTGAACACACTCAGCTCTAATGGTTCTCTCACACAATTATTGCTTCCTCTGAAAACTCACTGACATTTTCCTAAATGCCACCGATTTACATCATTCCTGCAGGAGCACTTCAGCTGGTGATGTTCATGGGCAATTAGGCAACATCCTCCATGTGCACCTCTGCACTCTGGGAGGTTTGAGAGTGATAAAAGGAAAGAGGAGTGAGTGAGTGAATGAGAGATAAATAGTTCAAATAAAAAAATTTCATCCCCTTTGATGTTTTATCCTTTTATTGAATTTATAAATCAATCATGGTCAATATAATTTGGCTTTTTTGACAAAGAAATATTACAAAAAAATGTTAATGTCAAAGTGAAAACAGATTTCTACAGAGTAATGTCAAAATTGATAAGTTCATTAAATGGGTAAAATATCAAAGTGGGTTAAAACTTGAAGGGGAAAGAAGCAAAGTGATAATTCAGGGAATTTCTTCAAAACTCTCAACAATGAACAAGCAAGACCCTCCAAAGTGAAACTTTCGTCCTGGCAGGGAAATGTAGAGATTTGAGGAGTGGCTATTCATGCTACTGACTGTTTTACAGCCTTGTTTTCCAGCTGTTTAGCTTTCCAAATCACCAGAAGCACCCTTCTGCTTCCCATTCACCCTGCTGACCATTTGACCCCATTTGACTTTGCAGTTTACACAAGCTCCCAAAGTATGATTAAAAAAAAATTAGATTAAAATTGTAACCAAAGTACTCGCAGCTTTTGGATGGAAGGTGCATGTGAAAGTGCATTTTGAATGGTTGAATCCTATGGTGGAAGATTGAGCATGGCAGTGTCAGCTGCAGGCTAACAGCACCCTAAATCAACCTCTGTCTTTTGTTTTGGTCCCGTCCACTCGTGTGGTTAACAAGGCCTTTGAAAGAGAGTCTCATCCTAAACCTTTATGTCCTCTCCTCATCAGCCACAATAGGTGTTTATTCTCCATGGGAGGTCAAGCCTGATCACACAAACACTCAATACATGCCTACTGTTTTTTTTCCCCTCTACAGATCAATTACTGTAATGGTGGGCTTACACGTAACCCAGCCTGGTACATTTACACAGACACACACTATACACAAATGTGCAAATCCCAGGTTGAACTGTCCCAGCTACACAGCAAATATCCACCACTGTGCTTCAGTTGCATCTTATTTACAAAACTCTTTGTGCAAACTGACAGCATGCTAGCACAGGTGCCTGAGTGTAATCGCTGCCTGCTCAAAACACCGTCCATCAGATAAAGGGAACACCCGCTCCAGGAAAATGACTGGGTGAGAGTGACAAAGCATTTTTTCGTGGGAGCCTCTTCAACTGACCTCATGTTGACACCAGCGGGCTACACTACTGTCAGTGTGCTTATGTTCCCAAGGGCCTCTGATCTGAGCACTTCTCTGCTTTGTCAGGGCTTTCTAGCCAAGATGCTAATCTGTCTTCCATCAAGATTTCAGTCAGGCTTCTCTTTTGTTTGGCTCGTTCCGTGTGGCTGCTGGGGGAAAGGCTTCCTGGGTATTATCTCCTCTCCAGGATATTCTCAGCCCTTCCTTGTGATACAGTATCAAAACAACACATTATATAGCTGCACCCCACCCTGTTCCACAAATCAGCCCTGCTGATGATGCGACTACCGCTGCACCTCTCAATCTCAATTCTCACTTCCTGTCTCAGCACTCTCCCTGGAGCATGTTTCTAAAAAGATCACTTCAAAGTAAGGGAAGACACCCAAAATATTCAAAGCACCCATTCACTCTCAAACATGCTGATGAAATGACGGTGTGGTTGAAATATAAACCTGTTAGGCGACAGGCTGGTGTTGCCCCTCCCCAGGCAATTGCCCTTTGGCTCTTGGTGACCATTGTTCCTGCCTGTTCCCAGGCACTGACATCTGGTGACAATGGTCCCGGCGGGAAAGAGGAATGAGAGCCTGCATGTGAGCACTTACACAAATACATGAATGCAAACACACATGCACACGCACATTAGAAAACCTCAGAGAAACAAACAACACTGGATGCATACAGACCTGAAACAAAGGGCACCACTGAGCAAACTCAAGTTTATGAACACAGAAAAGAAAGCAAAATAGAACCCTGCACAGAAATGAAACAGAAGGCAAGAGCTGCACCAGAAATGATCATACAAATAAACACATTTGAAGCTGACACACAAACATGCCCCCACAGGGACGAGAGGGGTGGGACACAGTAAGGTTGAGAATGACATATAATGAATCACACTAGTACATGAGGTTCTGTACAACAAAATGGAGTGTTGATATTCCCCATCGTAATTTTTGGTTTAGATGTGTTTGTATGCGTTTATATTAGGGCTGTAAAGACTAATCACATTTATAGCAATTAATTCAGATCTAAAACCAGCGCATTATTGTTTTTTAATTGCCTTAATCACATGCTTCATAGTCCCTTTAGGCACAATTTGGTGGAGCCACATCAGCATCTCCCTGCAGTCACAGTGATGTAAGATAAGTCGAACGCTGCTCCTTTATGTCTCATTTCAGCCTTAAAGACCCACAGGCAGCTCAGTGGATAACAGAAGTCATCTGCACCTTGAGTAGTCAAACATTTACCTTTTTACTGATCCTTATAGGCTGGGCAATTAATCTATTATTATCACAATTGCGATGTGAGGTTATGTGATTAAAAATGACATGAAAGGCTGCAATAATTTTTGACTTGAAAGATATACAAAAAAAGAAGAAAGGCCTTTCACTTTACAAAAGTGCCACTACTGCACTTAGAAGAAGTAGCTTAATTTAAGAAAAAAAAACGAAAACCTTGTATTTTGGAAGATATTAACTTATTTTGAAATGAGTATTGTAAAATCATCAGGTTATGTATTATTTATGCTATGTAATATTTGTATATTTTGAGTTAGTATCCAAACAGGAAGTCGGTAACTCTTACTTTAAAATTTTGGAAAAATCCAAAATGACCCAAAAATAGTTTTGAAAGCAAAATGGTGGTATTTTTAAAATGTGATCAATGGAATGCAATTAATCACAATTTACTATGGAATTAATGACGATTTAAAACTGTAATCCTTTCACAGCTCAAGTTTAGATGTCATTAGATGTTGTCTGTTGTGCAGTGATCCCTCCTGGGGTTCCTTTGCTGTTGTTTTAGATATTAGACACTTTTTGCACCATGGATGAAGTTATCCACCAAATTAGCCTCTTCCTGTGAAAATGGATGGGCTACAGTTAAATATGGTTCACTCTCCTTACTTGAAAAGTATGTCTTGATTCAGATGACACTTCACCTTGCCACAGATGTTCAACATAAGGTGGGTAACACAACCAAATAGGAAGAGTGTATTGGGATGTCAGTAATCAATACTGTACATACTTCTAGGTAGCACCTGGAGGGAAAGGAAATAACAACTTAGTGCATAAAAAGTATGCTCTATTGTGTAAAAAAAACAACAACAATTACTCTTTTTGCAGTAGCATATAAAGTTAAACATACACATTGCTTAACAAATTTATTAGACCATCTGTCATATTTATCTCAGAGACCATCCAGCATCATGAAGTGCTTTAATGCGGACTCTTTCATATTCAGTGAACTCTCCACGTTTTACCATTTTGAACAGGAATGAGGAATTTCAAACTAAATTCACCCAAATTTGAGTCGGCTCACTGGGCTTCTCTGAGAAGTCAGAAATTAATCAAGCATAACATTCAACCACTAAAACAATTTTTTCTGTTCAAGAATGCAAGTAAATAACTATAATTTGACATATTAATCAAGAAATATTAATGTGCTTTAATATTTTTTCATTTTTTTTGTAAATCAGTAAATTAAAAAATTCATGTGAAAAATAATAATTATATTTTAGCGTTAAAAATATCATTTGGGTAAAGAGCTTCTACATATTGGTGTATTAACTATTGCAGAAACATAAAAAATGATTTTGGTAATTACCAATGCTGTTAATTTAGGGCAGCTATGGCATAAACCTGACCTTGGGTGGTGGTCTAATAAATTTGTTAAGCACTGTATATCTGACTACTTGGTATTTCACCCACAATTCACTTCTGATGGAAGACTTCATGTTGTCCACCTGTTCTTGCCACACTGCCCAGTGCTTTTGTATCAATACAGCTGACGTCACATTTGCAGTTACTAAGAGGATTTCGATGAGTGGCAAATTAAAAGTGGTTATAAAATGAGATGACAGAAGAAGCCAGATTAGCAGAGGGACTATTGTTTTTCACTAAGGAGTAACAACTAATGTTAGATAACATTTCAACAGAGATGGCTTGTTATAGAGCCGAGTTAGCCAACTAGAGAACAGGCAGTGAACTGAGAATCTCATCGTGTCGACAGTGGTGTTTGACTTTTCACTGTGTGTTTATACGTGAAACTAGAGTTTGATTCTGAGAAAAGCTAAAACAGTTAAAATTTTGTTGTTTAATTTTGACTGATGAAATCGGGTTTTGTGTCCACAGTTTAGTGTCTTAGCAATTATGAAAAACTGTAACGTGGAACCTGTGAGAATTAGATGAACTCAGGAGAGGGTTGCATTTATCACTACAGAGTTGAATTGCCACTGATATTTTTTTCTCAAATGCAAAATCAGCTTTGAAAGAGTGATATTTCTATTTTGGACCAATATTGGTACTTTTTTTTTTTGGCTTTCACTAGTTAAAGTCTGACAGAGCAGGCAAACATTCACATCCAGCTCACCCTGTCTGTTGTCACTGGAACCTGCAATGACACATCAGCGGGAACATCGATTTCTTCAGGTCCCATGTTAACCTCTCATTTAACCACAGGGAGCTCAGACTGCTGTCTCTGAGGCCCCGCTGGAGGTGTGGCACAATGCATCCCTAAAACATTATAACCCCCCACCCGCCCATACCAGCCACCATCCTGTACCCTGTGCCTCTGATGTGGGATGCTGCCAAATTAGCCGGGAGGGCCTTGGGGCTGTGTGTCTCCTCTGCAAATTAGAGAGGAGAGAGCAGAAGAAGACCAGAGAGAGAGGGAGAAACTGCAGGTTCAAAGAGCTAATGACCCGCAGAGGAGGGGAACAGTAATGGGAGTGGGATGAGAAACAGGACAAGACAGAGACATGACATCATCTCTGTCACTTGTTTAGCCTGAACAGACCAAAGAGTGGCAGGACATTCTCACATTCTGTGACAGAATGTAGTCCATACTGCATAAGAGCAGGGTTAAAAAATACATGGTATACAAAAGTTACCAAATAAGAAGGGGTTACATTATTAATCCCCAAGGGGTTGATGAAATCCAAATTAGTTAGCCAAGTATGCTTATGCAAACAACAAATGTCTAATTCAACAGAGGTCCAGCCAGTAGTGCTAGTAGTCTCACAGTTAGTGAAATGGGGATCACCTGAGTGCAGTGAATGTGTCTCAAGTGATTATAGTATAAAGACACCTGTGTCTGGAAGGTCCAGTGGCTGGTCAATTACTATTTCTGGCTACCATTACACCATGAGGTCAAAAGAACACTCCAAGCTACTCAGAGAAAATGTTATTGAAAAGAAGAAGTCAGAGAATGGATACAAAAATGTTTTCAAAGCGTTTTACATTCCCTGGAGTTTAGCTAAATCCATCATCAAGAAACGAAGGCAACATGGCAAATCTGCCTAGATCAGGCCGTCCTCACAAACTGAGTGACTGTGCAAAAAAGGGACTAGTGAGAGAGGCCACCAAGATACCTATGACTACTCTGAAGGAGTTACAAGCTTCAGCAGCTGAGATGGCAGAGACCCTGCATACAACACAACTGTTGCCCGGGTTCTTCACCAGTCAAACCTTTATGGGAGAGTGGCAAAGAGAAAGCCACTGTTGAAAAATACTCAGATTAAATCTTGACTCACCAAAAGGCATGTGGGAGACTCCATGGTCAAGTGAAAGAAAGTTATTTGGTCCGATGAGACCAAAATGGTGCTTTTTGGTCATCAGATAAGACGCTGTGTTTGGCAGGCACCAAACACTTTACATCACCACAAACACACCATCCCCACGGCAGCATCATACCGTGGGGATGCTTCTCAGCAGCCAGCCCTGGAAGGCTTGTAAAGGTAGAGAGTAAAATGAATGCAGAAAAGTATAGGAAAATCTTGGAAGACAAACTATCAAGTCTGGAAGATAATTACAGCTTTGGAGAAGATGTATTTTCCATCAAGACAATGACCTGAAGCATACAGCAAAAGCTAGACAGAAATGGTTTAAAGACAACATTGTAAATGTTATGGAGTGGTTGAGTCAAAACTCAGACCTCAGCTAATAGAGAATTTGTGGCTGGACTTGAAAAAGGCTGTTCAATGCTTATCCCCATACAACCTGGGAGAGCTTGAGAAGTTTTGCAAGGAAAATAAAGTAAAATTGCAGTTTTCAGTGTCAGAACAGGTCAGGTATGGAAGTATATACTGGTCTGGCAATTTGCTGCATCAGCTTTGGTCCCGTACTGCTCTGGCCTGCCTTAACCCAGGCCCATGCCCCATCTCTCCGGGAATCTTCCAAGCTGCACCCTCTACACACTAGGTCGCCCTCCAGCATCTGGACCAGCCCACTTGGACCTGGGTCCTTATGCAATTCACTTATATTATAAATCAATTAAAATGTTTCAGTGTTAATATGAATGTTTTACATTTATGTTAATTTCATTTTTGGCTGATTAAATAAGTTCAAAGAAGCTAAATGCCTGGACTAAAAGTAAAGACTAGAAGGAATTTTTATTGACTAAAACTGGACTGAATGGTTTCATATCTTGTCTAAAATGTGACTAATCATTTTAATTGAAAGATTAAAACTAAATTTAGAATTGCTGCCAAAAATTTCAGTGGCACATGAAACTGAGCCAATGTATGTAATCACTGAGATGAAGGAGCAACCAAAGCAACCATATAGAATAACTGTGATGAAATGTTATTAGTTGTCATAAAAGGTCTGTGGCACAACATATTAACTGTGACTGCTTGGCAAACTGACCACACTTATCAAGTTTTGGACTTCTTTGTTTTATCTGTGGAGAAAAAAAACAGGATGTTGGGGAACTTACTCGAAAGCAATTTTACTTGTGATGGATGAATTATGTTGCTAATAATGTTAGTGCTACATTTGGCAACTATGCACACTCACAGCCTTGACATGGCCGGCTTATTTACTCTAAAGTGGGTTTTCTGGAATGCAAAATGTCTCAAACAAAAGTCTTTGATGTTAATCAACTATAATTTTCTGGTTGTGGTTGCATGCCACTGGTTTGTACTTCCAATCTCTTCCGTCATCTTCTGACAAATCCTTTACTTCATCTGATAAAATATCAAATGCTAACACACAGACCACAAATATGCTTCTGTTCCTGACACACAGACAACAAACATCATTCTTCCTCTCATCTTCCTAGGTTTGGGCGAGTGTCTGCAGACCTCTGGAGACACAGCGATGATTGTGCGCTGTCAGAGAAGCTGAAGTGACGGTGAGAAGAGGATCTAGAAGAGAGGAAGAAAGAAACGACAGGAGCTGAGATGCTGTGGGAATCCTCCCCTCTGTCGTTTTCACACCCGCTTCCTGTTGTCAACGCTCCGGTTTCCTGTCCCAAAGGAACTTCTCCACTCCTCTGTTGCACATCCCACAATTCTCTCCTTTGTCTGCATGCATGCCCACCCCCTGGTCTGATAAACACAATTGTATTTTACAGGTTGAGTATTTCTTTTTTTTATCCTTGTGACTAAAGTTAGATGAGTCTTGCTTGTTTTGTTAGGACTTTAATCAGAGGATTGGTATGTTAAGTTTGACCTTCCTCTTGTTAAAATCCTTCCCATGCTTACCTGTTAGACACCTTTAACAGTATACAGTACATCCCCTTCCTGTCTTATCTCCTCTCCACCTCTATGTTTCTTCCCTTTTTTGTTTTCCCAGTAACTTCCTCCGTTCTTAGTCCTTCACCTTCCTCCCCCCAGGGTCTGTCTGCGATCCTCCTCCTCAGCCTCCCCTCCTTCTCCCCTCTGTGGTTTTCTGTCTGTTCTGTAGGACAGAGGAGAAGGAGGAGGGGGTGTAGTCTAGCTGGGGATGCTGCCTGCAGTTGAGGAGCACTAACCTTTCTTTGGGTCTTTGCTGATTTCATTATTTTCATTATTGGGAGACTTCCACCGTGGCAATCCCATTAGGATAAGACGGACCCAGCAGGAGAGGGCGCGCTGCCTGGGGGTGTTGGGTGTGTGGGTGTGTATGTGAGTTTACAGAGTAGGGGTCCTGCTGGATGACTAAAACTTAAGCATGGCTGCATTTACCCACATCGTTGGGGGGCTAAATGGAGAATGTCTGTGCTGTAATATTTACTTGTTCAGCTGTTATAGTTTCATTTTCTTTAAAAAATAAAATAATCAATCTGCACACTGATCAGTTGCAGAGGTGAAAGTAACTAATTACATTTATTTAAATTACTGTAATTAAGTAGTGTTTTGGGGTATTACTTCTAATTACAGTAGCTTGCAAGAGTATGTTTCCACATTTCTTCACATTACAACCACAAATGTAAATATTTTTTTTAATGGGATTTCATGTGATAGATCAACTTAAAGTGGTGCATAATTGTGAAGGGAAAGGAAAATTATACATGGCTTTCAAACATTTTTTAGCAAAAAAAAAAAAAAATGGAAAGTGTGGTGAGCAAAAGTATTCAGCCCCCTGGAGTGAATACTTTGTAGATCCACCTTTCACTACAATTCCAGCTGCAAGTCTTTTGGGGTATGTCTCTACCAACTGTGCACATCTAGAGACTGAAATGGATTGAACAGAGATATTCAAAGTTTGGGACATTTTTCTATAATCTTACCCTGCTTTAAACTTCTCCACAACTTTATCCATGACCTGTCTGGTCTTCATGGTGCTGTTTGTTCACTGATGTTCTCTAACATACATCTGAGGCCTTCACAGAACAGCTGTATTTATGCTGAGATTAGATCTCACACAGGTGGACTCCATTTACTAATTAGGTGACTTCTGAAGGCACACCACACTTTTCAGATTTTTTTGCTAAAAAAAACTTTTGAAAGCCATGTACAATTTTCCTTCTACTTCACAATTATGTGCCACTTTATATTGATCTATTGCATGAAATCCTAATAAAATGTATCTACGTTTGTGGTTGTAACATGAAGAAATGTGGAAAGCTCAAGAGGTATGAATACTTTTGCAAGGCACTGTATGTGAGTTTTAACCAGAGAAGCTATACTTTCACTTGAGTACAACACGTGTTTCTTTTTCTACCTCTGTTGACTAAACAGTAGCACAAAGAGGGAGAGTGATTCCACATCACATCCCAAAACAGCTGTTGTTCACAACAAAAACAGGAGTGTTGATGTCTCATGGTCAAACAGAGTTGATTTTATCTCTTAAAGTGTAATTTTAACTCCATTCTAAGTGAAATGAACTTCAGTGTTGGAGTATATTTGCCAGTGTTGATTTACCAATGTTAGCGCAACTCTGTAGAGTCAATTTATCTTAGCCCTGCCCACTGGGATTTCATATGTGGGAGATGTGTGTTACCCATCATGCCCTTAGGCAGAGTGTTTCAATGCTTTTAGATGTTGCCTGTTGTTACCCTTACTGGGGTTCTTGTGCTCACATGAAACACATTTGCACCATGAGTGAAGCTATCCACAGAGTTAGAGTCACATAGCCTTGCTATTAGAGTGACTCTCTCCTTTTTTCTTGCCAGAGGAGACCAACCTTATACTTTCAAGAGGTACTGCAGCTCTGTTATAAAATATTCAACACTTGCACAAGTGAAATTTGATTATATGTAGTGTGGAAGATCATGAGTTAAATTAATACTTTTTACTTTTACTTTAGTAGATCTACTGACTAGTAGTTTTACTTGAGTAAATTTTAACCAGTGTAACTTTACTTAAGTAAAGTAGCCCTGTACTTTTCCACCTCTGATCAGTTGGGAGGTGACTAATGTAGTGCTACCGTTCTGCTTCAAATGCATTAAACATTTAAAGAAACTCATATTAAATATTATAGTGTTTCACATGTAGCCATAACTGCCTTTTCTTTACACATTGATTAGTTTTAACCTACAGTGTTTTATTGTCTGTTCACATATGAAACATTGCTGTGGCATATTATTTTGGTCTTATTTCATCTGACAGTGCATCATACATTTAAATAATATAGGGATAAAGGTGATTCATTATGTTGATCTGCGTAAAACTGGACTTCTGAAATGAGTATGAACTTTGACTGTCAGCATTAATGCAATAATCACAATAACTGATAGTCCTTTATGAGTGCATTCATTATTTTGACTATATTTATTGCATGTCTTAATTTCCTTTCCATTACACTTTGGTTATGACACTGCAGGGACTCCCTGCGGCCACAGTGGTGTCAAATAAGTCACTCATTTCACTTTCACAAACCCACAAAGAGCTCAGTTCCTTTTAAAACATAACAAGTTCCTTTTTCCGCTGTAAAGTTCATATCATAATCTTTGATTTACCTGAGGTTCCTTAGTTTCTTTCAAAAAGGCAGGTCAGAAAGTCAGTTACCCCTAGTTTATGAAAGTACAAATAATCTAAAAATAAAGAAAAAAAAGTTTTGAATGCAAAATAGAGGAACTTGAATGTGACAAAAAGGGGTATCGATCATGATAAACTAAGAAATCCTGAGGTTAATCACAATTAAAAACTTTTAATCATTTGACAGACCTCTGTGAACGTGTTATTTTTTCTCAGCTTTCTTCTTTTTTTTTTATTAAATTTTGTGAGCTATAAAAATTCACACACAGCAGAAACAAGCTTTCAAACCAGTGAGTTTGAAGATGGGTGACTGACATGTGGTCTCCAGAATGAAGTTGCTGAATGAGGTCCTCCCATTCTCATTTTTGTTTTTCCTTTTTAAACTTTTAAACCATTCTAGCTTTCATTTGTGGCCACTTCTCTCAGCTCACTTACATCTGTGACGAGGCACTGAGGCAGCTGAGGAGCTGATAGCCAATGAATCATCATAAAAGAGAGGGGGTGTGAACCTCGGCAGCTTCCTTACAACATCATCATCTAGAGCAGAACTCCCGCCCTGCACTCATCACCCTGACAGCTTTAACGCCCCATTTAGCGCCCTTTTGTGGGCTCTCTCCCCCTCACTCTCTCTGTAGAGATGCGGAGGGGTTTAGAAGTCTTATTTGAATTAGGAATGTGGACACATACAACTATGTGCATTCTTACATACCAGAAATTACATAGCTTCACTGTTACAGACCCACAAACACACACACGCCTACTTTAAAGGCCCATGCAGTGTAAACAGACCCCTGCCCTCTTAACTCATGACCACAGCTTCTAAATCCTTGATAGTCTGATACATAGATATTGCTGTCAGCAGTATAAACAACCCTCCTGTCATGAGTTAGGTATTACAGAATGCCCTGGCCACACATGCAAGGATTAGATATTTATGTGATTTGTACTCTACAGAGTTACATCTAAATCTGAGATTTTGCAGAGTCAATGCAAAGTGAAAATTGGATAGAAGAGCTTCAGCAGGTAAAGCTCAATAAGTAAATTAGGGTCGAGACTACAACATGCTGTTTGTTATCCTCTTGGAGATTAAGCTCATGTTTTGCCACTACACACAAACAAACACACACCCTCAAATGTCTGTCTTTGCTGGGATCCTTAACTGACTTTACTTGGTTCTGATACTCACTGAAGTCCAAGTATCAGTTCTATACATAGAGCCTACACCTACGTTGTTTAACCTGCTCATTCCAAGTGTAAAGATCCCCATAAATGCTACTGGGTAAATGAAGATGGGACATACAGTGGCATGACTGAGAGATCCTTTGTTTGCCTGAAACACTTAAGTTAATACAGTTAATATCTCCTCTGAAATGCTGCATCAGCCTCAAAATCTTTGTTAATATCAATGAATCAACATCTCAACATTACTGTTGCCAAGATTGAACTAAATAAAGTGAAGCAATTCAAAGTTAATGAGGTTTTTGTGCAGGCATTTCCATTATCAATAGTTGGAAAGGGTCCAAAATAACTGACCCATACAGTCCTGCTTATTTGGCACTCTTCCTTAGGGGTGCCAGGCTTACATTTCTGTCCTAAAAAGGTGGAACTAAACACACAATAGAGGCTTCATGTCACTTTCAGTTTACAACACGACTGCTCATCTGGGCAAAATGACAAAACACGGCTGTCTGCACAATACTAAGTGGAAAAAAACAGACCATTATCTGCTTATTTAGGCATATTTGGACTGGGCAGAGTTCCAGCCTGATACTACAGCTGAAAAAAATGATTTTTCATTCTCATTGATAAACACTCAGTACTCCTTCATGACAAAGTGACAATGGAAATGTAGACATTTTTACTAAGTTATTGATAATAAGAAAAATGTAATATCACATTGACATAAATATTCAGACCTTTGCATCAACACTTTAAATTTAGCTCAGGTTCTTCACATTTCTCTTGATCACTGCTGAGATGTTTCTACTCCTTGATTGGAGTCCAGCTGTAGTAAATTAAATTGATTGGACATGATTTGGAAAGGCAAACACCTCTCTGTAGAAGGCCTCACAGTTGACATCTGATATCAGAGCAAAAACCAAGTCCTGAGGTCAAAGGAAGTGCCAGCAGAGCTCAGAGACAGGATTGTTGTAAGGCACAGATTTGATCTGTAGGTTCTCAAGAGGACAGTCACCTCCATGATTTTCAAATGGAAGGTCAGCCCAAACAGGTCTCTTCAAAGAGCAGGACGCTCACTGGGGCGGTCAAGTCACATTGATCAAAATTAATTAATTAGTGCTTTAAATTTTAAAAAGCATGATTAATCACATACTTTTTTTTTGTCCCTTTCAACACACTTTGGTCTCGCCACTGTAACATCCCTGCAGCCATGGTTACGTAGTCCATCAGCACCTTAAACACAAAATATGTAAAATTCTGCCACCAAGGGGCTTTCAGCCAAAAAAATGACACAATATGATGAGTACAGCTGAGTTTCATTAATAAATTTCTCAGAATGAGGGAGAAATGCAGCTAAAAAGGCAGTTTAGCTTTCCTGCTTGAAGCAGCATGCACATCCTGGAGCTGCTTCCAGTGTGAATGCTGACATGCACTTCTAAGTGCATATTTCTATCATTATGAGAAGTTCATGAATGAAAGCAAAGCTTCAGTTTTCTGATTAGTAGTAAATTCACCTTATAAAGTGATGTTTTCATTTAATAGTGTTGAGAAGAAGGCTGTGGAGGTGAGCAGACTGGAAATGCAGAGTGTAGGGAGTTCTATGTTGAGTTGGCTAATTGAACTCGCAACCAAGACATGTTCTTGGTCTTTGGAACTTGAGAAAATATTCTAGATACTGTAAGACCTCATTATAAAACAACAACAACATAGGAATGGTCACCTTTTTGCATTATGTATACTGTTAGCAAACATTTACCTTTTAACAGACCCATTACTCCTGATTTTTAATCCATAGCAAGTTCTTTTTTCCGTGGTTGAGTTCATGTCATTATCTGTAAACTGGGGATAAAAGCAGATCTGTATTCAAAAATGAAGTCAACTTCCATTAGAGTAATTAACTTCATTTTTAGTAAACCCAAAATGACACAAAAGCTGTTTTGATTTTGAAACAGTGCAGTTTTACAATGTGATAAAAAGGGGAGATTAATTATGATTAACTGCAGACATTCTTAGAATAATAGCAACTAAATTATCAGTGCTCTCAAATGAAAGCTAACACCTTCTGCAAAACAAATTCACATATTTCAGCTCATATAAGTACACCAATAACAGCACAATGACATGAATTCTTAAAGAGTTGGACACTGTTCTCCCACTGACCCACAGTAGAAACAGGGTGACCTCAGCAGTTGGTCTATTTGTGGGTAAGTAGGTCCAGGATGGGCCTCCAGCGAGGAGGAGGCCCAGCCAAACAAAAGGAGCCAAAAGGAGAGAGCGGAGGAGAGGGTCCTCCAACCTCTACAGCCGAAACTAGGTCTCCCATTCATGAGGCAGCACAGCACAGACAATGGGACTGGACGGGGGCGAGAGAGTGAGCGAGGGAGGACGTCACAAGCATGGTGAGATTGCCGATGCCAGGCGAGCACATGTATAAATGTTTAAGGCATATGTGCACGTGTGCCACACTTTCTCAAAGAGGAACCACTCAACAACAAGGATTACCACGCATCATTCAAACAAACACATCAGAAGCAGCCTCTGTCAGAGTTTAATATCTCTCCCTACTGAACATCTGTGCTTTATCTAAAGCAAACGCCTCTCTACTCTATTCACCCCCCGCTCTTTTAGCCCTGAATGGTGTTTTGATGTGTATTGTTGGGGCCTCTGGTCATGAACCCTGCTCAATGATATTTTACTCCCAGGGAGGTTTTTAAAAAAGTGAAATGGCCCTTTAGGATCCCATTTCCATGGCTGATTACATGTCACATGTCACTTTTTTCCACTATTTCATCCTTTCTGCTCCTCGCCGGACATTAAAATGAGTTATGAGTTAAACTGCGGCTGTCACCATGGAGGCGTTTCTTTCTCTCTTTCTGGCTGATATTCAAATGTTCAAATCTTAATCCACTCTTGTTGAAAACGACTCTGCTGAGAAGTTATTGCTCTGCTGAATAATTCAAACATTATCTTTCAGGGGGGTGTCTGGTTCTTCTTTTTACCCCCAAAACAGTCTGGGCAGATACAATGAGCTATGTGAACAATTTCAGCAAGTCAATCGGCAACTCCCAGGAAAACACAGCCGCTCATTGTGTGAGGGAGACAAGGAGGAGAAGAAAGACGAGGGAGAAGTTGATATTTCATACTGAGAGGGAGAGAAGAGGGGAAGAGTTGAACCAAGCCAGACACAGAGTGAAGTCTTGCGGCATGAAGGTCTCTTCCACCTCTCTGCTTTTCAGCTCCTCTTTCATTCCTCCCCTTCTTGAGTATTTGTGTGTGAAGGGCTGTGTAGAAAAGAAAGGTGGAAGCTCTCCCCCTCCTCACACAAAGGGCGCAGATGGCTGGCCCTCCTTAGCTTTGGGGTGGGGTGGTGCAAGCAGACGCCTGCGACGGAGCACCATGCCCTCCCATGGAGTTCATTTCAGTTCCCCACTAAAAGAGTCAGCAGACAGGGGGGCCCTGCTTATAACAAGAAGGCTTAGAGACCCTGAACTAGCCCCCCCCCCCCAACATCTCGATGCCCTCTCACCACTAGCCCATGACCCTTGCTCCTCACAGGGTCACATGCACGGTTACGAAGGTGGGAGGAATGCCAAAGCAGAGGAGTGGGGGTGAGAAAGACACAGACAGAGAAAACAACCTGGTCATCAAAAATAGGAGGAATTTAAGTCTGGCTAATTTTACAAAAGAAACTGATTATGCTTAGTTTGCTGTCTGCCCCAGAACAGGCATCATTTTTTACTCTGTATTTGACAGAAAAGCCTGAAAAAACAGTGACTGGACCTTCCAGACACAGGTGTCTACATACTGTACTCACCTGAGACACATTGACTGCACTCAGGTGATCCCCATTTCACTAACTGTAGAGTACTAGCACCAATTAGCTGGACCTCTGTTGAAATAGGTCAGTCACTTTAAAGGAAGTGAATAAATGCAGACACTTATTTCATATTGCATAATTTGACGTTACTTTGTAGAAATCTGTTTTCACTTTGATATGAAAGACTTTTTTTGTAATTTATTTTGTCAAAAAAAAAGATCAAAATCAATAAAAGGGTAAAACATCCAAGGTGTGAACACTTTCAGACACTGTATACTCCTATGTGCACAGAAAGTATGATACTAGAGTTTGTGAGCTTGTGGAACATCCAATAAAACCCCAATTTCCTTGTCTGAAAATTTCCAGAAATTTTCATCAACTTTCATGGGATTTCATAACCAAGAAGTTGTTTCACATTGATAGTGCTTCTGTATGCAGAAATCACCTCCACATGGAGGGTTCTTGGCTGAGACATGACGTCCTTTGACCTTTTGCAGACACGTCACATGAAGTCATTCACTTCTGTCGACAGCTTGATTTCTGGTTGACATGGCAACTATGCATTCTAATTGGCAATTACATTCTAGATGTAAAATTAATAGAAAGTGACAAAATAGCAGATCTGACATTTGTTAGTGACTTTGTCAGATTAAATAATTCACCTTGAGAGTGCTCACAAACAGAGAAACTTACGAAGAGTCATTTCTCCGTACGCAGGCAGTGATCTTAAAGCATGCAAAAGCCTTGATGACTATGACACTGTCCTCGTCAATACCTCTTTGTTTAGTTTTTCACTGAAATGTCACAATATACTTCTCAGACTACATCTGTGAATAATTCTTTCGGTTTCAACATCTCATTCAGTTGAACGTAACCATAAAAAGGGTCACAGTTTAAAACCAAATGACTGATGTTTGCTTGTGTTAGCATTATCCCAGTCAGTTCTTCTGTCACAAATGAGACATTGCTATGAAAAAAGCTCCATTTCACTCATCTTAAAATGATTGCAGGCATTTCATGCTGACATTTCTGGCCTTCCAAATCTGTGTACAATATGTGCACTACACTGATCACCACACGGACTTCATGGACTGGAGTATTTATGTAGGACTAGCACTTTTTTCCGCCCTGGAACAGACTGTGTAACATATCATACAATGGTCTATAAATGGGTTAGCAGGGCCAGATCTCTTCTTTGTACAAAATAAGTAAATTAAAAAAAAGAATTAAAAATAAAATCATTTGTCAAATAGGTTCTTTACAGAAGAAGTTACACAGCAGCACAGAACTCCCCTTTGGGGGTAATTTATGATTTCATATGACACTGTTAAAGAAAAATAGATCATTTCTCAACTCTAAATTACAGTAATGGCAATGTTATTCTGTTTGCCAGTCATTGGCAGTTTCCATTTCCCTTCTGCATGCATACTTTTTACTCTGGGGTTGACAGACTGCTAAAAGTCTGGGTGAAAAGATTAGGCTGTGTTCAAAGTCACCTCATGACTGGACAATATCAGGAAACTTTCAGGAATGCAGTGAGAATGGTTTTCATTTCTAACTACAAACCAGAGGAAAAATGTTTATTTTTACAGAAATGCAGAACTATCCAGTTTTCAGGCCAATTGGAAAGGTAGGAAATATTTCAAATCATGGTAATTTGGAGCAAAACTATAATTATAGTGATTTAACAAAGAGTTTGACCAATCAAAGACTGACAATCCATTTTCCTGCATATTCCGGTTCATTTGGATTGGTGGAAATTTCCTTTGAACTCTGGTGCAGGCCAAACAAGTGAACTCTGGTCCACTCAAAAACTGAGGTTTCATTTTGCTTCCAAACAAACCATGGTGCAGTGTGAACGCATAAACCGTAATGATTTGTGTTATTTAATGAACTCAAATACATGTTGGTACCTCGCTCAGCGTCTGTGTAACCATGGCAACATGTCATAGTCTCTTGCTCTCCTTTCAGCTCACCTTCTTCTTTGGTACTGATTATTTAGTCCCATATAAAGGACGAGATGCTGGACAGCTTGCTGCCTTGCTGGCTGCTCATAACTGCACCAAAGCAAAAGCAGTAATCCCATGAAAGCATAAATTTGGTGATGTTTCATTGTTTCTGTGGTAATAAAAAAAAAAAAAAAACATCAGAAGGAGATAGATTTCCAATTTTGACTTTTTTTTTCTCCACTGCTCTTTGTCTGGGACAACAGCGCCACAAATGTATAACTGATTGACGTTATCCAGATGGTTGGTTTGTTTGACCTTGTGCAATGTGAAAGCGAACCAAACCACAGGAAAGTGCAACAGTAGCTGCGCTTCAATTACCCTCGGAAATGTGCAAAATCTAAATAGCACGATGAAAAACTGGTTATGAAACACCTAATTTTCAAAAAACCTCTCAAATACAGCTAAAAAGTTTTTACGCTCTCATGAGTAGGTTTTTCAGACGTTTCAATATAGAAATATGTCGCAAAAGTGCAATGGAAACACTTTTTCCACATTTACACGTCACAGGACGTAACATACGGTGTCACATGACCAATTCACTCTGAGACATATGACGTGATATTTGTAGACAGAAGAAGAGACCAGGACTGTTTTTTAACATGATATTCACACCCTTATACGTGGCTTTTGCCATACATACAGACTTTACCATCTGCCTTTGTCTTTTGTTGGGAATTTTCAAGGCAACCACTGTATATGTAATCATAACTGTACCAACATGTAACAGGGTTTGAGCGTCCAGCTTCCTTGCAGTGGAGTCTTGTGAGATAAGATTTTATGAGAATTGCGAGGCTCATGCTCAAAACTCCCTTTTATGGAAACACATTCAAAGTGTAATTGTTCGTAGTTGAAATTTAAGAAATATCGCTTTTTATTTTGTGAAAAACTATAATGTAAACACAGCTAATGTGACAATTTTAGCCACAGTCTGAACCGAGTCAGCCGGATTATCAGGTGTGAAAACGACCTTACAGTATACTGTATGTTACTTCCCATGTTCCTCAACGTCACAGCTGTCTGTCCCCAAGTGTTACACAGGGTCTGTCGCTGTTTGCAGTAGGGGAATTGACAAAGCGCTCAGAAACAGGGGGAACTCTTATTATTTAGAAACAAGTGGGAATAAATTAACATCTTATGTAGATATTCTAAAATGCCTTAATATACTAAACATACATGGCCACATACATAATACATAACACGATGCACATTTATTTTTTATCAGTGCTGTGGGTTCTGTCATTTAATCAACATGCCCACGCATCTGTCTAAAGCATACACATACAGACAGATAGGATGGGAGACAGCAGTATGCAACATATGGCTATTAAAGAAAAAGGCTAATGCTGTAATACAATTTTATTGAACACAAACATTTTTCGGTGTCTTTCTCCTTCAATATCCTCCTCATCAACGCACCACTGCATTCAGGTCTTCCACTGATCAAATCAGTGCAGTAGGTCTACTTCAGACAGTTGTCTCAGATCTTCTGTTTTACCTTTCTTAATTTCTGACACAGATTCAAAAAGAGTTCCTTTGAGCACAGATTTGATTAATGGAAAAGGGAAAAAGTCACACAGCTAGATCAGGTGAAAGGGGGGTGATCAAGCAGTGTGATTTGTTTTTGAGTCAGAAACTGCTTTCCTGAGAGTGCAGTGTGAGCTGGTGCGTTGTCTTGATGAAGAATGAAACTATTTTTCAACAGCTGTGGTCTCTGTCCTCGGACTTCTTCTCACAGTTTTTCTAGAACCCCTTAGTTATAGTATTGATTCACCGTTGACCCTTCTGGAACCCATTTCACCAAAGTTATACCCTTAATGTCAAAGAAATCAGATCAACATGTTCTTCATTTCAGATTTGCTTTGTTTGCTTTTTCCAAAGCATTGAGTGCTGTTTTGTCTCAGGATCTTTCTAAAGAATGGGGTTTCTTTAAATTTGTTCCAAATGTCTCCACTTGCATTTTTCCTTTTGATCAGGAATCAGAAGTTTTGGGACAACTTTGGCATATACTTCTGTCATGTTTAAGTTTTCATGCAACTTGGCCAAACTGTCTCTTTTTGAATGGAAACCATTTTTCCTATCATTCTTATACTTACTTGTTGATCATTTAAAACAGTTTGCGCAATTTGTTGATAATTTTTAGAAGTTTTTGATGTGCATGAGCGCCTAGAACGTTCATTGTCTCAGACATCCTCTCTGCCTTTTGTGCCATTCAAACACACATGCACATGACATGCAGTATTCCTAATGTACCAAAAGATTCATCAGCTGTTATGTTCAATTTCACCTGAATTTCAAGTTAATGCATTGCTAAACTTTAAGGCAAATCATTTTGACGCCTTGGCAAAAACACGTTCACTTCAGTAAGTAGCTTGCAGTGAACTAAAGGCGTCACTTATTGGAAACTTACAGCAGTTGTGCCTGAATACCCAACATTTAATATTTAACACTCAGTGTGTGAACCACATGATTTTATTCTCGTAAGAGCAGTCTCATTATTTAATAGCCATACCTCATAGTCTTAGTCTTAGGATTAAAATGTCTAGTCCAGATTATGTCGACAAAGACTCAGAAACATTTAAGTCCAATCAATAAGTCAATTAAAAGTCTTTTAATTTTAGTGTCACTTTTAGTCAAAACAATAAATTTCTTAGATCAGATTCAATTGGCCATGTTGTAAAGCAAATATACAGTATAAATGTTAAACACAATTCACTTTTCATACTGACACGCCTTGAATGCTGTAATCTCATGACTGCTTGTGTTTTGACAGATTTTATGCACAGTGGAGAAATATCTTGGAACATGAATGTCCAAAAGTCTAGCAGAAACATTTAAGCTCATTTCAGTCTCCTTGATGAAAACTAAACTCACTTTCTGTCAGAGTTTTCATCACCAAAGATCCATATTTAGCTGGTCTTCATCTTGTCTGTAGTCAACAAACATTCTCAGTCATAGGTTTAGGTGATGAAATAAATGCTGGGTGCGTGTGTTCATATAACAATCATCCCTTAACTTAACCTTGAGTTATTGTGTGCACCCTTTTGTCACTTTATCCCCCTTCAGATAGTATGTTCTCATTCCAGGAGATCTATTCACTTATCCCTGGATAACACATCTGACCGATTCAACATGGCTGATTAGCGGTTAGCTGCTCCCGTTCGTGTTTTGGCTACACACCAAACATGTAAACATACATCGTCTACTTTCCCTAAGCAGAGTTTGATTAAGGTTGGATGCGGGATAATCTGCAGGTGATTATCTGTGGTCGAGAGGAGGCACATTCATAATTCCAATGTAATACACAGCACTTAGTCCCTTTGACCCAATGACCCACATCCTGTCTTGTAGAAGTAGGAGCGTATATTGTGATACTGAAAGAGCTTACAATGGCTTATCTGCAGGGACCTCGGGCACAGTGAGGCGCTTGTCAGCCCACTCCTGATCCAGGGGGATTTGACCACAATGTGTGCATTATAATGGGCAGTGGGATGGATGTAGGCGCCCTGGCAGCTGTCCCACACTGTACAGAAAGTATAGACGCTGAGTGTGGCTGTGTGTTACAATGGATGAAGAAAGGGAGGGAGGGCAGAGTGTTTGCAAGGCTAAGTGTGTGTGGGTAATAAAGACAGAAAAGGCTGGAGACAACATTGCTGCCAATCAAAGGAGGGTAGTTTGTGTATGTGCCTCTGGGCATATGTGTAAGTGTTGAAGGGTGTGTATAGGGTATAGGGGTGAAGACACAAGTGTGCTTCAGTGAACATGTATAAAAGCTTAAGTGTGCATGGGCAGTGTGTGTTATTATATGTGTGTGAGTGCATGTATGCGTGATGCTTGTCTAAACCGGTTCCCACTGAGGCAAAAGGAGGGCATGCACATACATATTAAACATTTATGCATATGTACAACCACATGGTTTGCAATTCTGAGTATATGCTACAGCATGTGTGTGCGGGTGTTTGCACGCACATGTGTGTACTGTGGAGAGATAAAGGACAGATTGTAGTCAAGGCTGTGCATATGAACACAGTGTGTAATAAGAATGAAGGAGGCGAGGTGTATACGAAGAGGTTTTGTGTGCAGTTTAGTGTTTATGTGCCAACAGTCCCACAGTATAATGTTACAGTGAGTAGGTGTGGAGGCCTTGTTAGCAGCCAGTGAATGGAGGTCAGTGTGACTCTTGAATAGTGCAGAGAGGACAACATGACTGATAGTGGATAAATCAACAGCTTTTCTCTCTCTCTCTCTCTCCCTCCCTCTCCCTCTCTCTCTCTCTCTCTCTCTCTCTTTTCTCCTCACAACAAAGTTGGAAGTGATCCTGCTGCCAAAAATGTATCAGGGCCTGTAATACCATAAACTTGAAAAAGTCAAAGGATTGACCAGATTCTATGTCTGTCACCAGGCAGATCCATCTTGCAAAGCTTCAAGCTTACATGTTTGTGGCTGGTCTGAAAATGGACAAATCAGTGTCATTTGAGGAGAATGTGGCAGAAGTTAGGGGGTGACTAAGTTGTTCTGCAAGAGAGTGAACAGTGGCAACTGACAGTTAGCTTAGATGTAGCTTTAGCATCAGTTTTATCAAAACTGGAAAACATTTCTTGAATTTCAAAAGGGCCAAGGACCTCACTGGACACATTTTAAAAACTTTTTTGCTCTTCTCCTGACTGACCTCAGCAAGAGTATGGCTCCACCAGTAGTTAAAGATAGCGGTTGTGGTCGAGATTGCGTTATCTAGTTAACTCCCTGGGCTTATGCAGGTCTACTATGTTATAGGTTTGACAGTAATATGTCACTTGGCAGACACTTTTGAACAAAGCAATGCACATCTGAGAGTAGGAACAACACAAATAAAGGTCTAGACAGGAGAAAGCAATACTAGTTAGAGTCACAAATTGTTTCAAGTCCAATTGGAAACAGGTGCCGCCATGCAGGGCTAAAGGCAATGCACATAGTGAACAGAGGCAGTTATTTTTCTCCTAGTAGTATAAAGCTCTACCATGAAGCAACAACCTATCGAAGTAAGGCCTCTTATCATCATCAACTACACTATCATCCCCAACACACAGTGTATTGGGCAGCCTGATACTACAGTTGAGAAAAAATAATTTTTAATTTCATTAATCTACACTCAGTACCCTATCATGGCAAAGTGAAAACAGAATTTAAAAAATGAAAACTTCCATGATTCTCAAATGGAAGAAGCTTCATACCACAAGGGCTCCCAAGTGCTGGTTGCCCAGCCAATCTTGGCAATCGGGGTAGATGGTCCTTAGTGAGGTGACAGACAGAAGCCTCTCCTCAGTGCAAAAAACACATGAAAGCCTACTTGGAGTTTACAAAGATTGCCAAATGAAAGCCAAGTGGGCTTTCATGTGTTTTGCCTTGAGAGGCTTCCGTCTAGCCACTGTGCCAGAAGACCATATTGATGCAGGGATGAAGTGATGATGATGAACTTTGTCCCATCACAACACAGAATCTCTGGAGCTCAGTCAGAGTGATCAAGGGGCCCTTCTCTCCTGATTGCTCATTCTACTACTTGGGACAACAGTGGAGAATAGTCTAGCTGAGTGCATAGTGTTCCCTAAAGAGCTGAGCCTTAAAGCTTTCTCTTGGAAGTAGAAAGGGGTTCTGCAGACTAAAAAGAGTTGGGCTATTCATTCTACCATCTGGGGACAACAGAGGAGAAGAGCTGAGCTTGTGACTTTGGGCCCTGATAAGAAGGAAGAACCAGGCTTCTTTCACTGGCCAAGTGTAGAGGGAGTATAGACCTGGAGGAGGGATGCCAGATAAACAGGAGTAGTTTTAGTTACTGCTTTATAAGCAATAAGTAGGGTTTTGAATTTCATGCATTTTGTCACTCTTATTGGCCCACAATGAATATGAGGCTTTTCAATATTCATCCTGAAAGCCGTTTGGCAGTATTCTGCAAAGCGAGCTTAAGCTACTGGCTTCATGCTATTCCGCCTCAGCAGTGTCGTTAAATGTGAGGGGATATTTTAATGAGCTGAAGTACGAATTTCTACAGATAAGCAGAAAGAACTACTGGGAGACTGGTTAGCTTAGCTTACCTGGTGGAATGGGTGAAAAACTGTGAGCTCATGCCGGCTGCTGTCAGGAGAGGGACTTTACACTTCTTCAGGACATTTCTGATCAACTATAGTGGCTCAGCAGCCTGCATCACTCCATCCAGAGTTCCCTGCCTTAGTGAAGGCTGGTGTTTTAAAGACCTTCAACTTTCTGAAGAAAAATTGGAGGAGCTGACCCAACCAGAAGAGCAGAATGGAAATTTGTCATACAAGTAAGTTTATGTCTGTGGCTTTATTCCTTTAATGGCTGATAACTAGATGAAATAAGGCTGGCATGATATGTTTACCTTCTGAAAACATTGTCAGCTGTTTGAAGTGGAAAACTGAGCTGAAATAACTACTTTTCATTTAGTTTGGTGGGAGTTTTTTTGGTCTGTAGACCCAAACACCTGATCAGATGGGCTAAGGCAGAAGAGCACATCTCCAGTAGCTGTAGCTGCTATTGCAAAATAGTGCCAAACACAGAGGCTGTCTGTGAAATGCTTAAAAATATATTAATATATCATGCAGTTGAGCCAATATCGTTTTTGTGCTCATTTTTACCTAAACCTGTCAAATTACACTGAGCAGCTATACTCATTGGTGACGTCATTTAGCCTAGCTTCCCCAAGTGTGTCCCACTTTAGGGGCAATGCTCTGGGAAATCTCTGGAGGCTAATGGCGCCGCTCTCCAAGTACCTCATACAACCCAACTCCAAAAATAGGGAAATATTCCTTTAAGCTACTTGTGACTATACCCCACATTTGTGTGCATCATCAGCTACTCACCACTCTGCTCTGGAAGTAAAGGTTTAACAGATGCAGGAGTTGGTCAATCATGCTTGAGCATGATTCCACTTCAAATACAGTGTTTTCAGGCGAGGATGGTGTTAGAGTCATCGGCATATAGAGATGATTTCCCCTGTGGGAAGCATAAAATTGGACAATTCTGCCACAGTGGGATTCCATTAAAATCCTCAATAGAGACATAATGAATTAACTTTTCCATAACACAGTTTGTAATTTAAAAAATAATCTTTGACCCTTTGCTCGCTATTTTGTATTTGCAGTGGAGAACCGTTAAAAATTAACGCCTATATTCTCTATCTCATTGGCTGCAGTGATATTAGCCTACCTATTTCTTGCATCATGCATCTCTTTTTATGTCAGCTCATGTCAGGGTAATACACATGCAAATGCACTGGAGAGGTAAATTTAATGTGATGCATTAATATTCATTTTAGAGAGTTTGGCTGTCAAATGAAACAGCTCCTATTTAAAAAGTGATGGTTTGTTATTCCTGCCTTTGTTCGTTTTGGATGGAAACATACTGAGTTTCTTTTGAGAGATGCATTTAAAAGTGAGAATTATCCAGAATTTTTGAAGGTTTTCTCATCTTGCTGTTTCAATCAGCTGCATTTTTTATAACATAGAAAATTGTAATACATCTCAAGTTGCATGCAGAAGCTCAAATTCCTCAAAAGCATGGACAGACAAACTTTTATCCATTTTCTCCTCTATTTGCAGCCTCCAAGCTCTTCTCCACCTTTCACTCCCCCACCCCTTCTTCACCTCTCCTCCCATGTGGCCTTCATCACCTCCACCACCTTCCTCTGCCTCCCTTTTCCCCCTTCATTCTTGCCTCGGCAGAGAGCTGGTCACTGGGGAGTCACATTTCTGTCTCTCTCTCCTTCCAAATCCCCCCACTGTTGTTGTTCTTGCTCTCCAAATCTCTGCTGCCAGACTATGGAGAGAGCTAGATAGGCAGACAGAAAGATATAGACTTCTGCCCCCCAAAACCTCACATCACCATCCCCCCTCTGTTGTTGTCGCCCCTCCAAATCTCCACAGGCTGGCTAGAGAAAGATGGAGGGAGATAGAGAGAATGAAGGAGAGAGAGAGAGAGAGAGAGAGGTTTGGTGAAGTTTTCTCAACAGGGGTGTAGTTCTCAGGGCTGCAGGAAATTACCCATGTTGTTTTTCAGTAATCCTTTTTTAATATCAGGTTTTGGGACCAGCAGGATGGGAGGGGATAAGGAGGCTGGAGGGAGAGAGGGAAAAGGGGGGAGACAAAAGAGGGATCCAGGCCAGACAAAACGATCGTCGGCTCCCAGGGGGACGATATGGTGTCTGTGTGTACATAACACACGTCTCAAGTGCTGGAAATGAATAGCATTATGAGTCTCACACAGTGTGTTTGTGCTGTCCAGTAATACCACCAGTCCTCACTGAAATGAAGAACATCAATGAGCTTTTTATTTTTTTTGGTGAGGATTTTTCTCCAGTATTTGACTGCCCTTTCATGAGGCTTTAGTACAAAATCACCAACAAATCTCTGAATGAAAGACATTCTACCACCAAAGTATTCTGCAGGAAAATCTGCTCCCTGGCTAAAATTTTAATCATCGATGGCTCTGCTTATTTGGCAGTAATATTTGGGAATAAGATTTTCAATCCCCTTGTTATGAAAGATTTTTCAAGATTGTCAGAATTCAGAAATTCACCAACAATAAAGTTTCTGAACTTCTTTCAAATTTTTTTGTATTACATTTGATGAAATCTCTGCAGTGCCCCTCAGCATAAATTTATTTTTTGCACCATTTAGCTTATTATTTCAATTTCTGGCTTTTAAAGCTCTTTGGTTGGCCAGATGCCATGTCTGTTATCAAGGGCATCTATATTACAAAGCTTCAAGCTGAAGTTCCTAGGTGTCCTGTCCTGACAGAGGCAACAGTGGTAGACCTGAAAACTTACCCTTACGGATGAGCCTGATTAGTTTCACTTCAGCCAATGTCAGAAGTCTCGCCTCTTTTTGATTTTGATAGGCCAGTGAGGGGGAAGAGACACTGACGAGCACAGCACTGTTCCAAAGTTGAACTGTTTTCAACGGAGAGCGCTTTAAGTGCTGCAAAAAAAAAACAGCTGATCCTGAGAGCATTTCTTCCACCTAGGGCGCTGAGAATACTGAACTACATTAATTTTGAATTTAAGATAAGCACTGCCAGCTGAAAAAGTGCCAACTGTGGACACTGGTCGTTATAGCTAGTAGATATGCAGACTCCATACAGCAAAAAGGATGGTATTAAAAGTGCAACACAGATAAACAGAAAAGAGTGTTGTAGACTTTGCTGAATGACATTTAAGTCGTCATGCTGGAGGATGGTTTAAACCTATTTCCTTTTTGGGATATTAAAAAAATAGATTTCTGTCTACCAGAGTTTTCTTTTCTCTGTTTTCTATTTGAAAAGGGTCTGCCATTCTCAAACTCCCGGTCCATTTGAACAGTCCATTCAGTTAAAATAGTTTAAACTATATTTGTGAAGTTATTTAATGCATTTAAGGTTAGGCGGTGAAAGTTTGAACACTCCCATTTTATTCCAACTAGCTGGCAAATAGTCAAACTGTCAAAACAGTCATTAGTTGCATCCCTATTAGAGTTTTGATCATCAGCTCCTCCAGCTACATGTCAATGTGTCCTTGGGTGAGACACCAACCCCTAACCCCCAAATTCCACATGCTCTGTCTGCACAGCAATCCTCTTACAGAGCAAACTGCTCCCTTTCAGTTCAGTCTTTGCAGTTCCACTGCATAAGCTTTATCATATCTGGCGTATTTGAGATGTGCCACTTCCATCCTCTCTGCTTGTGAAACATGCAAGGTCTATTTTCAGGCCAGCTGCTGCCAAGCCATGCCAGTCAACGTAGAGCAGAACAATACAAACAACAGGAAAAACATGCAAGGCATCAGGTCAACTATGAAATACAACATAAAGCACAGAAGACTCCTGATAGTGAATTGTCACTGTGTTATCATTGTCTCATCTTGTGGCACAAGCCGCAGGTTACTGGTCAGTCATTGGGTCCCAGAGCTATGGCACCATTAAAGAAAGGTTGAAAACACACAACCTTTGTAGCAAACAGAATTTTTTTGACCTCTTAATGTACTCACCCATGATAAAAGCAAAATAATATGTGTCGTTTCAGATCTTTTTCTCAGGAGCTAGCAGGTCAAACCAGAACCAGAAGAATGGATGATGGACATTAATTCATTATGTGGTCAGAAACATCTCTCAGTGAAGGCCGGCATTGTTCCTTGTCTACTGGATGTTTAAATAGTCAATTGTCAACAGTTGCTATAACAACTCTTTTTTTATGTCTGCTATGTCTAGCCTTTTGAGGCCCTGCAGACGTTTACGCAAGCATTAAAAAAAAAAAAAAAAACATGGCCATCAAAATCACCAATTACTTAAAAAAAGAAACTTATTACTCTAAAACAATGTTGCAAACCCAGACTGATACTTTGAGACTCAGTGACTCATTTTGGCATCTTTCAGGTCATTGTTTTGGTTTTGCAGCATCCCCTTTAGCTTCAGGTAGCTGTTTTCAACAAAAAAAAAGCAAAGTTAAAACCCAAAAAGATCAGAGTTGGCAACTAGCTGAAGTAAGCATTTAAAAATCAAAAGCAAAACACGTTCTTAAAGTGTCAAAAAAAGCAAACACAGCTTCCTAAGCCTTCCACACAATTTCCCTGGACTTAAAGGAAATGTAATTCAGTTCCCATAAAGTCAAAACATTCCTTCAAAAGCACACTTCACTTCAGACTTTAGGGCAAGATACGTGTGGGCCTGCACTGATAAGGGGGAGAAGGATGTGCATACGTTCTCAGCCATTAATCAGTGTCACTTAGGGAAATCCAAGCCTCCCATTAGCGTCCCATTGTAGAGATAGTGGCTGACACAAAAGAGGAGGACCATCCCACAAGACACAGCTCACAGTAGCCTGGTTGTACTATATTGACCCCCTTTATGGCAGATGCACCCCTTTCTTAAGGGAGCTAGGCGTCTGTCTTCCTCTCCTCCCCCACCTCCTTTCTTTAGAGGGGTGTGGCAGACAGAGAGAGAAGAAACCATGGGAGAATAGAGAGAAAAAAGCTAACTATACAGTGTCTCTATTAAGGCATTGTGAACAAACATGTACAACCTCCTTTCAGGATGCCTCGTGCCTCTGGAATTCGGCGTAGTTGTGATGTATGCCCCCATGCAGCAAGCATGCTCACTTCACATGTGCACATTATTTGTCTGGCAGGAGTCCGACAAAGCTGAGTATCCTGGGGGTTGGAGTAGTAAGGAAAGTGCCTTTCACTCAGTGCCGTACAACATAGGTCAAAGGAGGACAAAAGAGAAAAATCCAATCCATCTTATTGACCCTGTGGGCCTGGCGAGGTTTGAAAATCTGCCATCTGACCAGGTGGTGCCTTATCTGATGTGTCCGCCTGAAGGACCTTAATTGGGGGCAGAGCAGCCAACTTTCCCAAATTTTCCCCTCTGGATGTATCTCGTTTAAGTTCAGAAGTTCAGGAAGTTTTTAGGTTGAGAGATTTTTGAGGCTTTGGGGCAGCAATGTCTGGAATCCAAATCCATCTTTCTGTTACTCCAGACATCACAATGATCACCCATGATCTGCATCTTAACAGAGCACTTTGACCAAACATGAGACCAGGAAAACACCTGTGTGCCTCATGCATGCATGTCCCTTGCAAACCATTTAAAAGGCACATAAACAGACTTTACAATGGTGTAAGACATATTTCCTTTACACACATAACATGGGGGCTTTCCAAGGACAGTTTCTGACTTCAAGTTGAACTGATTCTTAAGGGAAGTCCTGTCCAATCTGGTAAAACTCTAGGTCAGCTGTTCTCAGTCTACTCATAGAGTTCATCTCTATTTAGTTCAGTCTCATCGAGCAAAGTCATGTCCTGGGGGCAATCAAACTATTCACAGTATAGCCTACTTTAGCCCACCACAGTATGACCCCACTGCATGGCTGAATTTACACCAATGAACGCCCAGTTTATCCCATCAACTTAATATGACCTCTATGACCACACCGGTGCTCAGTCACACTCAGCTTACACCAGCACACATCAGGCCTTGTCTGTCTCTTCCTTCCTTGATTCCTGCTCTCTAGTGATAAGGAGGTTAAAGGGCTACATGTGTGCACTGCTAACAAGGGACCATAGATCACAGTGAGTATCCATAGTTCTTCTCTTTTCTGCTGAGGAGGCACAAACATCTCCGTCCATCACCTCTCTTTGTAGAGCGACATTGATCCCTGAACCAGTTTAGAGCTGGATTAACAAATGATCAGGTCAGGTTGATTAAATTGATGTGTTACTGTGTTCTGGAGAATCTTTAAACATTTCTCTTAACACGTCTACTATATGCCATGCTAAAAAAAAAAAAAAAGCTCTGGTTAACCTATTATAGACCATCATGTTCAGTTTGCTAACACAGAAATTGATCCTTCATTTCTAACATAATAAGCAGAACTCGAGTCCATGCTTGTACTCTATTGAATCCTTCACAAGCCTAGAGGAAATAGGATGCCATTGATCTCCAGTGGAGGATTGGATTTCCAATAGCCAAAGGATTCAGGTCTCATTCTACAGTGGGAGGAGCGTATGTGACAGAGTGGCCTATATATAACACACAGCAGGGAGTCGATAGCTAGAGGAACAAATGATACTGTGGCTGAAGGTGATCCATGTTTGTAATTCCTCTGAGCAGTGGCTGCATTTGTCAAATAGATCTCTTAATGTAAGAGAGTATAAACCAGCTCTCCATCTGTTTCCACAGCTGTAGTCACAGAGAGATCCTAGACGGCTTAGGTTTAAACGCACTTTATCAGCACTGGTTAGTTACAACTTGATAGATTGTGTCACTCTGTTATTTTGCAGCTTCTGCAGAGTTTGTAAGAGGTGCACTTACCTAAAATACAGTAAGCATTAAAGTAATTTACTCCTTTCATTTCCATAAGGTTGGATCAGTCATCCCTAATAAGAACAATGGAAACAAGACAAGTGGTCGAGTGGTGTTACTTTTTAATTCCTTGATGAGGATGGACATGCCAGAATTGTTGCAATCTTCATCTAGTTTGATGTAAATGATGCATATCCTGACACTAATAGGATGGCATTCGCTCCCTTAACAACAACATAAATGCATCTCTGTATCTTCATTTACCAGAGTAACTTTTTAAAACCTCCCTAACCCAGTCTTTTCTCCCTTCAGGGGACATTCTGTTTACAGTAAAGCTAGAAAATTCTACTTGGAAGATAGCTGTTCAGGTTGTCCTCATCTTGATACATAGGGACGACTCCATACTCATTTCTTTTTTAGCGTTTTCCTTTCATCAGAACAAAAGACTCCAAAATCACACAGAGCGCTTCTGTTGTAGCTGTGATTGACATGGGGGCCTATGAACTTCGAGGTTGCAAAGACAGTTATGCCAAAAAAAAAAAAAAAAAAAAAACAGGTCAAGATCATACTTGCAGTATGGCCAGTCTGTTGGCAAAGACAGGACAAAATTTTTGTTGTGTCGACCAAAGAAATCTTGTAGTATGATCTAGCTGTGACCCACTCCTGCATAATGACATGTCACTCTAGGTTATCCAGAGCTTTAAGGTCACATCTTGTGAAAAAAAAAAAAAAAACGTTTTTTCAGGCTTTCCTAACAAAAATATGTCCCCCTGGCTGGTCTATAATCCCCCAAGAATCAGGCACCCCCCATCTTTCAGAAAATGTGTGCCCTTCTCAGATTCTCCCCTCATGATGTCATGTGGGGATTTGGCCCTGCCCCCAGGTTGACCACTTGCAAGAAAGTTCTGCTCTCCTCCCCTGATCCTCCTCTCAGCTGCCAGCTGAGAGGAGGATCATTAAAGTTTAAAGTTTAAAGCCATAGACACAGAAACAGTGAATTAAGCAACTAATAATGGTAATTGGCAACTGGTTAGTAACATGACTGGGTATAAAAGGGGCATTTTAGAGAGGTAGAGTCTCTCAGAAAAATTGCATCTAAAAATTGTGGAACAATTTCAGAAAAATGTTCGACATAAAACTGCAAAGACTTTGAATATTCCACCATGTGCAGTACATAATATCATCAAAAGATTCAGAGAATCTGGAGAAATCTCTGTGTGCAATGGCAGTGTCAGTGTTGGCTGTTTGTGATCTTCAGGCCCTCAGGCAGCACTGCATTATAAATGGGCATGATTGTGTAGTGGATATCACTGCTTGGGCTTGGGAAATCATTGCCTGTTAACACAGTTCACCATACCATCCACAAATGCAAGATAAAGCCGTATCAAGCCGTATGTGAACACAATCCAAAAACACTGCCATCTTCTCTGGGCTAAAGCTCACTCAAAATGGACTGAGGCAAAATGGAAAACTGTTCTGTGGTCAGATTAATCTGAATTTGACCTTCTATTTGGAAACCACAGATGCCATGTCCAATGGACATATGAAAAGAGGGACCGTCCGGCACTATCAATGCTGGAAAGGATATAGAGGTTTTAGAGCTGCATGTACTCCCAGCCAGACAACATGTCTTTAAAAGAAGGCTGTGCATATGTCAGCAAGACAATGCTAAACCACAAACCACTTCTATCACAACATCATGGCCTCGCAGTAGAAGACTTTGGATGCTGAACTGGCCTGCCTGCAGTCCAGACCTTTCAACAATGAAAAACATTCAGTGAATCTTAAAACAAATCCAGAAAAAAAAAATCATTTTGAGGGCTAAAGAGCAGTAAGTGAGATCTTAACTGCCCCACAGAATGAAGATAATACATCTTCAAGGATTTGATGGAGTGGCTGATCGATAAAGTGACGACCTGACACAATCACTCCTCACACACTGGTGTTAATAACACACTCTGACTTGCACTTTTCACCTTCTCAGTGATGTAGGACAGCAGCAGCAGTACAGTGTATTGCATTGTGATTAGCTCATCATTCTGAATCTTTCATTAGTCTTGTGTCCTGTCTCTGCTGCGAACCGCTGACTTTATTAGTTCTGTTCATTACACACCAGTGGGACCTAAACAAGCAAGCATATCAGCTCTAGAAGAGAGGCCGATTGAGGTCATGGATCTGTTGACACTGGGGATGTTCCATGTTGTATGAAGTCCCATCCGATTAAATGCAAACTGTTACAGCTGATTAGTCTAAACTCAAGTAAAACCATTCTAAACCAACTTCACACTGCAATGGTAAAACAACGTCACACCGTAACGATGCAAAGTTGGTTTGCAGGATGTGGCTAATGTTAGCAGTGCTACCATTATTGATTCTTTTTGCAGGTTAACACGCAAATTCCTGAGCTGAATATTGTCACTCAATTCTTTGGTTATGTGCGAGTATACACTGACACAGCCTCTGGACAACTTTATCACCATTTTCAAGATCAAAACAGAGCTGAACCGCTCTATTACCGACCATCAGTGTTACAGCAGTTAGCCATTGTTGAGAGTAAGGTGCTGGTCATTAAGAGCAACTACAGTGGCTACTAGTAGTGGGTGGCTTCATCACATTTTAGACAGAGGATTTGGCCTAGGATTGTGGGTCTGAACTGATAAAAATGTTTATAAGTTCAACCTACTTATAATTCTTGTGGCGATACTACCAAATTTAACCATTCAGCTGGCTATTTGTCCCTATTTAATATACTGTATGTATAACAACTCATCTTTAAAGTGTATGTGGCAATTATTGTTGCCATCTGGTCAATGTATGTCTTTTTTTCTCCTATTAGCTCAGTTTTAGTCTCTATCACCTCTTGAGGGAAATCTATAGTTCTCTGCTTCCTGCTGTGACTTGGAACATTATGGCAGCTTCATTCACAGAGCTCATCAGCAATCTTCATCTATCATTACCTAATAGGCAATATATTTGTGTGGGAATGCATGCCAGTGGTAGCATTGAATGACTTCCAGCAGAGAGTTCCTTTTTCTTTGTGCCCTTTCCATTGCAAACATCAATGTTGTGATTTTCTGGTCCATAAATCCCATTTCCAAAGTACCATTTCATGTGCTCAGTCTCAGTTCTGCAGTAGTTTCACTTTCATTCTAAAGACGGGTATTTTTCTTAAAATCATGTGGCTATTGCAAAACTAAAAAGTCAAAGCTTTATTATTCATTATTTATTCTATTCAGTTCTTTATCTGGTCTGGCCTCGAGAGGAGAGGATAACAACATTTAATATATTTGTTTGCTGAATACAGTTCAGACTTCTGATGCATTTCTCATATTCAGGGAGTTGAGTCTGGACCCTGATCGGCTTTGGTCAAGCAGGTTTGTCTCTCAAGTTAAAATGATTTGATCCATAACGGTTGCTAGCAGCAGGTTTCTTTTGCTGACATTTATAAATGATTGCCATAAAATCACCTACGCTGAAGGCAGCGATGTTAATCTCTTTAACTGAAACATGACTAAAAGTATTAATCTGCAACTTTTTCTCGGTGAAGATGACAGGTTAATAAAATAACTCAGTCAGGACCATTTTGTCAAGAAATACACATGATTTGCAGCTATAAATATTTCTTTATTTTAAGTTATTAACTAGCATGTATGTTGTTATTTATGTTTGGCAGTGATCCCCGGCATCAAACAGGAACATCCCACGTTCCTGCTCTTCCTATGCCGACAAAGAAAGCATCATGCAGGAGGAGAAGCAGCAAAAAACCCAGGGCAGAGCAGGCATCAGTCACAACAGAATCACGTTGAATAAGCCAGAAGCTGAGTGAAAGAGGAGCTGGGGTGGAGGAGGGTTGTAAGAACAGCTTGCGGAGGAAGCTACAGAGCGTAGCCAGGTTAGAGCAGTTAAAAAAAGCCTGCATGAGAGCAAGAAGCCAATAGCGTGCTTAGAGCATATCCGCTGGCTGTAAGCTGATGAGGGCTTGTCTGAGATCAGCTGATCTCAATGATGGCAGCGCTTGACTCCATGGCCTGCCTGAACTAATGCTACATGCTTGATATCTTTGACGATAAAAAAATGCTGATGAAAAGTACGTTTACTTTCTATCTGTGAGACTAAATGAGACAAAAATGTTACTGCTGGACTGTCAGACATTCAAAATCCACAATATTTCTCCAGTTTGTGTATATTCTGTCAAATCCCAAGCAGAGGTGATGCAGGCTGAAGTGCATACATCTGTTTGTGTTTTTGCATTCCTGTGTGAAGTACTGTGACAGAGAGAGCACCAGCTGTTTGGTAGATTGAATCTGTAGCTCTTCTGTGCATACCAGGAGTTGTATGCGCATCAAACTAAAGCAAAATGCAGAATGTGGTTGAAAAATACTCTAGGAACAGAGGTCACACTCTTCATAGAAGCTGCAGCTGCAGGACTGTCCTTTTCATCCCCCTAACTCAAAGCAAACTCTGAGGTATGTCTAGTTAAAACGTTTTATCTCTCCTTCCACCAAATAGTAGAAAAGTTGTCACTGTTCTGGCTATTATCCTGATGTTTTCCCTCTGTGTTTCCCTTGTGTCTCTCCTCTCCCTGACCGTCTTTGTGAATGTGTTTGCAATTTATTTGGGTAATCAATCAGTAATCAAGCACCTGGATGGATCAGGTGCACCTGCACTGGAGGTCAACCGTGACAGAATTCTTCAACTTAAATCTACGGGTGAGCTGGCCAGCGACTTTGCCACTCCTCAGTCTCTACAATAAACCATTTAAAACTGCCTATGTCTATGTCTGGGTCCAAAAGGAAACTTCATGCCTTATCATCATGACAACTTGGATTTTAAAGGAGAATTTATATATGGGTATCAGTATGACTAAAGGTGATGATCCCGTCCCTGCTGTGAAAGTATACACTACACATAAAAGTCCTTTATTCAAGGTGTGCCAGTATCTTCATCATTTTAATTCAAATTGTGTCAAATAGCAAGTGATAATAGTGCATTGATGTGAGAGTTTTACACTTAAATTAGTTTCATAGTTTTGCTCATTATATTTGCTCAAAGAGAATAAAGGTTTTGGCAAAAAGTAAAGACTAAAAAATGAAATTAAAAAAAATCAAAATTCTGAGAAAAAGTCTTTTGATTTTAATTTAGAAATCTGACTTTAATCTCAGAATTCCAACTTTTTTCCTCACAAGTTAAAAAAAATTTTCATCTGTGACCTTATCCTCATCTGTAGTTTTGAAATAGGTTCAACTTTTTTTCTTTTCTTTTTTTTTTTTTGCATCCGTCAAAGTCATTCAAATGGATGATAGATGATCCGGGACGGCAGCTGTAGCTCCCTTCTCACTCACTCCCACTGAAACCTCACTCTTAACACTGATGTTTGCTTGTGTATTATGAGCAGAAAAACAACAAAAAAAAAAAAACATAACAGATAAAGGTCAAAATATTTTTTTCTTTTTGGAGGATGATGGGAAATTTTGAAGGCTGTCCAACATTTTGACTGACTGGAATGATGAAGATGAGCCGGCATTTCAGCACACTCACACAGACAGAAGCATAAACCTTTTCTATTTTGCACACAAGGACTACCAAGGAGATCATTTACTGTTTTAATAACAGTCCTGTAGTCTGTGGGCTCTATCACTGATTTTGACACCTTAAGATCAAGTGAAAGCATTGGTCTCCGTGACGACAGCACACTGAGAGGCTGTGGGAGGAGTCTGAGTGCGTCACAGAGGGATACAGACCTGCTTCAAACTTTGTGCAGAATGTTAAGGGGTTAGTACATCGCAGGAACTATATGCATCTAATAAACAGTGACTTTAATTTCAGAAGTAGTTACTTAAAATAATGTTTTTTGCACATCTGTGTGCAGCCGCTGCAAAGAATAATCAGCACAGATGAGCTAAACAATTATCCAACGACTCCAAGGAAAGAATTTTCTCTTTATATTCTATCCACCCTGTCACATAAACAGTCACGGCAAACTTAAGCTAAGTGATCAGAAATCTGGCTTAATTAATGATGCTTAGGCTGAATAAAGGATTTTGCTCCACTGCCCCTGTGTAAAAAATAAGGAGGAGTAAATGCTCTGCTGGTGCGTACATCTTTTTGTCAATGCCATTAAAAGATGCATAACCTCAAAGATTGCCCTTTGGGAAAAAAGCTGCTTTATAAATTGAACGCCCTTATAAAGTCTGATTGGATTACTGTATATAACATTACGAATAATAAAGAGAAAATTAAAATGACAGATTGTAAAACGGAATGACAGATTTTTATGACCCTGTTTGTCAAAATGACAGACAACAAAAAAATCTAGTGCAACCTCTGGCTAGCAGAGCCAAATGTGTTTCATAACACAACATTAACCGTGCAAACCACTGTCCAGGTTAGGGAAGAGCATGGAACAAGGTTCTTACTGAAAACTAAAGAAGAATATAGTTGTAAAAGTGCTTGTTGGATGAAAGATCTCACAACAGAAATCTTCTGTGATGCAAATAGAGACGATAACAGCACTTTGGTATTTTTGTCATCACAATTTTAAGTGAGTTAGTTGACGGCCTCAGGAATTGTCGTTTTAACATGCTCCCATCATGTAGTCTCTTTCACAGAAGGCGTCTTTGATGAACAAAATGTAGCAGCAGCTTGTTGTAAGGCCATGTCTGTGGGTGGGTGGTCTCATGGGGTGTGCATTTGGGTTCAGACCTAACTGACCCCTTATGTTGTTTATCAGGCTTTAATTCATCCCAGTGGCATCTGGGCATCACTGCACTTTCTGAGTGGTGGGCTGTCTGGTCTGGTACATTTGGGTGGGGTATGTCTGTGTGGCGGGGGAGGGGTGTAGGGGTTGCCCCAAAAAGAAAAAAAAAAAGGCCTATCATGGTTTCCACACTCCCCTAGTGGAGCATCCATCTGGACGCATGTAGGCTCATTGTTTTGACACTCACAGCGTGGTGCTGTCTGGAGAGGAGAGCAGAGCCGAGCACACACCCCTCACACCCCTCCTCACATTCTTAATTGTGCTGAACATGATGCAGCGGGACGGATTCGTAAGTAATGCATGAGAGTGTATCTGTGCTGCTTCGTGGACAGTTTAAGAGAATGATACAGTAGTTAAAATAGAAATAAAAAAAAATTTCACTGGCCACAAAGATTACAAAAATAAAAAATAGAAAAAAGTTTTCATGAGCATACATAGAAAAATTGAGAGTTTATAAAAATTAATTTTTTTTTGAGAAAACCGGTGTTTTATTTTTTTAGCATGTGTTCCTCCTAAAGTCAATCCATCAACCAGTCTATTAATCAATCTGTGCTTTCTGGGCCACTGCAATAAACAACTATAATAATACAAGATTACTGTAAATGACCATTAAGTTAAGTCAACCCCCAGGTGGCTCTCAATCAAAACTTGGGATGCACAATATTGGATATAGTGTTTCCTGTGCAAAGAGAGGCTGAGTGAAGTGGAGCTGAGAGAGGAGCTGGGAAGTAGACAGTCTGGTAGCTCTTTTAATACGGGCTTCATTCAAAATGTTCAGGGCTCATGATGGGCCTTCTTTATAACATTTAAAAAAGCAAAAGAAAAAAACACTTTGCCACATGTTGTCTGTTGGACACTGTAGTTAACAGGATATATGACGCAGATGTCACCTGCAGAACATGACAAGTACTAAACTGCATTTTCGTATGGGACAGAAAAAAGTCAGCGAGTGTTTTCTTTGCTGCTTCCATTAAGCTCCCTCAGGCTTCTCTTCTGAAATGTCATTATTTTTTATGTTTGTTTGTGGGAGTGGCTTAATGGCTCAGTGGTGCCCCGTACAACATTTCAAAAGATCCGACCCTGCTCCACCTAGGATTTTGAATTTTGGTACACAGCGTTGAGTGTCAGTCAAAATATTTTATGTTGATATAAAATTAGTCTAACGTTGTGGGACATTGTTGGGTCATATTTCAAATGGTTACCTCCTGTTAAGATCACGTAATATCCTTTTGACTTGTTCTAGTTGGTTGAACTGTATACTCTCATTTCATGTTGGATTTAGCGATTGTACCATGTAGCGCCACATTATGTAATAATGCCGCATTATATAATAATGTAATACATTTTCAATTCATTATGTAATAACGCCGCATTTTGTAAGCCACTAAGTGGTTAGGGTTAGGGCAAGGTAGTAGGGTATACCCTGGAGCCCACCTTAAGTCCTAGGGTTAGGTTAGGTGTTTAGTCTAGAGCCCTGAAGGGGGGTTAGGTTTAGGCATAAGTCACTGAGCAGGTAAAGTTAGGGCAAGGTAGTTTGGTAGGGCATAGCTTGGAGCCCACACTAAGTCCTGTGGTAGGGTTATTACATAATGTGACTCTACATACAACACCAAACCCTAACATATGCAAAGGTGCAAGGGCCCATTCAGTACTGCTCACAGCCTTTGTTTACATCGACTTATTTTATCCTGTGCAAATGCATCTTACCAAACACTGAAGTCAAGGTTCAAAGGTCACTTTATCCCTATGATGGGCAATTTGTTTTGTACAGTCAGACATACATCCAAACTGATTGTAAGTACAGCATAACATAAAAAGACACAATAGGTAAAGAGACAGTGGGCAATCTGATAATGAACATACATACTAAGAGCTAACACAGACACACAACTAATCATTTAAAGAGCAAATGGCAGGCTGAATCTGCGACCTTTCCATAGCAGCTCAAACTCTGAAAATAAAGGATGGCTGTTATCAGCCAGGATCGACTGGGTCTTTTTCAGGGTCCTGACTTTGTAAAACTGAGTCAGGTCTTTAAGTGTTGAACCTGAAATTTTGTCAGATTCTTAAAAGGCCCTTCAATCTGTTGCAATTTTTAATACTGAGAGACCTGTACCAAATGATAAAGAAAAAATCTAAACAGATTCAGTAAAACAAACATCTTCAACATTAGAATTCCCCAGCTTCCCTAAAAAGTTTTGGGTAATTCATAAATTATCAGAGGTAAATAGGTAATAGTAATCCCATGTGAGTAGTACTGAAGACTACAAGAAACAGTGAATCTTTTGTAGACTGTCTCTACATAATGCCTTGTATCACTGAACTATACTTATAAACTTTATTAAAACAAAGAGATATTCTCAAAATATCAACTTTATTCTCAACATTTGGTCGTTTTTCTCATCATTTCGACTTAAATCTCAACTTGCACAGCCTTATTTTTGTCCTTCACCTCTGGCTCCAATCCTTTTCTGTAAAAAGCCCTAGTTATTTATGATCTAAATGATGTGATAGTGCCTAACATTATTGATTTACTCTGTTTTTCTGAAACCTGGCCATGTCAGGATGTCTGACTTGCATATCTCTCCAACCCTGTTGAAAACACAGACAACAGTAGGCCACTCATTAACCATGCAAAGCCAATGGATTGTCCAGATTCCATGTCTGTCATCCAGGAGATGCCTCATTTTTGTCCAGAACAGGAAGTTTATTGAATAAAAGAAGATCAAAGAACAACACTGACAGCCTTTCTTGGTGGGAAAAATGCTTGTCACAAGTTTGATTCACCAACAGGCTCCACTGATAGTGAAAAATGACCGCTAACAACGAGGCCCAGCGCTGCCATGTTATGGAGTTTATACTCCCCGGGGCTGCACATGCTCACTATGTCATTTGTTTCTGTACTCTGATTGGCCTGTAATGATGGCTGTGAAACATACATCCTGTGCAGTGGATATATGAAAGCGTCTATCTGGTGTGTCTGGTTAGTGAGTCCCAGGAACCATGTATGGAAAAGAAGGCCCTGGAAGTAAAAGTTTCTGGTTATGGCATCTGCTGTGACAAGAAACACATCATTACAACTATAAGCATTAAAAATGTCTCCGGCTTTTTAAATGGTTTTGAAATATCTGAGGTAATGAAGGAGGAGTAGTAGTAGTAGGAGAGATTTTGACATACTGAAGCTTTAAAGCATTAAAAGCAGACAAAAACAACACAGCATTCATAAATCCACATTTTCCATGTTTAGTCTTGTTGTCTGCAGCATGCAAAGAGAAGAACCCAATGACTGTTTGATGAGAATCTTTATTGATCCCCAGCATCATTTCCCTGAGGGGATCAATCTTATTTCTTAAGCGGTCATTTGTCTTTCAGTATAGCAGAGGTAAACTGAGCAACAGCATGATTAAATCACTTCATTATTTCTTTCTGTCATCAGTAAGAGCTTTCATCTCTCCCACATCATGAGAAATCACAAAATGAACTAAGCCACATCATTGCTCATACATGATTTTATTGTCCATATCAGCAAGGTTGACAAATAAAGCGCTGCATACTGAATGATCTCACATTCACTGACGCAGGATTACAGCTCTGTAAATGCTTTGATATGGAAGCGAATGTTTAACACAAATGATTCCAGGGAGAATTGTGGAGGAAAGAAACCAGTTTCCTTCATTTGAATCACTCTTGTCTCACTCACACTACCTGATGTGTCTCTTGTTGTGCCTCAGTGTAGAAAAAGATTTGTTGTTTTGTGTGATCCTACACTTTATACATGGAAGTCAAGATAGCACCTTCAACTGAAAGGATATTTATATCATTCTTGTCATTTTGGCATTGCGGAAAATAATCTAGTATCCAAAAGCAGCTGGGTGGTCATTTTTCTCTGAAGAGTTGAAGTTAAATGAAGCTAAGGTGAGGAAAGACCTCATACTTTCTGTAACTTTATAATCTAATCTACAAAGAGACATCATAAGAAGTGATTGACAGTCCATCAGCAGCGATATCTGCATGTAAACATCAACAGCTTTGGGGAAACACATTTGGACAGATTGTAAATACTAACAGACCAAAAAGATTCATCCTACTGACGTTAGCACACTCATAACATTTTTGCATATTTTTATTTTGCATCTGAGGATATAAATGCAGTCAAGGCACATTGGCTGCTCACATGCACACAAAGTCTGCACTCTCCGTGCGACACAGACGCCGTTCTGTAGCCATTTGTGAGAGACAGACGTCTCTGCTGTGGCTGAGAGAGTGCAACCATGATTTGGATAATTAAAGTGAGGTCAGCATCTGTAGATACATCAGAGGGACGCCAAACAAAAGTCTCACCCACTCAGAGATAAATCTGGAACAACACGAGTATTGTTTAATTCAGAGGTTCACAATCTGATCTGTCTTTGACCTCTTTAAGGGAAATTCCACTGATTTACACGTTAAAGGCTGTTGACTCATAGAAGAGATACAAGGATGTATTAGGGTCAGTCTAATTCATTTTTAAAAAAAAAATCTGTTTATTTAAAGAAAATACTGAAAAGTTTTTGAATCTTATGTATGAAAAAAAATCAAATGGAAAGTTGTAAATTCATTTGAAGCAAAACTTTTTTAAAAACATTTTTCTTGTCAAATCCTACTTTTTACTTGACTGGAACCAATCAGTAAGGCATCATTTGTGATTTTCGCCAATTACATTATCATTAGCACTCAGACTTTAAAAAGCCATTGAACTAATCTAGTGTTGTCCAAACATGAGTTTGGTTTCTTGTAAATTTACAACTTTACAATGTTGCCGATTTCTGACTTTATGGTGAAAATTTCTGACTGTTAAAATGTAAAACTTGGGGTGCAGGTTTAGCTCAGGCCCCTATATACAGAGGCAAGAGTTCTTGATGCACTGGTTGCAGGATTGATTCCTGGTCTACCCCTATCTCTCCCCATATTTCCTCTTTCTCTCTTCAGCGGTCTTATCCAAATCAAAGGCAAAAGCCCCAAAAATAATCTTTAACCCCCGCCTCAAATTTGGCATTTTCACTTAAGAATTAAGATTTTTTTTTTCTTAAAACAAACAGATCCACTGTATTTCTTAATTACTAAGTCAAATTTGCATCTGATAAGTATTACCTAGGGACCTCTGTTTATTTGTTTTAATCATGTGAATGTTGTTTTTTTTACATCCCTGCAATTTGACCATGTCTGTGATTTGCATAAAAAATCCAGGGCAAATCATTTCATATTTCAACACACACAGAGGTCCACAGGTAATACTAATCCTGTGTGAATCGGCATCTCTGTAATTTAGGGTGGTTATTGAATTATTTTTTAGGGTCTGTGCGACTTTTTCTGCTCCTTTTTCTGATTAAAAAAAATGATAGTGGCTGCATAGGACATTGTCAACAAGGTTTTGCCACATATAGATTTTTATTAGTACTTTTCCATCAATTGGTTTGATCTTATGTTCAAATATGACTTTATTACCTCCGCCAAGGAGATTATGTGATTGGGTGCGTTTGTTCATTTGTTAGATTGTTAGCAACATTAATCAAAAAGTTGTGGACAGATTTTAAAGAAACTTTTAGAAAATCACAGAAATGGCATAAGAAAGAACTGATTAGATTTTGGGACTGATCCGGATAACCGTCTGGATTCAAGAATTTTTTTAAGGATTCTGTACTATTGGGAGATAGGGCTAATGGCGGAGGTTTGCGCCGTTACCACTTTACACCAGGAGATGGTGGACATAAGCAAATTCACTCACAGCAGCATTTTGGGTGTGTTACTATTCAAAGTTTTGGAGTTTATAGAGTTTGAAAGACACACGCCCGGTTGAGGAGACAAGTCGGAGCGTCACAGAGAGAAAAACAGCAAATTGTAACAGGAATACTCACAATGCTGGGAGGAATAGAGGAATATTCACCCTCTGCCATGACTTTCAGTCGTCCAGTGAGACCATGGGTGAGACTGTCAGTGCATCTGCTGGCACCAGCAGGCAATGCTTCCACCATTACAGTCCACCCGTAGCAAAGCCAATACTTTGCCTCACCATGTGTTCATCCCACCGGGGATTATGAGGGAGTAATCATCGAATGCCATGGTGGGGGGCACATGGGGACGGATTCTTCACTATTGAGAGTAGGGCTAATAACGGAGGTCTGCGCTCTCCAAGTGCTTTTCTAGTTTTACTTATTTATTTTAACTCTACTGTTCAGATGTACATGCTACCATCTGAATATGCACAGAGCTTCTACTCTTTCTCCAACAGCTTCACTTTTTCTTTGCCAGGTTGTATATTAGTATCAATTAGCCATATATATCATTCATATCACAGTTTATGTTTGGTAATGTTTCACTCATCATTCAGTGATTATGTTAAAACTGATATGGAGGGCTGTTGTTGGTGTGTAACGTTAATAGAGAGCAAAATAATATCAGCAGAATAAAAACAGTTAAAATGACAGAAAAGGTTAATTTTTAACACAAGACCATTTCACTTCTGTCATACATTAATGGGAGGGATTCTTGACTTTCTTGCTCTTCAACCTTGATGCATAATGAAAGAGTTAGGGGAAACTGTTCTCTAGTTTGTTGCTGATGGACAGCTTTCTTCAGATTTAAAAAAAAATGTTGGAAACATATACAGCACCAATTAAAAGTTTGGACACACCTTGTTATTCAAAGGGTTTTCTCTATTTTTTTTATTATTTTCTACAATGTAGAATAATATCAAAGACATCAAAACTATGAAGGAACACATATGGAATTACATTGTAAACAAAAGTTCAAAATTAGACACCTTTTGCTCCGATGACAGCTTGGCACACTTTTGCCATTCTCTCAGTCAGACTCATGAGGTAGTGAATGATTTTCCAACAGTCTTGAAGGAGTTCCCAGAGATGCTGAGCACTTGTTGGCACTTGCTTGCCTTCACTTTGCAGTCCAACTCATCCCAGACTATCTCAGTTGGATTTAGGTCCGGTGTTTGAGGAGGACAGTTCATCTGATGCAACACCCTATCACTCTCTTATCTTGATCAAATAGCCCTTATATAGTTTGGAGGTGTGTTTGGAGTTATTGTCCTGTTAAAAAACAAATGATGGTCCCACTAAGCAGTTCCCAGATGGGGCATGTTCCTGTAGAATGCTGTGGTATTGAATAAATCCCCAACAGTGTCACCAGCAAAGCAACCCCATACTATCACAGCTCTTCCATGCAACACATCCGCTCACCTTTTCTGCATCTCACAGACATGGCAGGTGGAACCAAATATCTCAAATTTGGACTTATCAGACCAAATTACAGATATCCACTGGTTTAATGTCAATTCCTTGTTTTCCTTTTTGCCTAAGCAATTCTCTTCTTCTTCTTGTTCTTCCTCAGTAGTGGCTTCTTTGCAGCACTTTGACCATAAAGGCCTGATTCACTGATTCATGCAGTCTCCTCTGAAGAGTTGATGTTGAGATGTGTCTGCTATATGAACTCTGTGAAGCCTTAATGTGGGCTAATCTGAGCGGCTGATGATTTACTCTCTCTGAGGCTGGAAACTTCCTTTCTTGGGTCGGTCCTCATGAGAGCCAGTTTCATCATAACATTCGATGGTTTTTTGCAACAGCTCCTGAGGATATGTTCAAATTTCTTGAAATCTTTACGATTGACTGACCTTCATGTCTTAAATTAATGATGGACTGTGGTTTCTCTTTACTTAGTCGAGTGGTTCTTCCCATAATATGGATTAGAACAGTAGTGGAATAAAGCTATTCACTGTATGGAGCTGTGCACCAACCCTACCAACACAACTGAAGAACTCAAACACATTAAGAAGGCAAGAAATTCCACAAATTAACTCTTGACAAGGCACACCTATTAATTGAAAGCCATTTCAGGTGACTACCTCACAAATCTGACTGAGACAATGGCAGAACTGTGCCAAGCTGTCATCAGAGCAAAAGGTGGCTAGTTTGAAGAATCTTAAATATAAAACATTTTCTGGTTTAACATTTTTTAGTTTACTACATAATTCCTTATGTCTTCCTTTAAAAACCTCTGAATAACAAGGTGTGTCCAAACTTTTCTCTGGTGCTGTAAATAGAGAAAAAACACTGAAGCACGTGATGTCTTTTGGAAACTCTGGTTAGTAGTTTGTACAGAACACATGAAGACCATGTCACAGCATCACAATTTTTGTACGAACTTTAGAAATGAAAATTCGCTGTCTTACATTGCTACAGCCATGCAGCACCATCATGTTTTCATTCAGAAATGTCTGTAAATTTAAGTTCATTACAGACTTCGCTTATCACCAACACCAACCTCAGGGGGGAATTCATGAATTATCAAAAGTCCACGGTAAACAGTAATCCTGTGCAAATACTACTTTAGAGTGGCCCCAATATGCCATTGTAGAGAGGCTACCTCTTTATACTTGGGAAAAAATAAGTCAATTTTTTTGTTTTTTATATTTGCATAATGTGAAGTCACTTTAGCCTGAGTGACTGTGTATTATTATGCAGCACAAACCACTTTCTTCTATTGGTATACTTAACTACAGTATACTTCAGTGCTGAACACAGCACTAATCTCAACAAGGTACAGTGACGTCCAAAGTTATTGGTCGCTTGTAATGATGCCTCTCCTGATGGAACTTAAGCTTTCATAAAACACATCAGTTTCTTTTTGAACGCCTGTCCTAAAGGTCTTTGCAGGCTGAGAACCACTGCTTTAAAGATACAGTGTGTAATATTTAACTTCATAGCATTTAGCAGAGCAGACCTGGTAAAAATGGATCATAATATTTATAGGAAGGTCTATCAAACTTAGTGTTTATTCACCTGTTTATTTTCATTAACTTGGAATAAGCCTTTTATACATATAGGGAGGGCCCCATCAACAGACTCTGGTTGTTGGATTTTTGCATGTTTCTACAGTTCAACAGAAAGGACCAAATAACAGATGCACCTATTTTGGAAAAGAAAAAAAAAAAAAAAAAGAAAAAAAGAAGAAGAATTCCACTGGAGTGAGCATCACAATCTAGGATCTGACTGTTAGATGTTGCTAATATTCCCAATTTTACACACTGCCCCTTTTATGCAATAAAGCTTGAATAAGTTTAAATTAGGGCTGTGAGATAATTAAAATCTGTAATTTCTGTAGGCAATTGCGATTTATCTCCCTTTTTGTTGCATTTTAAAATTCCATTGTTGCTTTTGCTGTTTTTGTTTCCTTTGTGTTGCACCTGAACTAAGGGTCGTTGACTGGATGCAGATCTGCTTTTATTTGGAAAAGAAGAAGGAAGTTTTGGTAGATAGGAGAACCACAGAAAAGGAATTTGTTATGAAATGAAAGGGGAAAAAGGAACAGAAAATAAACCAAGTGTGACTTCTTTAAGTGCAATGAGACATTGAGAAGCAGTGGTTGACTTTTTTGTGTCACTGTGGCTGAAGGGAGATGCTATAGTAGCTCAACCAATGTGTGCTGAAGGGGACAATTAAAGCATGTATTTAACTGCAATTTTAAAAGTTAATGCAATAATTACAGACCTCAATTAATCATTATTAATGCATTAATGCTGACAGCCCTAGTTTAAACAACAATGTACAGTTTGTTTTATGCATTCAACAGAACATCTCTGATTTTAAATGCATATGCAGCTTACGTCCTGCTCTCTGTCTTTTTTTTTTTATAGCTAAAAGGTTTTTATAGAAATGCATTTTAATGTGTTGTTGTGCTCTCTCTCCACCTGACAGCATTTCTGCTTTAGTGCTTTTACTTTTCCTGTGCCTCTGTTGTGAACATTGCCATATTATCAACACTATCAAGTCAATAATTACCATAAAGAAGCCCTATCTAATTGACCTGTTCACACATACACTGTCATCTTTAAATATCATGAATAAAGATAAGAAGGCACCAGTTACTGTTTGAAGTACTTAAGCACAGGTCCATGTATTTTAAGTTGTATTAAAAGACTGCTAAACTATTATTATTAATCTTCTGTGTACACTTCATTGTTTCACTATTACATTATGATAATGGCAAAATAACATGAGCGTGTAATGAGAATGGGAATGGCATAAATTGTGATGCACAGACATGAAAGATGACCTTCTGTTTCTTAAAATACAGTTTTTATTTGTGAATTTACACTGATTAGCAATACATCTAAAAGCAACTCCATTAGATAACCATTTATATAGGATTTTCACAGGTCACAAAGTAGCTTGGCTCATTCTGGCATGCCAAAGCAAAACTCATTCTTTTTTTTTTTTCATTAAAAACAGAAAAAAGATGAATAGAGAGGCATTAGTAAAAGCAAGGTGCAAACAGTCGGAAAACAGAAGAGGAGGAAAACAGAAGAGGATGCAATGCACATTCAGTTCATCTGGGAGCTTTAAATGCTTTTTAAATGGTAAATAAAAAAGCCTAGTGCTCTCTGCAAACTAAAAAAAAAAAAGCATACTGCGATACGAATGGAGGATGGAAAAAAAAAGAGACATTTCCAGTTGAAGAGATGGTATGAAAAGAAATATCTGAGTGATAAAAACATGGTGTGTTAGTGTCAGGTTGTCTTTACCCCCGACCCTCTCTACACTCACATGTGCACTTCCATTTCCAAACTCACACCTCCCTTCTCCATGTCTCTGTCGTGTGACCTCAGCGCTTCGCCCAGAGCTAAAAAGCTATCGTTTAACACAGCTAAAGATGTGGCCCAAACCCCCCCTAACCACCCCCTAAATCCAATACTTCACATTGCTCGCTGGGATATTGGTACATCTGTTTAAACTGCAGGGGGGGGATCTGTGGCAACCCATCACACTTTAGCTTTACAGAGTTCAGCTGAGGGTCATCTGACAGCTACAACAGCGCCGTGTTTCCTGGAGAAATGACACAAGGGGAGGCTTTAGAAGCTGAAATGACGACCAAGAGATACAATAAAAAAAACCTCTGTTTCATATTCCAGTTTAAGGAGGAAATAAAGGAAAATTAAGCGAGGAAATGTAGCTGCTGTGAATGCAGCTACTGAAAGATGAGTTTTTGGGAGCCTGAGGGGTGTCAATGCAGTCACTGGGGTGTTTATTAGAGGTCTTGTTCGGGTCGTTGATACCCAGCAGGCAGATGAGAATCGCAAACCCTTGTCTGATCATTAAAAACAATGGAGAAAAAAAATTACAATATGGCTTTAAAAACACACACAAACACACCAAACGAAAGATGTTACCGCTCCAAACTCCACGACCAATTCTTCCAATTTCAGCGGATAGTCTGACATACAAGTCAGCACTACTTCCTGTTTTTGTTTTTGTCAAGATGAGAAGCAGATATCATTAATCACGTTTGACACCAATGAAAGACGATTCTTCCTTTCTTTCTTTCTTCGTTCGACTCACTTTCTGGGTCCTGACCTTTCCTCCCACACCATGCCTTTTGCTCGCTACATGCACAACTTTTACCGAAATACTTCACAATCTCCTTCACCGGTGAAACCACCTGCGACTAAAAATGTGTTATATAACCACGAGAAAAAAGTGCAGCACAATAAAATAAAAAATATATAGTTAAAAATCTATAGCCAACATATCCAGTTTCTCATATATCTGTGTTATATAGTAAATATGTGTACTCTGGAGATTAGAATATCATTTGAGCAATCAGGCATCACTACAGAACATCGTCAGCTGTAGAAATTCAGTTCTTGCAAGAGAGAAAACATGCGTAACATCTGTATTCTCTGAAAAAAGCTTAGAAATGAGTACAAAACAGAGTCGACCATTACCAAATTTGTGTTCTATAAAAAAAGGATCAAATTCATGAGATGAAAAAGTAGACACAAACAGTGACGCTTCACTAAATGAGATTGTTTCGTCTTTTCTTCCATTAAAGTCTGGCAATGAAAAGCTTTGAGATGAAGAGGAAAATGCTACATAAATATTCAGAGTGAGATAACAACTTATTAAGAAGAGACTACCAAGCTTCGTCTTTACGGTCTCGTCCAGTCTAGTAACTCAGCCACACTCAGACGAGGTTTGTATCAGAGCGTGAGAGAGAAGCTTCTCTCACGGTTAATAACTCTATGCGAACCCCGTGGCTGTTTGTCTCAGGCCAGTTTTCCAGTGACTTCAGATTTCATGTGGCCTCTCAGCTCCCTACAGAGATTTAGGTGACCAGAATTCAAAAACAAACTCCTTAAAGGGCCACGAAGAAGACTGAGCTTCATTGTGTGCAGTTTACAGCACTCAGGTCGCCATCCAATTATTTCATAAAAATTGGATTTTGAATCAAGAAATACTCAAGGTGGTTTCAAGTTCTGTTTTCAGCCAGGGAAACAATGCAGGAGGAGCCAGTTATTCAGGATCTAAGTGGCCTCGAATGACATTTCACAGCCTCCAAGGAGCCAAGTTAGAGAGATGCATAGAGACAGTGATCAGGTGTGTTAAACATCCACCTGAGTCCCCTTACTTCTGCTGCTACTTTAATATAAGGACCAACAATCACCTCCTTTTTTCAGAAGAAGCATCTTTTCTTATGTTGTTACAAACCAATATTTTATGTCATACGTGCGACTGCCTTCTGCACATAAAACCTTTTTGTTAAAAAAAATCAAATAAAATTACAAAAACAAACATAAAATGACATTGAAAACAAGGACAAAATAAAAACACAGACATGAAACAGATAAGGTGGCTGCTGCCCTGCCTCCTCCACCTCGTTCTTCTTCTTCTCCTGCATAGACACTCCTTAAGCACGCCGCTCTGCTCTCAGGCCTCCGTCTTCTCTTTCTTTTTGTTCTTCTTCAGGAAGGACGGGGTGCGGAACTTCTTCTTCTTCTTGGTGTTGGGCGACTTGGAGGGCGAGCTCTCTGGGGACAGCGCCTCCTCAATCTTCTCGCCCGGGCGCACTGTGATCTCCACGCTCTCCACGCTGGTGGTCAGCTGGCTGATGCGCTTGGACAGCTCCTCATCTACATCGCCGTGGTTATCTTTGCCGTTCATCAGCCCTGTGTGGTTCTCTGAGGGAGGGAGAGACAAAGGTTTGATGAGGGCATGTAATGAGACACAAATGAAGATTAAACCTGTAAGATGCACTCACAATGAAGACATAACCATGGGGATGATGTTTCAAACTAACTTACAGTGGAATAAAGTTGTGAAGTAAATTATGTAGAAAACAGTGAAAAACACAAGTGGAAAGGGGTTTTCTAAATATCAGAATAGATAGCCGGTAACTGTTTCACCACTAATTCCAAACATGAACGGTTGTTTGTAATATTTAAAAAATTGCAGGGATTTCAGTGTTAGATACTCAAAATCCCCTGGGGGAGGAATGTCATGGCTTCTTCCTGTGGTATGCTTTTGGACAACCCTAGCTGACTACTTTTCCAGCAGGCTGACTATCACGTATGTCCTTTGGAAAGCCCTGAAATGTCCACATTTTATTTAAAAAATACAATACTCTACATAGGTTTTCAATTTGACTCACTGCGGCAGCACTTCATGACTATTCCTGGTAGCATTCATGAAATGAAAGAGGACAATGTGAACAGATAAAATTTGCCAGAGAAGATCAAGGTGGACAGCAGTTTAAAGAAATGAAAAAAAAAAAAAATCAAATTTTAAATGGTAAAACTATGTCTGATATACTGCATTACCTTACAGAATCATTGCTGTAGTGTTTTTATTGGATATGCATAAGAAAAAGAAGTTAATTAAATTTAATGCGTATGTTTTACATCTCATTGTATGGGATTGAATCAAACTGTACTGTCAGTTACAGGCCTGCTCCTAATCTGCAGGTCTACGCTGACATGAAAATGCATGGATGTTATCATTTCTAAAATCAAGCAGCAAGCAGCACTGCACCTTTAAAGAGTCAATCAGATGTTGTGATGCATCTTTATATAATAGTTAAGTAAAATATCAGTTATTTTTGAATTGCTTTGTTATGACATCATCAAAATTTTTCTTTTTTGGCCGGAACCGGAAATGGAAGTGGTGTTTAAAATCTGACTATTTTTATCTTTTCTTCCTTTCTTTCAGACACTGATGCTCCTGTCCACCCACTCCTCATGTCGTAAATGTGAGGCTTTCCGGTCCCTGTGGTACCGAACACACTAATACCTCTTTAACTGTGCGTTGAACTTCCCACAAAGAGACAGGCTGTCCCCGTGCTCTACATATTTCATAACACCTCTGCGTAAAACTGTAGTGACCTGATATCCCAGAGACTCTGTCCTCCTTTTCCCTTAGAAAAACTGAAGCTCTGAACAGTCGAGTTCACCCACTCCCTTAATGACTGTCACATAACAGGTCTGCTGCTGGTGTCACATCCCTTTCTCCGGGCTCTAAATAAAGGTTAGAGAATGCAGGCCAGCAGTGTTGACTTACTAAAACCTGATGACAGCGTAGACTTCTCCATTTATTTTCATATTAGCACCCAAACAACACACAGGAGGATATTATATAGCAGCTTGACCTGGTTTCAACATGACAACAGAGTGACCTCATAGAGGTGGTGTCAGAAAAGATGGGTCCCCAGAGCCAGTGTGCTGTTGTGACTTAATTGTTACTCATTGTGTGGTTTTGCGTGTTTGTGCTGGAGGGAAGCTGACAGGAAGTCAATCCCTTAGTGTCATTATTTACAACTAGTAGGAAGGCTGCTGTGATCTTTGTCTCTCTGAGAGGTACACAGAGTGCAAAACCTGAAAGCATATGACAGAAAAGGAGTGCTATTAAAGCATGATTACATGATGAACCCAGCAGGGGTGAGATGGTTTACATCACAGACACGACCACACACTTAGTAAAGACATGTTTCACGCAACTCTAGTCAGAATACACCAACATTCAAAACTGAGACTTAGCTGGTTTTCTGTTCCCATTGTCTGTTTATGGCTTAAACAATTATATTTAATATTTCAGCTTCTATTTTTATACAAACCATTTTTAAATTTTGGCTCTGGTTGCAATGCTAAGCTAAGCTAACGGCTCTAGCTTCCTACTTACATCACAAATGGTTTCAAGCTTTTTGTGTGATGCTCCTCAAGGAAAAGAAAACAATTCTACTTAGTGTCCAAATATTCCACTACAATCAAAACATCTTTGTTTTTAGTTCTTTGAGCCAGCTCTGAAATCCTTGGTTTCCCTGAACGCACCAACAAGGAGAATTTACAAAGCAGTCAAACCAATATTTAAAAGGTGTCAATTTTCAGTGATAAAAGGAAGTGCTTATGACTTTCTCAGTATACTTCCAACCCAAATTCAAATGCAAGCTGAAACTCCACTCCACAAACATTAGGGATGCTTGATATTGGATGTTGCTGATATCTGATATGCCGATATTAACAGATTCATTTTAGTCAATATCAATATCAATATGTTTTACATAACTAAAAATTCAGTCCTTTGAACATAATGTTTTAGGTTTGAGGATGAGAAAAGAAGAAACATTTTTTTCTGAAAACGTGCTTTAAAGTTTCAAGAAAGAGGATGAATAAAGAAAAAGAGCTCAACCTGCATAGGTCTGTTCATTCAGCCTAAAACTACACTTATTTATTAGTATATATGGCCAAATTTTACAGTCAATATATGCTGAAATTCACAGCCAAAATATCGGATGTAAATATTGGCAGAAATTTTAATATCTGCCAATACCGATAATAAATATCATGCATCCCTAAGAAACATTGCACCTTGTCTTAGTCTGAGCTCATTTAAGATGGACTGAGGTGAAGTGGAACACCCTCCTGGGTCTTTCAAGCCAAAAAATATGACTGTTTGATAATAATTAAGGATGCATGATATTATTGAAAATATCAGTATCAGCAGCTATTCGCTGAAAAAGTTTCTTATTGGAATCAGAAGATATGAACATTTCTGCTGATATTATCAGTCTATATCACCTGTTAATGAAGAAATCTTTTAATATCAACCTTTTTTGTCTGTTATTATAGATCTACAGTATATCGTCTGTTTATATCAGCCTATATCTCCTTTAATAACAATCTTTATTGTCTGTTATTACGGCCTACATTGTCTGATAAAAAACAGCCTCTACTGCTTGGTAATATGGGCGTACATCAGCAGTAGATTTTGGCTCATATCATTTGTTATTTTGGGCCTATATCCTATGTTAATATTGACCTATATTTTTTGATATTATTGGGTTAAATTGTCTATTTATATCAGCCTATATCTTCTGTTATTATTAGCCTTAATAATTTGTAATAGTCAGCCTATATCATCTAATATTAGCAGCCTTTATGTCTATTATCAATGGCTTATACTGTGTTAAAATCAGCCTACATTGCCTGTTAATATGGCCTATATGTTGTCTTTTATAAGCAGCCTATATAGTCTGTCAGCATCCACATATATCCTCTGATGTTATTGGCCTAAAGCAGTGGTTCTCAACTGGTCCACTTTCAGGACCCATCAGTCCGTCTGACGACTGATTTCGACCCAAGTTCCCCCAAAATTTTCAACAACGCATGTTCAGTTAATTGATAATGTTGCAGTTTGGAGCATGATTGGACCAAAACACCTGATATAAACAAGAAAAGGGACAAAAACTGACAAATTTCATCCCTGCTTTCCCCATCATTACATGTCACTTTTTGACAATTTTCCTAAGAACTTTTGAAATAACTTCCTTATCACAGGAAAAGTAGCCATTTATTGCAAGAAGAGGAGAACAAATAGTTTAAATATTGATCAAACATTGAAATGTACCTAATTTCACAGTAAAACGGTAAAATAAAAGGCATCGAGAGAACTGCTCTGCAACCCACTTTTGGGCTCAGACCCACCAGTTGAGAACCACTGGCCTAAAGCGTCTGTCAATATCGACCTATATTGTCTATTAGTATCGGCCTATATTAGCTGTTAATATTTGCCCATATCTACTATTATTAGCAGCCTATACTGTCTGTTAACATTGGCCAGACTGTCCATTATCAGCAACCTCTATTGTGTGTTACTATCGGCCTATATCGTCTGTTATTAGAGGCCTCTATTGTTCTTCATTTCTTAAATTTTAAAGTGTGTTTGAGGTCTAAAATCAGTAGTTCTCAACTGGTCTGGAGTCAGGACCACAACCTAAGTTTCTTTCTTTCTTTTTTTTTTTTTTTTTTTCAATCATAACCAAATGTTTCTAATGAAAAAAGGGCAGTTTGGACTTGAGATGGAACAAAAGACGGGACAAAACAAAGAGACAGAGACATATCATTAAAAATCAAAGCAAATTGAAGAGTTTTTGCCATATTTCTTTTACAGCACATATTGACAACCCACTGACACTGACACTGGCTTGGTGGCCCACTTTGGGTCCTGGCACACCAGTTAGGAATCAAGGGCCTAAACTACATTTATATACCAGTATCCATATCAGTATCCATGTCTGTTTTGGCCAAAATAAAATCATAAATATTGGCATACTGGATATCGGCAAAAATCCAATATCCTGCATCCCTCAGGATATACGATTTGATTGTGGATTGTGAGTTCTAAAGTTAGCATCCATGATGGTATAAGGGAGCAATAGGAGATATGGTCCAGGAAACAAAAACATTTATGAAGGCTTCATTTATGCAACATAATACTTGGAGGTTAAGCTGCCAGATAGATGTTTTACTTAGGTAAGAACTTCTGTATTTTAGCAAGACAATGCCAAGCTACATTCTGCCTGTATTCCAACAACATAACTCCACAGTAGAAAAGCCCAACCACTTCACTAGCTTTCCTGAAGACCTGCCTTGTCAGCCATTGAAAATATATGGCACATTATGATTTGTAAAATATGAAAAATAAGACTAGATGGCTAGATGCTTAAAATCCCACAACTAGTAAGGATGCTTAAATATTTCACACTGAAAATGACAGAAACTGCTCTCTGTCAACAGAGTGCTGTTAAAGAGGTGATGCCACATTTTTTGAAACATTCATAAAATCAGACTTTACATAACTGTCTGCAGTAATTCAAAATGACTTTGCTTGAAAGACTTGCTTCATCACCTCTGAGTGAACCAGTTTTCATAACCAACAGCAAAAAGCAGCCTTATTGATTTAACAGGAGAAATCATTAGTGCAGTAAAAAGTTATAGCACACATCAGTAGTTTAGGTGCTGCACGCTCAGCTCTCAGTTGATTTCATTTTAATTTGCTCTCTCATGCACACATCTGATCCTGCAGACACACAGCGAGGCAGAAAGGATGGTTATCAAACAGTCTCTGTCTCTTTGGGTGAGTGATACCTTCTTTAGCTGGAGTGCTTTGTGGGGACTGGGTGAGAGACACACACTGAGAGAGAGTGGAGCCGTCGTCTGAGGTTAGCTCGTGCTCTCCATCTGCAGGGAGGGTGAGGAGGATGAGGAGGGAGGGTCGATGGACGGAGAGGATGAGAGGATTGCAGGGTGGTGCGGAGGATTGAGGCAGTGGGACGACAGCAGGGGTGAGTGGGATGAGAGGAGGGTGGGGCGGATGGCGGGGAGGATTTGGGGATGAAGGGTCAGAGGGGGGTGAGGGAGGGAGTAGGAAGGGGGAGAGATTAGTGGTAACACACATGTTAGAATCAGGCCATGCACAGCTGCCTTTCCACAAAATTTACTAAATCCTTGTCTGTTGATAGTTGGGTTGTGTGATCTGCTGGTCCTGGAGGCTGAGCCAACACTGGAACCTTTTTAGGTCTTTTTATCCGGTGATGATCATGTAAAGGGTTAACGGGACTGATGCCTTAACTTTTAAGTTCAATCATGAGTTTAACTTATGAATCCTTGTGTACAAAACCTTAACTTTTACAGAGAAGCAGAAGATAAATCAATGGTTATTTATGAGGAAATATTGTGCAAAAAGTTATTTTAAAACAAGTTTTGGCCAAAAAACTGATTTTCTTTAATTCACGAGTAATGGAACAAAACATGACCGAACAGAGACTTTAAAAAGTGCATCATTACAGAAAGATATGCATGCATGCACTTTGATTCGCTTAGTTTTTCTGAGACAGCACGGGAATCTGGTAATTTTTTTGTAATTTCTTAATATCTTGGGAAAAATTGTTTTTTTATGTGTGGAGAAGAATTTAAAAGTTGAAAACTTGAGAAAAAACCCCAAAATGTACACATCATTACCAGAAAACCTTAAAAAAAAACATGCATGGATGCCTGTCCACAGAATTTACGCCACATTTGATTTTCTGGCATGCACTGGCGACTGACTGGGGTCAGGACCCACCAGTAGAGAAACACCATTTTACAATATTAAATTGGATAAATTTTACCTTCATAAAGCTGATTCAATTTTTACCTCATGTAGAGGTAAAATCATAACAGGGCAGTGTTTTAACTAGGCCCGCATGACGTAAGAAAGAGCTGCTATGTGTGGTGATATTTTAAGTATTGCAACAAAAATTATGCAATAAATAAGCAGTGATTAAAGAGTGCATATTTGATATAAATCAGGTTCTATGTCTATTTTTGTTTCTTTATGTTTAACATATCTTTTCTGTTACAGTATGTCCCTCCTAAATACTTAAATGAATCCAACATGCACTGATTTTTCATCATTAAATTGGTACCCGTAAGTCTGAGGTGGCTGATGGTTAGATTGAGCTTGATCAGACTTCATAAAAGTTGTGTTTAAGCAGTGATACAACGCAAGGCTCCTGAGCCACTTGTGGCTTTTGTGACAACTTTTGGTTCTTTTAAGACTTGGAAAACTGACACCCCCAGAAAACCTTAAAAAAGGGAAATTTTGACATTAGAAATGATCCATTGCAAGTCACATCAACCAGTTTGTTTCCTGCACTTATACAGTAGGCTTTAAATGTCAAATTTAATTGTCAACCTCTTTTTTTTGCATTATTATTCATCCTCTTTCTAGAATATGCAAGATAAATATCCCTTGCTCTTGAGATTTGTACGGATTTGACCGTATACTTTTGTTTTTCTACACTGCTTTGAAGTGGATATTTGTGTAGGTTGAGGTCTTAACTGGCCGTTGTAAGAAAGAACAAAATTTTAATTTAATTTTTTTTTTTTCCAAAAAAGACTATTTTTCTCATCATATCTTGACTTTTCTATCAGACACACAAAAATGTATTTAATTTTTATCCTATTAATTCAAGATGAAGATCAAGATCAAGATGAAGACCAAAAATAAATAATACAATTTTGCAAAAAGCTTACAACAAATGCTGCAGTTACTAATGCCACCCTTATGTAAACATCTAGACCTTAATGCTCATCATGTCTACACTCAACTTAAAGAACCCAAATTATTTCTCTGTAAAAAAAACTTTAATAACAAATTCTTTCTTTTTCAAAGATGATTCTTTTGGCTTTTTTTTTTTTTTTACCTTTATTGGGGCAGGATAGCTGAAGAGAGAAAATGTGGGGAGAGAGAGAGGGGGAAGACATGTACCAAACATGCACCAGAATTGGGATCTGATCCTTTGATCAGTGCGTCGAGGACTTCTGTTGATCAGTTTCTTACACTCTTATTCCGCCACTTTCAGGATTAAAAATATGTCTTCAACAGCTTTTAAAACAACTTTTTTTGTGCGATGTTCCAGTGCTGCTCAGCGCCCAAAGCTTCAACAGTGAGTATTTTGAACCACTGACCTCCTCATAACACTTTAACACATTGGTTAGCACATTCAGGGTTACGCATTCAATGGCTGAAGCGTCACAGTTGCTAAGAAGTCATTCATGCACGGCTGAAGCATTAACAAAGTGATACAGACTGTACAATGAACATGCTCTTCTGTTTGTTTCATGCAAGAAGTTGAGATTTGAACTAAGAACATTATAAGATACACACTGGGCTGCTTGAATCTGGCCATGTTGGAAATTACTTACCATAAGCCATTCGAAGTGCAAACATTTATTAAGTGACTCTTTTAAATGTTGAAAATAATGGACTGGACATCACTTATCTCTGGCTAAGCCTTCAGGAGGGTGTGTGTGTGTGTGTGTGGGGGTGGGTGTGTGTGTGTGTGTGTGTGAGTGTACCCAGGCATACATCAGGCCGTTACATACGGTCTCCAGCTTGCATCCAGATTGGTCACCGGGGATTCACAGGGCTGTGGGGGCAGTGGTGTCATAGCAACGGGCTGTGCTCATGTGGCGGGTGTGATGACCTGCTGTCTGTTAATTCTGCCATCTTAGTCATGTATGTGCACACAAATAGATACCCACCGAAACTCTCAGCCTGTTTTATATACACGTAAGAGCGTTTGGATGATCTAATAAACTTCAAACACACATACACTGATCTGGTCCAATATGGCAGGATGAAGACTAGTGGTCGACCCCCTACACTATCTGTTCTCTATTGATTTTTTCCACTGCCACACTGAAAGGCAGCAGGACAGAAGGCTAATATGATTAGCATTGACTAACCAGTACATGTGTAAATAAAGGCAGCAGTGGAGACCATGGGGAGAAGCCCTTGTGTTAAAAAGTGCACAGGAGTTTGTTTGCGCAGCAGGAAGTTGCATATATTGGTATTCAGCAATAGCAGTGGCATTAGCCTCCAGAATTTTCAGTGTGCCTCTTTGTACAAGATGTGCTTGAGGAAGCTAGATGGGTACAGTTTCTCTGCATAATTTGGAGAGTTTAAAACCAATGGTGGCTCAGTTGTATGTAACATTGAAAAATTTTAAGTGTTTTATTCTTCATCCAGAAAGCCTCTGTGTTTGGCACTATTTTGCAATGCGAACTTTGAACTTCTTGACTAAAACTAGTTATTTCAGCAAAGTTTTCCATTTCAACAGCAGACACAGTATTTTCATTAAATAAAATATCATGCCGACTGTTTATCTTCAGAAAGTTGGAGAAGGTCCATAAAACACTGGTGGTCAGTAAGGCAGGGAACTCTGAATGGGGAGTGATGCCGGCTGCAGGTATCTGTCACCTGCTATCTTCAATTAGAAATGTACTGAAGAAGTGTTGTGAAGTTCCTGGCCTGACAGCAGTAGCTCTCGGTGTTCATGGACATGAGATTACAGTTTATACACCTAAACCACCAGGTAACTCAGAGTCTCTGCTTCTAACCAGTCTCCACTTTCTTCCCACTGAGTCTACTTCTGTAGAAGATGTTCCTCTGTGTACTCCAGGTCATAAAAGTATCCACAGTTTATGGCACGCCAGCACCACTCCAGTCAAAATCACTGATTTTAGTGTTGTTTTAGCTAAGTTTGTTGTTGAAGCCTCTGTCCAAGCCCGCAGACCCAAACAGCTGTTTAGATTTGCTGAGGTGAAAGAACAAGTAGCTGAAGCTTGCATTGCAAAATAAGACCAAACACAGGCTTTAGGTAAAAAATAAAACGCTTAAAAAAAACTGATATACTGTATAACTGAGTTTTTGCCCTATTACCCCCAACACTGGCTAAAAATGGTCTGAATACTTGTGTCAATGTGACATTTTAGTTTTTTATTCTTAATAAAGCCACAAAAAAAAAAAAAAAAAAACTAGAAGTCTGTTTTCACTTTGTCATGATACTGAGTGTAGATTAATGAGAGTAAAAATGAATGTTTTCTACTGTAGCATTAGGCTGCAACATAAGACAATTAAAAAAAAGTCAAGGGGGTCTGAATACCTTGTGAATGCACTGTACTGTATATATCTGTAATAAGCTGGAAGACACATCAGCTGGAAAAGCTTCAATAAAAATGTAAAGACAGCAAAGACCTGCTGCTGTTTGTTGTCTTAAAATGTGCTACAAAACTGTGACTTACAGGCTGATTATTAAGTGAACGTTTCAAGCCTGCTAAAAAGCATGTTGTTGAATTCACAGATGGGTTGGATTGTTTGTGGTGCGCTCTGCAGGACGAGTCTTTGGCTTACAGTACAAGTCACTGTGTGTGTTTGTGTGTCTGTGCCAGTGTGTTCAGTCCATATGTCTCTCAGTGTGACTGAGCTCTGGTGCTTTTAGACTTAGGGCCCCCTCACCTTTCAACATGCCAGTATCTGAGGACTGCTCTGTTTAAGTTCATACATGTTTGTTCAAATGTGTGTTTGTGTGCGTCGTACCGCTGAGGCCTAGTTGCCTCCTCTCCACGTTCTTTTGGTACTCCTCAAGTTCCCTCTTTGACAGCTCACTGAAGGGGTTGGGAGGCAGGGGAGCCATCTGCTCCTCCTCTGTGGGCACGTATGGCTGGGAGGAGACAGGGAGAGGGGTGAGCATGGAGCACACACTAAACAGGCAAATACACACTCTGAAACAGTCAAGAGCCACATGCACGCACTCTACAAACTAAGTGTTGTATGCATTTAAGAGGAAAAACACATGCACATACAACAACAAAAGTCTTCTTTCTGTTTTGTGCATAAACACATAAACAACAAAACAAACAATCATATGCATACTCTTTAAAAACACACCATTCTGTCTGTGACAAAGGCATTCATTACCTCAGTACTGAGGCTGTTCATATACAAATTCATGTATCAACAATATCACAGAACTTAACTCAAGGTTATTATAGTAAACTACAACTACAGAAATAACTACAATTAAATCTTTAAAAGAATTTTAGCTAACTTAAATTAAATAAAAACAACACTTAACAAAAAATAACTAAAACTTTATTGTGTGCTTACAAAACTAACTAAAGTGAAATGAAATTAGTGATAAATTCATCTTTGTTAAGTCTTTTACAGCAGCGCGATGACTGACATGTACGCCCAAGCCTGAAGAATATAAAATGTCCTGATTTGACTGAAGACGACTTAACATAATAACTTTAGATCTTGAATTGTATTCAAACATCATATTTGAATAAATAAAATTTAAAGTGAAGAACAGCCTGTTTGAAAACTCCACACAGACACTCTCAATCATCAAGCAAAACCACCCAAACATATTTAAATCCACTTGGACCTCAGGCTACCTACAAAAACCTGGTCTAAAATCTAAGTTTTGTTTGGAATAGGGCAGTCAAAAGCAATTCATTTCAGAATTTCTTTAGTTAACCCCAATTAATTGCACTATTTCTTTAAATTCAGATAAAAAAAATCCACTGTTTTGCTTTTTAAACTGCTTTTGTGCCATTTTTTTTCTACTGTCCTAAACTAAGGGTAATTGACTACCTGAAAGGTATATACACACAAATACTGCATTCAGTCTAAATGTGTTAACAGACTGTAAACAATTAACACTCCAAAAGCATGACACATCTGCAAATGCAATCAACATATCAGTTCAATCATACTTACAAAACAAGTCCCACACATGCACACAAAAGTCACATTTTACAACAAGTCTGTCTAGATTTCTGTGTAACACATGATCTGAAACTCATCATGCTCACACACATATGACAACAGAAAGTGCAAATAAAACCTTTTTTATTGATTCTAAACTAGGTTCATTTGAAAAACAACAATTAAAATCACATGCACAGTACCAACGAGCAAACGGGTCAAATAAATCCACAAAAGTGTCATAAAAAACACCATTGCAAAAAATGACAATCAGAAAACTCATGTCGATATTTACCACTATGTTTATATTCACCGGATCCTTCAAAATAAAACACCAACCAAAGAAACATCAGCATCAAAATCTCTGATTGTCAAAATTATTCTTTTATATTTATGTTGTATTTATATGTGAGAGTTCATCACTTTCTTGATATCATGAAATGACTTTTAACCCATGTATGGTTCATTTTGCCTTTGAAATGTGCTCAAGTGTCTCCATCTAGTGGTCAAGGGGTGAATTGTGCTGCTACAAGCACCTCATGGCACATGAATTCACTTCTTATGACTAAATATAGCTACTGTTTCTTGGTAGCTCATAATGCTGCAGGGTTTTTTTTGTCAAACTGTTGTATCCTGGTCATACTATAACTATTGCCTTCCTGTGCTGCCGTATTTTTATAATGCTGCTTTGGCATCCTGGTCACGTAATGATGACACTCTTGCACCTCTTATAACTCACAGAACAGAGTTCAACTATGGTTCTATTTATCTATCGTGTTAGGCCTTGGCGTCTGGAATCAATTTGTTTAAATATACTTGTGCAATATTTTACCTGAATTTGCACTGAGTAGGATTTATTTATTGTTTTCTATAACAGTCAATAATGTATTTAATATACTGTGTTTTGTCAGGTGTTTCGTCCTTGCTATGATGAAGTTTCATGTCTGTCCTGCTTCAGTCTATGTTGGACTATAGCTGGAAATCCGTGACTCGCTAAATCTGGTGCAACCATTTTTTCATTTTCTATTTACTATGTACGAATGCCACTGCACATTGTCCCTCAATAAATAAATAAATAAATAAACTTAACTAATGTCATCCCTAGACCCCTCCTTCTTTTGTTGGACCTTAGACCAAAATTCAATACAATACATCATTGCTTACTAATAATAAACTGATAAACCAGCATCCATGTTATTCATCCATTCAGTGTAAAAGCAAGGCTGAAAGTTTATATATCATTCAAAAGACAGTAATTCAATATTTTTTGGGAAGAAATCAGTGAAATTTTTGGACCATATTGTTTTGAAGATTTCTGCAAAACATCACTGAAAGATGCAGCCATTGTTTTTCTCTTCAGCAGGGGGAAAAGTAACTAATTGCATTACCCTGAGTAGCTTTTTTTGTGCATTTGTACTTTTTTAAGATCGGTACTTTTACTTGAGTTTACATTGGGGGAATCCAAAGTGAGTGATACCATCTACCAGAAGGCTTTTTGAATCAGAGGGAAATGTTAAAATTACAAAAGCAGTCTAATATCATATTTTAATGAAGTTCTAATGCTTTATAGTGTTTTGATTTAGAGCAAGCATTTTAAAATCATGATTCATAATAAAAATGTCTGGTACTTTTGTTGTGTCTGCTCACATAAATGCTGTCAACAACTACTAATAAGGTATCAGGAACTTAAAGAGTACCCACATTTTCTAGGGGAAGATTTTAACACTACCCTGTCCCTTTGTAATTCTGTTTCAGGGGGCAGAGAAGCATTTCAAATCAAGGGGTAGGGGTAAAAGAAAAGGGACTGACACTTTTTTTCCTTTTTTTTTTTTTTTTTAACAAAAATTCAAGGTTGCACTGCAGATTATCAAAAATATGCACCTTTGATTGAACAAGACAGTTTGATAGTCATATTCTCTTTTTTCTATATGAAGGAAACATCCCTTTGTACTTTTTGACCCTCCCAGATGTCTAAATCACTACTCATTACTTTGAGTAATTACTTTTTACTTCTGCTTGAATAAATTTATGGACCACTACTTTTACTTCTACTGAAGTAAATTTGAACTGTGGAAGAGACGGGAAGAAGAGTGGACAGGCATTGCTGTTCTTCAATATGGATCATTATGTTTTGCACAAAATATATATATTTTTTGAAGTTCCTTTCTCTGTTTTAAAACACTGTTCCAGTAGCATGGTATTACCACGACAAAAAAATCCATCAAATGTTAAGCAATGAAGATTACATTATTTCGGAATAAATCAAGTGTTCAGAAATTGTTCTCTAATTTAGATCTCCAGTGTAAAACCCCTACTCTTACAAAATGCATGTTTAAACTTGCCATAACAAAGGAAACCTCCACTAAGAATCTCTTTTAGTGTTTATTTAGAATTAGCAGTTAAATAGTACTGTTCCTGGTGCCACAGAACATCTTTACTAAATAGATAAACTGGAGCCGTTTTAAATATAAAACAAAACAATATCAACATCATTTAAAGGCAATCCTCCCTGATTCAGTTACCAACTGAGCTATAACTTGCTTTACTTTTTAATCTGATGTTATTCCATAGTCTCAACAGATGGCCAAGAAATGAGATGATGCACATCTTGAACAAATGGTAAAGGCTCCTGAGACAAAAAAATCATCTCTCTGTGTCTGCCTATACTCTCTTTATAGCAGTGATGTAAAGCACAAATTCAGGAAACTAAATGAATTTAAAATTGTTCAAAATATCTATCATGAGCAAAGGGAAATTCTCACCCGTCGTGGTTGGTCAACAGGAATTCCTGCGAGGTGCTGAGAGCGTGGGCCTGATGTTGTCACATCAAACCGGTTCTGCTCTCTGATCTGTGACAGGACAAAACACACAATGATGTATACCAGAAGTGGTTTGTCTGTAAACAACTGCAATCATGTCATCTCATCAGATATGATTTTTCCGTGTGAGAGCGACCTTAACTTCTTCTTTTAAACAGAGAAACAAACTTAATGTCAGACTGTATGACATGTGAGCTTGGCATAACCATCCATCACTGATATTTTTACTGTCTCATCCTGTCGTTGTTAAAGCCACTCTAAAAAATCAGTCCTTCATAAAAAAGACAAGGCCATGATGATGCAGACTACTTTACATTTAAAGAGTCAGTGATGCTGATTGAAAGGTACTGTGAGACTCACTTTGTTTCTCTTTTGCAGCACTTCGCTAGGATCTGTGTTCAGGGGGACAAACTGATTGGGATCCTCGATCCGGATTGGGGTTCCCGTCTCGTCGGCCTTCATCCACTATAGACAGGGAGAAAAAGCAGAAAATTAAAATACTTCTCTGCTGTGAAACAAACACAAACCTTTAGTCTAGGGTTGTTGTGACTCTTAAAATACTTCTCTGCTGTGAAACAAACACAAACCTTTAGTCTAGGGTTGTTGTGACTCTTAAAATACTTCTCTGCTGTGAAACAAACACAAACCTTTAGTCTAGGGTTGTTGTGACTCTTAAAATGCAGCATGTTATCAAAACCTGCTGCACTCAAAAATTCAGCTGTCAAACTGAAATAGTGGAGTGACTGTGAATCAATTCACCACTTTCCACATTATTATGCAAATGACATTTTTCTCTTTTTTTTCCTAAATATTAATGCAAATGACAGTCAGAATATTTTTCAAGTCATCAGCCATTAGAGCATAATTCAAATGTTTTTGAACAAACTTCATAATGATAACCATTATTTGAAAAAAAAAAAAAAAAAAAAAAAAAAACCTCAAAATGCACTGTTCCACATTATTAAGCAGGCCACAGGTTTCAAGCAATATTGGAAAAAAAAGGATCTCTCTGCTTCCAAAAAGTGTCAAATAGTGTAATTCCTTGGACAAGGAATGGAAACATTAGATATTTCATGAAAAATTAATCATGATCATCGTACTGTGAAGAAATTTGTGGCTGATTCAGTGAAGGTTTCTGGTGGACAATTTCATCGGATTAAGAGAGCAGCTGCTAAAATACCATTTCAAAGCAGCAAACAGGTATTTGAAGCTGCTGGTGCCTCTGGAGTCCCACCAACCTCAAGGTGTAGGATCCTCCAGAGGCTTGCAGTCATGTATAAACCTACAATTCAACCACCCCTAACCAATGCTCACAAGCTGAAACGGTTGAAGTGGGCCCAGAAATACATGAAGACTCATTTTCGAACAGTCTTGTTGACTGATGAGTGCCGTGCAACCCTGGATGGTTCAGATGGAGGAGTAGTGGATGGTTGATGGATGGCCACCATGTCCCAACAAGGCTGTGATGTCAGCAAGGAGGGGGTGGAGTCATGTTCTGGGCTGGATTCATAAGGATAGAGCCGGTAGGCCCCTTAGGGTACCCGAAGGTGTGAAAAGGACCCCGGCAAAGTATATAGAGTTTCTGACTGACCACTTTCTTCCATGGTACAAAAAGAAGAGCAGTACCTTCTGTAGCAAAATTTTCTTCATGCATGATGATGCACCATCTCATGCTACAAAGAATACCTCTGTGTCATTGGCTGCTATGGGCATAACAGGAGAGAAACTCATGGTGTGGCCCCCATCCTCACCTGACCTCAACCCTGTTGAGAACCTTTGGAGCATCCTCAAGCTAAAGATCAATGAGGGTGGTAGGCAGTTCACATCAAAACAGCAGCTGTGGGAGGATATTCTTACATCCTGCAAAGAAATTCAGCAGAAACTCTCCAAAAACTCACAAGTTTAATGGATGCAAGAATTGTGAAGGTGATATCAAAGAAGAGGTCCTATGTTAACATGTAACTTGGTCTGTTTAGATGTTTTTGATTGAAATAGCTTTTGATTTTAGTGAATATGACGTCCTAATGCTGCAAATTCAATGAATGACCATTTCAGTTCTTCATGACCTATAAAATCTCTTAAAACTCTGTTGTGTATGATAATGTGGAACAGTGCATTTTGAGATTTTTTTTTAAAATAATGGTTATCATTATGAAGTCTGTTCAAAAACATTTGAATTATGCTCTAACGGCTGATGACTTGAAAAATATTCTGTCATTTGCATTAATATTTAGGAAAAAAAGAGAAAAATGTCATTTGCATAATAATGTGGAAAGCGGTGTAGTAGAGTAGGTCAGCTCACAACCTTTAAGACAACCAGAAGGTCGTGGGTTTGATCCCCAGCTTCTAAAGTCACATGTGGATATGTCCTTTGGCAAGACACTTGACCCTAAATCACCTCTGCTGTGTCAGTGGTGTGTGAATTTGGAGTTAATGGGTGTGAATGGGGGAGTGTGTCCTGCGTTGTAAAAGTGTGAGATGACTAGAAAAGCTCAACACAAGCTCAAGTCCTTTTACTACAACTAAAGGACCATTTAAGCTAAACAGATAAAGGTTTAGTTTCTATTCACTGTATTACATTACAGTAAGACAAAAACATTTAAATGTACTTTATCTGTGCAACATTTATTCAATGGATTGCAACCTGTGGCAAACTGAACACCTTCGTCATTTAGAGAGATTTACACCATACAGGATGGTCCTTGGGAAAACTTCTAATTTCCATCATCAGTATTTCTTAAATAAAAATTTTAGTTCAGAATCTCTTAGTTTCTGCTGCTATTATTTTTATGGCTTTAATTGATAAGAACTAGAACTGTGGGTAGAGAGACATGCACAAGAGCACCAGAATCAGTAGCTGAACCTCAAACCAGTGTGGCAGGAACAGCAGCCTTTGCACATGAGACTCTATCTGCTCTATCAGCTGAGCCACATCTTTTCCTCTGATTTTAATCATTCTTCCGAAAGGTGTCACCTGTGTAACACAGATCTTTTAAGAAATGCCACACTAATTTACTAATCAACATTTTTAAAAGGTTGAGTCATACTGATCACAGATCAAGATGATGGCTTTAAAGATGAGGGACACTGACAATGAAGCTGAGCTAAAATCATGTAGTTCTCTTTTCAGCCAGTAGGTGGAGATCTAGTATAAGGCTTGAAACTACTCCAGTCAAAACTGACAGAGGATGAACTGAACAATAGCGTGACGTTCACTTCATATTGGGTTTATTATACACCTATGACAGTGGTTCACTATCGGTGGGTCAGGGCACAAGGTGAGTCAGAACTGTTTTCAGTGGGTCATGAATGTGTGCCTTGAAAATAAATTGTAGCAAGAAGCTAACAATGTAAGGAAGCAGACATACTTTACATCTTATTTTACTCATTTTCCATTATACCAAACACATTTTTGTTTTCCTCAAGATTTTGACTTCTTTTTCTCATTTTCTCAGGGTTACAAAGTTTTTTTCCTCATGATAGTAAGGAAATGTCTTGAGATCTCTGGAAAATTAAACTTTCCACTTCATCATAGGAAAATGGAGTGAAATAAAATAAATGTATGCATGTCCTCTCTAGGCTTATGTAATGATGTTATGTTGAAATCTGACCTAAGTCTGTTTATCAAATGCATTTGAATGGTTGAAAGAAATTAAGGTTGCAATGACAAAGGAGGTGGTGGTGGGTCCTAGGAATAAACCAGTTAATAACACTGACCTATACAGCAATATTAGCACATAAACAACACACATTATAAACATTATACTATACTATCTATTAACCATCGAGGAGTTTAGTGTCACTTATATATGAAGACTTGAAATTCTGCTTATATATTTAGAAAAAAAATGAAACCTTTGATTCTGTTTAGGGTTACAAGATCAGGTTTGTCAAATTAACACACAAACACACGACTTACCGTGGTTGTCCGGCTGTTGTAGCGCTCCTCTCCACCCTCCACGCTGACCTTGGTGTAGCTGTTGGGCGAGTTGAGCCAGCGCGTCTTCTCCCTCTGCTGTCGCTGCTGCAGGAACTTGAAGGGCAGTCGTGTGGCCTCCCCGTCCTCTTCGAACATGAACGCCGTGACCGTGGCCGGGATCTCGACGTCGCTCTTGTGCCTCGGCTTCTCTCGTACTATGGGGTGTCTGTAAGCGTAGCCTGTCCTGTAGCCCTGAGGGAGGAAAAGTCATCATACATAATGTTTCCTGAAGTCAAATGATGAGAATTTTTACACTTCAGTGGACTGGATTCACCAAACAAAAATTTAAATAAAGTCTGTGATTTTCTTGCTGTAAAGCTGCCAGATTCATAATGGAAAAGAAGGGAAACATTGTATTCAGAGGGTTTCCGACACCACAGAGGGCACAGTCAGAGAGACATTTCCTGTCTGGCTCTTTCCTTCTCCTCTCACCCATTTATCCCCTTCTTCTCCTAATCTTTGCTCCACTAACACACTCATTTCCCCCTCTCTGTCACCTAAAACTTGTATGATCCTGCTGTTCTTGCAGACTATTTTCTGCTTGACAGCAAAGTTCCTCTTTATTCATGTAAGCTTTTTTTGGTTGACATTTTAACTGAGATCAATGCCCCAGATCAAAATTTCATTTTTTTCTGCAAAACTCAGCTTGACACTAGTTTATCTGTAACAAATTCAAAGCAGACACTTCTGTGAATTTGCATATAGGTTGTGAAAGGGAAAGGAGAGAGTAATGAGTTTATTTTTACTATGCCTCATTATCATTGCTGGAGGTTGTCCTGAAACAAGTGCATGTCTCATAAGAAGGCTGTTTTATAATGTGTGAGAGAAAAGAGGGATGCAGACTAGAGCTGAACTGTAAGGAATAAAAGCAGGCTCTATGGCCCTGAGAAAGAGCACACTGATGCAAAGGTAGAAATCTGGAAGAGGTTGATATCGTCCCCGTTGATAAACACCGGCCAATCATATGAGATGCCCTGATGTCAGTAGCTGATGTGTATCAGCTTTGTAACATCAATTCAATGCTGCAAAGCTAGTGCAACATAACAGCTGATGAAGAGAAGTGATCCTTAATAAGACAGCAGACGTCACTTATTGGACAAACTGATGTGGTTTCATGGTCAAACATGGCAGAAAATGTCAGCAGTGAGGGGTCTAACACTGCAAACAGGAATAATCAAGGTCATGCAGTTTGTAAGATATGTTAGTGATATTTAAAGAGGAGAGACTATCAATAACCCTTAATACTTGGTGTGGATTCACCTAATTGCACCCATGGTCTTCATTTGATATCTGAAAGCTCAGACTGAACAAAGAGGTGGTCTGGGACACCTTCATCTGCTTTGGTTTGTTGGTGTCCACCACTGCCTCCTGTCATTTTGAATTTAATTTTCATTTCAATCTCACACATGTACCACAAGGCTTATCTGTAAAATGGCATATCATGTTTTCTAAAGCATGTTTTTGATGCAAATGAGGGAGAAAAGCTTTTAAAGAAACACTGCTAGCCTCCTAAGTCATGGCCTCATTCAGTCCTTCTTACTGCCACAAGTAAATAAATCACAGTAAGCCTAAGAGCCACTGTAGTTAGTTGGGATGCACAATATTTTTTTTTTTTTTTTTTTGCCGATATCAGATATGTCAATATTTCCAAACATTTTTAGTCGCCACTGATACCGATTTATCCACATCTTTTTATGGTAAAGAACACCACGTACAACATGTTGTGGTAGTTTCGTTTTACGTCTGGGGCTTGATCAAAATATTTAGGGCTCATGATGGGCCTCCTGAAGTGTGTAGCGGCGTAGGAAATCACAATAACCTGATGGAGCAATATTTGCAGCTGATATATTGGTTGTCAATGTTGAATATCATATCTGCCAATATTGATATTTAACTTTTAAAGCTAATAACTGCTGGCACAGATCATGCTGATAATAAATTGTGCATCAAATTGAATTTTTATTTAAATTTCACTAGTGCTCCACAAGATTTATTTGGGCCCTATGAAATCTGTTTTATTTTTGCCAAATTCCGTTGTTCCCGTTTCAATTTTTTTGACATTCTGTTTTTTAACTTTCCCACTAATTTTACCATAAAAAGAGTGTCCTGTTCATGTAAATGAATAAAATGTTCACTAATAGAAAAAAATAGAAAATAGAAATAACCTTCAATTTATTGAGAAAGGGCCACAGTTGGCCCAGGAGCCGTCGTTTGGATAACCCTGATATAAAATAATTGTTACTTGAGCTACGGGATTTTTGACAGTGTTTCGTGCAGCTGCTTTGACATGCCGTTATTGTTCAGGAGAGGGCAGGGTGAATGATTGTGAATTGAGGCACAAGTTGCGCCACACTTAAGTATTCCCCCCGGAACATATTCCCCAGATATACAGTGCTTAACAAATTTATTAGACCACCTGTCATATTCTTCTCAGAGACCATCCAGCATCATGAAGGGCTTTAATGCAGACTCCTTCATTTTCACTGAGCTCTCCACTTTTTACCAGTTTGAACAGGAATGAGGAATTTCAAACTGAATTCACCCAAATGTGAGCCGGCTCACTGGGCTTCTCTGAGAAGTCAGAAATTAATCAAGCATAACATTCAACCAATAAAACTAGTTTTTCTGTTCAGGAATGCAAGTAAATAACTATAATTTGACATATTAATCAAGAAATATTAATGTGCTTTACTATTTTTTCAGGTTTTTGTCAGTCAGTAAATTTGAAAATTCATTTATAACAATAAAAATGTATATTTAGCATTAAAAATATAATTTTGGTTAAAGAGCTTCCACAAATTGGTGTATTAACATTGCAGAAACATAAAAAAATGATTCTGGTAATTACCAGTGCTGTTAATTTAGGGCAGCTGTGGCATAAACCTTACTTTGTGTGGTGGTCTAATAAATTTGTTAAGCACTGTAGATTTCTCTTTCCCAAAAAAAACCCCAAAACAAAACAAAAAAACAGCACTTCAGTCAAAGTCATGCAATTTCTGCGACTTCCGCGTTAAATAGTAGATTCCGTTTCTATTGGCCATTTTATTTTGGTCATCTTGATGAAAACTAAACTTACCTTTTGTATGTTTTAGTCATCAAAGATCTGTTTTTGGCTTGTCTTAGTCTATTCTTTCTCATGGAAAAAAGCATGTCAATGAAATTAACATCCATACATTTGTGGATGATGCCTGTGTCTAATGCAAAGATCTTTACTTGTCTTTACGAAATCTAAAAAGCTGATAAACTCTTCGTAGCCATTTGGGACGGGATAATATTGTCTGGTTTTCAACACTAAGCAGCTTGGAAAATGTGTTTACTGGAATTACTGGGATAAAACAGGGCAAACATTGCATATCAGGAAATAGTTGAAGAAGTTGGCCAACCAGGAAAGCAACAAATATTTCATATATTATTATTATATAAATATTATTATATATACAAATATTTCACATCTGAACAGCCAACAGCTAAGCTAACTTGTCAGCCATTCAAATGTTCTTTTATTTGTTTAACATCCTTGTTCACTTAAAAGTTTAAATACATCTGAGACTACCAAAAGGATCTTACAGCACTTCATATTGACTGATAACTCTTCACATATTTCATATTAAAGTGGTTACTATCACTGCATTATATCAATCTGAAAGTTATGACTCATCATTTCCTTGGCCCAAATTGTCCTAATCCATACATCTTTAGCTATGATTCTTAAAGGAAGAGAGCGGAAAACAAGAGAGAGTGGGTGGCATGGCCTAGTGTAGAAATTAACATAACAATGGAGTCAGATAATAAGAAAAGCTTTAAAAGAAGAACTTTCTGCACTATTTTCAAAATAACACCTGAATATAAAAACCCACCAAGCAGTGCTGTTTCCTCTAGCTTTTCTGTTTTAAAGGTTTAGCTTTCTATAACAGGTCTTTTTTTTCTGTCTGTATCCACGTCACAAAATATCTACCAAATCGCCTTTCGGTCCTATAAATAGATACAAAGGATGTCCCCCAGAAAGGAAGGACACATAATTGCAGTAGCCTATAAACACATTTATGTAAGGCTGAGTTATATCAGTCAATGTGTTTTCTAACAGTCCAACATGCATTTTGATACATGATGCAATATACACATGACATTTTATCTAGTTAGAGAACTAATGATAGCAGAGCTTATAAAAGAAAAAACATCTCTGAATAAATTTATCCTCATGTGGTTTTAAGAGTTGTCTCTGAGCTTATTCAAACAAAAAAAACAAAAGAGTTAAAGTCAAATCTGAAGAATTGAATGAGCGTTCTGATTAACAGACACCTATGTACTCACCAGGTTATCCAGCATCCTCATTAGTGACTCAAACTCCAGCTCACCGACCTTCCACTTGTACTGGCCGGCCATGTTGATAGCACCAGCTGAGGCTATAGCGTGCACTCGTGATTTGTACTTTTCCTGATCCAGCACTATCAGGTTGTCCACACTGCCAGCACACGAGATGGCATTCACCTGAGATCAAACAGATGGAGAAGCATGTGAGTCTAGACTGACGACTGATGTTCGCAGACATAAAGGCCTTTCTGTCACTCAACATTTGTTACCCCAGATCATTAATCTAAAATGAGACTCAAAGAAACAAAATTACCATTCTCTGTCAATTACAAGAAAGCCATCATGTACAAAAAACATGAGATGCCCCTCTGTCTAAAGCTACCACAGGACCACAGAATATACGGTACATGGCATACAACAAACATGGTTGGGGGATTTATTTATAGAAATTAAGCTGGGCTTTGCAGATGGATTAATGTTTTCTTTTGCTTGACCGGGGAGAGTCAATCAGGAGATTTGGTGTTCCTGTTACAGCAAGGGACACAATAACATCTCTAAAATCCTCCGCTCAAGTGACCACAAAGACACGCAAGAATCAAACAGCAGAAAAACAACACATATAACACTGACTTGAAGCAAGTATTACAAAATGTCAAAGAGCATTTCGTTTAGGTTTAAATAAAACAAACACTAGTTTTGTGGTTTACTCTCAAAGCATTACCTAATTACCTGTTAAATCAAAATCAATTATTTCATGCATTTTAAATTGTCATTTGTTTGGGTCTGTTTGTCTGAGTTCAGATTTTCACCCCTGACAGTAGAGTGGTAGAATGAAGGATTAAAAAAAAACATCCTTCAAGTTCATAAACCCTCTATGACTGGCTTACTGGTTCCACTAATAAAGGAATGATCTTCTCCTATATTTTACTACATGCATGAATTGCTATAATATTTATCAAGTGCTAAGACGTCACTTTTAATTGGCTTGCTCAAATGTGAGCCATTTCACTGTCTAATGCATTGCACAAGGCTTACAATTTCAAAAATGTTGGTTAACTATTTTATCTGTTTATTTGTTGCTTTCTGTGAACCTTCTTTGGTTTTAGACAAAAAATATCCTCACAATGTCAACACTTGAATGTTTAGCTTTATCAAAGTATCCAAACTATTATGAATCACATTTAACTCACAATTTAAACCACTGTCTACAACTAGAAGCTTCACAGGAAAATCTTGGGAGTAATTTTTCCAGAGTAAAAAGTATTTTACTCAAAAATAGTAAAATGTACTCTATATTGAGTATATTTATCACCAGCCACCTCCAGAGTTGGAGTAAAAACACAGAGTAAATTCTGCTGGAGTAAAACTTTTACCCACAGCCACTTAAGTTTCAACTCTGCTGCCATCACTCATTGGATAGTCCCATCTGCAGCTCGTTAAGTGTGCCAGCTGCAGCTAATCCTTGGCAATCAAGACCTCCTCACCTGGTGATGAACCTTCAGACACCTGTGGGCTACAGATTTCTAGTAGGGTAACTCCTCTTCAACCTTTGATAATCTAGTGATTTTTCAGTGAGGTTTTTAATTGACTTTTTTAACTCCATTTGTCTTCTTTTTTTGCAGTGTCTCCATCTCTCTGCCAGTGCTACTTCCAACCACCAGCCAGTACACTCACCATCATCTGTCCTATTGTTCTCAAATAAACTTCTTTAACCTTACTACCTTGTCTTGTGCTCTGCTCCTGGATCGTTGTCATATGTTCATCACAATTGTTTTTGTATATTAGAACACTGTCTAATATGTATAGGTAAAAACACCTCTTTTGTTACGCCATTTATAGGTGCGCAGAATTACAAAAAGAAAAAAGGCAAAGAAAAAGGCAGAATTATCTGTTAAGAGGAAAATGTAGCTCTATATAAAGAAGAAAGATCAGTCTATTTAGAGTAAGATACAGCTCTACATAACCACTACCCAATTCTATATGGAGAAGAAAATGTTCCCTAATGAGTAGAAACATTTCTATAAGGAATGAAAAACAGTTCTGAAATGACTAAATATCACTTTATATTGAGAAAAAAAATAGCTCCATAATGAGTAAACTATGGTCTGAATTACTTTGTAGTTAATATTTTAGCTAATAACCTGTTCATACTTTAAACTGTATAATAATTGATGATTGAGTTCATCCAGCTAAATCAGCTTTTATCTTAACTTAACTACATTGTTCAATATTTGGACATTATTTCAGAAAATTGAACTATTTTCTTAAATTAACTGAGCTACTCCACTATGTTGAATGTGTAAAAATACTTTCAATACAAATGTGATAACCGCTGATAATAAATACTGTACACATCCGTTGTCTTTGATAACTCCTGCTTGATTTTGATTCCCCCAACTCCTCCTGGCCATCCTTATGTCAGTATTTTCGCCGCCTCAATAAATATGAGGAAAAACAACACCCTGACATCAACAACAACACAATCTTAAGAGTTTTGCCAATAACTGTTTGGCCAAGCTTTCTAAAAAGGAAGAGATCATGATTTATGAGATGTTATTAAGGTCATGAAATTAGGGGAAATAACAATGGAAAGACTGAATTTGGATGCAAAACAATCCCCTGCTGTTCTTTCACATTATGCAGGGGTAGTGTGGAGGTCACTGAAAGTTCCAGGATCTTCCCTCAGGTTTGTTAGATGTGTGTACCTGGATTTCACAGGCGTAGTGGGCATTGTAGATATAGTGAAAGGCCTCTTCGATAGTCTCCCCGAGAGCAACCACACCATGATTCCTCAGCACCAACACCTAAAACACAAACAGGGGGTTTATCAATAGAAGAAAAAACAGTCACATGTTCATGTGGCTAACTCTAAATAATTGTTCTTGAATAGTTAAATGACGGGCCTATTAACGAGTAAGTTACCTCAAAGCAACACGCTCTGATTTCATACATCAATAAGGGCTGAGCCACTCAGTTATGACAGCAGGATCTGGAATCAGACTGGCTGAGGAAACTCCCTTGAATACCCTGATTATCTGCCAATATATATTTAGTTGCTCTCTGATCATTTCCACGGAAAGCCAGGGCACTCACAGGGTATAACTCACAGGGTGAGAAATAAGAAGGCACAAAGGTAACACAACTTCACTGATATTTCAACAGGATGTGCTGTGTTCACTGTCTTGCTACAGTTTCCTATTTTAGATGCACCACACCCTGATAATTGACTCATTTCTCTTTTTTGACCGCAAGGACAAGTTAACACCCTTTCCTTCTGCATGATAAGAATATCATTTAAGATATACTGTCTTCACATTACAATTGTTTTTACATTTTGAAAATGTTTTCTATTTTCATATTCTTGCCAGCTGTGTTGTGACTGTAGAGCATAGCATTTGGGGCGGTGTTAATTTCGTTGACTAAAACTATTCGTTGACAACCTTTTTTCCCATGACAAAAACTAGACTAAGACTAACAAAAATAGATCCGTGGTGACTAAAACTGACTAAAACTAAGTTTAGTTTTGGTCAAGATGAATAAAACTAGACTAAAATGTTTTTTAGTTTTTGTCAGACATCTAAAATCTGTGATATTTATCCACTGTGGGTAAATCTGCCAAACAACAATACATCTATATCCATTCTGCCTCTAAGCTGTAGAAAGCAGGGATCCCTGGTTTGGCAGGGTCCATAAAACACACTACCAAGATTTGGTACCAGATTTAGGCAAGAGAGTAAGTGCTTAGACTAAAAGTCAAGACTAAAATGTTTTGACTTTTTATGGACTAAAACTAGACTAAAATATTTTGAGTTTTCGTCAACTAAAACTGAAAGGCTAAAAGGGTAGAAATGACTATAAAGGGGACTAAAACTAAATGCATTTCATTTAAAAACAAAAACTACGACTAAAATTAAAAATAGCTGCCAAAATGAACACTGATTTGGGGTGGAGGGCTTTGGGTCAATTTTCTTTGTAATGTCAGAGAGGAAGGATAACAAACTCTTTGTCATTATTGTGATTAATGAGCAAAAGTTATCATCCGAAAGATGACAGAAAAATTCATTAACATCCATACACCTGGCCTATAAGCTCCATGCTTGACCACTCAAAACAACTGCATGTTGTACTTCACAATGTTTATTGTCCAAGATTAAACAACATAAGTCAAATGTTTTTATTTATAAGCTTGAGAGGTATTGTGAGGAACACTTTGTGATTGTTGGCAGGGGTGGGACAAGATAATCATACACAAAAATATTGCAATATTTCCTGGCGCGATACTGTAACAATATTTTATAATGAAGTATTGATATTTTGTCTATTAATAACCAACTTTGTTGGTGCAGGAGTTTGTGGTGTAATTTCACCCCCTGACCACTAGTTAGCAGCAGGCATTTGACTGTTCCCTCTTCTCCTCTCTTCAGACAACATAACACATGAGCCTGCGGGTCTGAGCGAGCTGGTTGCTCGTGCTTAATTGTTGGACAGAGCAGGACCAGCAGTTTCTTTTTCTTTTATTGTACATGCTTTACTTTTACTAAACAAGCTTGAAACAGGGTGTAATCATCTCATCTATGGCCAGGATGACAAGAAAACTAATTCTATTAGGTGAGGTATTCCTTTAGATAGTCTGAATTGCTCCCTAAATGCTTATTTTACTTGGTTTTTGTACCTTTGCTGTGGGTCCCAGGGCCTTCTGCAGTTCTTTGCGCTCCTCCTGGTCATCCAGGCTGCCCTGGTAGTTGTAGTAGGCAATGTCACCAAGGAGCAATGCCTCTTGGGAAATAGGCAGGATGCCACACTTCATGGATGATACCTAAAGTAAAAAAGGAGACATGCAAGCAGTGTTAATTTAAGCGACTAAAACTATGAATACAGCTGACTCCCTTTCTCTCGTTAGAAAGACAAGACTAAGACAAGCTAAAAATAGATTTCTGATCATAAAAGCAGATGAAAATTTTGTTAGTTTTCATCAAGAAGACTAAAACAGGACAAAAAATGCAATTTAGATTTCATCAGTATGTGTAAATCTGTTAAAACACAAGAAAAAATGAAAAAAGAGAGCAGTTGTTTGTGTGTTCTCATCCAAAGTGTCTGACAGAGAGAGCATGAGCTGTTAGGTTGGATGAATCTGTGGCTCTACTAAGAAATTAGTTTTTTTTCAGCTTCGCAGGGTAGTTTGAACACAAAAGTATGATTGGACGTCAGATTCAGTCAGAATAAATGTTTTGACAAGGGCTGTCAAACAATTAAACTTTTAGTTGTGATTACTCTCCAAATGTATGTTAATCAAGATTAACATCTTTTTTTATTCCATTTTATAGCTCTACTATTTTGAATACGTGTCATTTTGGATTTCTCAACTGCCGTAATATAAAGGGTAATATACGAAAATGTGACTAAAACTAAAAGGCATTTGCTTCTAAATTCAGAATAGCTGCCAATATGAACTCTGCATCCAATAAAGAAATTCCCTGTCAGTGAGTGCTGCAGATGTGTTTGCAGGGTTGGTTTGGAAAAGTATTAGAAGAACTTACAGCAGCTGTAGCAGGAGTGTGCACATGTATGATGCAGCGGATGTCTGGACGCATGGAGTAGATGGCAGCATGGGGGCTGAAACCTGCAGGGTCAACTCTCAGGTTGGTGGAGCCCTGATCGATCACATCCCCAATGATGTTTAACTTTACCTGGAGAAAAACAGAGAGGAGACAGAGTCAGAGGATGATTCAGGGATTATCTGGAACTGGAGTTAGTGGATGTACAACTCAGAGCATTTTGTTGCTTTTCTAAACAATCGAATACAAGCCAAACAAGCTTTTTGCAGACTTGACAGCTGCATCATCTACGACTCTCCTGAGAAATGGGGAGAGGAAACACGATGAGGCTGAAGGAGAGCAGAGGGAGACATACTGAGTATCTAACCATACCCAGATCCTTGTAATCAAATATAACCAGACATGATGACTCTAACACACGTACACAAATGCAGAGCTGGTAAACTGCCAACATTAACTAAGAAGACATAAACACAAGTCAAAATCATTGAGCATGATGACAGAAATCCAATTATCAATGATCCCTCCTCTCTGTCTGCCGCTTTCCAGGAAATAAATTGAAGCATTACCAGAAACATAATATAGCTGAAGGGTGGACATAACATTCTTTACCATGACAACTTTATTAGCAGCCAGTTAGCAGTCATTAGATTACAGGACAGGAGACAAGAGTGATGAAGAGAAGGATAGAAAGTACAGACCCAGGCAGAGGAGATCTGGATAACCAGAGATAAAGACAGAACAGAGAAAGATAACCGGACAAAGAGTCAACAACAGAACAGGTTGAAAATGTCAGTTCTCACAGTAAAAGCTAATAATAACCAGGCTCTCTGCAATCAAAACTTTCCTCACGGTAACATGTCATCCTGTGGTACAAACCAGAACCTAAAAGCTCAAATTTGTCCCTCCTAATTCAAAGTCCAGGAGTGAGTGTTCAAAACAGGAAAGATCATCCATCATCCAGTCTCAGCCTAATGAAATACACCCAGTTCAGCTGGAGATGGATGACTTTGGTCAGGAATCTCATTTTTTACTGACTTCTGCTGCACTTTGCTCCTTTTTTGAGAAAAATTATGTTCAAGGAGTCTCATACATGGGACACGTCAGTGAAGAATGCTGCAGGGAAGTTTAGTAGAGACTGAATGGCAGACCTTCTTACCACATAATGGTGCAACCAGAAAACTGAATTAGAAGAAATTCCATCCATATAAAAAAATTTAAGATGTTCCTGTAAGTCTTTATGAGATGTAGGTGCCTTTCTCCGAGTCTTTAAACTGACTATTAAAAAATACCTGTTTCTGTAAGCCTTTAAACACCAAATGAGTCACTCCATCAACAAATACTGCTGTTCCTCTCTCTCCCTCCTGAAACAGTGGCAAAAGAAGCTCCTGCAGACCTGAACTATTCATCCATGCCTACACTCCTTCCCACCCATGACTCTCTCACAGCGATGTACATAAATTTGCACTTCCACATTCTAACACTGGTGTTGTTGTTGTGCTTCTCTTTCACTAAGGTTACATTAGAAAGACAACTAAAATAAGATAACCGTTTGCTCTTACCAGATTACTCTGATTTCCGTTTTATTTTTTGTTTTAGAGCAGCTGTAATGACTTTTTAAAGCTTATGTAAGGAGTTTTTGCTGGTTATGAAACAGAGTGAAAAATAATACAAATGCATTCTTATGACCTGCAAAGGCAAACAGAAACAATGAGAATGAAGACTGATGGGCTCCTGTGATTATTGTTATTGTCTGAAGATTCTGCCATGAGGTACGCATCAGAGGAAGTGATCAACAAGCAGCTGTAAGTGATATTATTGGAAAATGGATGTATTAAGGAACAGCAGACACTCAGCCATGAAGGGGAAGACCAAATAAAATCACAGAGCAGGGTCAACAACTGTACATAAAAGTCGCCAATGTTCTGCTGATTAATAGCCAAAGAGTTCTGAAGTTCCACTAACTTTAATGTAGGCACAAAAACTGTGCAGGAAGTTTCATGGAATGGGTTCCCATGGCTGAACAGCTGCATGAAAACCTCATCAAGTCCTACACCAAGCATTGGATGGAGTGGTATAAAGCACATCTACACTGGACTATGGAGCTGTCGAAATGAGTTCTGCTCAGTGACAAATCCATTTCTCTGTTAGGCAGTCAGATGGGTGTGTGTGGGTTTGGTGGATGCCGGGTGAGCGTTACCTGCCTGATTGCACTGTCCCAGCAGTGAAGTTTAGTGGAGGAGGGATAATGATATGGCGCTGTTTTTCAGGGTTTGTATTAGGCCTCTTATATCTAGTGAAGGGCAATCTTAATGATTCAGCATAACAAGACATTTTGGACAATGCTATGCTTCCAACTTTGTGGCAAAAGTTTGGGAAAGGTCCTTTTCTATGTCAACATGACTGTGCCCCAGTGCACAAAGCAAGTACTATAAAGACATGGTTTGATGAGTTTGGTGAGGAAGAACTTCACTGGCCCGCACAGAGCCCTGACCTCAACCCCATCGAGCACCTTTGGGATGAACTGGAACATAACTTAAAACAAAAAGTAAGGCAATTTTTGTTTGGTACACTATTTCTTTGTTGTAACAATGCTTCTTGGTAATAAATCTTACACCGTTGGAAAGCCTGTTTATTACCCTTTTAAATAATGCCATATTTGTAAGGATCACACATTTGTGGGATGAGCAGCAGAGCTGAGTATGTGGGTTGCACCCATGAAAAATGTGCCAAATCTTCTCTGCCAATGCCAAACAGCTGAGTCTGCCATTCACTCTTGTTGGGTGTTTGGTGGATTGGATGATTGAAGTTTGAAGAAACAAGACACATTGACAATTTAACACTTTATTCTTTTAACAGACAGGAGCCTCAGTAGTGTGTGGAAGCACCATACACAGCCACAACAGCCTGGCACTTCCTCCTCATGCTGGTCACCAGCCTGGTCACACACTGCTGTGGGATGGCATCCCATTCTTCAACCAGCATTTGTCGCAAGTCAGCCAACGTGGTTGTGTTGGTCACTCTGGCACGAACAGCACACCCAAGATGATCCCACAAGTGTTCAATGGGGTTGTGGTCAGGACTGCTGGCAGGACATTCCATCCTCTCCACTCCAAAATTCTGGAGGTAGTCTCTGATAAACCCCACTCTGTGGGGGCGAGTGTTGTCAACTTGGAGGATAGAGTTCTTGCTGACAGGGTGTTTCCATTCACAAGTAATGACATGAAATACATAAAAATCCCAGTATTTATGTAGCTTCTTTACCATTAAACTTACAAACTAAATAGTGAGGAATATATCTTATACAGTCTAAAATTAAATGCGACTATAATGGAACAAAAACTCAATATCAAATATTAATGATTTAAAAGGGTGGAGCTTGCTGATTCAATTCAAGCTCAAAACCCTGAGACATGTCCTGGGTGCTGCTCTGTCTTTGAACAGCCATCTGCATGCATGGATGGATGACCGTCTATTGATCTTTCACCCAGAAGAGAGACGTGAACGGCACTAGCCAAGCGTAACTAACTGCCACCATCTTTTTCTCCACACACACCCACTAGGCAGGCAGCTGTTTGATGATCGAACATCGATTGGTTTACACATCACACGTCCGGTACAGGATCAGTTCACCCTGTCCCGTCCTTCAAAAGGCTCACAGCTGAGAGGCCCCCTCTGACAAACATAGTACTGCTAATTATAAAGAGATGCCAAAGGACGTGTGAGAAAGAATCTGAAATGTGACTCGAGTGCATGGAAAGTTGGATAACAAGGAGTCTGTCCAGGAGAGCGGAGCAGAAGTGTGCGTGCACAGTTGAAATGAGAACTGAATGGATTCAAGCGTGATTTGTGTTAAGTGAAGTGAACAGCTTGACATCAAACAAAATAATAAGATAAGAGCTGAACAAACGTCGGTGTTCCTAACTGTGGATGTTTTTATGAACTTAAGTGACCCCACCTTCGTCTGGGAGCTCAAACAGAGGGATTGAGAGGGCGAGGCAGATGGAAACTGACCAAAGCCAACTAGACACCAGCCTTATTCTGACGCTTCAGTCTCCACCCAGCTGACCCTGCTACGAACCATCACACTCCATATTCTGGATGACTTCCTCTCTAGCAATCTGCTCACTTCTCCTTACACTTAAACTCAAAATGTAACATCACTGGAAATCACTAAAAACTAAGTTTGGAGAACAACTTGTGGCCTTCACCTGGGTCATCAAGAAAGACATTGCAAACATATTCTACCATTGTGGATGTACCTGCTACAACAAGGTATTAATGGCTCTCTCTCTATCATTCAAATGTGAATTTTGGCAAGTTGATGAGTGCAGCCTGTGTTAGAGAAAGCCAAGCGGTCTATGCTCTAGATTCTCTGTGCGTGAGATGCACATATCAGACATGGGAGATGTGGTGCAGGTGTTCAAATTCTTGACTTGTTAGCATGTGCAGTGAAATGAAAATCAAGCCATTAGGCGGTCACCATGCAGCCAGTCTGAAACAGGCTTTGATATTCTGTACATTAACTGTCAGTTAAATTTGCATTACCTTACAGTGTTGTGAAAAATATTTGCCCCCTTCCTGATTTCTTATTTTTTGTCACACCTAAATGTTCCAGATCTTTAAACAAACTCTAATAATAGACAAAGACAAGATAGAGTAAATACAAGATACAGTTTTTAAACGTCAATTTCATTGATTAAGGAAGAAAGCCATCCAAACCTTCCTGGCCCTATGTGAATAAGCAAGCACCCCCTTGTTATATTCTAAATTAATTGTGATTTAAACACATTTTAGGAAAGTTGTTCTCAGTTTCACTGGCCACACTCAGGCCATTACACATAAATAATAACGCTGGTGTTGGGCCAGAACCTGGTATCTCCAAAATCACCACTTTTCAGGGAATGAAAAAAAAAAACACTGTATTTTTCAATTAATCTAACACTGAATGGTCATAGTAAGCATCTTTTTGACACTTTTCATTGCTTTAAAATTGGTTAAAGCCCAGTGGCAGATGTAAAGGATGATCATTGGCATTGATTAATAAAAAAAAACAAAGCCATGAAAAAAATGGATGTACATGGTTTTAGCCCGATGCCATAGATAGGCAAAAAAGAAAGAAAGAAAAAAAAAAAGGAAGGGGAAAATACTTTTCACAGCATTGTATATACAGGATTAAATAACTTCGCTTTGTGTGAAGGTTGTGATTTGATGTGTGATGATTTTTATGTTTCTATGTTTTAATATCATGGGTTATTATGAATTTAGTGTTATACTGTCAGCAGATTTTTTTCAATGTTTTCTTCTGTTGTTGGGGATTTTGCCTTCCTTGTTGTGTTCTTATGCTTATGTTACAATGCTTTCTCTTATTTGTGATTCTGCTTATTGTCAAAGTACTTTGCAAAACTTTTGTAAAAGCTGCTACACAAATAAAGGTATTATTATTGTTATTACTATAATAATAACAACAGTAATAATAACAACAACAACAACAACAACAATAATAATAATAATAATAATAATAATAACAATAATAATAATCATCATAACTATTATCATTATGTCTATTAAAAATATGTATTTCCTCACTTAACTCTGCATCAAACTAATTTTCAATCTTTATCCTCCTTTTTCCTGGCTTGTTAATTAGTGCCAATAGTGGTTGTTTGGAAAGGAATAAATCCTCAGTTTAGCAAGAACTCTTCATTTTTTATAATTAAGCATCCTGGTAAATTTTATTATGAGCTGAAAGCTATACATTTTGTGGTACTAATAACTAGACAGCTGAATGTGTGTCTATAACACTTGTGTTAAAAAATGCTGTTCACTTTCTAAATGCATCAATGATGTGATTCTTTAAATAATTATTTAATATCAATACATAATGTGAAATTTTAAATTTACCGACCTAAAAAGTTGACCAAGTGAATCATGGGTATTAACAATGTTCACATATCAAAAGAGGAACTAGTTGGTAAAATAAAAAACGCAGAAAATCCACAAACTAAAGAGAGAAATGTTAAAGCTGTGACTGTGCTCTTCATTTTCTCAGCATATAAAATCATGTCTGCTTTCACAAAACATTGATTGTCCCTATTACTATGCAACTACTACTATGAAGCTAATAAAAGTAGCTAAATTTAACAGTTTACCGACTCTAAGGAGATTTCTTCATTTTGCCCTCTCCTGCTGAAGATAGCAGAATAATACTGTTATCTTGTTTGAGGTGTAACGGTTGAGGTTTACATATTTTATCTCCAAATCACTCTAACAATCAGGAGTAGCGGCTCATTGCTTTTACAAAAATTCGCTTCGAAGTCACTTCAACAAAAGTATTATGGGAGCTAGTAATAAGGTGGATATCTCTGAACTTTTACATTTTATGCCAAGTTACTAATGATGTTTCATAAGAGTGCTTGTGAAAGATTTTAGTCTAAAGCTAGCTCTGTTGGTAGTATATTTGATGATACTATAACATTAACACTTAATCCACTCTCTTTACTTTCAGGCACTAGCAGAAAGCCAGTGCTAAAGTTATGCACAGATTCACTGTGTGTCTCCAGCTTCAAAACACTCCAGCAAGTCAAACAGAGAAATCTGTTCTGTCAGCAGAACGGTTAATATAATCCAGCTGTCAACCCACGACTGCAGTCACATCACACAGGTTTGTGTATGTTTACACAGGTGTTAAAGATAAAGGAAAAAAGAAGTGAAACAAAGCAAAGAAACCTTTGAAATCTTACTGAACAAAAAAAGGCAAATTACAGGGGAGTTATGAGGCATAGTTTGGTAAACTCATAAAAATATGCATTCTGAATATTAAACAAACCACTTACACCAGAAACATGGGAAACATTTGAGGAATTTATTTTCATCAGGATAGTTCGTATTATTGTGTCCATTATTTATTTTGCTTCAAAACACAAAATATTGACATGGTAATATTAGGGAGCCCAAACGGCAGCACAAACATGACTTGTGTTTGAAATTTGCAGAGTTGGACATGACAAATAGCAGCGTTAGCAGTTTAACTTTATTTTTCAGAAGTGCTTCAGTATTTTTCAAACAAGACACATTATCCCAACAACAAAGTGGAAGAGCAGTGGAGCTCTACGCCAGGGTCTGAAATTCAACGATCAGATTATAAAGATGTGTAAAAGACACAAGCATATACACGGGCATGTATTTGTGGCAGCAGCATCACGGTGACATCACTGTCTAATCCTTGATATCCATGATACTGCAGCTGGTGAGCGTGCAGACAAGCAAGCATGAGGAGAATCCCAAATACACTATACTAACAAAGCCTTCAAGTTAACCAATGCTAGTGCAGTCATGGCTGTAATGGCAGGACACATATCGGAAAATTCTATCTCATACTCAAATCATTGTTTTAGCTGTCAGCAAGCATTTCAACTTGGCATGGTAAACCAAATTTACCTCACAAATAGTAATAGTAACTAAACAAGTTTTTAATGAGCATAACCACATACTCAGCTCTGCTGCTCATCCCTTAAATGCATGTTCCTCACAAATGTGGCACCATTTAAAAGTGAAAAAACAGGCTTTCCAACAGTATAAGATTAATTGACAATGCATTATTACAACAAAGAAATAATCTACCAAACACAATTTTTTCCTACTTTTTGAGCTAAGTTTAGTAGTGTAGCCCATGATATTTCTCAATTCACTGGCCTGATAATGGGAATTTGAGGAAATGATATAACTTTTGGCAATAAATACAGCATTGGTCAAGAAAATTCTGATGTTGAGTGTTAAAAAAAAATACCGCCATCTTGCTGTTCTTTCAGAATGTGTCAATAAGTATGTCTCAGAAGCATAAATGTATTATTTTTCTTTTTGAAAATGGCATTCAGAAAAAGCAGGAAAAAACAAAAATCCAGATTATGAAAGGGAAGCAAAAGCAAAGGAAGAGGAATACAGAGCTGCAGACAAACAGATGGAAATAGAAACCGAATAAGACGGAGTGAAAAAGTAAGGAAGGATGAAACGAGGTAGCAAACACATTATTACACACATTATTATAGATCCATTGGCTCAGCTGGTACAGCTCTGAGAGAATATGCACCCTCTGAACCAACACTAGACGGACAAACAACCTGAACCACAATGTTTGCAGAGTCTTTCAGGGACACTGAACACTGCAAATACTTGTACAGAGAGAGAAAGAGAGAGGGAAGAAAAAGGGGGACAAAATGTCCTCAATGGCTATGGAAGACTAAACTTTTTAAATTCGTCTCTTATACCTGATAAATTCATCAAAGCAGCAAACACAAGGATTTAAATGACTGTTCATGCAAAGTTGATTATCATAACTGATGTCCATAAACTGCAAAAAACACTTGATACATTCACACTGAAAGAAGCAACATCAAACAAACCACCACTGAAAGCTGTACTTTTGTATCCAGTCAAGATAAGATTACAATAACCTCCTACTAGATTTCCTCCCTTTCTTTCTTTGTTTCACCTCTTAAATATCTTTTTATTCCCATTATACACAGTATCTAAACATGCTATGTTGCCAATTTGACAGTTTATGTTTCCTACCATGTTTGATGCTGATGCCTCAGCGAATGACAGTCCTCTGGGGATGATGAGGATATGGTCCTGTTCTTTACTGACTCGACCCTGAAACAAGAAAAAAAATAAAGAAATCAGATTCCCTCACACAGAATAAATTCTCATGGCAACTTTACTTTACTTCCCAATTGAGGAATGAGTGATAAGGTTTTGTGATAAGAAAAAGAGACATAGTAAAAGACAAACAAAACCAGATAACTAATCCCCTGATTCTCTTTGAATTATTAATCCCACCAAAAACTACTGATTTGTGTGAAAAGACTCTGTATACTTGTTGAATTATAAACATTTCCTGGACAGTAATGTATGAGCATGCTCTGGATGGAGATTTATTCAGGGGCTTTATTCACTACTGGAAACAGGTGTGAATAGTATCATAAACTGAATTTTGAAAGTGCAATGATTATATTAGTGTTATTCTTCAAACTACTTAATTTGAAAGTAATAAGCGGACTTATTGATAAACGAAGACACATGGGAGTGTTCTTTTTATACATCTGTGATGGTCAGTCAGTGTAAACGCACTGTAATGATGAGCAGGATCTTGAGAAAATGGCCAGAAATAAATTCAGAGATAACTGAATGATTTTGTGCTGTTATGTTGAATAGATGATGTCATCCTCATAAATTATACAAGCACTAAAGCCTACAGGTAACTTCATGAGAGCTCCACAGCAACACTGCCACTAAAGATGGGGTCCATTCTTCTATGCATTCCTGCAGTAGAAACTCCTCTTTTTCCAGTGATTACCGTAAAATCTGGAATATATGTCGTGGTATATATGCTACAGTCTCTTTTTTAGGAAGCTCCCAAAGAGAAAAAGGTTTAAGACATCCTCCTGTGAAACAATTTCCCTTTCATTCAGCAGTCCACAATGTGCAGTTTCTCCACAGCTGTGTTGCACATCTGTTTTCACTGAATGGAGTTCATACAGTTCTACTGCTTTTTTAAGGAAACTATCAGTTATAAGTATTGGCCCCAATAAATACTTGGTGTAAATGCTTTCATGATCTCATCACATTTTAGATAAATGTGTGCTCTTGCTGCTTCTTACTGTGATGTAGGAGTTGGCAAAATGAGCCCAGCTGAACAGGTCCAACAGTCTGTAGAGGCTGGCCAGTTTGCAGCGGGTCAGCTTCTCGCCTTTCACCATCGTGCTGGATTCAACCCCGTACATGTCGTTGATTGGAGTGACCATCCCCAGACCTTTAAAAACATAAATGGGAAACTTAAAAGGGAGTAACAGAATTTAGATATAAGAAAAAAACTATTAACAGAGTGTTTGTTGACTAAATGAATGAATGACTTAAATGAAAAGAATAGTCTCCAAAAAGGAGAAGGTAGAGTGAAACGTATTTATCCCTGTGCCTTTCTAACTTTCGTCTTCGGATCATTTAAACAAACCCTCGGTTGACTTTACGACTAACATACCAACAACTCTCCCCAGTTTATTTGCCACCCAATTAAATGAAAAAGCAACAAGACCAGTTTGTTACAATCCAATTACTCACCCTGTGCTATCAAACAAAAAACATTCCAGTTAGAACCGTTCCTCCTTCACGTCTGTTCTGAAAATTTCCTTCATGAATAGTTTTTGATTTTTATTTGTGCTTTGTTTCATTTCATCACTCAAACTATTCCACAGGTCCACATCATACACTGAAATACACAAACTTCTCTCTGTTGTACATTCACATCGTGTTTTGAAATGGAATATTCCTGTTAAATTAAACCCCCTTCCCAGTCACAAAACTTTTTAATTAGAACAAGGTTGCTGGACATTTTTTAAATTCAAATGATTTTTTAAGACCTGAACAAAGAAAAATATCAATCTTTACACTATGTAGCACTGATTTATTTGCTCTGAGTCTCAATGTCCCAGGTTTAAAGTCTTCCTTTAACATCTTTTAAGTTCAGACAGGTCTCAGATCAAGCACCATCTTAAATTAAAGTCCTTTAACAAGTAAATTGAGACGTTTTGGAGGCTGTTTTAACCTATAACCTTAAATTTCAAGGATCCCCTGGAATCCTGTAAAGTCAGTGTCTCCTTTGAAATTAAATTCACACAAACAAAATTACTTGGGTGATAAGACTTCATGCACTATGCACAACACTGTCCAACATCTGCCTTTTACCTAATGACATGTCTGACACATCTGGCTCCACATCAAACAGAACTCAAGGTTTGAGGTGATGTAAACGCTCTAACCTTTAATACTTTGTTTACAGCCAACGCCTCCTCAGACTTACTCATTACTGGTACATTTTAAGAAAGAGCTGAACTGAACTATGAGATTGCCTTTGACGTATAATTCAGCATTAGCTGTGCATTCCAGCTCTGTGATTGGAAGCAGACTTCACATATGGACTCCTGGACAGAACTCACAAAGGATCAAAAACAGAGAAAAATATGCGCAGCTCTTCCGGCGTCTGGGGTTGGGTCGTCTGCGAGTAGCTATGCCCCTAAGCACAGAGAGCTCATGTTTGGGTACAGATGTCCATTCCTTGAAAATGTGATGTTTTTCTTCCACGGTAGGGTTAAAAGCACCCTGGGCGAGGGTGGCATGCTCTGCTAAATGTTAGTGTCTGGTTGCCCGGGGTAACAAGCCACGGGACGATGAGTACTCACTGAGGGGGGAGGTGTTGAAACCGGCCACAGAGCTGGCCATGAAGAAGTCAGCGATCTGTCTAAGGGCCAGCAGGCCAGTGGGGTTGTTCCCTTTTCTCTGCTGCTCCTGGATCAGACTTTCCAACTCTTCTTTGAAGGCCTGGGAGAGAAAAGGAGAGAGAGGAAATGATGAGACATTGAAAATGTCACAAAAACTTAAAAAAACAACCCTCAGATTTCCTTAAGAGCAGATAAGGTGTCTTTTCAAAACCAAAAATGTTATTAGATTAACAAAAGAAAGACCTTGGCAGTCATTTTGACATGTAAAGACACACCTTGTAATAAAGCCAAAGTAGCAGACCTTTGAATTAACTGATTTTGGTAGATTATCGGGAAAATAAAATGCTGATATTGATTTTTGGCTAATGCCAAATATCGGCATCAATAATCAACCTGGCCAATAATCAGTCTACCCTTAGTTTTTATAGCATATATCAAGCCAGAAAATGATACATAACCATGGCCTGTTTACTAAACAATTAGCCTTTGAGGAATTTAAAGCTCCTGTGAAGAACTTCAGGTTTGTCAAATTATCTGACATCTGCAGACTACATGAATGTTTTTCATGTCAAAAGGACAGTCAAATCATCTACAATGAATTTTTGCCATAAAAACATAAAAATAAGATTTTTTTGGCAGGATGCTGTTAGTCAACTCTCTGACATCTACCCCACGGCAACAGTTTCAAGCATTTTTTTTTTTTTAGATTTATTTTTGGCCTTTTTGCCTTTTTTGGATAGGACAGTGGATAGAGTTGGAAACAGGGAAGAGAGTGGGGAGAGACATGCAGGAAATAGTGCCACGGGCCGGATTCGAACCTGGGTCACCTGCGTATATGGAATGCGCCTTAACCACTCGACTACCGGTGCGCCAGTTTCAAGCATTTTTAAAAAAATTATCAAAATACTCTGTCTGAATGCTTATTAATGATTTTTTAACCTATAGAAAGGCCTCTTTTTTAATTTCAACCTGTTTCATAGCCTAAAAAAACCTCACAGGAGCTTTAAATTCCGAGCTTGGACACCTCCTCAATCAGGTGATATGTGCCCTAAACAGTGGAAAAAAGGGGTTTAACACTTACAGAGGGGGGCTTAAACCATCAATCTCCCCGACATGTGATGGATATTTCAAAAATGAAAAGACAGAGAGAAATGACATGAGGCAGATTAAAGATTAAGAGAGAGGAGTGGGGGATTAGGACTGACAGGGATGTAAGATTTAAAGACATGGGAACATTAAGAGCGACAGGAAGAGTGGGAATAAAGACAAGAAGTAAGAGGGAGAGGTGTTAATCACAGATTAGACATGCTCCTTGGGTGTCAATCTCAATTGTCTTTAAAGCCTCTATAAAGCTGGATTGGGACTGGCCAGCTACCCAAGAAGCTCACTCATGATTGGCTGCAGGGTGAGAGGGAGAGTGTGCTAATCCTCATATTCATACTGTACTCATCTGTTGAATCCACACTATATCAAATGCTTACATGCTCTTGTGAAACACACACTGAACTGGATGTGTGACATCATGTTGAGTACTGAATGATTTCATGCAACACTTTCCCTCAAAGCAAATGTTCCTCATCATGGGACAATTTAAAGAAACAAATGTTACAGTCACATGAAGATCAGAACATAAAGTGTCTGAGACTGTGTGCATCTGTTGATGCTAAAGGCTAAGAAGCCATTATAGACACAATATATCAACACTGCTACAGTCTAACCCAAGCTGCAGACATGCTAATGCAGTATAGTTGCTAATATTCTTGATAAGGTGGTTAACCTCTCTGGCGGCACACATACCTTTCCAGCTGCTTAATATTATAAACAAGTATACAGGGTTTTCTTTGTTGAGCAATGAAGTCTGTCAGAACTCACCAAGAAAGTGATTGAGGCATACAATGAAGGTATAAATGACCCTGTAAAACAAATCAACCTCCACATGTTGAGCCTGTTATTTCTGGTGATGAGTATTAAAAATCATTTGCTTCATTTTGGTGCCCCGCCACAGAAAATGTGACATCAAATTTAAACTTTTAAAGAACATGCATACCCTGGATGTCACCCTGCAACTCCAAATGAAATGCAGGAAATATGTTGTGGAATATGTTCTATGTATGAGCACTCACTTTATGTTAGCAGAGCATGAACATACAGTCATGGACCAAAGTATTGGCACCCCTGGAAATTTCTCCCAGAAATTGTTGCAATTACAAATTTTTTGGGTTACATGTGTTTATTTCATGCATGTGCATTGGAACAACACACACAAAAAATAAAAAAAACAGAAAAAAAAAGCCAAAATTGACATAATTTTACACAAAACTCAAAAATGGAGAGAAATATGTCAGAATATCTCAACAAATAAACATATTTTATCTGCTTATATCAGCAGAACGAAGTAAAAAGGAAAAAAAATATAGATGTATGTCTGCTTAGGGCTTCAGTACATCATAGACCTTCCAACACAATTTCTTATTTTAAGGCACACATCCCCAACCCACTGACAACATCTCCATGACCCACTTTTGGGTCTTGATCCACTAGTTGAGAACCACTGGTCATTTCACTTTAAATGAAGGATCGAGGGAAAGACCTGCATTTTTGATGACTTCAACCAATTTCTGTGGATCCTACGAAAGCACACGTTCATGTCTGCCTCTCTTTCATGTATACATTTAGACTTTCAAAAGAAATGCAGCTGATTTCTCGATCTGGTCTTAAGTTAAAACCAATAATTTGGATCTGATCGAAAGCTGGCTGTAAGTTCACTCTAAGTCTCTAAGTCTTGCTTTAAAAAAATTAAATACAACCAGTGCAGGATGTCTGTGGCACAATCAGCCCAGTCTGCGGGTAAAAATAGGCCATGACACGGTTTCCATGCACTGACTCTTCTTGCAGGCTTTTATCCATGCCTTTATTTCATCTCAGTGTTTGTTAAAAATTCAACATTTACCCATCAGAGCTGCTCATTTGCACAGAAACATCTCTGACACATAACTTCCCTTTTTATCTGCCCCTCTACCCGCCGCCAGCCACCCCACAGGCCTGTCCATTAGTGTTATATTAATGATGTGAGTGTCTTTGGTTCAAGGCCCATGTGGGGGTATTTGTCAGAAGTGAAGCAGCCCCCTGAAATCAGGACCGAATGTCCCAGAGCACTGCTGGTTATGAACCAGAGCCAGACATTCCTCCGACCGAAGTGGCAAGGTTGCTGTGACAACCGGCCTGTTGCGGATGTCTGACAGTGGTGGGTCTGGTGCTTTTGCTTTTAGCTGTTGTTCTGGGCACTTTTGTTTTAAAACCGGCAGTGTTATAGCCCTGGCATTTGAGCCATAATGCTTAAGATGCAGTTTATCAGAGCCAGAGAAGACACAACTGTTACTCAGTGTGTGTTCTGCACACGACCCAACTCAAGTAGAAAGGTCTTTGCTGTAGATGTGCAATGAAAGGTCCACTTCCTTTAAATTTTATGCTTCTGTAACACTGTCTCATAGATATGCATGCAGATGCTGCCAGGGGCATAGCTATGGATTTTGGACCCCCAGAAAGAATATTACACAGGGCCCCCCTTAACTGGCTAGCCAAGCAACAAATGTTGCGTCATTTTTACAAATATCTATGCATTTAATGTATTTTTTAACCATTAATTCCCCATTTATGAGCAATATTTTTACTATGGTTAAATTAAATTTACTTGCATTATTTTGCAGCACTAGACTACACCATTTGGACATTTTCAAGGGCGGAGCAGGGGCCCTCCATATTGTTTTTTTCCCTATTTGACAAACATTTGAGTTTGTTGACCAATTCATTAAGTCGCTTTCGATTCAATAATGATACTAATTACTAAGTAAAAAATAAATTAAAACACACTTCTCATTACTTCTTGGGTAAAAATTAACCCCCCCCCCCCCCCCCCCCGGTGCTATGCCCATGGATGCGGCCTGGAAAAATACTATTCACAGGAGCAATATGTCTACTGTAAAATCCAGTGTATAACCCGCACTTTTTAGTGCCTATTCTCAAAAAAGTTAGCTGCAGCTGAACTACCAGGGCAACTTCTATAGATAAAGTGCTGAGATAGAGATGGTCATCATTGTTAGTGGTTGCTTCGGCTTCACTGCTTGCTGGGAATGCTGGAATACGCCTCACAAACCATGTGTTTAAAGAAAATGGGAAGTATACCATTAAGTAAATTAACTTTTTGGAGCACTGGTTTTACCAAAAACAATCCTCAGTAAGGTAGAACAAGTGACACAGGAGGGCAGAGCTATAAATAGCCCACTTGCAGGTGTGAGGATGTCTCATGACTATTGGCTGAGAACTCAGCTACCATATTATAGCTATAGTTGCTAACTCTACACCCCAGACAGATGGCACTGACAACACAGCTGCACAGAAACTGCACTTTGTCGGCTTGGAAATCGGATGGAAATTGTAAGACAGGTGGACGGTTTAAATAGTTTTCCCTTCTGGAGATTTCAAAAACAGACTGCTGCTTAAACACTGAGGCAATTTATGGTGCCTGCCTGATGTTTGTGGCAATGAAAATGGCTTGAAATCTACCAAGTAGTGAAGAAGTCAAACTTCAGAAGCCTTGATGTAAATCTCACAATCAAAGAAGTGATTGCCATTAAAATCATGTTGCTGCTTCCAGTATTTTGTATCTTATGTTTTTACCTTCACTGACTCCTGGGGGTAAACAGTATATGCTGTAAAATGGTCCTCTGTGTACTTTTTGATTTCATTTATTTTGGTCTGGTGATGAGCAGGAAGTGACAGCTTACGTAAAAGCTTTCTGCAATAATAGATGCCTATCCTGGTTTACAATGTACAAGACATGAGCCTAAACAAAACTGTCAAATATGAGCCAAAAGATACTCAACCAAAACAAAGTCCTTAAGAGTTCATAAACATTTTTACACAAGCTGTGAAATTCACCTCAGTTTTAAAAAGTACAGACGAATCAATCTCAGACAAGTTTCTCAAAGCAGACTCAGTTTTTATGTGAAAGAATCCTCTGATAAAATACACGAGCACAATGACACACACATCCATGGACACACAGAAACACAGTCTATCAGGCATCTGCTCTTCAATTTGTGTTTGTGTATTTCCAAGAAGATTATTACAGCTGGGATTTGATTTCCATCATCTAAACAGATTAATCCTTGGCCCTAAAGTGGATCGTATCATTAATGTTTCGGCAAACCGTCCTCATCTGTAGTCATAACATCACACATCAAGTGCGCTTTTTTTGCTGCTCTTGCGTGACTGCTCGATTTTGAAAACACTCACAACCCCAAGATGGGAAGACAAGTAAACTTGGCTTTACATGACATCAATGTAGCGGATTCACCCCTGGGGTGAAAAAAAAGCACAAATATCCATCCTCTATGTGAAAAGATTAAAAGCACAGACAAGCAGCCAGACCTCTCAGTATACTGGAGGAGAAAAAGTGATCCAACCACAGAAATCAAGATGAGTTCTCGTGACTGCTCCAAAATGGCAAAAGCTAATCTTTGAAAATGGAACAGCAGCAGTCTTGAGAGTATTAAGTCGACGTGCAGATTGGAGGCTTTCCAACTCCTCAGTGGACGAGTCAACGCCTGGGATTGGATAAAACATGGCCACTTACTAAAATGAAGATAAAGTCGTCTCAAGAACTCAAAGCCTGGTGTCCCCAAGCAATTGAGGGAACTGAAATCAAACCTTATTTTGGTATATTTGATATTAAAAGTGAGAATGTTTTGGTTTTTGCAGAGATTTCCTTCCACTGGACAGCTGTCAGGACTCAGCAGTACTTCAGGACATTACATCATAGCAGATGCTTCCTCAACAGCATTTTATTAGACTAACTATTTTTGGATGGTAAACAAATATGCATGTTCACTTCTATATTTCATACATACAAATGTAAGGAGGACTGAAAGCCAAGAGACTTTCTTGAACTAACAGGAAGTTTCCTTATGTTGTGTTTTCCTTGAATTTGTTTCACTCATTGTAAATACAGGAGACACCCAAAGTGCTCTTCGTCATCCTGGGGGAAAGGAAAATGACTTTTTATGACTCTGTTGGAGGCAAAGAAATGTATGGATTCAGCAGTACCTCACACACTCTAATATCCCCATGCAAAATTAAACTACTGGTTTCATCTTCTTCCTACAGCAGACTGGGATTTTGCAAGTTTAAAATCAAGTTATGCTTCCAGTCACAGCAGGCAAGAACTTTAAAACAATCACAACATTAGTGTGCTGGACAGAGTCTAAAACAAATATCCAAGCCGAGCTTTACAAGCCAATATCAAGTGTCATTTTCTGTTTTCCTCAACTTTAAACGTTGTATTTTGTGTCATTTCCTTAGCAGGATAGGATTACGTTCTCACACCTTTAAAACCATGTCACCTGAAAGAACAGAGTGACCTGCATGTCAGGTCTCTTGGGGACTGCTTAAATTGTGCTAATCTCTAAACTACTGGAGGCATAGACCTACTAAGAGCATAGACCTACTAAGAATAAAGTAGAACGTATGCTGATTTGACGCAAAAGCCCATGGAGCCAAACAGAAAATTCTCAAGACTTGTAGATGTAGACACACACACCAGGTGAGGCCTGTAATTTCACTCCTAACCTCCCTAATTATATCAGCACAGAGCTGTTCTCTCAAGCTTCTGACCTGACACTGTTACAAAGAAGTGCCAAACTGCAAGCTTGCAAGTTCTATCGACTCTCCCCATCCCACCTTTAGCGTGTGCATCAGTATGATTTGTCCCCGACACCAGCTGCAATGTCTCTCTACTCTGAATAAACACTGTGCCCCTTCTCTTTAAGGGATGAACTCACTCACCTCGATAGGAAGTGGAGAAAATCTGAGCATAGGAGATCATTTACAATGACACTGCTCTTAAAAGTGAAAAAGGATGCAGAGGAGCCTGTAGTTTATGTGCTGATTCACACATAGTTAATACTGGAATGGCCTAATCTCTTCTAGTAAAAGGATGTTTAATATATGCTGGTGGATCTGTGTGTGTAAGTGCACTGGTCCTACACATGCAGGTGACTCTGTCCGTCATGCACGAAGGCCGGTTAGTGTGCTATGTTTATTTAATTTGTATGTTTGTAATTTCCTTCTCTTAGTTGATAAAACCTGTCAGGTCCCTCAGGCTGACCACGCCTGGAAAGAACAGCTGGACACATCACAGCGGTCAGGTGACGCTTCTGAGGAAGACTGCAGGTGATAATTGAAACATGTCAAGGTAAAAAAAACATCTACAATAAGTTGTCTGAAAAAAAGAAACATAAGATAAATATAAAACTAGTCTCTGGATCTTAGATCTCTGGAGGTATAAAAATAAGTTGAACTCTTGAACAAAATTAATAGTTCTTGTGCAAAAAGGTGCATGCCTTGCATGACAACACTGTTCGACAGATGTTGCATGTTGCGCTGTTCGGATAATTGTTTGAGAAATGAAACCACATTTTCAACCGCTTTAAGCTGTTTCTGTGACTGTCTGCCATGTTTACTGCCTCTCTTGAGTTTTTCAAGGTCCATGGAAGTAAGGATTTGATAAGGGAAAAGTTAAGATCAAATATCAATGATGTTGATGAATTGAACCATTAGGAACTGTTTCTCGATCCCATCCCTATCAGTTTCTGTAATTTATCTATCAAGTTGAGTGTCAATCTTTGAAGAATGTGAACTCAACCCAGAAATTAAATCACATATTATTCAAATAGATAATTCCAATTCCTGCTTAAATTAAGGGATCAAGGTAATATGAAGTAAAGGGCATGACACAAAGTTTTCTGGTGGAAATTAGTCATAGTTAAAAACAGAGATGGTCATGTTGGTTAACTTGGCCTACAATGAGAGCAGAGCCACAATCAGAATCCCCAACTTTGGGTGTGTTTTCCTTTGTAAACTGTCAAAGAGCATCTTCTGACATCATGAAAACAGCAGGAATGCCTATTTGATGTTTCTTACTTATAATAAAGGAAATAAACAAGCAGGACACAGGCCTACCTGTGGATCTCCAGCTAATATTTGTTATGATATCACTGCTTGTTGTGTTTGCTGGCAATGCTGTTGTGTTTGAGAGAGATGCCAAGAGTGGTTTTGTCGTTTGGAGTTATTCTAAAGTCTGAAAACAAGAGGATATACATGCAAGTGATACTTTTGAAAGGAAACTCCATCGAAATTTTTCAGAGTCTGTACCAACTTCACTCGTACAGTGTGAGTGCTCAGGTTGCTGCTGACCATCAGACTGTACAGTCCTGTTTGATTCAGTCTAACAGTGTGAGCTGATATTTCACCAGACTGTTACAGCACAAACTGCACAGTGTTGCTTCAGTTAAAAAATTACCTGACTCATTCAAAAAGCTTTAGAAGAATTTAGATTTATTATCACATAATTTTCCCATTGGCAAGTTTCTGATGAATGTCATCTGGCTTTAACCCTCAAATTACATTCAAAATCATTTAGTAATTTAAGCACAAATAAATGTTGTCTTTTAATAAGTTTCTTTTTATTACTGTGTATTTACTGTAATCAGCAGATTAAAAGCACTGCAAAAGTACGCTAAAAGCTGCATTAACTTGAAAATGTGCTATTCTTCCATTGGCCAATGATAATTATGATCTCTTTTGTGCTCAGCAGACTGGAGTACATTCTGTGAGAAGCACCTTGCTGTAACTAAAAGGGAATGTGAAATCTGAATTGAAAATTGACCCTGGATTGAAGCATGAGAGACTGAAAGATTTTCAGCTCTAGTGTTTTTTTTTCTTTGATTCACTGCAGTTTTGGGTTAGAAATGGGGCAAGAGATCTGACTTTTTAATAAAATTGAAAATTAAATTTCAAGAAACTGTATTGATTCAGAGCATAGCATATATAAGTATTCAAGTATGCAAAGATTTAAAAGGCTTATATCTGAACGTTCTTTTCCTCCTAAATTTCAACTTGTGTAATAAAAATTAACTGGGATCATTCTTACATAATGCAACATGAAGCCAGGGATTACTGCGGCACTGAAAGGGAGTCAGACGATGTCGTGACTGACTGAATCTAAACAACAGTTTTGGATTTGTTACACTGAAATGAGGACATTGACGGGGAAACTGTATTTAATGTGGATCTGTCACGTCATGTCTGATAGCCAACCGGCTAAATAAGGTCAGCATTGACAGTGATACTGATCCAGCACATCAAATCACTCTATTTGTAGTTGCAGACATGTTTTTGTGCAACATCAGCAAGAAAAATGCACACATTAAAACCTACTTTGTCTGGTTTATCTTAGTTACCAGATGGCGAAAGCCATGCAAAGTTAACACACTGGGCACACAGGAGAGTCCTCTGACTTTTGGGCCATCTTTTTGAGGTTGGATGAGCTAAAGTCGACTTAGTAACATTTCAGTGTTTTCCCTTCTAATACTGAGGGCACTGCTCCACTGCTGGAGGTTTCTTTAAGTTCAGCACCCAAGGGATGTCATGAAAAGCCAAACAGAAACACAGCCGCCGAGACACGGCTCAGAGAGGAGAGGCGGCGGTTTTAAGGAGTCTCTGGAGTGAGTTCAACCACTGATGTCTGATCATATGAGACCTTGAGGTCTCTAAAGAAAAACATCACAGAGAGCAGCTGTGGCATTCGCCCCACACAAGAGGTTTTCTCTGCAGAAACCAACAAAGAACCAGGAATTATCTGCTTGTGTGTTTTTGGCCAAGAGGATGGAAGAGGAGAAAATGTGAACTTCTCTAAAAACCATGAGTAGATTTACCATTTGGCCTCACTCTAGTTCTCTGAATGATGATCTGTTCTGTAATATGTGAAAAGCAGAGAGAGAAGAGATGGGGAGCAAACAGCAGTGAGAAAATAGAAGTACAAGGAAAATCCAATTTCATCAACGTTCTGGGAGCTTTTGGCCTTTTGACTTTTTGGGTCACAAATATAGTCACGATAACCACATTCCCAGCAAAAGAGAGACTTAACCACAGATAGTTGAATTTAAATTAATATCAGGATTTAGCAACAGTGACAGAAGACAGGCATCTGCAGCCAAAATCTGTTCCCTAACTCTGTCTTGTGTATGACAGCATCAGAAAGCCAGCTCACAGGGCCTCAAAAACCACCTCAAGGCAAACTTCATTCCTGGCATGTTGTACATAACACACAGAGTCGACCAAGTTCACCACCAAATGACTTCTAGAAAATATGCACAATAGCAGAGTGACACAGAGGAGCTTAGAAAGAGGAATGCAATACTCAAAAGTAAATCTTTAAACCCATTCACATATGCACAAAACTCCTGAAAATTTCAGGATGTTTTCTGGGTGAGCTGCAGACCAATGACCAGTGTTTCCCCCAGGATTTTAAGACTATGGTGGGAGATGGTGTTAATGTAACTCAAAAATTATTTAAATCACAGAAACAGAGACGTTTTACACCAGCTTTAATTTCTCTAACTCCTCAAGGAATTAGGAATTATCCAACAAATGAATACATTTTCACTGTTCCACTCTGCCAGAACTGAAAATTGTTTACCTTCCCTATTTCTGCTCTGCATTAGTAAACCAGATGTGTGGATGCAAAGAGTTTTTAAGATGTTTTAAATCCATGACAAATACAGAAATGATGTTCCCTGTAAAGGGACACCTGATTAAAGCTCTATCTTAAATCACGCTTGCATGCTGAGACTTTGCCACTTGAGATGAGAATGATAATATGAGATGAGAATATTCATAAAACTGATGGAGCCTACAGCGCTACCCAGCCTGCAGGCACATGAGAGAGACACGGCAGGAGCAGGCGAAGCCATGCAGATATAAGAAGAAGTGCAAGGAAGATTAGATTATGGAGTTAAAAATTAGACTATGGAAGAACACCATGGTCTAGGTCAGTAGTGGGCAACTGGCAGCCTGGGGGCAACATGCAGCCCTCCCCCTCACTCAGTGTGGCCCTCAAGTTGATTTAAATATTTAGGTTTGAATAGAAACACTTCAGTAAGGACAAGTAAAGAGTCTCACACAACGATCAAGGCCAAGAGCTAAACTACTGTACTGTAGCTAGTAGATGTGCAAAATCCAAATCAGATGACTCTAAAAGAGCAACACAACTGACTGAGGCTGCATATTGTGGACATTGCTGAACAAAATGGAAATCCCCTTGAGAGATGTGCCCCATATAGCAGGGTGTTGTATTACAAATTTTACAGTTATTACAAGCAATTCAGCCCTTTCTGGCTGTTAATAGTTAAAAAAAAAAAAAAAAGTTAGAGTGAGTGTGGCTTTAATTGGAAATTTTAAAGACTTGGTAAGATTTGTACTTTTGCAGTTAGCTTGAAATAAATCTATCATACTTATTAAAATGTTTTAAAATGTTACAGTATCTCAAATCTTGAAGATCTTGTTGCCCAAATTTCTGTGAAAGCCATTAAATTGCTGCCAACTTTCAGGCTTAAACTATCATTAATATTCACATTTGCATCTCAATTACAAATGCATCTAGAGACTAAGCAGAAAATGTATTTCTTAAATATTTCATGGGCTCTGAGACAAGACAATCTGCCTGTGAATGCATTATCTTCTCTCCCTCCTTGCTTTTGGTGTTCCCCCTCTCTGTTGCCCTACTTTCCCTCTGTACACATTTGTGTTGCGTACAGGTAATGTGACTGTCTGGTGAGTGTCGATCGTAGAAAAAAGTACTGAAATGGCTCAAAGTTCAGCTGGAGCCTTCGACTTCATAAGGTAAACACTGGCGCATGAGTAAGGCGGCTGGATGAAGTCAGACGAGTTGATTCAGTCCCGCCTTGGTCTATATTGGTCCGACTTTAAATACAACCTGCCATCTGAGCGCTCGAAACATGTAATCTGGAGCCGCCGCTAGTCCCATAACACTGGAATGAAAACAAACAGAAAGAAGGAGGGAGGAAGAAAGAGGCACATGTGTGGACACACAGCTGGTGACACGAGAGAGGTTAAGACAACAGATCGAAAAAGATGGAGAATGAAAAAAAAAGGATTGGGTCGTAGCATTAGTGCACAGCCAGCTGGGGACACATGCTTGTTTTTTGTTGTTGTTGTTGAATAAGAGTAAACCAGCTGAGGGGCCACAACACTACGGTCTGCACAGAGCCACCTGTTACTGCTAAATGAGATCTCTTTGGCTCATGTTCAAAACCACATCAAGCAGGAATACAACACATCACACTATGTGACCGCAAGCGTAACACATGCACACACACGAACACAGAGTGATGTGGTCAGTAATGACAGTGGGTTATCTATGACTTGCAGCTGGTGAAATTACAGTTATCGATGAGATAACAGACGGCCTTTACTGCACTGGGGCAACAGGATAAAACTCAATGGTAAGAAATTTCTCTTTGACAACTTTTTATGGTAAATGTGTAAGAAAACCACAACAATTGCAACATAACCTTGATACTGATAAGAAGCACAATGTGAGGTGATCTGACAAAGGACACTAAGGCTGTGAAAATTTTCAATTATTCAACACTTTTGCAGACAAATTGCAAAGCAGCTAAAGGATGTTTCCCTTCAATTTTTGGTAATAGAAAGAAATGATCCCAAAATGTTGCAGGATGTTGATTTTTGTTCCTGTGGTATGGAAACAATTACTCGTATTAGTTGTTACTAAGCAGACTCATATCAATGTTCTGATCAGCCTGATGTACAACCAATATTCCCTGTCCTCCAAACTCTACTTTGGGCATATCTAAATCTTGAGAGAGATTTTAATACAGCAGCTAAATGCTCACCAATAGTCACCATCCAGACAAAGTTCTATTGTGTACTATGTCGCTTAGAGCTGCTGAGAATGATTTTGCTGGAACATAATTAACATCTTGTTTGAAATGCTGGGCCTCATTCACCAACTGTCAAAGAACACTCCAGAATAATCCCATGAGCATTTCAGTGACAAGAGAATATTAAATGTTTTATTTTGCACTCATCAGCACTCAGTTGTGCCAAGTTGAGAATGACACAATAAAATATGGGGTTAATTCTATTTTACAGCATTTTTATTTATTTAACACTTTGATATAATACTATATTAAACACAAATATATGACTAAGATATGGCCATGTATTCATTCAAACATGCAGTGTTTGATTTAAACTAAGGCCTGTCACACACTAGACAATTTTTTAATCTGAAACGATTTTTAAACTGTGGGGGACCACAGACTTCAGGACAATTTCCAAAGATTTTTCATCTTTAATCCTCTGAACGCACACACTAGACGAATCAGCCAGACTGTCAGATCACTGGAGACCACACACCTGCCGACCTGCCTATGACCTCACGTGATCACGTGACTTCAGAAAAAAAAAACAAAACATGGATGTCTGTTGATACCATAGACTATAGAAAGAATAGGACCAACCCTGTGTGACGTCAGTCATCTGCTTACAATAGGCGGACTCAAACGGCTTTTGCCAATCCGTGGAGGCTTCCATATTGAAATCGTGGTCTCAACTGAACTTTGGATCAACCTAACACCCGCCCACTAAGCGCGACTTCCTGTCAGCCTGCTAGCTAGCATTCCAGTTGACAGAAACGGAGCCTCTGCCCGCCGAGCTACCTGCCAATCAATTGAGACGCCCCAATCAGCTTTCATCCTAAACATAATCCAAACGATCGTGGTACAAAAAAATTGGTGAGTGAGGCCAATTGGGAGAGTTTGGGGCTTTATGACATGCACAGTGGTTTACAGTATCATCTTTCTGCACCTATCTTAAGCTTTGTTTATACTTCTATGCCATAGCAAAGCCATAGGTCCATGTGACCCTGACTCTATGCTGAGACCTATGCACATAGCCTGATGTGCACCACCTAAAATTAATCTCCAACCTGCATGCAAAAAATGTTGACTTAACAGTAAACACATCCCAACATGAGCCTAGTCTGCCTGACAGTCCTGCCTGTTAAAGGAAAGGCTTACGTCACCACTGTAACAGGGCTAAATACTGCTAGTGCTGTGCTCATGGTGATTAATGCTGGGTCTTTATTATAATAGGTTATAGTCTTTATCATATTAATGATAATTAAAAGATGGTCTATCATAATAGGCAACAACAGAGAGTATGTCTTGAGATAACTCTATACAAAGATTGATTGACTGACATTCCAAAATGTAGCATACTGTTATATTAACAAGAAAACAAATCCGATTTTTTTCAAAGATGTAAGCAGTGCTTCTGCACTCTCATTCTATGGTTGTCCATTTTAGGCAGGGCTGTGAGGCTGTCATCAGCCTGCAAGTAAAGGGACACTTTTATAGACCAGGAGACATCGCTGTCTGCCTCAACTGCTCTCCATCTATCTGTAACAGACACTTAAGAAAGTGCTTGTGTCTTTAAAAGATGCTATAATAATATGTATTACTTAAATTACCATATTAAGTTATAAAACAATGAAACTTGAATAAGGCAGTCAGCGAGGATAGAAGATGTAACAGAAGGCTGAGAGGCAGGCAGTGAGAAGAAACAGATCTTCAGCATCAATCAAAAAAATCTTGAATCTTCCTCCATACCTGTGCAGAGGTTTGGTGTGTTTTATAACATAATTGCTGTGAAACAACCAGGAAACTGCAGCTTGCGCTCTCATATCATTGCTTTATTTTAGCAACAGGACACCAGCACTCGCTCTAATTTGATTGCCCATCGCTGCATGGTTTCTCTCTCTATCTTTCCACTTGTGGCATCTTTGGGTTGAAATACAAAAATAAGTATGCTTTCCTTCAAAAATTTGGAACTATCAAAAATAACAGATACTGTATTTTTTAAAGCATGTATTGAAAAATTATCAAAGTGTGGAAAATTTTGACACAGTAGTTCAACTTAACTTTACATGTAACTGCACTGATTCATGAGGCTTAGAGCCAGCTCCCCATACAACTGTCTCAACATTTAATTCAAAATAGTAAATCTGTATGTTGGTAATGGTGGACTGGAGTTAACTATGCTAGACAAACGCACCAAGAAAAACACCAGAGATTGAGCGACTAACGATGCTTGGAGGACCGCTCTTAAATGTACTCACCCATTTGCTCCCCCTAACTGCACTTGTGGTCCTCCATCACACATAGACACATTCACAGACATGCACACATGGTATCAAGTGGAAACCTGCATCAGCAGCACCATGCTCCTGCCCTGCCAGACATCTGGCTCAAAACAGCATGCCAGGAAAACCACACTGGGCATGTGCAGAATGTGGATCACATTTAAAGCTTAAAAAGAGCAGGCCAAACCACAGCAGCCAGGACCCAGTATCATTCACAAACACTTCCAGAGGGAACATTCATTCATGAAATTCATTGCCTCAGCATGGTCTAAACTTATCCTTTTCCTAACTGTAATATTAGCGTAAATCTGTCCCTGTGGACTCTGAATCCTTCAAGTTGTATTTGTCGCTTTAAAGTAATCCAAAGTACAAACGCGTACAGACACACAAACACACCTTATTTCTGCAGATGTAAGACCCCACTGTAAACCTTTGGGAGCACTTCAGTCAGAGACCAGCCTTGAGTCAATAGTGCAGAGTAAATATCACTAATGCTGTGTGGGCTGAGCTGAAAGGCGGGAAGGCAGCTGTAAAATCTCCACACAAGGTGACGCAACAGTTCAAAGGGCGCAATGCAAACAACGATAGAACAACACTGAGTCCTCTCTATTGTTGCCAATGAGCTTGACGTCTGCAGATAAATAAGTAGGTTGTGCTGCACTAGTATTTTCAGGGTCAGGCGTTCAGTTTTGGGTGGGGATGTTAAAACATCAGGGGGACAGAGACAACCTTAAAACTGAAAATATGCAACACATTTATCAAATCTATTGATATTCTCCTACTTGGTCAAATTCTTTTGTTAAAGCATTGTTCTATCCTATGTACTCTAACTGCTTTTTTTTTACTACAGTCTTTTGTTAAGATCCCCATTTGCAATCTCAAAGGGGCTCCAGTCTCCCCAGGAACAGGACAACTGGCACCTTTGTGAATTTTTGCTGTAATAGTTACACTAATCCCCAAGAATCCAGACCTCCAAGGAAAGAAAATTAAACCAGATTATTCTACTAAGCTAAAATATTGCTCTGTGCCCACATAAATGTTTACTTCAGCAAAACCTGACCGAACATGAGAGCTGCTGGCCTGGAGGGCACTGGACAAGGGCGTGGTAACTAGTGGTTATATTGGGGTTTTAGCCGCCCGCTGACTTCCATGATTCTGTGGCCAGTTTCACAACATTAATACAAGAACAAACACACAAACACGTGATTTGCTCACAGCAGTAACTTCTTCAGCCTTAACTTGATTGTGGAATAATAACTGACAGAAGCTGAAAAAAGGAACTGATTACAACACTTTTAGTTCGAAAGGTTAAACACTCTTTACTTGCTAGAATTTCTCCATCTAGGCTTTGATCAACAAAAGTAGACAGGCAGTGACACTTATTTTAACTTTTAACTCAGTCACATATGCCTCTAACTAATACCTCCTGTCAACACGATCAAGCGGCGCAACATCATATCTAGGGAGGCACATTATTGAATTTTTGGCCGACATCTGATATGACCACATAAATATGCATTTCAGCCATAATGATATTGATACCAATATACATACATATGTATGTAGTTCAGACCTTAATTTTTTGTTTTTAAATAGACTTCTGCCTTGGAATACATTGCAACATTTAAGGAACAAGGATGAATAAACAATTAACAATTAACTTTCAGCTGATGTAGGTCCCATCTAAAACTTCCAACTCTTCGCACATATAGATTATTTCCAAACTCATTCAGGCAATAGTGCTACCACTACCAATGTATGCACATCTTCTTTTCAGATTTGTCTTTGGGCTTTTTTAGCCTTTATTGGAAAGAAAGGAAAGTGGATAGAGCTGCAAACATGGATGGGGAAAATGGGGAATGGCATGTGGCGAAACAGCCACCGGCCAACCTTTACATCCAGTTGGCAATGTACACGGGGCACTTCCTAAACACTATGCCATCTTCGCTCTATACACACACAAAAAAGAAACACCTACTGTGCAAAGAGAGGCTGAGTCAAGTAGAGCTAAGCGATGAGTGGGGGGGTAGACAGTCTGGTATTTTTTTTTAAATATTCTGGGTTTTATTCAAATGTTAAGGCTCATAAGAGGTCTCCTTAAGACTTAAGTGTACAGTGCCATAGGCAACCATCTATACCTGATGGTTCACTTGTATATTTCACTGATATTTAAGGCTGATATTTGATATATACTGCCTATATGTCTGACCAATCTACAGGCTGAACTCAATTCAGTAAGCTGTTACTTGCATGTGCCTCAGTTGAAAACCTAAAATATAATAATCTCCCACCTTGTTTCATTTAAAAAGAGTCTGCCATGCCACTGTCTATTAATGTTTATGCCCCACGTGTATTATGAGTAATAGCTCGACACAGAGTGTCCCCTTGTCTGAATTTTCGACTTACTGGACTCTGTAAGATCTGTGTGACACGTTTCTTCTGCTCCAGAACGTTGAAATCCTGCCGGAGGTCGGGTGACATGTTCCTGGCCCTAATATACTCAGGATCGTTGACATCGACCCGGTCGAAGTAGCGCTCCTTGGTCCCTCCGCTGGGCGGAGGAGGGGTTGTCACCACCCCCTGATGGCTGTCTGCACTCATGCTTGCTTCGCCTCACTTGCTCGCTCTATGGCTGCCACTTGGACTCTCACCTATGAGGACAACAGCAGAGGTGGACACGTGAGAATTCAACATCAGATATTTAAAATGCATGTGAAAAAAGAGTTACATTTATGAAAGAAAAAACTCCAGAGTTTGAAGGTATTACATGAGACTAAACATATAACAGAATGATAATTGGAATCAAAGCAGATATTACAATGTGATACAGAAATAATGCAACAACCAGGATTCAAGGATTCTCACAAAGGAACATTACTAGTTTTTTCCCCCATTATCATGTCATGAATTTCACACATGCCAATCTAATTTACTACTAAATAACCTCATCAATTGTAAAGCATCAGCAGATAACAGAGTCACCGTGTTTATTTTTGTCAAAAGAGCCAGGAAAAGGGCCACCCTGTTTTTGGAAAAAAAAGACACTGTGGCTCCAGAATGGACAAATAAACAGCCTGCACTGTCAGCCCAATTTATTTTCCATACACTAATAGTCTCACAACTGCACGTAGTCTTTGGTCAGGTCACAGTGACACACAACTAACAAAGCATATGAGGAGGACAGGAGCCATTTTATTTCAACATCCAGCCTCGACCGGTGATGTAGTTTACTCCCACCGTTCATTCTCAGGTCATCTGGCAAGGCAACAAGCATTTATGCAGGATATACAGGAATTGTTACAGCAAAAGCAACAAGTGAGACGGACCCTCTCGAATCATTGTTGTTATGCCAAGGTACACAGCCAGGACAGGGAGGGGGAAATACATTTAAAAATATTGTTACTGTATTTCCATTTGTGATGCCAGATAGGTTTAATAGAAAACTGAGGATAAAACAAAAGGAATCCAAAAATAGAAAATGCTGACATGCTTCAGTGCAGTGGGTAATTACCAATAGTCCTATACAATATCATCACAAACGGTTTTAAAAAAGAGAGAATCCTCAATTGACAAAAAAATGCCCTGCTTCACTGACACAAACTTACATCTACTCATATCAAAACTGCATTTTCCAGGATCCCTTGCAGCACGTCTGCTGATGTGTTAGCCAAGGATAAGCTTGTTGTGTATTAGGGAGAGGCGGGGCTTAAGCAAGCTCAACCAGATGGTGTCTTGGCTTGACCAGCAGAGCAATGAGAGAGAGCAAAAAGAAGTTTTAGAAAAGTATCCTGCTGTTTTCTGTCTTTAAAAGCCCTGTGGTCACAAGAAAGCCAAATTGCGAGGTTACTGTGCCAAAAGTGGCTCTTTCTCCCCTTTCAGCCTTTTCTGTCTCAACTCTGCATGAACGAAACCGGGGTTCATACGGTGATTCAGACTGCACATGCCGTTAAGCTACTAACGCAGGTCAAATGCCACTTATAAAGATGGTTGAGATTAGACGACGGAAAACCAGCTCAGTGTGTACAAGAGTCGAACTCAGACAAAACAAACAGTGAGCTCAAAACAATCCCTAGAAGTGGGTGAAAATGGACCATACCATGTATTTATAGCAGAGTTTCATTTATAACCACTTGATTTCACACGCTGGAATAAGACTGCTGTCTTCAGACTTCTTAATTATTGAGACGTCCATTGATTAAACGACAGAGACCTGGTTAAAACATTCATCACATAGATTTTAAGGTAAAATAAGCCTCAAAATACATTTACACAGGTTATCTATAGATTTACATGAAAAGTTAAATTAGTAATTGGTCTCTGAACACACTCCATTAGTTAGATAAATGTTGCTAAAAACATGAATGGAACGTAAATGACTAGTTGGTGGATTTAATCCCTTAATGTTCAGTTATCTTTTATGGGGCAGGGCCAAATCAGGGGGCTCAATGACAGGATGTGGTTCCTCATCATAGTCCACCCACCTTGTGCTACATTAGCCTAAAAACATTAGAAGAAGTTTCAACAATACAGTCGGAGATTTTCCAGCTGGCCATGCATCATTCTTCATCTTCCAAGGGTTGTCAGTCTTTGATTCAAGTTTTGTGGCATGGTTTTCAAGCGTTTAAATAAAAATCACTAAATTTGCTGTTATGATAATATCGCAGTCTTTTTTGTGTAACAAACTTCTAACTGTTATTGCTTTGCACAAACCTTAACATTATTTAAAATCTCCATATATTCGGTATCCATGTTATTATACCAGGCTGTAGAAATGGCAGTGTCACAAGAAATTCAGTGTTTCTTCCTCTATATGTTGTTTGCAATCATTTGATCCCAATTGTCTGTTGGGGGTCAAGTAGTGGGGGACAGCCATTAGGAATGAATGGGAATGAAGGAAAGTTAGTACTTTACAGCTCTAAATGGACCTTTATGTTGCAATTAGCTTTGTAAAACATCTTGAGATAACTTCAGTTTTTAATTGCTGCTATACAAATAAAGATTGATGAAATTAAAATAAGAAATTCTTTTACATATGTTTCACACAATCCCTACAATTAGCGAAAAAGGGCTTCCTCAGTTTAACTGATGTATCTGGAGTTGAGGCAATCAATATCAAAAATCATCCAGCCTTGCAGACCTCAAAGCATCTAGCTAGATGAGTGAAGATGAGTCTAGAGGAGTCCTGTACTGAGCTAAAAGGCTAGCCGAGCTCCTCTAACATACAATAAAAATCCTCATTTTGTCACAAAAAACTTTTAATGAAAACAGTGTTGACTGAATAAAACTTGTGGGGTAAGAGATCACTTTTATGTTAGCCACAGGACCTCAATTTTCCATCACAACAAGAGAGGTTGGAGGTTTGTGAGACTGACATCAGCTGAGAAAACACAGCTCAGAGCAGAGGCTTTTGTGATTCCTGCCTGCTGCCGTTTCTTTGACTTTTTAAACTTTTTCCTTTATTTTTGGTCTATTTCACTACTTTCAGGAAACAAAAGAAGCTTAAGAAATAAGAATGTTTATATTTTTGCACTTGGCATATTCATAAACAACTCCAAATATGGCCTTTTGGTAGTGTTTCACCATGCAGAAACCATCGATTGCGCCCCCATAGGAAGTTCTCTGCTGCTGTTTGTCATCATCTGCAAAGAATCTATATGCCACATCCATGCTATGATGTTCTTATGGATTTACTGATAACTACTAGTTGTTTATCTGAGTTACAACCTTCTTCATTTTCTTTTTGCACATATCTGTCAGCTTTGACTCTTCATTTGTAGAAGCAGTGAGTCCTGGACATGTGGTTCAAACTTTTTATATAAAGAAAAAAAAAACCTTCTAATTCTATAGTTTCATCAGATGAGAGTCATTTAACTCAGGATTCTTAAAATATCAAATTTATCTATAAACAGGGATGTACGACATTTGATCCAACATCATGCTGGTATTTTCAAACTCTTTTTAGGCAATATCAATGCAACTTAGTTTTTTTATTGTAAAACACCAGGTGTCTCCTGTGCAAACAAAAGCTAATTATAACAGTGCTGAGGAGCGGGGCATTGATAGTCTGGTTGTTTTATGGTTGGGGCTTCATGCAAAATGTTCAGGGCTCAAAATGGGTCTCCTTGAGTGTTTGGCATCCTGGGAAAACAACTATACTTGATGGCTGTCCATTCATGCCGATGTTACTGTGCATTCCTAGTAAACAACAGAAAACCTTTTGCACTGTTTGATATAACAAAACAAGCTGGGATTATAAATTGGAAATGAATAAAAGCTGCATGAAAAAACTCTTTAATTGAAAGCAGCTGGGCAGAGCAGGGTTATGTAACCTGACATTGAATTCATCCTCCTGCCTGCACTGTTCTATTTACTGCTTAGAAGCGCACAGGAAAGGCTGGGATTAACCCACAACACTATGGGTTTGTGTTGGGAGCAGGGCTGAGTTTGAAAAATACACAAGAATTGGTACATAAAGGTAGAAAGCCAGTGGAGTTATTTGCAATCGTGCAAATAACTGTGCTGCTTACAGCTTGAATGCTAAAGCTTTTAATTACTCCTTCTTTTGCTGCATTTGTTCTAAGAAGCTTCAGTTTCCCAAAGTGTGATCACATTCAGCCACAGTTCTCAGGAACACATCTGAAGAGTTGTGATCGACAGTAGATGCTTGAAATTTCCTGAATGGCTTGAATTCTGCACGGCTGAACTCAACAGCTGTAGCCTCACCAAAATAAAGCAACACACCCCCCTCCAAGCTCAAGCCCCTTCCTCCTCCCTCTCTTCAATCACACACATACCCCTGTACACTATCCCATCACTGCTCGGTCACAAGACACACAACTCTAGCAGCAGCCAGTGTGAGCCTCCACCCTCCCTCCCTGTGTCTCTGTCAATAGATCATTGTCCCCTTCCCGAAGCCCCTCGGCCTGGTCTCATCCAGAGAGATCGACAGTTGGGAGGTTTGGGAGGGTGACGCGGGGCGTTTATACGTCTACGTGCATGTGAGAGTCTTGGCTAGAAATATCGGCATTGAAGTTTATAATTCAGATTTCACGCTCCAGAGCAGACAGTCTGTAGTGACTAATTTAAACACTTGTTGAATGACACACGGAAGACTCAAAACAATGCCAGGATTTAAGGTTGAGTTCACTGACTGGCTGGAAATTTGAGACACTGTTGATCTTTAAAGAAAAGACATATGAGGGCAGAGCTGTATTGTCATTGATTTAGGCTCCATTAGTCTGTGGCGGATAGACGAGGCGGACTGTGTTTATTGAAGGGCGCTAGACTACGACCGCAGCCTGAGGCAAGGTGACCGCTGCCTTTCACCCTGTAACCTTTACTGACCCTCTCTCTTCCTCTATCCCCTTCCCCCACTTTCAGCATCCCTCTGCACAGACAGCACCTACGTGAGTGGGTGATATGTCTATGAATACCTCCTCACCTTTAAAAAAATTACTTTAATAGAGCTGTAAAAGTCATCACTGCTATAAAAGCTGTGCTCTGCATGTTTTTGGTTACACAGTTTCATGAAGTATGAACATAAGCGGTACCAACTCACAGCAGCCTGTTTCCTCTGTTTCTAACAAGACTGGCCTACTAAAATCAATAACAATTTATAGAAAATAGGTTATGTGAAACTATGTACAACTAATGTTCTGACATGTTTTCATTATTCATGATTTCATTTTCTACATTTTAAAATGTTTGAATACTCAAGGTGTAAAAAAGCAACTTATACTAAATAGTAGAAATACATTGCATTTTGAGGGCTCTTGTGAAAATCGGGGCCTATCAAGACGTTTAAAATGATATTTATTTCTTTTGGTGTAAGACTCCCAAAGTGCAGACATTTTCTTTTTGTTTGGCCAAAATACAGATCATAGTTTGTCCAAAAGGTCACTACGTCTTCCTACTTCTGAGTTCCTGTTGATCCACATCATTCTGTAGTATGCTGCGTTTGATTCCTGGGGAAGGGGAGGACTAATCGGCATAATTTTAGAACAAGGTGGTAGCTACGTGTGGGATTTAGTTGTACTGGAGTCTGTTAGCAGTGTCTTCAGCCTCTGCGGCAGTTACCTGGTATGTAGCCATCATGTAGTGGCTGTTTCTTAGAACTGGACCACATTTCTTTATTAAATAAAGTGCAAAAAAAACAGCACTAAGAGCTTCTCAGGATGTAAAAGATATTTTTGCTCTTCTCCCAGTTTGCCTCAGCATGAGTTTGCGATTGTTATGGGCGGGTTTAGTGGCACAGTAGACCAGTGTATACAGTGGCTGCTGTTGCTAAAGCAATAAGCTCAAATATAGCCGTAGAATAGCTGCTGTTTTACCAGAATTGCGGCACATTTCTTTACGAAAACAAGAGCAAAGAGCCACACTGAAATCTTCTTTTGTCGGTGAACACTTTTTCCCTCTTTTCCTGACTGGGCTCGGCAAAAGTGTTGTCTACATCAAAGTCTACTGCTCATACTCTACGGCAGCGTTGTTTGTGTTGTTGCCCTGGTCGGCCCATAATGAATGTGACTGACAGAACGTTCGCCCAATCACCTTCAGAGAATTTCTTTGAAAAGTCCTGCCCTTCCCAAACGCTTTCTGTGGGAGCTTTTCTGGATGAATGTGAAATAAATCCATCCCATGGAACTATGCAACAGTTTATCTGCTGTGCCAGGTTATACTAGCTGAACTGAAGCAGTAGAAGTGTCAATAGAAGACTAAAAAAGGCCTGCAGGTTATAACATAGATCATTTATCTAATTTTTAAAAGGTGGGGCATAAATTTAACAGTATACCGAGTTCTTCAAACACCATGACAACAGATACAAATCTGCTGCCGACATCTGTTCATGCCACATTATTTGCCCATGTGCTGATGTCTGTCAACAGGGCTTATATCACTGACACTGATGTTGAACTGATGCATCACTCCATCCCTATAGGTGCCAGCTGTGCTCTTTGAATCATATTCTTTATTTCAATGGACTGACCATTTTAAGTTTAACATTTTTTCCATTATTTGAGATAAATAAAAAACAGCCAACATCACAACTTTTAACCAATTCTGAAAGAAACTGACAACAAATTTTAAGTTGCGGTGACTAATTGTTTTAACAGTGTACAATTAAAAAGCCTAAAAAGCATATCATAGTGTCTTTTTATCCTGTGATGAAGCGGATAATGTCTGAGTTCAAAACAGTGAAAAGAAAGCACACTGTAGTTCATCATAGGTCACACACTTGACTAACTCGACACACCAGACAGACTGTTTCATGTATCCATTGCATGGGAAATATTTCATATCTATCTGGGCAATCACCCACAGTCTCCATCTGGAAGGGCCAGAGCCTTTAAAAAACTTTTAGGGGGACTGAACTAATGTTTGGTTTCTCACATTCATTACCGGCTGATCAGAGTGATAAAACATATGACGCAGTGGGCATGCCCAGCACCAGTAAGTAAACTGCATAACAGGAGCTCTACTTGTAGTTGTTGTTGCTAACTGTGGGGCCTTTTGGTGAATCAAATTCATGCCAAAGACTGTCAGAGGAAGAGCAACAAAATCTTAGTTTTTTTAACTAAGAAAAGCTTTCAGTGTGTTTTTTCTTCTCTTGATAGGAAATCTTGTCTACTTCTGATAAACCGCTGCTATCATAGGCAGATATTGTCCACCTGCTTGAAGTACATCTGAACCCCGCCCATTTCTACTGTCTTAATCTCCCCAAAAGATGCTGATTGGTCAGGTCATTCTCAGACCAGGCACAAGTGTTTCAGACTGGATCTGCTGAATGACAGACATGGAATCTGGTCAATCCAAAGTTTATACCTGACAGCTTAAAGTCTTATAATAACTGTAAACTAAAGTCCCTTCACTTTATCTCTATGTATGACAGTGAAAGCAAAATCATAATTTTGAAGATTCAAGCACAATAGAACAAACTGACAATTTCAACCAATTTATTTCTGACTGAAGCTCTACAATCAAATGAACACATCATATTTTGAATGACTTCACATTACATGTCTGCTATAATTGTATATGTTTTCCTTCTTTGCCTCTATAGAGGAAAATTTACAGCAGATATCTGAGACAGAGCGCTCACCCATAATGCCTCTGACATTTGGAACTGAATAAATGCCAGGGAATCGGACAAAACATGACTCTCCATCTTCATCTGATGACAGCCTGCTCATCTGGAAACCTACATCTGCATCATGAATCTGTGGCTCTGTCTCTTAGTCTGACCCTGTCACTTTGGTTTGCTTCATCTTTCTTTTCTTTTTACACCAGTTTTCTCTGACTTTATTTCCTTAGTGACCCTTTATTTCTCGTCTTAAAAAAAACGCTAGGATGATTTGCAAGCTGTGCAGACAGATAGAACAAAGTCACCATGGTGCTGATAAATTTACAGCCAGTAAAAACAAACACACTGTATAAAACACAAGCCAACACCATCCTACAGCCACACTTCTTATCTTTATCTTGCCAGGGGAAGCTTCAAAGTGTAGCTGCTCCAGTCTCTCCCAGCTTTCACCCCTAAAAATAGACATGCAGGCCTTTGGGTTGTGTTACAACCCCACCAGCAACAATACCAGGAAAGAATCTGAACGTTGGCTAATTATATCCACAAACACTGTAAATGGCACAGTGAGCTTGCACACAAACAGGTGACCTGCAGTGTAAAGTGGCCCTCATGCATGCACATACACCAAACACAAACAGAGGAGTAGGTGTGTCTTAACATGCCCGCATGACAGATCCAGCAGTGAAACTGGAGGACGGCGTGTGAGCTAAATGCTCAGCAGCTTAATGATCCTTCAACAGATTTACTATGAGTGAGAGAGGAACTCCTCTTCTGGGCCTGCAAATGTGCCAGCAGTTCAGCATTTATTGTCTGTATCTAACACATGGCAGCAGCTGCTTGTAGTGTGATACACTGGTTTCATGTGCAACTGTGTTTCAGTGTAGCAGTTTGGTTCTTGTGCAGGTTGCGACTAATTTTTATAATATCAAGATTTTGAATAATAATATGGTGTTAATTGTGCTCACTAAAACTATGACTAAAAATATGTTCTTGTTAACAAAACTCTGATAAAAAGTATGTTTAGTTTTCAGCAAGGAGACTCAAGCCAGACTAGATTCTGGGAGGTTCAAAATACAGGACATTTCTCCATTGAGCATATAAGGTACGTCAGTATTTATTTCCATCTGCATATTTTAGATCAACTGAAGTATTGACAGTTCATTAATATAGGTGTAGCAGTTTTGATTAATTTTAGAATATTGCTAACTAAACTGGCCTATTTACTTATTAAAACCGGGCTAAAATGTTCAAAATGACTCAAATGTGCCAAATTCAGCACCGCTTTGATACCACACTTGTAGAAACCAAACATCATTGATAGCTAATTTAATATTATGGCAACAAAAATAGATGTTCTAAGAAGCCATTATTGGGTGATTTTATGTTTACAATTTGCATAAATAGTACAAAAAAAACTCTATGCTGTCCAAACTGCATCAAATATTGGTGATGTTTAATGGTTTAAAGATAAACAAATCTGGATCAGTTAACTAGTCTTAACGACAAAGGTCCAAGTGCATCAGTTCATGGAGCCCTGGATCAGAAAAGTGGAGCATGAATCTGCATATGCACCGGTTTCAACATAAAAAAAATAGATACAATATAGAACCACGATATTCGTCTGGTGACATATCATATTGTTTCATCCACCAAGTTCTGATTTTTTAAAAATAAATTGCTAATATGAACTGAAGTCTATGATAATGGAAAATAAAATCAAATGTTTGTCCAGTGAGGTCAGCAGAGGTGACGGTCATAGAGCAGGAGGAAGTTAGAACAACAAACATGGCAACATCAGGGGAAGGACATTAGGAATGCAAACAGGGCACGAATAAGATGGACATGACACATGAGGTTTACAAGAAGTGCGACATAAAAATAAAATACTGCGGAAATATGACAAACCTGAAGGCAAAACTAATGCTGAACCAGCTAAACAGTTTTTTAAAAAAATGGTATAAATCACAATATATGGTATCGCAATACTCACTGTATTGCAAAATGTTTGAAATGGCAATAATATCGAATCATGACCCGAGTATCATGATAATATCGTATCGTGGGGCCACTAGTGATTCCCACCCCTAGTGACCTTTTACCTTTAACATGAGTTACCTTAGCAGTAGGTGCTGACTATGTAGCTAGATGTGTTGCACTGATCATCACCAAAACGTGTTACAGTTACAGTTCTCTCCCTCATAAATCAAGTCATGTGGACTTCCTGTAAAGGGAGAATAACTTAAGAAATTTCTGCCTGTCTGTACGCTTTGGAGAAAAGTGATTCAGTACAATGGCAGCATGTAAATTTCACGTGTTGAGACAGCAGAGCTAAAGTTTAACTAAGATGCTAAATGTAACACAAACAGACCTAAATATTAAACACTTTCCTCAGTTAAAACTCTGGGATATCTTTGGTTATCACATATCCACAGCCTGTTTTATTCCCGGGGTTTACACCCTTAACATGTCATTCAAAATTATTTCAATTTGGTCACATAATAAACATAATAAACAAATTTGAGCCCACTGTTGAGATACATTATGGACATTATGACTGACTCCGGAAGTCGATGTGGGAGCTGGGAATGACGTCTATTCTGAGTTAAATGCAATTAATTTGCTATGAGCTTGTAATTGAGGGTACTGCAGGTTGCTTTGACTTAACGAGTTGAAGTTATGAGTTAATGTTGCAATTTTGATAACATCAACTTTTCTGAGTTCTAAGGTTAAATGGAACGCACCAAAATACACTGAGCTCTTGACTGAGCTAGACACGAACAAACAAGAGGGGTAGGGAAAACGATGTCTGAGGGACAAATATAGAGCTGATTTATTATACTGTTTTTAATATCATTGAACTCACTACTCTCCTGTAGAATCAGACACACAAAGCTCTGGTTATCCAGACCACCTTTAATAGTTAAATTAGCTTTAATTTGTCCTTCCTGAGCAAATTCAAGCATTCATTTTTACTTTATCAGTACCATATGAAGTTACAAGTGCAGAAGAACAAAGATTTATGTATCAATACAAACTCATTTAGTAACTGTCTCCCAACTAACGGTCAAAGTGAAACACCTTGTGATGAAAACCTTATTTCATAAACATAATGTCAGAAAGTTCTTGTCTAGTCTTTCTTAAAAACAAATTCAAAGACAACGAGACGATTGTGAAATTATCTGGTAAGCAAAAAGTTATTTTGATTCCATAATCAGCAGTACTGGAGCAAATCAAATTGAATCAAATGGGATCGAATCATACTGTATTTTAATGAATCATCAGTAAATTGAATCGCAGCCTGTGAATTGAGATTCAAGTCGAATGTATGAAATGGAGAGATTTACACCCCTAGTAAGGTTTCATAGTCCACTTTTTCAGTACTTAAATGTTAGCAGTGTTTCTGTTCAGTTTAGACAGTGAGCAGGACCAGTGTGCAAACTTTGATGGCTTCATCTCTCTCCTGTGCACCTGTCTTAAACAGCAGATGTGACTTTCTAAAGTTTTGGTGATTTTGATTCTTCTAATCATTTAGAAAAATCAGAGATCGTATAATTTTAGAGTACTTGGTTCCCAAAAAGTATCTCTAATTTTGACAAGCATACTTTCAAAAGATGAAATCTTGTTTGTATCTTTGTCTAAGACATTGTTTAATGTAATAAAAAATACATATTTAGTTCAGAGAGCAGAAAACTAATTTATGCTGTTGTAGTGACTACATAATTATGTTTAACATCATATATACAGCCTCTACTGTTGTACACAAGAGATAATAGCCACAGCTAATCTTCTCACACTCACTGCACTGCTACTGCTAAGCATGTTTTTAGTGCAGCAGCGTGTGTCCAAATGCCATACTAACATGGAATTCCCCTAAAACTACAAATCGGTTTTGAGGGGGTGGTAATCTTTGGAGTCATGCTTTGGCAGCTGCTGGGAACACAAAAACAGAAAGCAGACTGGATCATAAATAGAAATAAAAGACAGGAATAATATAGGTCAGAGGAAATAAAATTAGGTGTAATGACAGAAGAAAACCTTCACATAAACAAATGAGCCAAGCCCTACCAACCTTTGTTTTTCCTCCTCAGTCAGTGAATGGGAGAGAGCAGGCGGCAGTAGTAGGCAGCCAAGGTAAAACACATGTCTATTTCTCTCTGCTGCTTTGGGTCGCTCAAATTCCAACACTAAGTCCCAGAGAGAAGCCGGGAGAGACGTGAAAGAGAAGAGTGAGGTGTAAACGGCAGAAAGTGAGAGTCAAGAGTGCAATCAGAAAACCGGTCGCTCCACTTGTCCGTCCAGATTTCCCATAAAGATGCTGTTTGGTTGAGCTGCCAGCAGACAGCAGAATCTCTCCCAGATTCCTGTGCAGCTCTGCTGCTCGGCTGCCCCGGCGGTTATCACAGAGAGAACTATCAACAGCTGTGAGTGTGTATGTGAGAGAGGATATGTGTGAGTGTGTTTGTGTGGAAAAGAAGCTAAAGCAACCACGTGATGCGGGCTTAATCCCCCCCGCCCACTGGGTAGAAGCACACGCACGCTCACAAATACAGATTCAGGCAAACGCAAGTACGGGCTGGTTGACCAATGGCAGCTCAGGCTCACACACAGATCACTCCTCCTCCTCCTCCCTCCTCTGTCTCTCTCCGTCTCGCTCTCTCTCTCTCTGTCTGTCTAGTCATCTTTTTTCTTTTCTCTCTTTTTTCTTTGATCCATTCACTTTCTGCTCTCTCTTTCCCACATTCCACCCCCCCCCCCTTCCTCTTTTTCTGTCTCTTTATGCTTCTCATTCAGCACCGCACCAGCCCTCTGGGCGACTGTACTAAAGGTCAGGGTTTATGGGTTCATTTGGGAGTGGGTGGTGTGACTACAGCCCAACAACCTGCTGCACCAAAAATTGCACAGCCTTTACACACAGAGTCACTTTACTCACTTAGATCTAAATAACCTGGCTTTCTGTGGGGAATCTAAACCCCATTATTCTAGAATGGTCACTGTTAAACTAAGCTTTTTATCATCCCAATGGAGGTCATACCCAAGGTGAGAGGTGAGTGTTACAAATGTCATTGTTTGCCTACAGCCTGGCACATACCACAAGATAAATGGATTTTTGGCCTGATTGCCCCCTTCCAAACCAAAGTCTGCAAAGGCTTGGTTATTGGGTGGATCTAAAGATGATCAGGTCACAGGGGCAGTGAACTGTGGTGTCATTTGTCGATGCCCAGATCACTGATCTGGACTTTGCTGATGGTGTTGTGATCCTTGCAGAAACTGTTGATGTCCTTGTGGAGGCTCTTAACTTGCTGAGTAAGGAGGCTGAAAAGTTGGAACTGCACATCTCCTGGGCCAAAACAAAGATCCAAGACTGTGTACCAACACTCCTTGGGTGCTGCCATCAAATCTGTGTCTGTAAAATGGTGAGAGCGTGGAAGCTGTGGAGAAGTTTGCTGATCTTAGAAGGGCAATCCATCGATTGATTTACTGTGAGGCTGAGGTCAACCGCAGACTTGGAGGAGTGATGGGGTCACTGGGTAAGATGGTGTTGTGCTCATGGTATTTGAGCATGCAGACTAAAGTCAAAGTCTTTTGGTCCCTGGTCCTTCTAGTCTTATTATACTCTTGAGGACAGGATGCTGAATGATGGCCAGAGATGCCAGCTGGACTCCTTTATGACGACTTCCCTTCAGCACATTTTTGAGGAATGTTGGTAAGACCATGTGTCTCTGCTAGCGTGTTCTGGAGAGCAGGGATGGGAATGGTCAGCTGCTGGATAGGGTAGTGGCAACTGTGCTTCTATGGGCGCCTGGCACGCTTTCCCAAGCCTGATTAAGGTCACCACATACTGGGTGCCCAGAACTGTGGTTGTGGAGGGGGCAGCTGTGAGGACACCTGGAGATATGGGGCACGGGTCTGGCACAGACCTGGATGATGGCCATTAGGAAGCTGGAGCACAGGGCCAAGGTTCATGCAATGAAGTGCTGAACCCGCTTACGTTCCCATACCTGTACTGAAAGATTATCTTGACTGGTTTCTTGTGGAGTGTTAAGAGTGATCTTCCCCTCTCTGAAATGCTCTCTCAATTAGAGCAGCTCGGACTTGAGATTGATAATACTCAAAGTATTTGATATTTAGGATCAGAAATCCTGTTGTGTGGGGGGAACACTAAGGACAGGCCAGAAGACAAGAGCAGGATTGTTACATGGGGTGGAACGATAGCCAATCAGGAAGCAAAGAGGAAGCACAACAAACACAGCCATAGAAATTATTATTATTTTTTTAAATGAAGCATATAGTTAGATGCGTGTCACAAAAGGAGGTCTGAGAACCCTTGGTTCTCAAATGGTGGGTCAGGACCCAAAAGTGAGTTGTGAAGCCATTTTCAGAGGGTCACGGATGTGTACCTGAAAAAAAAAAAAAAATGTGGCAAAAAGTCTATGATATACGTGGACTTTGAAGGACATGTCTTCATCCCTTTATCTTGTCACCATCTAAAGTCCAAACAGCCCCATTTT